>NC_081354.1:171794765-172416908 GCF_030684315.1 Stegostoma tigrinum
GGTGTCTGCAGCATAGGTGATAGTTCCTTTCACCAAACCAAGCATTCATTTGATAAACACAGCTGCTGGCCACCGAACACATGCATTAACATTTCAAATTGTGAACTTTAATTAAACACTAGCTTAAAATAATTGCATTTCAGCTCTCATCAGCTTCTGAGACATTAACAGGAATTTAGAAAGGATTGAATCTGATTTAACTCCAGTGACACCAGGATATAAAACAAAAACTTGTCAAGAATAAATGCCTGATTTACCTGTAGTTAATCCTTGAAAAGATGTGTCACATAAAACATTACTTCCACAAGATTGAAAATCAAATATATATTGAGATGAAACAGCAAACTCTGACCCATAACCATGCCAGAATTTAATAGTAATATTCTATAGTTATTGACTATAGAATATTGTAAATTTGTCTCCTAATTAGCAAATCATCGGCAAACCACAATCATTAATGACAATATTCTTAAAATGTCATTATTAAGGTGTGATTAGATCACTGCTAATTTGCAGGATATCAGAATGAGCAAGTTAGAATGAAGACAATCCATTATTCCAACATTTGATTGTAGAAATTCGAGTAGTTCTGCTACAACGCATGTTTCGATGATGCAATTTGGCTGTAACGTGACTGATGAATAGTGTATGCTGTTTGGGTAACGCGAACTTCCTGCTGTACGGGTATAGTGATTTTCTATAGCAATCTCCCAACAATGTGATTCTTTATGGTAATTTTATAGCGTGATTTTCTACACCACAATGTCATGCAAGAATGCAACTATCGCGTTTTGGAGAACTATCTGTTCTTTACTTGAAATGGTGGTACATTATTCATCTGCTGTATATAAGAAAGAGGTAGAAAATATAGTTATGAATAGGTCATCATAGAATCTCTGCAGTGCAGAAAGAGGCCATTCAGCCCATCTAGTCTACATGAACCCTCTGAAGAGCATCCCACACAGACCTAGCATCTAACCCTATCCCTGTAAACCTGCATTTACTGTAAGTAATCCATCTGTATGGCCTGCACATCCCTGGGCCCTACAGGGAAATTTAGCATGGCCAATTGACCCAGCCAGCACTTGGTTGAACTGTAGGAGGAGCATCTAGAGGAAACCCATGCATACATGGGGAGAATATGCAAACTCTACACAATCACCCAAGGCTGGAATTGAACCTCAGTAACTGGAATTCTTTGAGGACATTATGAGAGCATTGGACAATGGGGAATCAATGGATGTGGTGCATTTTGATTTCCAGAAAGCTTTTGACAAAGTACAACACAAAAGGCTGATGCATAAGATAAAGGTGCATGGTGTTACAGGCAATGCATCAGCATAGATACAGGTTAGGGTTAATTAACAGAAAGCAAAGAGTGCACATAAATCAGTTGTTTTCTGTTTGGAGATACGTAGGTAGTGGTGTGCCTCAGGGGTCAGTGTTGGGACTGCAATTGTTTAGAATTTACTTAGATGACGTGGAGTTGGGGATTACGTGTAGTGAGCCAAAGTTTGCAGGTGACACTAAAATGAGCAGTAGCACAGTGTGCAGAGGGCACTGAAAGTCTGCAGAGGGATTTGGACAAGATGAGTAGGTGAGAAAGGGTCTGGCAGATGGAGTACAATGTTGATAAATGTGAGGTCATCCATTTTGGTAGGAAGGACAGTAAAATAGACTATTATTTAATTGGTGAAAAATTGTAGCCGAGGGATCTGGGCATCCTTGTGCATGAATCACAAAAATGTTGGTTTACAGATGCAGCAAGTAACTAAGAAGGCAAACGGAATGTTGCCTTCATTGCTAGAGGGATGGGGCATAAAAACAGGGAAGTTATGCTGCAGCTGTTGAGGGTGATGGTGAGGTCACCCCTGGAGTATGGTGTACAGTTTTAATCTCCTTACTTGAGAACGGGTATACTAGCACTGGGGGTGGGGATGGTGTAGAGGAGGTTTACTAGGTTGGTTCTGGAATTGAGAGGGTTGCTTTATGAGGAGAGGTTAAGTAGACTGAGACTACACATTGGAATTTAGAAACATGAGTGGGGATCTTATAGAAACATATAAAATTATGAAAGGCACAGATAAGACAGAAGGACAGAGGCTGCTTCCACTGTTGGGTGAAACTAGAACTGGGGGCATAGCCTCAAAATATGGGGGAGCAAATTTAGGACGGAGTTGAGGAGGAACCTCTTCACCCAAAGGGTTGTGAACCTGTGGAATTCCTTGCCTAAGGAAGCAACTGAGGCTACCTCATTGAATGTTTTTAACACAAAGACAGATAGATTTTTGAACAGTAAAGGGATTAAGGGCTATGATAAGTGGATGGTTAAGTGGAGCAGAATCCATGATAAGACTCATGATGGGTGAAGTAGGCTTGAAGGGCCAGATGGCCTAAGCCTGCTCCTATTTCTTGTATTCTTATGTCCTTGGTGCTATGAGGCAGCAGTGCTAACTACTGAAGTGCCGTGCAACTCATGGCCCAGTGGTGGCTGCTCCACCTTTGAATCAGAATGCTGTGAGTTCAAGTCCCATTTGATTGGCGCTCCCATGGCTGCAGTACTTTGGATGAAAAGGACGGTAAGGTGCAGGAGTAGAAGTAGGCCATCCAGCCCATTGAGTCTGCTCCACTCTTCAATGAGATCATGGCTTGCCTGATAATCCTCAGTTCTACTTTCCTGCCTTTCCCCATAACCTCACAGCCCTTGATTCTCTTACTGATTAAAACTCTGGCTATCTCACATCTGCATATACCAGATAACCCAGCTCAGCTGTGCTCCATATAAAGAATTTCACAGATTCACTACTGTCTGAGAGAAGAGATTCCTCCTCATCTTGGTCTTAAACGGCCCACCCTTTCTTCTGAGATTATGACCTCGAGTCCTAAAGTCTCTGACAAAGGGAAACACGCCCAACCTGTTCAACCTCTCCTCATTAGACAGACCCTCTTTACCCACTATCAGCCTTGTGAACATTCTCTGGATTGCCTTCAACAACAGTATATCCTTCTTTAGATAAGGGGTTAAAAATAAGTTTAGGTAGACCTTAAAAGATATAATAGCAGATGGTTCATCTAAATTTTAACCTAATCTATGCTGTAAAAGTCTGTATAAAATGCCCATTCTGAATAGACAGGTTTAGACAGAAGGTCTCGATCGGTGCAGGCTTGGAGGGCTGAAGGGCCTGTTCCTGTGCTGTAATTTTCTTTGTTTTTTGTTCTTTGAATGTTTTCATACCAAAGAGGTATGTTTGTGGCATATTAATATTTTGATCATTTCCCTTTGTCTGTTTATCATCTGATTTTTCAATATGAAAAACTCTAATCTACGCAAAGAAGTATGTGCAGAACTGAAAACCTTTTACTTCTGCACCCGCCCCACTCCCATTGCACTAGCCCTAGTTGACTTAAATCATAACTGGTTTGATTTGCTTTTTGATACCTTAATAAGCTTGATATTTTTCAATTATTTTTCAAGTAATAGTTCCAAAGAACACATTGCCCTGATGACCATTTCATTAACAATCAAAGTATCTATTCTGAATGGATAAAAATACAACATCAATAGAAATTAAAATCAAATTAAGAGAAACAAAAAACTTGGCTTCAAAAATTTGAAGCACCATCCTGTATTTTGACAATTATAATAGGATGGCTGGCTCCATATCATGGGTGCCAGCACCATTTAACATTTTCTACTAATGTCAACTTTTGCATTTCATCTTTCTTTCAACAAACTAATCGTTCCAAAGGGAAATGGAACCTGTATTGCCATTTACAAGTTGTTTGTGCTCAGAAGAGTGATTTGTTTGATGCATTTTAGAAGGGTTTATTCACTGGCACTTCATTCAATTATGAGCTGAATTATTCTGTGTCCTAAATATTGAGAAAATCAGGGGCTCTTGTGATGCACTGTGTAAGTTCCCTACCTCTGAGCTAGAAGCTCTAGGTTCAAGTGCCACAAATTGATGGTTGCAGAAAGTGGCTAAACAGATTAGTTATTGAACTGTAGTTGCCTGTGGAGGCATTGAGAGTCACCTATGATTACTCATATGATCAGCTTCTTAACTTACCTCAGGCCATGTGCATAGTAAAGGTCTGAGTCAGGTGTTGGTGGGGAGGAGCAGGTAAGTGGAAGGAAGCTGTTATTCTGTTTCTTGCCGTACCTCCACTGACAGCAGTATGTCTTGATATCGTCAGGCTGCTATTTGGTCAGTGGCCTGATCCATTGGAAAGGTTTTAAGCAACTAAGAGACAAGACTGAACCAGGACACCACACATACCCTAAGAAGAACATTGGGCCACTTAAGAGAGCTAATTGTCACTGACCAAGAGCTTAAACTCTAGAATAAATTAATGAAAGCAAAAAGGGTTCCAAATTTTCAGCAGAACTGGCAGCATTTGTAGAGAGAGAAAACCAAAGACGATGGGGGTACGTTTTATGCCGAACAAGCTTAAAAGTCACTAATGCTAGCTCTTGTCATCCACTGGTAATATCCCTACATCCAAGTCCAGGTTCAAGTCCCACCTGTTTCATGCTGTGTTGCACCTTTGCAAATGGAGGGAAGAAATCTGAGGAATAAAAATCTTTTAATCCATAATCCTCTTCAGCAATAAATTTAGCTCTTGCAAAGCTAATTCACCTTGGCTTCTCAAAATATTGCTGACAGTACATTGGATTGTGAAATGAATTCTAGGATCTTTATTGAGAAGATGTGTCCTCTGGGTGACATTCAGGCTGATCGTCTGTTCCACAATATTGATACGGCAACCTTCTGATTGACTGACTTACTGCCTGAAACCTTTTACATCAAATCACCGAGGTGGGAAGGTTCTCCACGGGATTGCATTTGCATTCATGAAACCTGCAAAGATTCCAGCAATTTCCCTGTGATGTTTCCACCATCCTTCCTGTCATTAAATAACAAGTAAGTTTTGCTTCTTAATCATCTGGACTAATGATGGCTTGGACCCGTTCAGACATTTTAGGCAGGGGAATATTTTCAAAGAAAAATTAGCCCAGTTTAATCAAATAGAAGTATTAAAAAAAAACATTCAGCAAATTTCTTGGATGGCTGACTGTTTTGCCAGAGATTAACTCCATGGTGTACCGAGTCTAAAATATCATTGCTATCTGCTGTCTTGATTAGTCCAGTGCCATGTATTAAGCCTCTCGTCTTCTACCCTCCTTTATCCGGAATTTATCCAAAGCTGTGCTGCCTCAACTAAGCTTGAACCAATTTCAGTCATCTAACAACATAGGCCCTGAACCCGGTAATCCTAAAATCCCTATTCTTCAGTTCAAATCCCTCCATGGCCTCACCCTTCCCTTTTTCTATAACGTCCTGCAGCCCGGTAATACATTGAAATAGCGCAACACTACAAATTGACTTTTTACACATGCCTAATTCTAACCATTCCACCATTGGTCAAATTCCCTTTCGCTGCTTCAGGGCCCTGACTTGTAGAATTCCCTCCCTAGTCCTCTCCATCTGCTCTTTCCTTCTTTAAGATGATTCTTAAAACATAAGTCTCTGGCCAAGCTTTTAGCCACCAGCCCTAATATCACGCCCATGTTGCTCACTGTTAAACTTGATGTGGAGGTGCTGGTGTTCGACTGGGGTGGACAAAATCAGAAGTTACATGACACCAGGTTATATCCCAACAGGTTTATTTGAAATCATAAGCTTTCAGAGTGCTGCTCCTTCATCAAACGAAGTGAACTTGACTTGGTAATATTCTTATGATTGGAGATTGGTGGCTCATTATAGATTGATGTAGTGTTATTACTGAACTGTCGAGGGTTATTTCAGGAATTCTGGTCAAATTGGGCATGATTGGCATTACTTCCATCCATGGCCAACTTCCAGAAGCTCAAATTATATGAGCATTTGAATCTGATTTGAATGTAGACTGCAAACTGTTCGTGCCAAACAGGAACTTCAGTGCTGTGCAGAAAATTGATATCTCTTACTGGGAGCCAAGTTGGAGGCTCGTGCCCAGGTGGGTAATGGGACGGAGGGTTAAAGGGGGGTGCAAGATGATTTCCAGGGTGAATTGTCAAGGTCAGAGAGAGACCAGGCTGAGGGTATTCAGGGTGACAATGTTCACAAAAGAGAGGTGAACATTATGAGTGTGGAAATGCTGTCCTCATTGTTTGATCACATAAAGTAGGAAACAGCTTTCTTTGGGCATACAAGGTTGGAAGGACCCCTGTTCCTCTGGCCCACATGCAGGGTTATAAAAGTGCTTCATTCTTCCATCCAGAAACCCTCACCTCCCCTTAGTTACCATGTTTCCCAAGGGTCAGTAAACTCAGTTGGCCAGCATTGAGATTAGAGCAAAGATGAAAACCTGTGCCATAAAATCCCTACAGAATGGAAAAAGGCCCTTCGGCCCAACAGGTCCACACAGAACCACAGACCATCCCACCCAGACCCAATCCCCTGTAAACCCACCTAATCTACACCTCCCTGAGCAATACAGGCAATTTAGCATGGACAATCCACCAAGCGTGCACATCTTTGGACCATAGGAGGAAATCAGAGAACCCAGAGGAAAACCCACACAGATCCGGGGAGAACATGCAAACTCCACATGGATAGTCGCCCAAGGGCAGATTCAAACCCAGGTCCCCAGTGCTGTGGAGCAGCAGTGCTAACCACTGTGCCAGAGCTATCTGAGTGCTCATGCTCATCCCCCTCTGCTAAAACCAGCTGTGGATTGAGTTTGCCAATATGATTTTATTTACATATTATGTCTCAAAAAAGTGTTAAAAGTAACCCTATACATATCCGACTGATGGCCTCACGACTGACAGATCAATCCATATTCATACAGAAGATGTCAGCAAATATTTACTGTTGCCAGAGGAATGGAAAGGCAATCAATGTAGGAAAGTGCAATGCATAGGTTAACGTTCATTGGTCAAGGCAGTAGGATTTTGTGGGACCACATATCAAGAGCCAAGCTTTGTAGAAGAGGAAACCTTCATGGAGCAGAATGCAAGAAAAATAAACACAATAAGCTAAGGCAGTAAGTCCGAACTGTTTGGTGGAAGTCATATCTGAAAATGAGACCAAAGATGTTGAACACCGTCAAAGCAAAAGTTAAACTTATAACTCATTTTCATATTGACTTTAGTTTCAATGTTGCAAAAAAACTCATGGGGTCCATATCTGATGGGTAATGCTCAAAAGATAAAGCTTTGCTTGTGGAAAAAAGACTTAAGCATACAATCTTTGAGCTGAATCTTATGGCATTTTGGTTAAGTCTGAGTTGTGTCAAGATTTTTGAAGAGGTTCTCTCACTACTTCTTACCACACTCACCTCAATAATGACCTACCCTGCTCCAATGAGGAATGCTCATATTAATTTGAGTTCCATCTACTTGGCACCATTCACAAAAGAACTCGGAACTCAGTGGATATCTGCTGACAGACCGGATTTCCTTAACCTGATGCCGTCTTTGAAAAACTTCTTTGCATCTGGACCGGCACTGGCATTAGAACATAGAACATAGAACAGTACAGCACAGTACAGGCCCTTTGGCCCACAGTGTTGTGCTGAACCTTTACCCTAATCTTAAGGTCTGACTAACCTCCACCGCTACCTTATACCATCATTCATACGCCCATCCAATAGCCAGTTAAATGCCCCTAATGAGGCTGACTCCACTACCCTCTCTGGCAATGCATTCAGCACCCCGACCACTCTCTGAGTAAAGGACCTACCTCTTACATCTCCCCAGTATCCACCTCCACTCACTTTAAAACTATGCCCCCTCATAATAACTACCTCCACCCTAGGAAAAAGTCTCTGGCTGCCCACTCTATCTATACTACTGGTCATTTCGTGCACCTCTGTCAAGTCTCCTCTCATCCTTCGTTGTTCTAAAGAGAAAAGCCCTAGCGGTCTCAACCTTTCAACATGAGACTTTCCCTCCATTCCATGCAACATGATAGGCATTCTGATAGTTGACAGATGGGATCTGAAGATGTTGGAGAATGGGGAGTCGCACCACAATTGTTTGACAGGGACTTTGAAGCACTGGTCAGGAGGTTGGTGCAGAGGAGAAGCACCCTTTTCCTGAACCACCAGACCCTGGCAGACTAGTTCCAGATCTCCATTCTTAAGAGTGTAGGAAGCTGGTCAATGACCTGTTCTGTTATGCTGGGTAAGTGCCATACTCTTTTCAGCTACGTCACACTCACACTGCCACTGCATCCAGCTCACACCAAGGCTCATGTTCTACACTCTCGCTATTGCCTACAACTTTATCCATCCTAACCTTCCACACAACTCCTAAACCATACCCAGTGTGACCCCATCACTCATAGCTGGGGTGCAATGACAAAGATGTGTTTTATTCGTCCATATTAAGAGGGAGCTACATGGCACATCTAGGAGGGAGTTACATGCAATTTATAGACAGCAGCAAAGTGATGTCTGTGGAAGGCAGTTGATGATATCTATTGTTGGAGGATATTAAATATTAAAAAGAAGGAAAACGTAACATACCTTTTCTCCACACCGATAAACTGAACCCAACTGTTTGACAAAGAGTTCCACTGTTCAGGTGTTTGATTAACTCCAAGCTACACTCACTTGGAGAGTGATTTGTGATCAAGTAGGAGGTAAAGTAGAAGCTGCTTGTCGAGTTGAAAATTAACTTCACAATGTTTTCCTTGCGCAGACATCCCTGTAGCTACCTTGCAGTTTACCGTGGGCTGTAAGCCAGACAGTTTTTTCAGTTAAATGATTTGACAATAAACATGTTGTTTACAAACTGAAAAGGAGAGGGAATGACAGGGTTTTTTGGTCTCAGCTCTTGTAGATTTGCTGTGATTGAAGGGTTTGTATGCACTGTGGGTTTTCTTTTTTCTCAAAGGACGAGGTCAAGTGTCGATGGGGCGACTCGTTCAGACACCATGCTTCAAGATTTTCGCCTTCAGTAGAGGTAATGCTCGCTGAAATCAGCATCGTCTCCTGGAGCTCTTGGCTGTTAACTGGGGTGGTCATCTTGGTTAAGGATAGAGGAGCCACATGGGTCAGAATATGCGATTGCTAAGGTTTATTTCATTTGGACACTTTTGAGGGAAAGGGGATCCTCAACAGGCACTCTGTGAAATAAACGGTTACCTGACACAGATTCAGTGGCCTAAACATTGCATGACAAGTGATAGGGCAGCAAGCCATTCCCCCATGACACCAATTCTTTAAAGGTTCCAGGCATTCACATGAACTAATGATCATACAAAATAGGAGCAGAAGGAGACCATTTACCTCATGGAATCTGCTCAACCATTAATTAAGATCACAGCTGATCTGATAGTTTCAAATTCCTTTTTCCCATCTATTCGCAACAAGCTTTGATTCCCCTGCCTGACAAGATTCTCCCAAACTTGGTCTTAAAAATATTCAACAGCCCACTTCTACCATTTAAAATAGAGAATTCCAACAGTGTGCTGAAATAAAAAACTGTTCTCAACCAAAAAGAATCTCCTCATTGAACAAAAAACTGAAAGAACTATGTAGGCTAGAAATCAGAAACAAAAATAAAAACAGAAATTGCTGAAGAAACTCAGAAAGCCTGGTGGAATCCATTGAGAGAAATCAGAGTTAATGTTTCAGGACACTGCCCCTTATTCTGAAGGCTGACCTTTAACTTTTAAGCCATGCCCCCTAGTTCTGGATGACTCACAAGAGTAAACATCCTTTCCATGTCCAGCTTGTCAAGACTTTTCAAGGCCTTAAACATTTCAGAGAAGCCACCTTTCATTCTTTCAAATTCCAGTGGAAACAAGCCCAGCTTATCAACCCTCATAAGACAACCCACTGATTCCATGTATTAATGCACTAATCCTCCTTTGAATTACTTTTTATTCGTTCACAAATGTAGGCACCACTGTGTAGGCCAGCATTTGTTATCCATCCCTCGATGCCAGTAAACTGTTCTCTCAAAGTGCTGCAGTTGGTTTGGTGTAGTTAAATCTACAATACCATTTGGGAGACAATACTGTGACCTAGGCCCAGTGATATTCAGGGAATAGTGATATATTTCCAAGTCTGGATGGAAGGGTGGCTTGCAGGAGAACTTATAGCTCATGGTGTTTTCATGTGGCTGTTGCGGTTGACTCCTGGAAAGCAGTAGCCGTGGATTTGGAAGGTTTGAAAGGTGCTGTTTAAGGATCCTCGGTAAATTTCTATAGGTCATTGTGTGGGTAGCATGCACTGCTGCCATTGAGAATCAGTGGTAGATAGACTGAATGTTTGTCAACTTTGTGCCAATCAATGAGTTGTTTTGTCCTGGGGAGCATTTTATCACACTCCTAGCTTGTACCCAGGAGGTGGTGGACAGCCTTTGGGGAGTTAAGAGTTGAGTTACTAGCTGCATGATTTTAAGATGCTGATGTGCTCCTGTAGCCACTGTGCTTACAGGACTGGTCCTATTCAGCTCCTGGTCAATGGTAACACCCAGGCTGTTGACAGTGTCATTCAGTGATCATTATGACATTGAATGCCAAGGGGTAATGGTTAGATTGCCTTTTATTGGAGATGGTCATTATCTGGAACTTGTGCATCTTTTCAGACCTCGCCAAGATAATGCCGTTCTAGCTGCATTTATTCATGGACTGATTTAATATCTTGAGTATAGATTGAAGAAATCAGGACTGTCCTCCTGGGAGAGAAGAAGGCTAGAAGGAGATCTAACAGTGAATTTTAAATTCATGAACAGGCTGGATAGAATATTATTACTGGCTCATGGGGTATGTGTTGATGACTGGGCCAGCATTTATTGCTCATCCCTAATTGCCCTTGAAATGATTGGCTTGTTCAGGCCATTTCATAGAAACATAGAAACAGAAGATAGGAGGAAGAGGTGGTCATTTAGCCCTTCAAGCCCGCTCCATCATTCTTCACAATCATGGCTAAGCATCCAACTCAACAGCCTAATCCTACTTTCTCCCCATAGCTTTTGATCCTATTCACCCCAAGTACTTTACCCAGTCACCTCTTGAATACATTCAATGTCTACTTCCTGTGGTAATGAATTCCATAGGCTCATCATTCTTTAGATGAAGAAATGTCTCCTCATCTCCATCCTAAATGGTCTACCCCGAATCCTCATACTGTGACACTTTCTTCTGGACACACCCATCATTGAGAACATCCTCCCTGCATCTACCCCGTCCAATCCTGTTAGAATTTATAAGTCTCTCTGAGATACCCCTACACTGCCCCCGTCACCCCCCACTGCCAGCATCGCTCATTCCTCTGACGCCCCGTTACATTAATCCCAAATTAGTCAACCTCTCCTCATACGTCAGCCCCGCCATCCCTGGAATCAGCCTGTTAAACCTTTGCTGCACTCCCTCAAGAGCAAGAGCATCCTACCTTAGAAAAGGAGACCATAACTGCACACAATATTCTAAGTGTGGCCTAGCCAAGGCCCTGTGTATCCAATCACCTCTTGAATACATTCATATACCCATAATATTAAAACTTCTGAATGTGGGTCACTGAACCCGAGATGTTAAATCTGATTTTGTTCCACAGATGCTACTAGACCTACAGAGATTTTCTAGCAATTTCTATTTTTGCTCACCAGCATATTAACAAGGTCTTTTTTGGCAGGGGCCTGGATAACTGCTCCAGTGCCAATACCACTATTCCGTGGCCTCCCCATAGATAGGGAGGAACTGATTCAACTCATAAAAGTAACAATAAGAAAAGGGCTTTGTTTAAAGTGATTTGCAAAGGATGCAATTTTGACATGAAATAAAAAAGTTGTCACAAAGCGTCAACTAAAATGTGGATGACATTGCCTGAATGTGTAAGGGAGGCAGGTTAAAATGAAGCATTCAAGATGCCATTGGGTTGATTATTTAGATAATAATGTGCGGGGGCATTGGGAAAAAAACAAGAGATTGGCCGTAGGTCATGATGCTTGTTTAACAAGCTAGAGCAGGAACAATGGGCCGAATGGCCTCTAGGCCTCCGTAAGATTTCTGTAATTCTGCAATTGCTAAGATTGTTCAGGATCTTATACTCTTCAATCAGGTCACCCCTCACTCTTCACTGTAAACAATCCGAGCATGTCAAGCTCTTCCTTATAAGACAACTCATTGCAGGTAGCAATCTAATAAAACCTCCACTGAACTTTCTCCGACACATGTACATCTTTCCGAAAATAGAGAGACTAGAACTGCACACAGAAGTTAATAAGTGGTCTCACCAATCCCTTGTATAACCAAAGGATGACATTGTTCGATTCCTCACCCAGCAGCAGGGTAAGACACTCCATTGGGATCTCTACTTTGCTCACCAATTCTCTTTCTCTTTCTTTCTTTGTCCTTGCTTTTTTTTCTCCCTTCTTCTCTCTCCCTCTGTGATAATTTTATCGCCTCCCCGCTGCCAACCTTTTTAACTACCTACCTAAGGAGTTGGGAAGGGGCTGGGTATCAATGGGAACCACGTGGCGGGGGCTGATAGAGTGTGGGCTGAAGCAACAGCAGCAGATCAACTGTGTGACGGCGAGAGCAGGCTGGTGAGGTAGCGGTGGTGAGCTTGGGCTGGAACACCTGGCTAGCAGTTGTAGGTGTGGGCTGGAAAACTGAAACAGGACTCTGGGGGAGGCATGGCGAGGGCTGGAACACCCTGAGTGGGACTGCAGTGAATGGAAAGTTGCGTTGTGCTAACTTATCTTTTTTTCCTTCTTGTCTTATTCTAAGTTAATACGAATGTCTCTGAAGAAGGGTCTAGGCCCGAAATGTCAGCTTTTGTGCTCCTGAGATGCTGCTTGGCCTGCTGTGTTCATCCAGCTTCACCCTTTATTATAATGCAAATGGTGCCGTTTTTGTAGAGTGAAGGTAAACCATTTTAATATTGAATATACATGACAATAAATGATTCAATTCATTTCAAAAAGGAAAAGTCTTTCATTAGCCTTCTTAATCACTTGCTTTCATGGTATAGTCTCCAGGAAAGCAGTGACCACAATATAAACTGAGGTTTACATAGAGTTTAGAAAGGAGAAGAGCAGGTCTGAGACTTGTATTTTAAACTTAAATATGGGTAACCATGTGAGGATGAAAGCTGATCTAGCTGAAGTGAACAGGCATATTAGACAAGGGAATAAGAAAAGTAAGTTTTGGTTTTCTACAGAGTGAGAATGAGGAGTTAATAATAGAAAATAAGAAAATGGCAGGTAAAATGAACAAATATTTTGCTTCTGCATATAGTACTCACTATAAAGGATTCAAAAACATTCCGGTAGCAGATATAAATCAGGGGGTGGAAGAAAGAGAAGAACTTAGCGAGTTTACAGTCACTAGTGAAATGGTACTGAGGAACTGCGGACTTGGTCCTGGAGGCCTTCATCCCGAGTTTCAAAGAGGAGACGAATGAGGTACCGGATGCAATGGTGTTACTTTTCTGAAATTTTCTAGGTTTTGTATCCTAGAATTGCCCTTAGGGTAGTGTCCTGGGCTTAGCTATCTTCAGCTGCTTTATCCATGATACTCATTCAGTTATAAGATCAGAATTGGAAATGTTAGCTGATGATTGCAAAATGTTCAGCAGCATTCACAACTCCTCAGATACTGAAGCAGTCCATGTTCAAATCCAACAAAATCTGGACGAATTCTAGTCAGTGTGGATGGAAATTAGGAACAGCAAGGGAGTAGTCACCTCGTTAGGGGTTTACAACAGGCCCCCCAATAGCAGCAGGGAGATTGAAGAAAGCATAGGTTGGCAGATTTTGGAAAAGTGCGGACGTAGTAGGGTTGTTGTAATGGGTGACTTTAACTTTCCCAATATTGATTGGAACCTCCTTCGAGCAGAAGATTTGAATGGAGCTGTTTTTATAAGGTGTGTTCAGGAGGGTTTCCTAACTCAGTACGTTGACAGGCCGATGAGGGGAGAGGCCATTCTAGACTTGGTGCTCAGAAACGAGCCAGGACAGGTATCAGATCTTGTGTTGGGAGAGCATTTTGGTGATAGTGACCATAACTGCCTCACATTCTACATAACTATGGAGAAGGAGACGATTAGGCAAAATGGGAGGATATTTAATTGGGGAAGAGGAAACTATGATGCGATGAGACATGAGTTAGGAAGCATGGACTGGGAGCAATTGTTCCATGGTAAAGGCACTATAGACATGTGGAGACTGTTTAAGGAACAGTTGTTGCGAGTGATGAATAAATATGTCCGTCTGAGACAGGCAAGAAGGGGTAAGATAAAGGAACCTTGGATGACGAGAGCGGTGGAGCTTCTCGTCAAAAAGAAGAAGGTAGCTTACGTAAGGTGGAGGAAGCTAGGGTCAAGCTCAGCTCTAGAGGATTACAGGCAGGCAAGGAAAGAGCTCAAAAATGGTCTGAGGAGAGCCAGGAGGGGGCACAAGAAAGGCTTGGCAGAACGGATTAGGGAGAACACAAAGGCATTTTACACTTATGTGAGGAATAAGAGAATGGTCAAAGAAAGAGTAGGGCCGATCAGGGATAGCACAGGGAACTTGTGTGTGGAGTCTGAGGAGGTAGGGGAAGCCCTAAATGAGTTTTTTGCTTCTGTCTTTACGAAAGAGACAAACGTTGTAGTGAATGAAACCTTTGAAGAGCAGGTATGCATGCTGGAATGGATAGAGATAGAGGAAGCTGATGTGCTGAAAATTTTGTCAAACATTAAGATTGACAAGTCGCCAGGCCAGGACCAGATTTGTCCTCGGCTGCTTTGGGAAACGAGAAATGCAATTGCTTCGCCACTTGCAAAGATCTTTGCATCCTTGCTCTCCACTGGAGTCGTACCTGAGGACTGGAGAGAGGCAAATGTAATTCCTCTCTTCAAGAAAGGAAATAGGGAAATCCCCGGCAATTACAGACCAGTAAGTCTCACGTCTGTCGTCTGCAAGGTGTTAGAAAGGATTCTGAGGGATAGGATTTATGACCATCTGGAAGAGCATGGCTTGATTAAATGCAGTCAACACGGCTTTGTGAGGGGCAGGTCATGCCTCACAAACCTTATCGAGTTCTTTGAGGATGTGATGAGAAAAGTTGATGAGGGTTGAGCTGTGGATGTGGTGTATATGGACTTCAGCAAGGCATTTGATAAGGTTCCCCATGGTAGGCTCATTCAGAAGGTCAGGAGG
Source organism: Stegostoma tigrinum (assembly GCF_030684315.1). Taxonomy (NCBI): domain Eukaryota; kingdom Metazoa; phylum Chordata; class Chondrichthyes; order Orectolobiformes; family Stegostomatidae; genus Stegostoma; species Stegostoma tigrinum. Next base: position 171,809,911 of record NC_081354.1, read on the forward strand.
AATGGGATACAGGGGAACTTAGCTGTTTGGATACAGAATTGGCTGCCCAACAGAAGACAGCCAGTGGTTGTAGAAGGAAAATATTCTGCCTGGAAGTCAGTGGTGAGTGGTGTTCCACAGGGCTCTGTCCTTGGACCTCTACTGCTTGTAATTTTTATTAATAACTTGGGTGAGGGGATTGAAGGACGGGTCAGCAAGTTTGCAGACGACACGAAGGTTGGAGGTGTCATTGACAGTATAGAGGGCTGTTGTAGGCTGTAGCGGGACATTGACAGGATGCAGAGATGGGCTGAGAGGTGGCAGATGGAGTTCAACCTGGATAAATGCGAGGTGATGCATTTTGGAAGGTCGAATTTGAAAGCTGAGTACAGGATTAAGGATAGGATTCTTGGCAGTGTGGATGAACAGAGGGATCTTGGTGTGCAGATACATAGATCCCTTAAAATGGCCACCCAAGTGGACAGGGTTGTTAAGAAAGCATATGGTGTTTTGGCTTTCATTAGCAGGGGGATTGAGTTTAAGTGTCGTGAGATCTTGTTGCAGCTCGATAAAACTTTGGTTCGACCACACTTGGAATACTGTGTCCAGTTCTGGTCGCCCTATTATAGGAAAGATGTGGATGCTTTGGAGAGGGTTCAGAGGAGGTTTACCAGGATGCAGCCTGGACTGGAGGGCTTATCTTATGAAGAGAGGTTGACTGAGCTCGGACTTTTTTCATTGGAGAAAAGGAGGAGGAGCGGGGACCTAATTGAGGTATACAAGATAATGAGAGGCATAGATAGAGTTGATAGCCAGAGACTACTTCCCAGGGCAGAAATGGCTAGCAAGAGGGGTCATAGTTTTAAGCTGGTTGGAGGAAAGTATAGAGGGGATGTCAGAGGCGGGTTCTTTACACAGAGTGTTGTGAGAGCATGGAATGCATTGCCAGCAGCAGTTGTGGAAGTAAGGTCATTGGGGACATTTAAGAGACTGCTGGACATGCATATGGTCACAGAAATTTGAGGGTGCATACATGAGGATCAATGGTCGGCACAACATCGTGGGCTGAAGGGCCTGTTCTGTGCTGTACTGTTCTATGTTCTAGACGCCAGTCTATCACCATCTCTAATAAGAGGCAATCAAACCACTATCCCTTGACATTCAATGGAGTTGTGATCACTGAATCCCTCACTATCAACATCCTTGGGGTACCATTGATCGGAAACTTATCTGGAACCATCACATAAACACAATGGTTACAAGAGCAGATCAGCGACTCGGAATACTGCTGCAAGCAAATCACCTCTTGACTTCCCAAAGCTTGCAAATCCACAATTCACAAGTCTGGAATGTAATGGAATATTCCTCACTTGCCCGGATGTGTGCAGCTCCAACAACACTCAGGAAGCTTGACACCATTCAGAACAAAGCAGGCCACATCCACTCCCTCCATTACTGATGCTCAGTAGCAGCAATGTGTACTATCTATAAGATGCATCACACACATTCACCAAACATCCTCAGATAGGACACGCCAAACCCACAGCCACTTCAATTTAGAAGGACTAGAGCAACAGATAAATACTAACACCGCCAGTGCTACTTGCAATTCACCTTTCTGCATTGGAAATATATTGCCGTTGCTTCAGTATTACTGGGTCAAAATCCTGGAATTCCTTTCCAATAACATTGTGGGTCAACCACAGTAGGTGGACTGTAGCTGTTCAAGAGGGCAGCTCACCACCACCTTCTCAATGGCAATTTGGAATGGGCAGTAAATGCTGGCCAGCAACAATGCTCACGTCCCACAAATAAATCATAAAAAAAGTAAGAGAGAGACAAGAGTGGCCATTGAACTGCTGGAAAATGGAGCTAGAGAAGTAGTAATGGGGAACCAAGAAATGGCAGAAGAACTAAATAGGGACTTTACAAGAGACTTCACGGTGGAAGATTCAAGCAGCATATCAGAACTTCAAGACATCGGGGGCAGAGGTTAAGTGTAGTGACAATCACTAAGAAGAAGGTACTATGGAAGCTAAAATGTCTTAAGGTTGATAAATCACCGACAGCAGACAGACTACAACCCCGGGGCCCGAAAGAGATAGCTTAGGAGATTGTGGAGGCATTGCTGATGACCTGTCAGGAATCACTGCAGTCAGTGGGGGCGGGTGGTGGGGAGGGGTCCCACATGACTGGAAAGTGACTCATGTAACTGTTTAAAGGAGGGAGCCAGAAGTCAGGAAATTATAGGCCGATTGGCCTGACCTCGGTCATTGCTAAGATTTTGGAGTTCATTATTAGGGATAATATTGCAAAGTACTTGGAAACACATGGTAAAATATGCTGTCAGCACAGCTTCATCAGGTGGAGGTCATGCCTGACCAACTGGTAGAACTCTTTGAGAAGGTAATGAGCAAGTTAGATAAAGGAAAGCTTTTGTGGACACTATCCAATTGGATTTCCAGCAGGCCTTTGATAAAAGTGCCATACAGAAGGCTGTTAAATAAGATGTGTCTATGGTGTTAGATGCAAGACACCGGCATGAATAGAGGATTGGCTGGCTGGCAGAAGGCAGAGAGTGGGAATAAAGGCATCTATTTCAACATGGTAACTGCTGTTTCGTAGAGTTTCACAGGGGCCTATGTTGGAACCACAACTATTCACATTATACATTAACCATCTGGTCAAATGAACTGAAGGCATTGGTGATGGGTTCTCAGATGACACAAAGGTAGGTGGAGGGACAGGTAGTGTTGAGGAAATGAGGAGGCTGCAGAAGGATTTGTACAGACAGGGGAGTGGGCAGAGAAGTGGCAGATGGAATGCCATGTGTAAAAATGTGAAGTTATGCTCCAAAGAACAGTGGCAAAGATTATTTTTTAATTGGGAATGCCTTCTGAAATCTGAAGCTCAAAGGGGCCTAAGAGCTTTAGTTTAGGCCTTTCCTAAATTTAATATGCGAATTCAATTGGCAGTTAGGAAAACAAATGAAATGTGAGCATTCAGTTTGAGAGGACAATAATACAAGAGCAGGGATGTACTTCTCAGACTGTATAGGGCTCTGGTCAGACCATATTTGGAATATTTTGAGCAGTTTTAGGCCCTGTAAGGAAGGAAGGATGCAATGGCCTTGGAGGGGTCCAGGGGTGGCTTAGAAGAGTGATCGCTGGGATATAGGGCTTGTTACAAGAGGAGCAGTTGAGGACTCTGGGTCTGACTCAATGCTGTTTAGAAGGATGAGGGGGAATCTCATTGAAACTTACAGAATACTGAGATGCCAGGGTAGAGGTGGAGAAGATGTTTCCATGAGTAGGAGAGACTAGGACACAAGGGGACATGCTCAGAATGAAGGGCTAACCCTTTGGAATGGAGATTAGGAGAAATTTCTTCAGCCAGATGATGGTGAATCATTGGAACTCTTTGCCAGACAAGGCTGTAGATGCCAGGTTATCGAGTGCATTTATGACAGAGATAGGTAGGTTCTTGATTAGTACGGGGATCCTATCCACCAGGAGGAGGTTGAAGAATGGGGTTGAGGAACATATTGGCTGTGATTGCATGGTGGAGCAGACTCAATGGGCTGAACAACCTAATTCCGCTCCTTTATCTATGGTCTTATGGTCTCATTACCTCTCAAAACCATCCAACAACACACTTTAACCATCATCATCTCAGCACATCTCCGAACCACCATGCAGTTGAAAAAGCCATCCGAGAGCCAAAATTTAAGAAAGCCTCAAGCAGTAATGCAGTCCCTACTGAAATATCGGAATGCCAGGATGGAAGCTTTTTTGGCATGAAATAACAACCTCATTTCTCCTCACAACAACAACAACAAAAACAAAAACAGAAGTTGCAGAAAAAGCTCAGCATCTGTGAAGAAAAATATCAGAGTCAATGTTTTGAGTCCAGTGACCCTTCCTCAAAACTTTATTTCCCTTGTCTGGATGGAAGGGAGCATGCAGGAGATCGCAGAGACACTGAAGTTGTGATCATCTTCAAAAAAAGAAATTATGGAGGGATTTTTCTGCCATGGAAAAGATCATTGTGTGAATGTTCCTCAATCACCTCATCCCAATGGCTGAAGGGTTCCTCCCTGAGTCTCGGTGTGGCTTCTGCTTGACAAGAGAGAAAGGGACATGATTTCCAGTGTGTGACAAATCCAAGAAAAGCATAGGCAACATCACCGACATCTGGATGTAGCCCTTTGCGATCTCAGAAATATTTTCGACTCTGTCAACCATGAGGGATCAAGGAATACCCTTCACAAATTTAGCTGCCCATAAAAATTCATCATCATTCCCTGCCTGCTTTACAATGACATACAAGCTGTGATCCTCATCATTGGAGCCACCACCAATTCAATATTAATGCAAACTGAGGTCTAGCAGGGCTGCATAATACACCAATGCTCTTTTCCAACTTCCTCACTGCAACACTCCATTCCATCTCCCCATCAAAGTGAAGCTGGCCTACGGGATGAGCAGAAACGTGGAATGTCTCCAAGTCAGAACCAAACTCACCACAACTTTAAAACATGGTAGGATTAAACATGTTAGGATTAAATGGTGGCATCGTGGCTCAGTGGTTGGCATTGCTGCCTCAAAGGGATCTGGGTTCAATTCCAGCTTTGGGTGACTATCCGTGTGGAGTTTGCACATTCATCCCGAGTTTGTGTTGGGGTGTTCCGCTCTCCTCCCACAGTCCAAAGATGTGCAAGGTAAATGGATTGGCCATGCTCAATTGCCCATAATGCCCAGGGATCTTTAGGTTAGATGGGTTTGACATGGGAAATCAGGGTAAGGAAATGGGTCTGGGTGGGATACTTTTCAGAGGGGCCATGTGGTCTTTTGGGCAAATTGGCCTGTTTCCACATTGTAGGGATTCTATGACTCTAACTTCTGTCATTGAGCTGCAGTACATAGACAATGCTGAGTGCTTGTGCATGCTCAGAGGCCGAGCTGCAGACCAATGTCAAAATATTTACTGAGAATCATGAGAGAATGGGCTTCAGAATAAACATCCAGAAAACAAAGGCTCTCTACTAGCCTCATCCTGCCATACAATATTGCCTCCAGACCAGCCCGAAGTTCCCGTATCCTGGAGTTGTGTGCAGGACACCATCTGCCTTGGCATTTTTATTGTGTGTTAATTCAGAACTTTAATTTACTCATAACTAATAAGTACTATATGTTGCAATCAGTTAAGTACTGCCAGTAAACATTGCTAATGTTAATTAGGAGATTACAATTAATAATGAAGTAGTGGTTAAAGACTTAAAATAATTACCCTTCTTCAATATTTATAGACTGCACACAATCCCTAACAACAGTTGTTCTTCTGCAGAGTTCTTGAATGTTCATCTCCTTCAGCTGCTGTCTGCTTCAACCTTCTTAAAGCAGTGTCTGAAGAATCTTCAGATCTCCAAGGCTGCCAACATGTTTAAGACAGCAGCCAAGTGCAGGCCATACCATTTACCACTGGGTTGTAAAATGAAGCTTCACCTCAGCTCATCACAGTGTTAAGTTCATCTGATAGACTGGTTGCCAACTTCCCCTTTCCTGGTTGGGAATTACGGGGCTTGCTTGATGAGGAAAGTTACTTGGTAGTCTCATGCAAAGAGGCTATTGTCTGAAACAAGACAATTTATTACATGACAGTGGTGAAGTTACATTGGTTAAGATTGGCACTGTTTCTGAAACTACAAATTTTAGGTCTTACCCCTTCAAGATGCAAAGTTGTTCTTCCTGCACAAATCCATAGAATGTCAGTATATTGGACATACAGTCAACAGTAACACTTTCAGGCACATAACACTTCTATTTAACGAGAACAGCTAAAGTCCATGTTCTTTTCCCACACTGTCCATAAACTGTGTGTTCTTAAAACAGGAATGCATGTGCATTCCTTAACCCCTGAGGGCTTGGTCAGTTTGAAGTAAATGACAGTAGGTTTACCATGGTTTAATAGAGAGAATTATTTATTCTGGCATTCACCCCAAAAAGCTCACAACCACATCAATTACACACACAGAAACACACACACACACACACACACACACACACACACACACACACACACATGCACAGCATGCACACACACACACATACACACACACACACACTTGAGGAAAATACAGTAAAAAACAACAGTGCAATTTAAAAGTTAATAACAGTAGAATAGATTATAGTTCCCATTACTGGCTTGCCTTGGGAAAAGCTTGTGTTGCAAGTCCACAGAAAAAGATGCTTTCATTCCAAAAGAATACGCTGGGTGGATTCAATATTGCAGGTTGCCCTCAAAGAGACGGATTTTCTGCAGATCACGACATTAATTGATAATAGTTTCAACAACAGGGTCAGTTTTCTGGCCTGGTCAATGGCAAGGAATATGTTTGAAACCCTTAAGATACCACGTCTCCAGCTTTTGGAGACAAGTAATGCTGCTGTTTTCACTGCTGCTGATTCTGCAGCTAATGATCTGCTAACAGCACCAAAAAGAAAATTTCTTCAAAAAAGGATAACCAAGATATCATAGATTTTCGAAGATGGTGGGAAGGGAGTAAGGATCTTAGCACTGTCAACCCGCCTAATCATTTGTATTTCACTCCACCTGCCTCATCAATTCTTGGAAAGAGAAAATCCAGTCCTGCGCTACCACCTCTTACTCCCAGGGGTTTCCCCCCTCTGTCAATTTCCTATTTCTGGTTGCGCCATCATTGCTTGTCTCCTGTGCAGTACCGCTTCTTATGCCTTCTTGTTCTGAGTTATTTTTCCTGTCTGTTGCCACTTGCACGTGAAAAGAGAAGTTAGAATGATAACAAGCATATACTCCTCCATTCTAAAAGAAAGCTCTGACTCTGAAAGAGTTAAATTTAGCTTAGTCAGAACAGTGATCACCTGCTGTGCACCTGCTAGCTATTAGTCACTGGTAATTGAATGGTAACTCAATTTTGTCTTACATTCATTGTCTTTTTCATGTTTAATATACACCTTTTTAAATTGTCTGTAATTCAATACCGGACCGCAGCTTACACATCGAGCATGCAAACATGCCACAGCAGAGACAGTCAGAGTTTTCTTATTCCTTGCAGCTGCTTTGGCTCATGTAATCACAACAGATTAAATGAAGAAACTGAAGACCACTTATCATTGGGTTGGCCACTGGATACTGTCAATAATCATGTAATATTCAGAGTGACTTTAGGTGATGGTGAATAACAGAGGATATCATTTCAGCAATCTCTTATACATCTCACCCAAGTTTTATTTCCTTTGAATTCAAAGACTTTTGGAGATGATTAGACTAGATTAGATTAGATTAGATTAGATTAGATTCCCTACAGTGTGGAAACAGGCCCTTCGGCCCAACAAGTCCACACCGCCCCTTGCAGCATCCCACCCAGACCCATCCCCCTATAATCCACACACACCCCTGAACACTACGGACAATTTAGCACGGCCGATCCACCTAGCCTGCACATCTTTGGGCTGTGGGAGGAAACTGGAGTACCCGGTGGAAACCCACGCAGACACGGGGAGAATGTGCAAACTCCACACAGACAGTTACCCGAGGCTGAAATCGAACCTGGGTCCTTGGTGCTGTGAGGCTGCACTGCTAACCACTGAGACACCGTGCCGCCTTATGAGGGAATGTAGGCATAAATTTGAAGTTGAAATTCCCAAAATCTACTGTGTTCCTGTGGGAAATAAGAAAACCAAGTGACAAAGCATACCTGAATAAAAACAAAAGACCACGAATGCTGAAAATCTGAAATAAGCGCAGGAAATGTGGGAGAAACTCAGCAGATCTGACAGCATCGTGGAGAGAAAAACAGAATTCTTTAATACTTTGGATCCGATATGACTCTTCAGAGCTGTTTTTTTTCAGAACAATTACCCACCTAGGCTTGAAATGTTAACTCTGTTTCTCTCTTCACAGATTCTTCCAGATCTGCTGAGTTTCTCCAGCATTCTTTGTGTTTGTATGAGGATGAACGCAGGAAAATCAAGATATTCTTCTTGAACTACACTCTTGACAATAAAGACCTTCTCAACATTGATATGCTGTTTTGACTGGAGTCAGTGTAAATGGTTACAACTGGCAACTTCTAAAGCAGCAACAACAATTCAAAAGACCTTTACTGAGGGATAGTCTGACAGAATTACAGGTTTGTTATGGTTTAGAAAGAAACTATTCAACTTATCATGTCCAGACTGGCTTTCAGAGCATTATGGATCAATACCAGACACTGGCCTTTGCCCCAAACCTTGCATATTATCTAAATAAAAACAAGTATGTAATGTCCTTTCCAAATCTTCAATTACACTTCTAGCCATTGCATTTCAACCCAAAATGAGTCACTGTGTGAGAAAGTATGTTTTCACTTCACAATCGCTTCATTTGCACAATACTTTAAAATTATTTTTTCTGGCTCTCAATCCTTTTGCGAGAAGGAATAGTTTTCTACCTTGTCCAAACTCCTCACTTTTCTGAAATCATCGATCTAGTCTCCCCTCATCCTTTTCCATTCCTACAAAAACAGTCCTAACCGCTTTAAGATAACAAAGTGCAGAGCTGGATGAACACAGCAGGCCAAGCAGCATCTTAGGAACACAACAGCTGATGTTTCGGGCCTAGACCCTTCATCAGAAAATGGGGATGGGGAGAGCGTTCTGAAATAAATAGGGAGAGAGGGGGAGGCAGATCGAAGATGGATAGAGGAGAAGATAGGTGGAGAGGTGAGTATGGGTGCAGAGGTAGGGAGGGGATAGGCCAGTCCGTGGAGGACGGACAGGTCAAGGGGGTAGGATGAGGTTAGTAGGTAGGAAATGGGGGTGCAGCTTGAGGTGGGAGGAGGGGATAGGTGGGAGGAAGAACAGGTTAGGGAGGCAGGGACGAGCTGGGCTGGTTTTGAGATGTGGTGGGGGGAGGGGAGATTTTGAAGCTGGTGAAATCCACATTGATACCAGTGGGCTGCTGCTTGGTTCCCAAGCGGAATATGAGTTGCTGTTCCTGCAACCTTATGACACTGCAGGGGGCCCAGATGGACATGTTGTCTAAGGAATGGGAGGGGGAGTTGAAATGGTTCGCGACTGGGAGGTGCAGTTGTTTATTGCGAACCGAGCGGAGGTGTTCTGCAAAGCGGTCCCCAAGCCTCTGCTTGGTTTCCCCAATGTAGAGGAAGCCACACCAGGCACAGCGGATGTAGTATACCACATTGGCAGATGTGCAGGTGAACATCTGCTTGATGTGGAAAGTCATCTTGGGGCCTGGGATCGGGGTGAGGGAGGAGGTGTGGGGGCAAGTGTAGCACTTCCTGTGGTTGCAGGGGAAGGTGCTGGGTGTGGTGTGGTTGGAGGGGAGTGTGGAGCAGACAATGGAGTCACGGAGAGAGTGGTCTCTCTGGAAGGCAGACAAGGGTGGGGATGGAAAACTGTCTTTGGTGGTGGGGTCGATTGTAGATGGCGGAAGTGTCGGAGGATGATGTGTTGTATCCGGAGGTTGGTGGGGTGGTATGTGAGGACGAGGGGGATTCTCGTTTGGAGGTTATTGCGGGGGTGGGGTATGAGGGATGAGATGCGGGAAATGCGGGAAACACGGTTGAGGATGTTCTCGACAACTGCGGGGGCGATGTTGTGGTCCTTGAAGAACGAGGACATCTGGGATGTGGGGGAGTGGAATGCCTCATCCTGCGAGCAGATGCGGCGGAGGTGAAGGAATGGGGAATAGGGGGTGAAATTTTTGCAGGAATGTGGGTGGGAGGAGGTGTATCCCTAACCGCTTTAATCTGTCCTCATAACTGAAGGTTTTCATCCCTGGAACTTTTTCTCCTGTGCCCAGTTCATTCACCTCTTTCCTAAAGAATGGTGCTCAAATCTGCACACAATACTCCACCTGAGATCTAACCAGTATCTCATAATTTCGGTATAACTCCCTGCTTTTCTATTCTAAATCCTGTGGATGAAATCTGGAGTACTACCTGCTCCATTTAATACTTCTCTTTACCCGGCCTTCTACCTTTAATCACTGATGCATATATACACCCAGGAATTCACTGCTGAGGCTGTATAAGGCTCTGGTCAGACCTTATTTGGAACATTGTGAGCATTTTTTGCCACATATCTAAGGAAGGATGTGCTTGGAGAGAGTCCAGGGGACGTTTACAAGAATGACCCTAGGATAAAGAACTTGTCATATGAGGAATATTTGAGGACTCTGGACCTGAACTCTGAACCTGAGCATAAACAGACTGAACAGACAGGATGGCTTGCATGTGAATCTGTGCACTGGTCAGCGAAGAATCTGGATCTGCAATGACTCATGAAAATATGCCAAAAGTATCAAGCCCAGCAACAGAGAAAACTTCCACATGCACATGATATTCTGTCCACTTCTCAGCCAAAAGTAGCAACAGATTATTCACAGCGCCTATGGAAAATTACATCCTTGTGATGGATTACTTTCCCCTTGTTCAATAACTTAGCAACACAATGAGCCCAAACATTGCTGATCACTATTTTCAGTTTATTCGGTGTACCTGAACAGATCGTGCCTGACAATAGGTCATAGTTTATTGGCAAACCATTTAAATATGATGCATTAATTGGGAAGTGGTCCATATTGCATCACCTCACTACGATCCATACTCAAGTAGAGCCTAGCAGCACCAGATATGTACTTTCAAATTAATGGCCATGTGGTGAGATTTCTGCACTGCTTGGCTGCATTTTCATGCAATATCAATGGAAAGAGGCTTATTATCCCCAGCACAACCTTTGTTCAGAAGGCAAGTGCGAATGACCTTGCCCAGCAACCAGTTATGTGATCATGCTGAGACACAGAAGATTCTTTTCCAAAATAGAGGAAAATAAAAGAGATATATGACAAGCAAGCAGATACAGAATTGTCAAAATGGTATAGTGTGAAGACAGTGCCAGTTCAGAAACTTAAATACAGATATTTGGATACCAGTGAAGGTTTTTAGAATATGTGCAAACAGCACAGATCATAGAAAGCCATTACTGAACTCGGAACGCCCATTGCAAAGAAGCAGATACCAGCGCAGACCAATGTTCTACCCAACAATTATTTATACTGGAATGAGGAAGAAAAGTTCAAATGAATTCAACAAAGGACAGTACGTACTGACCAGATGAGCATAGGATCACCAGATCAGGTCAAGTTTTCAAATCTGCTGAGCATTACATTGAAGTTTGAATTGTTAACCTTGTAAACACTGTTTTTCACTGTTTTTGTCACTAGCAAATGGATAAAATGCGTCAATGCGCTGACATGCAAATCTCTTTAGGGTAAAATTATGTCTTTGGCAAAAAGGGCATACTGTGTTATATCTTGTAATTTGTGTATCAGTACACCTTTATGAGACAGGCTTATGGTATTGTCATTGTATTATAGCTTGTGACCTGAGAGCATAAAGATCTCAGACTCAGAGATAGTTAAGATGTATCATTCTCCACCACTTCCGCCACTTACAATCTGACCCCACAATCAAAGATATATTTCCCTCCCCACACCATCTGCCTTTCATAGGAATGCTCTCTCCACGACTCCTTCGTCCACTCCACACTGCCCACCAGCCCCACAACACCCGGCACCTTTCCCTGCAACCACAGTAAGTGCTACTCTTGCTCCTACACCTCTCCCCTCACCTCCACTGAAGGCACAAAATAAACTTTCCACTTCAGACAGATGTTCACCTGCACATCCGCCAGTGTGTTCAATTGCATCCACTGCTCCCGACGTGGCCTCCTCTACATTGGTGAGACCAGGCAGAGGCTCGGAGACCACTTTGTAGTGTGACAATACCTTCCCGTTGCAAACCATTTCAACTCCCCCTCTCACTCCCTGGGCGACATGTCCATCCTGGGCCTCCTCCAGTGTCACAATGACGCCACCCACAAACTGGAGAAGCAGCACCTCATATTCCACTTCAGGAGCCTCCAGCCCAATGGCTTAAATGTGCATTTTACCAGTTTCAAAATTTTCCCACCCCCAGCCTCATCCCATGTCCAACCCTCCCTCTCATCCCCACTTCCTTGACCTGACACAGCCTGTCCATTTTCTCTCCCACCTCACTGACCAATCCACACCACTGATGACCTACATTCACCTATCACCATTCCACCTACCTTCCTCAGCCCCACCCCTCCTCTCTATTTATTTCTGAGCTCCCTTCCCCCCACTCTCCGTTTCTGAAAAAGGGTCCTCACCTGAAATATCAACTTTCCTGCTCCTCTGATGCTGCCTGGCCTGCTATGCTCCATCAGCTCCACAGTGTGCTAGCCAAGATCTCAGACTCCATTTTAATGCAGATCACTTCAAGCATGAGCTGGTAATGAAATCATGTTTCTCTGTAACCAAGATAATAAAATGTGAGGCTGGATGAACACAGCAGGCCCAGCAGCATCTCAGGAGCACAAAAGCTGACGTTTCGGGCGTAGACCCTCTGTAACCAAGTAGCTTAATGTTAGCCCAGACATGGAAGTGCCTGTGATTGTGATATTTGTATATGACAGTGACCATAATAAATGTCTGTTGAATCTTTCAATGCTATATTACTCACTAGATTCTTTTATGTGAGTAAGGATACCCTGCTGGAGGTAAAATGCTGATTGTGTACATCAACAAACAAGGCTTCAACTAATTGAATATGCAAATGATCTGTGACTATTAAGAGGTTCTTCCTTGTCTCTGAGATAATGGGAACTGCAGATGCTGGAGATTCTGAGATAACAAAATGTGGGGCTAGATTAACACAGCAGGCCAAGCAACATCTTAGGAGCACAAAAGCTGACGTTTCAGGCTTAGACCCTTCATCAGAAAAGGGGGATGGGGAGACAGTTCTGAAATAAATAGGGAGTGAGGGGGAGACGGATCAAAGATGGAGAGAGGAGAAAATAGGTGGAGAGGAGACAGACAAGTTAAAGGGGCAGGGATGGAGCCCGTATAGGAGGTGAGTATAGGTGGGGAGGTTGGGAGGAGATAGATCATGTCAAGGGGTCAGGATGAAGTTAGTAGGTGGGAAATGGAGGCGTGGCTTGAAGTGGGAGGAAGGGGTAGGTGAGAGGAAGAACAGGTTAGGGAGGTGGGGGACGAGCTGGGCTGGTTTTGGGATGCAGTGGGGGAGGGGAGATTTTGAAGCTGGTGAAATCCATATTGATACCATTGGGCTGCAGGGTTCCCTAGTGAGTTGCTGTTCCTGCAACCTTCAGGTGGCATCGTTGTGGCACTGCTGGAGGTCCAGGACGGACATGTTGTTGAAGGAATGCCAGGGGGAGTTGAAATGGTTTGCGACCGGGAGGTGCAGTTGTTTATTGCGCACCGAGCATAGGTGTTCTGCAAAGCGGTCCCCAAGAATCCACATTTTGTTATCTCGGATTCTCCAGCATCTGCAGTTCCCATTATCTCTAACGTAGGGTGCACTGTGTGTTTAATAATTGATCACACACTCCTACGCTTTCCTCACAGTTTTGAACATTTCATTTGAACATCAGGGGTGGTTCCCGCAGATTGGTAAACAGCCAACGTGATGCCACTGTTTAAAAAAGGAAGTAGACAAAAAGCAGGGAGCTATAGGCCAGTTAGTTTAACTTTGGTAGTGGGGAAAATGCTTGAATCTATCATTTAGGAAGAAATAACAAGACATCCATTGGGAACACCCAGCTTGGGTTCATGAAGGGTAGGTCATATTTAACTAATTTGGTGTGTTCTTTGAGAACATCACTTGCATGGTGGACAATGGGGGATCTGTGGATGTGGTGTATCTGGATTTCCAGAAGGCATTTTACAAGGTGCCACACCAAAGGCTGCTACATAAGATAAAGTTGCACAATATGACAGGTAATTTATTGGCATGGATAGAGGATTGGTTGACCAGTAGAACGCAAAGAATAGGGGTAAATGAGTGTTTTTCTGGTTGGTGGTCAGTGGCTAATGGTGCGCCTCAGGGATCAGTGTTGGGACAACAATTGTTTACAATTTACATAGATGATTTGGAGTTGGGGACTAGGTGTGGTGTGTCAAAATTTGCAGATGACACTAAGGGGAGTGGTAGAGCAAAGTGTGCAGAAGACACTGAAAGTCTGCAGAGGGATATAGATAGTCTCAGTGAGTGGGCAAAGGTCTGGCAGATGGAGTACAATGTCGATAAGTGTGAGGTCATCCATTTTGGTTGGAATAACAGCAAAATGGACTATATTTTAAATGGTAAAAAAATTGCAGCATGCTGCTATGCAGAGGGACTTGGGTGTCCTTGTGCATGAATCGCTAAGAATAGGATTGCAAGTGCAGCAGGTAATTAAAAAGTCAAATGAAATTTTGTCTGCCATTGCTAGAGGGATGGAGTTTAAAAACAGGGAGGCTATGCTGCAGCTGTATAGGGTCCTGGTGAGGCCACACCTGGAGTACTGTGTGCAGTTTTGGTCTCTTATTCAAGAAGAGATATACTAGCACTGGAGGCGGTGCAGAGGAGCTTCACTCAGTTGATTCCAGAGTTGAGAGTGTTGGATTATGAGGAGACATTGAGTGTACTGGGATTATACTCATTGGAATTTAGAAGAATGAAGGGAGATCTTATAGAAATATATAAGATTATGAAGGGAATAGATAAGGTGGAGAGAGGGAGGATGTATCCGCAAGCGGGTGAAACTAGGACTAGGGGGCATAGCCTCAAAATAAAGGGAAGCAGATGTAGGCCTGAGGTCAGTAGGAACTTCACCCAAGGGGTTGTGAATCTGTGGAATTCCCTGCCCAGTGAAGCCGTTGAAGCTACCTCGCTGAATGTTTTTAAGGCAAGGCTAGATAAATTTTTGAACAGTAAAGGAAGTAAGAGATATGGTGAGTGGGTGGGTAAGTGGAGCTGAGTCTCAAAGAGATCAGCCATGATCTTATTAAATGGCAGGGCAGGCAAGAGGGGTCAGATGGCCTACTCCTGCTCCTAGTTCTTATGTTCTTATGTTCTTCTTTCATATATTTCCCAATGCTCTTTCAGAAGTAAATATTGAATCTGCTTTTGCCCTTTCAGGCAGTGTATTCGAGACCATAACAACTTGCTGCAGGCAAAAAAAACTGCTTATTTCCTGTATATTTTTTCCAATTTTCTTAAATATGTCTCCTTTGGTGCCAGTGGAAATAATTATTTACGCTGATTGAATGCCTAAAAGCCTCAGAATTTTAGACACTTCTGTTCAATCTCTGTTCTCAGGAAAACAATCCTATTGAGCCTTGCTCCTTATGAGATCATTCATCTGTCTGGTAACTATTTTGGTTCCTCTACACCCTCCTCCAAGCTTTGGCACATCACCCTGGTGATGTTTAACAATAAATTTATAAAGGAATAGAACAAGAAATAAATGATCATTTCAGCAGCAATTTTGAATTTCATTCTTTTCAATCCTTGCAAAATATATTTTGAATTGTGCTTGAATTGAAATTTGGATTCTTTTTCAGCAAGCACTGGATGTTCTGGTTTTGAATGAGACGCACAAAAAAAACAGGCAATCAGGACATGTGCTATTAAAAAATCATAGCGTGTACAGACTATTTATTTCGTTAAAAACCTTAGGCCACACTGTCTGGTTTTACATGGCCGAACAGCACTGAGTGATGTAGTGGCAAATATTGGGAAACCCTGAATTATGTATATATTGGTTAAAGTTCCTGGGGGAATGGAATTGTACGAGGACCAGAAGTTCATTAGTTTAAAGCTTTTAGCCTTTCCTACCCAAGAAAATGCACCTTGGACAATGACTCATTGTAAGTACATTCCATTACTGTGAAGTTCTGTTATACAATTAGCATACAGATTGGTTTTACTTGAAGTGGACACATGAAGAATTAAGTGCAATTACAGCTACAGTAAACCATTTGCATGGCAAGCATTTCTCTTCTCAAGCAAGCTTCGTATTTTGACAACCCTGAGATTTGCTTAAAGCTGACAGAAGAATACCTACCTCCGGATACAACGTATTATCCTCCGACACTTCCGCCATTTACAATCCGACCCCACCACCCAAGACATTTTTCCATCCCCTCCCCTGTCTGCTTTCCGGAGAGACCACTCTCTCCGTGACTCCCTTGTTCGCTCCACACTGCCCTCCAACCCCACCACACCCGGCACCTTCCCCTGCAACCTCAGGAAATGCTACACTTGTCCCCACACCTCCTCCCTCACCCCCATCCCAGGCCCCAAGATGACATTCCACATCAAGCAGAGGTTCACCTGCACATCTGCCAATGTGGTATACTGCATCCACTGTACCCAGTGCGGCTTCCTCTACATTGGGGAAACCAAGCGGAGGCTTGGGGACCGCTTTGGAGAACACCTCCGCTCAGTTCGCAACAAACAACTGCACCTCCCAGTCGCAAACCATTTCCACTCCCCCTCCCATTCTCTTGATGACATGTCCATCATGGGCCTCCTGCACTGCCACAATGATGCCACCCGAAGGTTGCAGGAACAGCAACTCATATTCCGTCTGGGAACCCTGCAGCCATATGGTATCAATGTGGACTTCACCAGTTTCAAAATCTCCCCTTCCCCTACTGCATCCCTAAACCAGCCCAGTTCATCCCCTCCCCCCACTGCACCACACAACCAGCCCAGCTCTTCCCCCCCACCCACTACATCCCAAAACCAGTCCAACCTGTCTCTGCCTCCCTAACCGGTTCTTCCTCTCACCCATCCCTTCCTCCCACCCCAAGCCGCACCCCCCGCTACCTACTAACCTCATCCCACCTCCTTGACCTGTCCGTCTTCCCTGGACTGACCTATCCCCTCCCTACCTCCCCACCTACACTCTCTCCACCTATCTTCTTTACTCTCCATCTTCGGTCCGCCTCCCCCTCTCTCCCTATTTATTCCAGTTCCCTCCCCCCATCCCCCTCTCTGATGAAGGGTCTAGGCCCGAAACGTCAGCTTTTGTGCTCCTGAGATGCTGCTTGGCCTGCTGTGTTCATCCAGCCTCGCATTTTATTATCTTGGAATCTCCAGCATCTGCAGTTCCCATTATCTCAGAAGAATATGTGTGATATTACAAAATGGATGACAGCAAGTTGACAACCCGTCTTCCATCTGCCTTGATTTTAATTCTATTAACTTCAATTCTACAAAATATACTTCCAATTGTTAAAAAGTCAAGATCGACGCAGTGATAATATTGTCGCACATCTGAGCTGCAGAGCCCCTGAATGCTTGATGGACACTGTCTCTGTCAGAAATCACGGGGGTCAGCTCAATTTTTTTATATGTTGAAGAATGAAGTAAGCCCAGTCAGAATGAGGCCAGAGATAAACTACGATCTGGTTTGAAATCCTTATTTCCAAACCAGGTTAAAAAAAAGTTGCCCTGACTTGCCTTTCCAGGATTTTCCTAGCTAGAGTTCAAATGGGCAATCCATCACTGCAGGAACTGTCATTGTGTGTGATCAGGGGAAGGTTCAGTGGAAGATCAAGGGCAGAATCAGAACAGGTATACTACCTTAACCTTTACTGGCTAACTATCCAGGCACATTGGGCAGAACTCTCCAAAGTCTCTGACTCTAACTCAGACTTGAGCACTAGGCCATAGTCAGAGGAACAGAAGTCAGCATTTAATCCCGTGAAGTCTGCCCTCCCATTCAATGACATCATGATTGACCTGATAATTCTCAACTCCACTTTCCTGCCTTTTTCCCATAGCCCTTGATTCCCTCAATAATTAAAAGTCTTCTAACTTAGCTCTGAATATACTTAACAACCCAGTCTTGGCAGCCCTCTACAGTAAAGAATACAACAGATTCACTACCATTTGAAAGAAGGAATTCCTGGTCATTGCAGTTTTAAATGGATGATATCCTAATCTGAGATAAAGGCTCCTGGTCCTAGGCTCTCTCACAAGGGAAAACAACAACATTTATCCTGACAAACCTCTAAGAATCTTTCATAACAATGGTGAAGTGGATAACATGCTGGGCCAAAAGGTTACAGATTGTGTTGAAGCACAGTTCTGCTGCTCATGGCCTACAGTCTCTCATGGAAGTCTTGAGTTGCTGGACCTGCTCAAAATCTCTCCATTTTAATGGTAAAGGCACATAACATGATAAATGATAACCTCAATGTGAAGATGAGACTTTGTCTCCACTAGGACTGTGTAGTGGTCATGGCTAGTAATGGAAGGATGCATCTGCAACTGGCAGTTTGGTGAGAATAAAGTCCACCATGTTTTGCCCTTCTTTTAATTATCTGAATATCTCCCATCGACTCAGTCTAGGAGCTATGTCCTTAAGAATTAAGAGATCATGGGAACTGCAGATGCTGGAGAATCCGAGATAACAAAGTGTGGGACTGAATGAACGCAGCAGGCCAAGCAGCATCTTAGGAGCACAAAAGCAGATGTTTGAGACCTAAGCCCTTCATCAGAAAAGGGGGATGGGGAGATGGTTCTGAAATAAATAGGGAGAGAGGGGGAGGTGGATCGAAGATGGATAGAGGAGAAGATAGGTGGAGAGGAGGGAATGGGTGGGGAGGTAAGGAGGGGATAGGTCAGTCTGGGGATGATGGACAGGTCAAGGGGCAGGGATGAGGTTAGAAGTAGGAAATGGAGGTGTGGCTTGAGTTGGGAGGAGGGGGGAGGTGAGAGGAAGAACAGGTTAGGGAGGCAGGTATGAACTGAGCTGATTTTGGGATGCATGGGGGGACGGGAGGTTTTGAAGCTGGTGAAATCCACATTGATGCCATTAAGCTGCAGGGTTCCCAAGCAGAATATGAGTTGTTGTTCCTGCAGCCTTCGGGTGGCATCGTTGTGGCATCGCAGGAGGCCCAGGATGGACATGTCGTCTGAGGAGTGGGAGGGGGAATTGAAATGGTTCGTGACTGGGCGGTGCAGTTGCTTATAGCGAACTGAGCATAGGTGTTCTGCAAAGTGGTCCCCAAGCCTCCGCTTGGTTTCCCCAATGTAGAGGAAGCCACAACGGGTAGAGCGGATGCAGTATACCACATTGGCAGATGTGCAGGTGAATATCTACTTGATGTGGAAAGTCTTCTTGGGGTCTGGGATGGGGGTGAGGGAGGAGGTGTGGGGGCAATTGTAGCACTTCCCGCAGTTGCAGGGGAAAGTGCCGGGTGTGGTGGTATCATCCCCTCTATCCATCTTCGGTCCGCCTCCCCCTCTCTCCCTATTTATTTCAGAACCCTCTCCCCATCCCCCTTTTCTGATGAAGGGTCTCGGCCCAAAATGTCAGCTTTTGTGCTCCTAAGATGCTGCTTGGCCTGCTGTGTTCATCCTGAAGAATTCAACTAGCTTGATCAGCCGTGGTCCTGCTAAGCAACTTTTGGTGATGGCCACTGAAATAAATTCAGGTATCCAAAGCAAGCTGATGAGGGGTAATGCAGAAGTGGTGCTAGTGGGATCTTGGAGGCCTTTCAACATTTGCTCTACTGTAACAACCAGAGGTCGTTTAAGGCACTGGTTAGCTGTTCCCATTTCCAACTGCAAGATGCTTTCATGTAGTTTTTATCAGTGGAAATTATGCCAATGACGAAGGAGACTGAAATTGAGAGATTTTGAAAGATGCTTAGGAATGTGGGGTGGATTGGGGATGTCAAAACATTTAATAAAGTGGAGACTCTACCAAATTCCTTTCACAAATTTGATTAAGTCCATGGTGTGGCAGTGTGCTTAAGGTGGCATGCATTCGTGATTGGAAACTCACCGTGGGTCACAAGTAACCCCAAGACTGTGGAAAGACTTCTGCAGCTGTCATGAACACCCCCTCAGTATTGAATTATAGCTTCAGTCCAGGTTTTGTGCAGGGGTCTCTGTAGTGGGACAGAAGACCCACAACCTTCTGACACAGAAGTAAGAGTGCCATTGACTGTGGCACAGCTGACACCTAGTGCTAAAATATCAGTATGAATACAAAATTGTTTCCAAAATGAAAAATCCAAAGTAACCATCAATTTCTGTCTAAAATATGTTTATACAAAAGTGAAAAGTTTATATAAACATCTGGCTTTGCAGAGAACATTATAATCATTTCAGTTCCATAATTCTTCTCTGGATTTGGATGAAGGAGAGAGAGTGAGAAAAAGAGAAACATTTTTAGAGACTCAAGCAAGTTGCGTGGGAATCCAATAGTTCCTGCAATGCTTAGGAAAAAAAAGCTCTTTACTGTTCACAGGATGACTCAGGCGAGAGAATGTAGGAGGAAGACTGAATAATTAAATATAAAACCCAAGCAAGACGGGAAAATAGAATAGACAAATAGAAAATCATAATGTCATGTTCAGACACCAAAAAAGCAGCTACACAACTCAAGATAAATGTTAAATCTGACTGGTAATCCATTTCCTTTGGAAAAAGATACAAATGCTGTTCTGCTATCTAAGCTGCATCATAATGAACATTATATTCATTTTAAAAAGTTGACTCTTGTATGTACTTTACTTTAGCTGTTATTGGTCAAATCATTCAACTATCTCTGTATTATGGAAAGACATTTATTCTACATTAGGTGGATTGATCAGTATTTGACAGTACAGTCAGAACAGATAACATCACAGTTAATGACGCAGTTGACAGAACAAGGTTAATGCTGAAAATTATTGCAGAGATAGTAGGAACTGCTGATGCTGGATAATCCGAGATAACCCAGTATAGGAAATTACCTTCCTCCCTCCAGACAAACCTCAGGGGATCTCTCTCCCACTGCAACTCTGTTGTACCTCTCTACCTATCTTCTCCTCTATCCATCTTCGATCCTCCTCCCCCTCCATCCCTATTTACTTCAGAACCCTCTCCCCATCCCCCTTTACTGATGAAGGGTCTAGGCCCGAAACATCAGCTTTTGTGCTCCAAAGACGCTGCTTGGCCTGCTGTGTTCATCCAGCTCCACACTTTGTTACCTCTATAACACAGTACAGAGTTGGATAAATACAGCAGGCAAAGCAGTATCAGAGGAGCAGGAAGGCTGATGTTTCGAGTCGAGACCCTTCTTCAGACCTTTTTCTAAAGAAGGGTCTCAACTCGAAACATCAGCTTTTTCTAAAGAAGGGTCTCAACTCGAAACATCAGCTTTCCTGCTCTCCTGATGCTGCTTGGCCTGCTGTGTTCATCCAGCTCTACACTTTGTTAGCTGCTGAAAATTATTCCTGTTCTGACCTATCAAGAAAAGGGTGATGATTATTTTCTTTTTTGTCTTTCAAATCAACTAGACAATTTGAGAATACTGTTCTGTATGCACCAGACTCTATTTTTGTATGTCTGCCAAGAGGCTAGTCTACCTATGTGAACATGCATTAACATTTCAATCATAGCTAATTTGTGGGGAGGGGCTGGTGTTGTGGTAATGTCACTAGACTTGTAATTCAGTACATCAGACTAACGTTCAGTGGAGGCAAGTTTGAAACCGACCTTGGCAGGGGGTGAAATGTGAATTCAATGAAAAGCTGTTCTAATGGCCAGCTCATGACTATTGCTGATTGTTCTAAAATCCCATTTGATTCACTAATGCCCTTTAGAGAAGGAAATCTGCCATCCTTGCCTGGTCTGTCCCACTTGTGACTCCAGGCCCACTGCAATGTCTGGGCAATAAATGCTAGATAGGAAGTGTAGGGAACCTGTGGGAGTGTGGCATTTTCAAGTTGATTTTTGATGCTGGGGGTGATGACAGTTTGAGGGAATGCAACTCCACAACATCAATATGGAATATAAGTGCTCAATGAGGCTTAGGGAACAGTAAAAATTTCATTGATATCAGAGATTCATTGCACAATGCACACACTGGTGTATGATTCCCATTACCTTCCTGGTACCAAGTGGGAAGATGTCTTTGGTGGGCGTAGAACAATAGTGTTGTGCTTTAGATCAGACTAATTCAGTGTTGCCTTATATTGCTGGCTAGTCTGATGAGTATTTATTCCTTGCATGCTTTCAATTAAGGAGTTGGATAAATGTTCAACAGGGATAAGGATGGTATCAGAATGAAGTGAAGTGTCATTATAACATTTCTTGTCCATTTGATTTTTGCAGTTCTAAACTAATTATCTCTGGGATTTCTACTGTTGTTTTGCCTCTCGCTAGAGAATAAGTGACAGTGGCATGGTGGGGAGGAAGTGTATTTAATAGCACTGGGTTGCTGTAATCATGCTGGGTTGGTTTACTGGAATGCAGTTCAGAAACATAACATGTTTAATGTGAGCAGTGACCAGAGGCTGAGCTGGTCCAGGCATATCAATGTTATTTCACAAGAACACGGTAGTGACTGCATACTCTATGAAGTATGCCCCACCTCCTGCCCCTCATTTTATCTATGCTGTCTGCAAAACCCAAACAGGATTGTGATGGAAAATTAAGCAGTGTCTGGGAGTAAGTAGCTGAAAGCATACTCATAAAGGCTCAATGACATTTGGTACAGACCAGGTCATTCATCTGTGTTCCAATTATAGGGCTGAATATCCACATAGCTATGAAGATACTTACCTAGGTTACTTCAAAGGCGTTGTCCTGCTCCACCACTGAGAAAAGTAAGGACAGTAAAGTAGTTGGAAATCCATCGCTTACAAATCACACATTGTCTCGACTTGGGAATATCTCACCATTCCTTCATCGGCATTGTATTGATGTCCCCAAATTTCTAACATAACTCCACTAGGGAGTTCTGTCACCACAAAAATTGTAGGAGTTCAAAGAGAATGTATTCGCAGAGTAAGAGATGGATAATAAACTTTGCCTTTTCATAGTTGCCTAGATCAAGCGAAGAGTCTTCTCAAGGCATTCTTCCACAACACTCCTATCACTAAGTTCCTGCTCCAGAGTGTTTAGAAGGTAAATGTTCTGCTTTGTAAAGTCAATGGACAGGCAATTATGGGCAAGGAATCAGCAGTACCCTGAAATGAATTCTTAGCATGTGCCAAGGCTGCAGAAATAAAATACTCATAATGAGTTTCCTGACTTACGCAGCCATAACACCAAATGGCAGAAAACACTTGCAGGACAATGGAGACAGCCTTTGATTCCAATCAATTAATTCACCAAGTTGTTGCTAGGGATTTATTAATTCACAAGGGATTCATCCAAACTGCAAGTTTGGCTGAACGGATGGAATTACTTTTCAGATAAAGCCTTATATGTCGTGCTGGTACGCAACCATCTTCAGCTCATAGTCATCTGGAAAGCATTATTGTTGGCATGCCTTTGTAAAGCAAAAAGATTTCTTTTCATAAAGCAGTGTTCTCACCTTTAGCTCAGCTGGAACTCACTGTCAAGGCTATCTGGTTTTGTATTTTCCAATATAGCTTCAATTCTCATTAACTCACTATTTCTTACCAGTTGTCACGCATGCAGCTTCAATTCATTCACAAATTCTCAATGGGCAATTGGTAGTTTGGCCATACATGCTGTGATAAGGGTAAATAACACGTTGCTATCATTGGGAATTTGAATCTTAAAGTAAAGGTGAAATAGATTGTGGTTTCAGTTCTGTGAAGGGAACTAAGCTTCAAGAAGTCAGAAAGTAATTTGTAACAGTGAACCAAGATATTATTTCCATGTAAGCAAGAAACTTAAGTGCCTTGCCTGTGAATTAATTGATGAAATGTTTATAAAGTTGAACTTTTATAACATAGTGAAAAATACAACATGGGCCACTAACAGTTTGAGTTCAGTTTAGGAAAATGAGGTTTGTGAGTTCAAAACAAGAGTTGCACACGAGCGGCAAGGCAAGTTAGTTTGTGAAGTGCCATCAATGAGGGTTTGCGTAGATACTTTCAGGCCGTCAGAACAGAAAAGAAGTTTAGACAATAAGAACCACAAACATGCCTCTTGGCTTCAAAATTGGAAAGAGTCAGTTAAGGTATGAGTGAAACCCCACTATAACTAAGACCCTCTGAAGAATATTGTTGGGAAACGTATTGAGCATTTATTTTGCTTGTGTGTGGCAAGATCTTTCTAAGCTAGATCACTGCATGTACATGCTCTGTAGTGTTGTCACTTTTTCTCTTTTGATCAATAAATTTGTGTTCTTTGTGGCCAATAATTCTGGCCTCACCAGTAATGCTTGTGAATGAACAGAAAAAGCTATTTCTGTGTTGTTCTGTTCAAGTACGCATCTCGTTTCATCTCTTGTTTTACGTTTTGATTGGAACCTGCAGTATCTGTCTTTTATGTGTCTGTTTACAGGTAACATGTACTGCAGCAGAACAATATGATAAACATACATACATTCTGCTAAGTTGTCTAGTTCGTGTATCTCAGACGTATGAATATTTATAAAACCAATGCTAATTACTTAGTTACAACAGAAGTCAGAACTTGCACTCAGAAGATTGAGTGAGTAATTATCTTATCAATGCTATTCTATTTTAAGATGTGGTGCTCAGTCAAAGTGTTAAATCTGCTCTGAAAAAGCAACCAGTTATTGCTGTAAGAAATGTTATTCCAACCGATGGTCATAAATAAGTTAAACAAATAGTTTAGTTCAGTGAATTGGCACATCTATTTGAGTTTCTATCTTAATTTGTGTTTCTAAATGGGGACAATGCATTCAGTTGCAAGGAAAATTACGGAAAAATAACAGGGGGGTGGTGCAGGGGTCAGCAGAGGTTATTAAAGTTTCCAGAAGAAGTAATAGGACAGAGATGATGGAAAGGGTCAGTAATCTAACTTTAGGCACGAGAAATAACAGGACTTCTATGAGAAGGGGGCTGGACACTCATCACTGTGCTGACAGTGTTGTACTTCAATGCAAGGTGTATACGAAACAAGGAAAATGAGCTTGTAGCACAGACTGAAATTGACGGATATGGTGTTGTGGGTATCACAGAGACTGCAAGGATATCAGGGCTTGGAACTAAACATCCAAGGATACGTAACCTATTGAAAGGATAGGAAGATGCAGAGAGGGATCAGAGTCGCCTAATTAGTAAGATATTAAGTTAAATCACTAGCAAGAAGTATAGTCAGAAGGAGTAATGTTTCAAAAATGTTTCAAAATTTCCCACTCCTGGCCTCATCCCATGACTAACTCTCCCTCTCATTGCCCCCACCATTGACCTGTCCATCTTCTCTCCCACCTCTCCGCTCCTGCCACCTCACTGACCAATCCCCACCATTCCCTGCCTGCGCTCACCTATCACCATCCCACCTACATTCCCCAGCCCCACCCCTCCCCTCTCAATTTATTTCAGAGCTCCCTTCCTCCTCTCCATTTCTGAAAAAAGGTCCTGGCCCAAAACAACTTTCCTGCTCCTCTAATGCTACCTGGCCTGCTGTGTTCCTTCAGCTCCACACTGTGTTATCTCAGACTCCAGCATTGGCAGTTTTTACTATCTCAAACCCTGATAGGAGTTGTGTTCAGGCAGTAGTCAGGATTTGGACAAGCTAGTAAAATAGAAGATAGAAAAGGCGTGTAAGAATGGTACTATTTTAGTAATGATGGGGTTGTCAATATGCAGGTGGTCTGGGAAAATCAGGTTGGTAACTGATCTGAAGAATTTGAGGCATGTCTACAAGGTTTTTTGGAGCAGTTTTTGGTGGAGCCCACCAGGGCACAGGCAATGCTGTACTTGATGATGTGTAATAAGGAAATCTTGATTCGGGAGCTTGAGGTGAAGGAACATAAATATGGCAAATGACCATAATATGACCGAATTCACCCTACAGTTTGAGCAGGAAAAGCTGGAATCTGACATAACAGTACTGCAATTGATTCAAGGAAACTACAAAGACATAAGGGAGGAGCTGGCCAGTGTTTGAAAGATGATCCTAGCAGCGAAGATGGTGGAGCAATTATGGCAGGAGTTTCTGGGGATAATTTGGGAGACACAGTGGAAATTCATTCCAAGAAAGAAGAAACATACTCAGGGGAAGATGAGGCAACCATGGCTGGCAAGGGAAGTCGGGGTCTGCATAAAAGCAAACGGAAAAGCATGCAATCAGAAATAATAGGAACTGCTTGAGAATCCGAAATAGGATAGCAATTTCAGAAAACCATGCAATATGGTGAAGATTAGTGGGAAGTCAGTGTATTAGGAAAATCCTAAAAACCAGCAGAGGATTACTAGAAAAGCAACCAAGAAGGAGAAGATAAAATATGAGAGTAAGCTGGTTTGTAAAATCATACAAGACTGCTCGAGTTTTTTGATGTCCAGAAGGTGAAAGAGAGGCAAGATTAGATATTGGATCACTAGAAAATGAGGCTGGAGAATGATAATGGGGAACAAAAGAATGGCAGAGGAACTGAATAGATACTTTGTATCAAATTTCATAGCAGAATACAGCAGCAGCATATCAGAACTTCAAGGCAGTCAGAGGCAAAGGTGTGCATGGTAGCCATCAGTAAGGAGATGATAGTGGGGGAAGCTGAAAGATCTGAAGGTCAATAAATCACCTGGACCAGTCTCAAACAAGAGGGTATAGATATAGAGTGAGAGACAATAGATTCAAAATCGAGATGAGAACAAACTACTTCTCTCAGAAGGATGTGAATCTGTGGAACTCACTGCAGTGGAGGCAGATCAATTAACAGATTCAAGAAAGAGATGGATAAATTTCTGATGAAAAGCAGGATAAAAAAGGCTGTGGGGAATAGGTAGAAAAGTGGATTTGAGACCAGGATAAGATCAGCCATGATCATGTGAAACGGTGGAGCTGGCTTGGAGGGTCGAATTGCCTACTTCTGCTTCTATTTCCTATGTTTCTATGTTCTTAATGCCTGCATTCAGATTTCTGAAGGAGACAGCTAAGGAGATTGTAGAAGGATTGATGGTGTTTGTTCAGGAATCAATGGTGTCCAGGGAGGGTTTCAGAGGACTAGAAAATGGCTTATTCTTTCCATCACCAAATCTGCTGTGTTTCTTTTCATCTATCAGCCACCATCAGAAAATCACCTATGTTTTCGATTTGAATAATTTACATGCAGAGCCAGTTGAGGCCAAGGCAAACCATCAAAGATGGAGGCAAGGCAGGGGAGGGGACAATGACCACCTTCTCAAGGATAAATAGGCATTGACAAAAGATGCTGGTCTTGTCATACAAAAAGCCATGAGACATAGGAGCAAAATTAGGTCATTCAGTCCATGGGGTTTGCTCTGCAGTTTATCCTAGCTGATGTTTCTCAACCTCCCTATTGTCCTGATTTCTCCCCGTAGCCCTTGATCCCCATACCAATCAATAACCTATCTATTTCTGTCTTAAAGACACTCAAAGACGTCAGTGGTGGGTAAGTTGTTGGAGGGGCTTCTGAGAGACAGGATTCACATGGATTTGGAGAGGCAAAGGCCGATTACACCTTAATCGGTAGAGCCCTGGGAAATGTTGTTGAACAAAGAGATCTAGGAGTTTAGGACCATAGTTCCTTGAAATTTGCATCATGAGCAGACGGGCAGTGAAGAAGGAATTAAAAGTTTGCCCAATGGCAACCATGTAATCATTGTCAATTGTCGTAAAATCCTACCTGGCTCATTGAAGTTCTCTATGAAAGGAAATCTTCCATTTTTCCCTGGTTTAGCCAACATGTGACTTCAGATTCACAGTAATGTGACTCTTAGCTTTTCGCTGAACTGGCTGAGAGATCCAAACAATTCAAGGGCAAAGGATGGGCAACGAATTCTGGGCTTACCAGTGATATTCATGTTTTAGACAAGAATTTTTAAATAGAAGCCAAACTCAGGAATCTTAGTCTTCTATAGCCAAGCACGTGGTAATCACTTTTTTGACTCACTCAAGGGATGTGAAAATCGATGGTGAGATTAGATTTCATGGGTGAAGATTGCAATGGGCCTTTATACTTCTATCAAATACAAACATAAACTTTCAAACCTTAAGCAAGGGCTGATAGTCTATGATAATGTATAAAACTGAGCTCAGATTTCTTTTTGGCTGATGGTTCCATCATAAACTTAGTAAAGCAATGAGAAAAATGAAACTGAGCTAGTAATCTAGGTAATCTTGCATGCGACTGGGTAAATTGAGAGCAGGTAAGCCTATACGTTGTCCCTCAGTCTTTTCTGTAGAACATCTGTAAGACTGATCATGCTTTCGTTGGGATATTTTTCAGTAAATTGTTTCATCAAAACCTGCCTCTTGCCTTGCCCCTCACGCTAATTATAATCAATTGTCTCTCATTAATGGACGAGAGATGGTTATGATCCTTTGTAGTCTTTGGCTAATTTCAAAGCTACCATTGGATTTTTGAAGAATCAAATTCAGAGGGTCTGGACAAAACATTTGCTTGTGATACTTGTTTGTAATGGTGTAGATGAGAATGAATGAGGAGAGTGATAAGCTAGTTTGTAGATGACACAAAGATTGGCCATATGCTTCAGAGTGAGAAGGAAAATGCTATGTTACAGAAGGATATAAGCAGATTGATCGGATGAGTAGATTAGTGGCAGATGGTTTCTGACCCTGATAAATGAGAGATGATGCACTTTGGAAGGAACATGACAATGAAGTACTTCAGGAATAGAAAGACATCAGGGAACACAAGGGAACAGAGGGCATAATAATACGGTCAGAAAGAAGATAAACGGGAAGGTTGCTTTTATCAGTCATGGCACATATTTCATGGTAGGGAGGTCATGTTGGAGCTGCACAGAACTTTGGTTAGGCTAAAGCTGGAATATTGCATGCTATTCTGGTCACCATAAGGTAGGAAGGATATGACTGGACTGGAAAGGATGCAGAAGAAATTCACCAGGATATTGCCTGCAATGGAGCATTTCAGCTATGATGAGAGGCTGCATACGCTTAGGTTGTTTTGTTGAAGCAGAGGAGGTTGAGGGACAACTGACTGAGGTGTATAAGGTTATTAGGGACATTGACAAGGTAAGTAGAAAGCAATTGTTCCTCTCAGTTAAAGGATCAATAGCAAGGGGACATTATTTAAAAGTCAAAAACAGAAGGTTTCAAGTGGATTTGAGGAAAAGCTTTTTCATCCAGAGAGTGATGAGGGTTTGGAATGCACTTCCTGTGAGGGTAGTTGAGATGGGAAACTTCACAACATTTAAAAGTACTTAATGATGCATCTCAACATTGAGGGTGTGGTGCGGGAAAGTGGGGCTAGTGTAGATGGTCATATATTTACGGCAGTATAGACTCGATGTGCTGAAGGACCTCTTCTGCAATGTATAATTCTGTGATTTTATAAGTGGGGGTGGTGTGTGGAAAAGTAAAACTGTCACAGGACTAGTAATTCAGAACTCCAGGCTACAGTTCTGGGAACCAGAGTTTGAAACTTATCATGGCAGATAGTAAGTAAATTCAATAAAAATTGTGAATAAAAAGATAGCATAATGGCAATGACGCAACACTGGTGATTGTTATGAAAACCTATCTGGCTCACTATAGGGAAGCAAATATGCTTTCCTCTTTGGGTTTTAGCCTCAATGTAATGCAAGACTCACAACAGCATAGCTCATTCCTGACTGGCCTTTGAGAAAATAGGGATGGGAAATAATGGGTGTGATCCTGCACACGAACCAAGAAAATGAAAGATGGTTCAAAAATGTTTCTAGCTATAAGGGAATCAAAAGCAAGGAAGCACAGGTGACATTCGTACCTTGCTTTGCTTAAGATGAAGAGAAATTTCTGCTTCCAAAGGATCACGGATTTTTCTACTTCAGAGAACAGTACAGCTTGGATCATTAAATATATTCAAGGCTGAGTAAGGCTTTTTTAATTCACCCATGGGATTCAAGTATCACTAGCTGGGTCAGCATTTATAGGCAAGCATAGCTGCTTGTAACAAACAGATGGTGAGCTGCCTCTTGAACTGTTGCAGCCCATTAGATGTAGGTATACCTACATTGCTGTTCGGGAGGGAGTTCCAGGATTTTGACCCAGGAACATTTAAGGAAAGGTGATTTATTTCGAAATCAGGATGGTGAGTGGCTGGTAAGGGAATTTGTTGGTGGTGTTATTCTTTGTATTTGCTGGCTTTGTCTTTCTAGACAGAGGTGGGTTTGGAAGGTGCTGACTGAGGATCTTTGGTGAATTTCCGCAGTGCATCTTGTAGATAGTACACACTGCAGCTACTGAGGTTTGATGAAGCGAGTGAATGTTTGTGAACATGATGGCAATCAAGGGGCTGCTTTGTCCTGGATGGTGTCAAGCTTCTTGAGTGTTGTTAGGGCTGCACTCATCCAGGCAAGTGGGGAGTATTCCATCACACTCCTGACTTATGCCTTGTGAATTGTGGGCAGCTTTGCAGAGTCAGGAGGTGAGTTACTCTTGTAGTCACTGTATTATTATGAGTAGTCCAGTCCAGTTTCTGGTCAATAGGAACACTTAGGGTTCTGATAGTGGGGGAATCTGAGATGGTAACACCATTGAATATCAAGGAGCAATGTTTAGATTTTCTCTCTATGAAGATGGTCACTGTGCCTGACACCTATCTGACATGAATGTTAGCTGTCACTTGTCAACCCATAACTGGACATTCTCCAATCTTATTGTGTTTGGGCATGGGCTGAGGAGTTGAAAATGGTGCTAAACATTGTGCAATCATTGACAAACATTCTTATTTCTGACCTTATATTGGAGGAAAGGTTATTGATGAAGTAGCTAAAGATGATTGAGTCTAGGACACTATCCTGAAGAACTCCTGCAGAGATCTCTTGGAGCTGTGATACTTGATCACCAACAGCCCAAGCATGTTCCTATGTGCCAGGTGTGGCTCAAATCAGTGGAGACTTTTTCCCTTGATTATCATTGACTCCAGTTTTGTTTGGGCTCCTCGATACCACATTCGGTTGAGGGTGAGAAACAAACAGTGAGAAACAGCTTGGTAGACGTCAATATAGACAACATCCACATCTTTTCTCATAGAATCCCTACAGTGTAGATACAGGCCCTTCGGCCCAACAAGTCCACGCATGCCCTCAGAGCATCTCATTCAGACCCATTCCCTGTAACCCACTCAGCCTACACATCCCTGAACACTACAGGCAATTTAGCATGGCCCATCCACCTAGCCTGTACATCTTTGGACTGCGGAAGGAAGACCGCATAGACACAGGGAGAATGTGCAAACTCCACACAGACAGTTGCCCGAGGGTGGAACTGCCTGGGTCGCTGGTGCTATAAGGCCACAGTGCTAACCACAGGGCCACTGTACCACCCTACTGATCAATGGGCCAGTGGGCCAAGAACTGGCAGATGGGGTTTAGTTTAGATAAATTTGAGGTGTTGTATTTTGGTAAGACAAACCAGGACAGGACCTATACAGTTAATGATAGAGCCTGCCTCTCCTCAGTCATCTTCATCACCTCTTCAGAAAACTCGATCAAGTTAGTGAGGTGCAACTTCCCCACAGAAAACTATGTTGTCCATCACTGTTGCTTCTAAATGTGTATAGAGCTTGTCCCTCAGAATCTTTTCCAATATTTCCCTGCCATCGAAGTGAGGCTCACAGACATGTAATTTCCTGCATTATCCCTGATACTCTTCTTAAACAATGAGACAACACTGGCTATTCTCCAGTTCTCTGAGACCTCACCAGGGCTGAAGAAGGTACAAAGAAGTCTATCAATAGTGAAGCAATTTGTTCTCTTGAGTTCTTCAATATTCTGGGATGGATCTCATCAGGACCTGGGCACTTATCTACCTTAATACTTTTTAAGACATACAGCACTTCTTCCTTTTTAATAACAACTTGGCTTAAAGATTTGACGCTCCCTTCCCTGAGCTCATCCTCCACCAATTCCTTCTTTTTGGTGAATATTGATGCAAAGTATTCATTTAGGACCTCACCTACCTCTTCTGGCTCCAAACATAGAAATTTCCCCCCTCGCCCTTGAGTGAGCCAACTCTCTCCCTTGCAATAATCTTACTTTTCATATATGTATAAAAAAACCTTGGTGTTCTTCTTAATCCTGTTTGCTAGTGACTTTTCATGGTGCCTCTTAGCCCTTCTAGTTCCTTGTTTAAGTTATTTTTCTTACTTTCCTTATTAACCTTCATTAATTCCTTTCTCCGAGAACTTAGGTATGCTTCCTAGGTTTCTATGTTTGGCAACACTCCCCAGGGCTCTACCATTAACTGTATGCGTCCTGGTCTTACCAAAATATGCCACCTCAAAGTTATCTAAATGAAATCGCATCTGCCTTTCCTTGAACAATTGGCCCAGGTGATCAAGATCCTATTGTGCGCTTAGACAACTTACTTCACTGTCCACTATACCACCAATTTTAACGTCACTCACAAACTTACTAACCATGCTTTGTATACTCTTATCCAAATCATCTATATATTTGCTGAACAACAGTAGACCCAGCACCGATCCCTGCGGCACACTGACGATCGCAAGGCTCCAGTTGAACAACACCCTCTACTACTCTTTGTCTCCAACTGTCAAGCCAATTTTGTATCCAATTGGCTAGGTCTCCCTAGATCCCATGTGATCCAACCTGACAAAACAGCCCACCATGTGGAACCTCGTGGGATGTGGGTGCCACTGACTGGGCCAGCATTTATTGCCGACCTTAATCACTCTTGAGAAGGTCATTGTTCTTAAATCACTACAGTGCATTTGGTGTAAGTAGACCCACAAATCTATCAAGGAGTGAGTTCCAAGACTTTTGACCCAGTGACACTGAACGAGTGGCAACATATTTCCAAGCCAGGCCAGTGAGTGACATACTCAGCAACAATTATTTAATAGGCTACAGTTCAGCTTTCCTCGACATCTATGCCCCCAACTCCCACCACAGCACTTTTTATGTATTTCATTTAACAAATCACAGTTAACCACATCCTTTAAAATTTAGCCATGAACATTTAACTCATTAATTTCATTTCCACTCCAGTCTCTTTCTCAACACCACTCTTTTGCATGAGGCATTAATTGCCAAATGTTTCCTTCACATATGTACAGGAAATAAGAGCAAGAGTAGGTCATTAAACCTAGTCACCATGATTCAAAAAAAATCTCTACATCGTTTTTCCTCAACACTTTGGAAATGCAGTTTAGCCTTGGCGTTACTTCTTTTCAGAAATTTATCAATTCCTGCCTTAAACCTGCTCAATGATTGTCTTTCTACAAAGCTTTGGTGGACAGAATTTCAAGGATTCACCACCTTCTAATTGAAGAAATTGCTCCTTATCTTACCTGTAAATGGCTTGTCCTAACCCTAAGGCCATGTCCCCTGGTTGTCGACTCACCAGTCAGGGGAAACATCCTAGCTATAGTTGCCTGATCACATTGTGTGAGAACTTCTGAAGTTTCAATGTGGAACAGTTCTCATTCTTTGAAACTCGACAGAATACAGCCTGCAGCCTCAACAATGCTGTTGGAAGGAAGTGTGGCCTCATTTATTATTGTCTGCAAGTGCAAACATTGAAGTGGACTGGAATGATGCTTCTCTGTAGACAAGGCAATTTCTAGAGAATCAAAATTCTGGATCAAAATTCATTCTTGTATAGCTGGATGGGCAGTTGGATGATTTCCTCATTTCCTTCAAAACTTCTGTTAAAAATTCATCTCCCTGTTGTCATTGGCCAAACCCTTAACAAAATTTGGCTTTTTCATGATGTCTGCTGCAAACTTAAAGGATTTTTTTAAAAAAATATTTTTTCTCTCAGGAGTGTCACTTTTCAACACATGAGCCTAACACATTAATTGCAAGGGTAAGGTTGGTCTCAGATCATAATTCAGAATGAATTTGTAGCTTTCAACATTTCTGTGAAAAAGATTTTTGACTCAATCCATTAGTTTTTATCAACTACATGAGGACATTGGCTATTTGCACAGAAGATTTCTGGAAATCTGGTGTAGCCTGTTGTTTCTGAGTCTTGTATGTTGATTGCACAGTATGTTGCTCATAGTTTGGTTTTTAGGTCAGTCATTTCTGCCTGTTGAACTGATGCAATCTTAATGAATTTTAATCTGTTTGAGCTCATTCAAATACGCAAAGAAAACCTTTGCCAAGGCATTCTGTGTCGCCTGAAGCTCTGTAGTTTGATCCCTGGTCGTTGATTGTTAAAAGAAAAACTCAAGTAAGCACATGGTTTGTTAATGAGGTGTGCTCATCTTGTCCAGCTGCCAGTTAGGCAGCTCATCTTCTGAACATGCAGCTCAGGCTTCTGAACATTGAGTGTTGGCATGATCTTAAACAGATTCTTTTCGCCAGATAGCATTTTATTAGTTGCTTTGGGTTGTCAAATTTCCTGTGGTTAGGCCATTTCTAGAATTTAACATTTTTCTCTAAATATGTCTTGTTCATGCTAATGCGCCAGACACTATTGTGAAGATGTATTGCATAGTGTTAGCTTTTGCGACTCAAGTCGGGGGCACCCTCCACCCTGTCTGAAACATTAATCTTATTGATGTTACAGTGGAGCTATGAGATCATTTTCTTGCATGACTGAAGATTACTTTCTAATTCCATAATTTGAGACACCTTGGATATTTTGGACCCTTTAAGTAACTGTTATTTGAAGCTTCACTTATTTTGCTCGGTGATTGAAATTTTTGGTGAGGTTTGGATCCTGTTTTGTTTTTGAAGAGGTCTGAACTCTATACAGGAAAGAATCTATCATTTCATTGTAGTTATGATTATCACTGTTACATTATTCCCTCTTCTGTACCTTCTTCAGGAGATAGATGATTCTCATCAAAGCAGGCAGCCTGAAATAGTGATAATGGGAACTGCAGATGTTGTAGAATCCAAGATAACAAAGCGTGGAGCTGGATGAGCACAGCAGGCCACTCTGATGAAGGGTCTAGGCCCGAAACGTCAGCTTTTGTGCTCCTGAGATGCTGCTTGGCCTGCTGTGTTCATCCAGCTCCACGCTTTGTTAGTCTGAAATAGTGGCAGTCTGAAGCAGTGAAGGCAAGAGTGCAGAAAAGGTTTAAAATCTCAGGCTGTGCTAAATAGAAAACCTGATTCATGTGATTGTGTTTGGAAAGAGTAAATCAAGGTTCAGAATGCCATCAAGCAGCACATCGCTACTATGGCCTTCCTACTAGCAATAGATTTGGCAATAGAATCTTTAAGAAGGGCACAAAGAGGGAGATAAAATGGGCAATTTGGAGACCCAGCTCTCTTTTCTTTTGTACTTTCTTCAATGGTGTCTCCCACAGGCAGTGCCTTTGACTGACAGCCAAGCTGTTCAGCATCTGCAGCAATGCATACATTATGGTGAGCATCATCAGGCTGACCAAAACCAAGAGGAATGCCTTTGATGAAGACTAGAACCAGCCTTAATGGAGAATTGAAGCCTAAATCAATGGCTGCAGATCCTGAAACATCAGCCGCTCCTCAAAAACTGAGGGACAGCCTGTCCCAGCCATATTGAACGGGTATTACCAAACCTTTCAGACAAACAGTTCGAATACAATGTAGGGACCTGTGGATAGTATGTAGCAAATCCTCAGAAGCACATGTCAGAAGTAGATAGAAATGTATGACTGAGATAATGGGAACTGCAGATGCTGGAGAATCCGAGATAACAAAGTGTGGAGCTGGGTGAACACAGCAGGCCAAGCTGCATCTTAGGGGCACAAATGCTTAAGTTTATTGAAGTGTCCTGTCAAGAGATTGATAGAGTTGTTAAAATTTAATTAAAGTACAATAATAGAGTCTGAAAAATATTGTTTTTTTTCTTCATTAACCTTTCAACAAAGTTATCTTAGACCTTCTCCTGGCTCTTCATCTGGAAGTTCAGTGTGAGGGGCCTACCTGGACTTGTGCTGGTGGTCAGCTAGAGGTGATCAGTTTCCAATGGCAGTGTGTGGACTGAAGGAGAGGCCGAGGATCGGCACGCAGACCAAAGGTAAGGCCCTTCACTGACCAAAGGCAAGGCCCAGTGCAGGTGGCACCTCAATCAGGGCTTTGGCAGTCTGGTGTTTGGAAGCAGCTGAATGCCCGGATGAGGACTTTGGCGGCCTGAGATCCCAGGAGCGAGACCTACATGGGGATGGCAGTCCCCCAACATCTGTAGTGGCATCAGCCTGAGGCATCGACAGCAGGGGAGTTACAGCCAGTGCAGAGAAAGTGTTCCAAAGTGTGGGAGATCAAGTCCGGTAGGAAGCACTTCAGAACGATTGTAATGTTTGAACTTTTAGCATTACTTCTTTATTTTTCTATTTCATACTAAGAAGAACTGTAATGATTAATTTTTAACTTTCCTCTTTATTTCTTTCCCACTCTGTTCTTAAGATTTTGTACCTAAGATGGTACCATGTTTGGTGATGTTATATACTTTTCACTGTACTTTTGTACTTGAGTACACATGACAATAAAGTCTAAATTTGAAAGAAAAACCCTCTGCAATCCTCAATGAACTAGGATTAATCCCTGGTAGAGCAAAGGATATGCTGATCAACAAGGCCCATAGTGTCTTGTGGATGCTTCATTTTAAATCACTGGATCTGCTCTGAATCTGTCATTTTTAACCCAGTTATTCAACCCAAAACGTCATGAACAAACGTGTTTGCAAAAGTAGACTGGTGTTAAAATGATGGGAAAAAATCCTGAAGTTTTGTGGGCATTTTAATCTTATTATTCAGAATGTGTTTTTTGAAAGAGACTGATACAGACAAAAAAGGCTGCAAATGTAAATTAAGTGGCTCTCTGGAGAGAGAGTCCAGTGGAAATAACAAGTAAAATGTCAAAGAAATTTCAAACAGATTAGACTGTGATCTCTTGTGTCTACAAAAATAAAAAGACGCTGATAAACCCCTGCTCAACAGTTGGGATTATGGTCAAAACAGTAGAAACATTTGTGTTTTTTCCTTGGAAGAATATTTAAGGACAAAGATTAAAATGCCAATTTCAACTGTACACTCGCACGACTGAATGCTCTCATGTATATCTGCCTGTGTGCAAGTGTTAGTGTGCTGTGAAGGTCATAGTCAATGGACTACCCATTAGTTATCCTGTATTGCAGATAAACACATTCTCTCAATCCAAATGCTGCAACCTATAGGTAGGTAAAAGGACAACAAAAGAATTCTCTCTAACATAACTGAAAACTAGAATTCATTCATGCTCAAAAACAATTAGAGCTACAGAATCTCAACCGATCTACAAACCAAAGGGTCATGCCAGTGCTACTAGTAACCTCCACTTCAACTGCCCTCAGCAAACACTACAGAGACTGATCTGTGAATCTGCTTCATTAACTTCTATCTCCTTTGGACTTCCCTCTTATTTCTAATCTATCTATATATGCATTGCATGCCTAATTCTTTTCATGTTTAGTAATTAATGAGCTCACTCTTTGCCAACTGAAGAAAATCTGGTTAAATCCCTCTAAAATGAAAATTCAATTGGGTCTGGGATAAAGTTACCCACAAGGGAAGGGATTGATTTTTAAATTTAATCTTAAAGTCATGGAGATGTACAACTTGGACACAGACCATAGGTCCAATTCATTCATGCCGACCAGATATTCTATATTAATCTAATCCTACTTGCCAGTATTTGGCCCACATCCCTCTAAACCTTTCTACTCATACAACCATCCCAACGCATTTTAAATTTTGTCAATGTACCACCCCTTACCACCTTCTCTGCCAGTTAATTCCATACATGTACCACCCTCTGTGTGAAAATGTTGCCCGTTAGGTCCCTTTTAAATCATTTCTCTCTCACCTTAAACCCATGCCCTCTGGGTTTGGACTCCACTACCCTGGGAAAAAGAGACTGACAGTTCACCCTATCCATCTCACTCATGATTTTATAAACATATAAAAAGGTCACCTGTCAGCTTCTGACGTACCAGAGAAAAGTTGCAACAAAACTGAGGGGATGTGTGAATAAAGAAGAGGAACCAAATCATTCCTCTTGATCTGGGAGTTTAACATCTTTGGAGTATTCAATCAGCAGATTTAACAAACTGGGGACGCCACCAAGCATCTAAGCAAGACCACCAGCCCAGCTCGTCCCCGCCTCCCTAACCTGTTCTTCCTCTCACCAATCCCCTCCTCCCCACCTCAAGCCTCACCTCCATTTCCCACCTACCAACCTCATCCCGCTTCCTTGACCTGTCCATCCTCCCCGGACTGAACTATCCATTCCCCACCTCCCCACCAATACACTCCTCTCCATCTATCTTCTCCTCTATCCATCTTTAGTCCGCCTCCCCCTCTCTCCCTATTTATTCCAGAACCCTCTCCCCATCCCCCTCTCTGATGAAGGGTCAGGCCCCAAAACGTCAGCTTTTATGTTCCTGAGATGCTGCTTGGCCTGCTGTGTTCATCCAGCCTCACACTTTCTTATCTTGGATTCTCCAGCATCTGCAGTTCCAATTATCTCTGATCAACATTATTTTTCTCTTCATTTGTGGGATGTGAGTGTCACTTCTTGCCCATCCCTAGTTGCCCCTGAGATGTTGGCGGAGAGCTGCCTTCTTGAATCAATGGAGTCCTCCTGCTGTGGGTTGAGCCACGGTGCTATTAGGGAGGGAATTCCTGGAGTTTGACCCAGTGACAGTGAAGGGACAGTGATATATTTTCAAGTCAGGATGGGGACTGACTTGGAGGGGAACTGGGAGGTGGTGGTGTTCCCATATGTCGGCTGCCCTTGCCCTTCTACATGTAAGTGGTCGTGGGTTTGGACCCACAACTAGTGCAAGCAAGACAAAATACATGTGCTTAGTTGATTTTTTTTGCAGTTATTTACTGTCAGTCTTCAAGCAGCTAATTCTTAAATGAAGGAGGATGTAGATTTACGCACAATATCATCTATAATTGCAAACGTGGTCACAAAAGTAAACCCCTAAGTGGAGAATTTTGAAAACAAGTGAGACAGTGGGCTTAACACAAGCAATCACATGCTATGCTCAGTGAGCTGCCTGCAGGTGCTGCAGCAGATAATGGATGCTTAGCAACACGACTCAGAGTTATTGCTCTCACAATATTCATGATACCATCAATAGCCTATACCACTGTGTCTGAGTGAGGCCTTCTTCAGAGGGTAGGAAAATCAACAAATGCATTTAAAATTTTGCACCACTAATCAGATAAACAGTGCCAAAAGTGCTCACCTAGTGCAATTAATCTGGTTAGCCTTAGAGATAAGGTTTGGTGATAAATTGTGTCCAATCTTTCTGGATTGCTTTTATTTCCTGAAAGGTATTGCAAATACCTAGAATTTTAGTGTCATTCAGGAGTGTTTTTTTTTCCCCATTGTATTTAGTTCAGTTTGGGTTGAATAAAATTTTATTTACATTTTTCAAAAACTGCTGGGACAGTTTTCTTTAAAATTTGTTCTCTGGATGTGACTGACACGGACAAGATTGATTTACCATTCCTTGTTGCCAAGGCTACAAAGGAATGGATCATGAGGTAATGACGAAAGATATTAATGGTTAACTATGACATGGACCCTGAGATCTGTGGGTTTTAGTTCTGAGCTGTGGCTCAGTTAATAACACTCAGTGACGTATGTTACATAGATATCAGGGAAGATACATGCAGTGTACCTTTAAGACAGTTAGATAACATCACAATATGTGAAGTTCTAATATAAAGATACCCACTTCATCTGCAGGAACAATAGTAAAAGTAATATTCCACTTCCAGTTACTGCATCTTCGCTCCATGTAGTTGGTAAGCACTGAACCCAAACTATGGCTGAGTCTGAGATGTCACAGCAGAGTAAATGGTAAGTGTTGTTATTAACTATCAAGGTATCTATCTCGAGCTATCCTAGATCTGGTCCTGTGTAATGAGACAGAAATAATTAATGATCTCATAGTTAGGGATCCTCTTGGAAGAGGTGATCACAGTAAGGTTGAATTTAGAACCCAGATGGAATGTGAGAAGAGAAATTCTAATACCAGGGTCCTGTGCTTAAACAAAAGTTAGATTACAACAGGATAAGGGAGGATTTGGCTAAAGTAGACTGGAAGCAAAGACGTTATGGTGGGACAGTTGAAAAACAGCAGAGGACTTTCAAAGCTATTTTTCAAGGAGCTCAGCAAAGTGTATAACAGTATCAAGGCAGACTCCATGATACACAACACATAATTACCAAGCAGAGACTAAAAGCTAAGTTTCATACCCATGAAGACAGCCTCAATCGTGATCTTGGATTCACATCACACTACAGGTGACTCTGCCACACTTTTCTGTACCAATAAAATCTTCCTTATTTTGACTGCATCACTTTGGTAAATTGTTATGATCTCTCCATTTTAATTAGTTGGTACAGTTCTGAAATACTTATTGCACTCTCTTACACATGCGCACACACACACAGTCTCACACGAACACACAGACACACACACTCTCAGAGACACTGTCACACACATATCACACATATATTCTCATACTCACGCATACACTCTCTCTCACACACACACTCTCTTCCACACATGCTTGAAACACACACAGACGCACGCGCACACTCACACACTCACACACATATGCATACACACATAAATCTGCGCGCTGATTCATTGATTCATTTCATCCAAGATATTTGTTTATTGCAGGTACATTCTATCTTGTTCAAAAAAAAACACAATTTGTAGTCACAGTCAGTCAGTGTGGCATCTTATAAATTCCAGCTTCCGGAATAAAACTGACCTGGTTCTATGTTAAAATTCTGAGACAGATTCGTAACAAAGCTTCACACCTACAATTCAGTGTTTGACCTGAGATGTCACCTTTCATGCATTCCTGTGGCTCTGCCTGATTGTCATGACAACACAACACTGACATTGACTTTATAAACACTTTACTCACAACATCTAACACATTCATTCACCTGCAGTGACTTATCATCTGGCACTGAGTGTGTATGATCTTTGTTCGCTCTGCCCTTGATCTCTCTGCCTATAAACTTTATGTCTGTGTGCCATGCTCTCTCACTGCACCTGGTGAAGGGGCTGCACTCTGAAAGTTTGTGTGGTTCCAAATAAACCCTGTTGGACTTTCTCCTGGTGTTGAGTGACTTCTGGCTTTTACCAGTGAAAAGGAAAAACTGCAGATAAAGGTGTAATCAGCCATAGGTGTCTAAGGATATAAAGGAGGAGAACAAATTGAAAGATAAGGCATACAAAATGGCAAAAACTGGTGAGAAACTAGAAGTCTGGGGAAACTTTAAAGGTCTACAGAAAGCCAAAAAAAACTATAAAGGAAAGTAAGATAGATTATGAGAGTAAACCAGTGCAGGATGTAAAGGCATTTATCCAAAGTTTCTACAAATATATAGAATGAAAAGCAGTGGCTAAGGTAAACATTGGTCCTTTACAGAATGAGAAAGGGGATTTTAAAAATGGGAAATAAGGAAATAGCCGAGGCATTGAACAGGTATTTTGTGTTGATCTTCACGTTGGAGGACATGAATAACATGCCAGTAATTGATGACAATGATACTAAGGTAGGTGAAGATATAGAAACAATCATTATCATGGAAGAGGTAGTGTTGAACAAGCTAATGGAGTTAAAGGTAGGCAAGTCTCCTAGCCCTGATGGAATGTATCC
The DNA here is from genome assembly GCF_030684315.1 of Stegostoma tigrinum. Lineage (NCBI taxonomy): Eukaryota > Metazoa > Chordata > Chondrichthyes > Orectolobiformes > Stegostomatidae > Stegostoma > Stegostoma tigrinum. Next base: position 171,851,325 of record NC_081354.1, read on the forward strand.
CAGGGTAAAAATGAGATGGCAGGAGAAATAGCAAATGCACTTGTGATATTTTTTCCAAAAATTCACAAGTCTCTGGGGCTGTTCCAATGGATTGGAAAACCACAAATGTGATGCCACTATTTTTAAAAAAGGAGGTAGACAAAGGATGGTGAATTGTAGGCCAGTTGCTTAACTTCTGTAGTGGAGAAAATGCTTGAATCTATCATCAAGGAAGAACTAACAAAACATCTAGGGAGAAAATGTCCGATCGGGCAGACACAGCATGGATTCATGAAGGGCACGTCATATTTAACTAATTTACTGAATTCTATGAAGACGTTACAAGCACATCTAGTATATGTGGTGTATCTGGATTTCCAAAAGGCGTTTGACAGGGCCAGCACAAAAGGTTGCTCCATGAGATAAAGGCAATGTGTTAGCATGGATAGACAATTGGTTAACTAACAGAAGCAAACAGTGGGGATAAATGATTGCTTTTCTGGTTAGCAATCAGTGACTAGTGGTGTGTGTCAGGGATCAGTGTTGGGACCACAATTACTTACAACTTACATCGAAGATTTGGAATTGGGGACCAAGTCCAGTGTGTCAAAGTTTGCAGATGACACTTAGATGAGTGTTAGAGCAAAGTGTGCAGAGGAGACTGAAAGTTTGCAGAAGGATACATGTAGTTTAAGTGAGCGGGTAAAGGTTATACTGTGTACAATATTGATAGATGTGAGGTCATCCCTTTTGGTTGGAATAACAGTAAGAGAGCTAATATTTGAATGGCAAATGCTGCCGTGCAGTGGGACCTGGGTGTCCTTGTGCATGAATCACTGAAGGTTGGTTTGTAGGTGCAACAGGTAATTAAGAAGGCAAATGGAATTATGTTCCTCATAGCTAGTGGGATTAAATTTAAAAGCAGGGAGGTTGTACTATCGATAGAAAGTGTGTTGGTGAGGTCACATCTGGAGCGCTGTGTTCAGAGATAATGGGAACTGCAGATGCTGGAGAATCCGAGATAACAAAGTGTGGAGCTGGATGAACACAGCAGGCCAAGCAGCATCTCAGGAGCACAAAAGCGGGCGTTTCATCGGAAAAGGATGCGTGCTGTGTGTTGTCTGGAGTGCTGTGTGCAGTTTTGGTCTCTTTACTTGAGAAAAGAGGTACTGGCGCTGGAGAGGGTCCAGAGGAGGTTGACTAGGTTGGTTCCAGAGTTGAGAGGGTTGGCTTATGAGGAGAGAATGATTACACCGGGAATATATTCATTGGAATTTAGAAAAATGAGAGACGATCTTTTAGAAATATATAAAATTATATGATGGAAGTAAGGAGGTTGTTTCCACTGACCAGGTGAAACATGAACAAGAGGGCATAATCTCAAAGTTAGGACTGATTTGAGGGGGAACTTCTTTACCCAAAGGGTTGTGAAGCTGTGGAATTCTCTAACGAAAACCAAAAGAACTGCGGATGCTGTAAATCAGGAACTAAAACAGAAGATGCTGAAAAAGCTCAGCAGGTCTATCAGCACCTGTGAAGAAAAATCAAAGTTAATGTTTTGGGTCCAGTTGCCCTTCCTCAGAATATTTATGAGGAAGGATCGCCAGACCCAAAGTGTTAACTTTGATTTTTTTCTTCACAGATGCTGATAGACGTGCTGAGCTTTTCCAGCAATTTCTGTTTCTGTTCCTGTGGAATTTCTTGCCCAGTGAAGTAGTTGAGGCTTCCTTATTGAATGATTTTAAAGCTAAGGTAGATCATTTTTTTGAACAGTAAAGGAATTAAGGATTATGGTGAACAGGCAGGTAATTGGAGCTGAGTCCACAAAAAGATTAGCCATGATCTTATTAAATGGTACAGCAGGCTCAAGAGGCTGGATGGCCTACTCCTGCTCCTAGTTCTTATGTTCTTATTTCTCTGCCCATATCAGCAACTGGCGTATATTCCACTGTATCTTTTGACAACCCTCTGCACTATCCACAACTTTACTAATCTTTGCATTGTCTGCATACTTACTAACTTACACCCATCCTCATTATCATCCAAGTCATTTGTGTGCATCACAAACGGTAGAGGTCCCATTACGGATCCTTGCGGAACACCACTGGTCACAGACCTCCAACCCAAAATATACCCTTCCACCACTATCCTCAGTCTTTTATGGGCAAACCAATTCTGAATCCATTTGGCCAAGTCACCGCAGATCCCATGCATCTTAATCTCCTAGCTAACCGTACCACGAAGGATCTTGTGGAAGTTCTGACTGAAATCCATGTAGATAACATCAACTGCTTTACCCTTATGAATCACCTAAACGTACAAAAGTTCAATGTTGTGCTGTCTATTAGAGAACCCCTTTCTGCCTGTCCAGTGGATATATAAGATTTTCTCGCACTTTTTTTGAAGAGGAATCATCCCTGGTATCCTAGCCAATACTGATCCCTTGATCATCGTCACAAAAAATGATCGTCTTCCAGTTTAAGGGAGCGTGCTGTGTGCAAATTGATTGTCAACAGCAGCTCTACTTCAAAAGTACTCAACTGGCTGTGAAGGGCTTTAGCATGTACTATGATCGTGAAAAGTGCTACATTAATTTTATTTTTTTTCTTTTTGCAGCAGTTCACTAGTTTTCATGGTCATTTTATTACCAAATCACAAATCAGCTGACTTATTGAATTCAATTTAAAATTGGCCTTGCTGGGATTAAACGCTCAACCTGTTAGGAATTGGCAGTGAGTGTCAGATTTTTGTTACACAAGGAATCGAAGGAGGAAAAGCACATAAAAGGAGTTGTGGTACAGATCCATCATTATCTAACTGAATAGCAGGACAAATTCCAGGTATTTAAATGTTCTCCTACTATTTCTTTGTTCCCGTGTAATAACTACTGCACATTACACATTGAATTTATATCAACCAAATAATTACAAATAGCACTTTAAAATTAAAGTGTCTTTAAAATAAACATTTGCAAATGATAGATATTTTGTAGTACTAATGTTCATTTGTACATGTTTCCCTCTTGTCTTTATATCTAAATATTCCATACACATTTGCTTTGAATTCAATGTCAGAAATCACACAGCACCAGGTTATAGGCCAAAAGGTTTATTTGAAATCACAGGCTTTTGCCGTGCTGCTCCTTCATCAAGTGAAGTACCTTTGTTTACCCGAGTCCCACACCGGCACCTCCACATCTTGAATTTAATGGTTCTTCTTGAAACCTTTGTTTGCATCAACCCTGATAATTTACAATCCAGTTTCAACAAGAAATGTTGCTGAAATCTTAAACATTTCAGAAAAGCTAAGCATGCCGCAATTCCGGCCGAATAAACTCAGCAGAAAGAGCTTAGCCAAACAAACATTGGATGACTTAGCAGGACAGCTCATTCAAAAAGCTAAGATTCTATCCCATGAGCTAAGATTGGTTTTATCATTGTCAGCTCCAAAGAGAAGTCACGTTGGTAGGTATGAAGGTAGACAAGAGTGGGTGGCACAGCTGTTACATCTGGTGCAGGCATGATGTCTCAAGCAACAGAGTAGGTAGCAGAGGGTATGTAGGGTTAGTGGTGTTGGGTGGGGTGGGTGACAGTGGTGGAGAGAAGATGTTGCAGGCAATTGAGAAAGTAGCAGAGCATGAAATTTAGTGGAAGATGAGTATAGGTGCAGAGGTGGATTAAATATGAGAACCACTTACACTAGTGGAAGGAAAAAGGATATTGACCTTGCTTAGAATTTCTCCAGATGCTGAGACTGCATTAATCTGGATGGGAACCATAATTCAGTCTATTATGACCTCCACTGCCAGGCCAAGGGCAAGAGGAAGTCCTATCTCTACACAACTGCATCCAACAGGAGCTCCAGGAAACAGCCCGCACAGTGGGACTCCTATTTCCCTCATGTCTAGGGAACATGTTGGGAATGGTACAAAGCAGCTCCAGACTGCGAGTGCTTGACTAAGGTTTTAAAGAAGGTACCGGCACAAAGGATGCAGCTTAATTATGGGAGAGCTGCTGAGTGGCAACGTATTCTAAGAATAACACATAGTAAGTTGGGGCTTGATTTGGGGGTAAAGGAGGGATGTTGGATGGACAGGGACAGGATATGTAGTTAATGAGGTGAGATTGGTAAGCTGCGGTGAGGAAACACATTAGGCCTTGTAGCAGAAATCCTCCAGAAAAGCCAATGCAACTCGGAATTAGTCATAAAAATAAAAAATTCAGCCATGTGACTTTTGCCGTACCTTGCAGAGGAAGTAGGAGTATCTACACCAGCTCTCTGAAGCCCGAGTATTATGCCTAACCAAATGTAGTTACACATGTTCACTATCATGCAATAAGCATTCCAGTTGTCTAAGAAGTATTTTGTAGATACTCTACAGCGGTCTACCCTCGACATGGATCACAAGATAGGTCCAGGATAAAGCAAAGACGAAAGCGGGTTGGTGGCAACAAACAATCTCAAACATTCCTCAGCCAGTGGCACATACTGGCAGAGGTGGCAAATATTAGAGCAGGCCAGCAGTGGTCATCTGGATAAACACCAGATACCTTCCTGCAAAGGCTATGCGGTCTGACAACATTCTGGCAGTAGCTTTGAAGATTTGTGCTCCAGAACATGCCGTTCCCTTAGCCAAGCTGTTCCAGTAGTTACAACACTGGCATCCACCTGACAACGTGGAAAATAGCGCAAGAATGTCCTGTACACAAAAAGCAGGACAAATCCAACCCGGCCAATTACCGCCCCATCAGTCTCTTCTGAATCATCAGGAATGTGATGGTAGGTGTCATCAACAGTGCTATCAAGCAAAATCTACTCAGTGACGCTCAGTTTGGGTTCTGCCACGGCCACTCAGCTCCTGACCTCATTACAGCCTTGTTTCAAACATGGACAAAAGAGCTGAATTCCGGAGGTGAGGTGAGAGTGACAGCCCGTGATATCAAGGCTGCATTCAATCTAGTGTGCCATCAAGGACCCCTAGAAAAACTGAAATCAATGAGTATCAGCAGGCAAATGCTCCAGTGGTTGGAATTATATCTGACACATAGGAAGACGGTTGTGGTTGCGGGAGGTCGATCATCTCAGCTCCAGGACATCTCTGCAGGAGTTCCTCATGGTAGTGTCCTGGGCCCAATCACCTTCAGCTGCTTCATCAATGACGTTCCCTCCATCATAAGGTCAGAAGTAGGGATGTTCGCTGATGATTGCACAATGCTCAGCACCATTCGAGACTCCTCAGATACTGAAGCAGTCCATGCTCGCATGCAACAAGATCTGGACAGTATCCAGGCTTGGACTGACAAGTGGCAAGTGACGTTTGTGCCACACAAATGCCAGGCTATGTCCATCATCAATAAGAGACAATCTAACCACTGTCCCTTGACATTCAATGGTGTTACCATCACTGTATCCCCCACTATCAACATCCTGGGTTTACCGTTGACCAGAAACTCAACTGGACGCACCACATTAAAGAAGTGGCTACAAGACCAGGCCAGAAGCTAGGAGCATTGTGGCAAATAACTCACCTTCTGACTCCTCAAAGCCTGTCCACCATCTACACGGTACAAGTCAGGAGTGTGATGAAATACTCTCCACTTGCCTGGACGAGTGCAGCCCAGACAACACTCAAAAACCTTGACACTATCCAGGGCAAAGCAGCCCATTTGATTGGCACATCATCCACAAACATCCACTCGCTCCACCACCATCGGCCAGTAGCAGCAGTGTGTACTATCTACAAGTTGCACTGCAGAATTTCACCACAGATCCTCAGACAACACCTTCCAAACCGACACCCACTTCCATCAAGAAGGACAAGGGCAGCAGATATATGGGAACACCACCACCTCCCAAGTTCCCTTCCAAGTCACTCACCATCCTGACCTGGGAATATATCGCCATTTCTTCACTGGCACTGGGTCAAAATCCTGGAATTCTCTCCCTAATAGCATTGTGGGTCAACCCACAGCAGGAGGACTGCAGCAGTTCAAAAAGGCAGCTCACCACCACCTTCTCATGGGCAGCTAGGAATGGGCAAGAAATGCTGGCCAGCCAGCGACACCCACATCCCACAAATGAATTTAAAAAAATCTGGGAGGCCTTCTACAAACTGCACAACTAGTTTCATTAATTTATGATGAAAGTAATGAGTTACAGCCATCAGTACCACTCCCAGAGTGAGTTCACAAATGAGGTCCAACATGATTAGTTAGCTGGGAGAAAGTGGGTGAGATGCCTTGTCAGCGATGGGAGCTAGCGATGTCTGGCAGAAACCTGTAACTTCAATATGGACCTGGAAGGAGCAATTTTAAGTATTTTCTTGGGAAAGAAAGCTTACCATTTCTGGTCACAACCTCCAACGAAGTCTTTCAGGATGACTAATTAGTCAATCTGGCAATCCTAAATATAACAGCCCTAGTGTTGACTGTTGAGAGCAAACCAATTTCTTGTTTATGCCTTAAAACTTTCAGTAGATCCCTAAGTAACCCATTCAAGTTCCTAATTTTTAAGCAGCCACCAGGAAAAACTCAACAGCATTTTGAACCAACATATTTGTGTTTGGAAAGCAACAGCACAAACAGCTATTTCTACCAAGAAAGTGACAACAGCAGATTGGGGAGCTTTTGAAATTCAGAGCTAACATTCATCATGAGGTGAAAAAGGAAGGGAGGATGCGGCAACCATGGCTGGCAAAGGAAGTCAGAGTCAGCACAAAAGCAAAAAGGAAGGTGGCAGATGTGGCAAAGGGCAATGGGAAGCCAGAGGATTGGGAAGCCTACAAAGACCAACAGAGGACAATGAAGAAAGAAATAAAGAGGGAGAATATTAAATATGATGGTAAGCTAGTCAGTAATATAAAAGAAGTTTGCAAGAGCTTCTTTTGACATATAAAGGGCAAAAAAGAGGCAAAAGTGACCATTGGACCATTAGAAAATAATGCTGGAGAAGTAGCAATGGGGAACAAAGAAATGGCTGGCGAACTGAATAAATACATTTGGCCAGCCTTCACAGTGGAAGGCACGAATAATATCCCAAAAATTAAAGAGAGCCGGTGGGGGACAGAGGGGAGTATGGTGGCCTTCACCATGTACAGGGTGCTAGAAAAACTGAAAGGTCAGGAGGTGGTGAAATGACCAGGACCAGATGGACTACAGTCTGGAGTTCTAAAGGAGGTAGCTGAAGAGATAGTGGAGGTGTTAGTGGTGATCTTTCAGGAATCTCTAGCGTCAGGGAAGGTCCCGGAGGTCTGGAAAATCATGAATATAACCACTCTGTTTAAGAAGGGAGTAAGGCAAAAGACAGGAATTTACAGGCTGATCAGCCTGACCTCAGTTGTTGGTAAGATTTTGGAGTACATTGTGAAGGATGGTATTTCTGAATACAAGAAATTACATGGGATCGGATTAGAGTTAGGGTTAGGGTTCGGGTTAGAATTAGTCAGCATGGTTTCATCAAGGGGAGGTCATGCCTGACAAATCTCTCAGAGCTTTATTTAGGAGGTCATGAGCAGGTTAGACCAAGGAGAGCCAATGGATGTTATCTACCTGAACTTCCAGAAGGCCTTTGACAAGATGCTGCACAGGAGGTTGCTGAATAAGATAAAGACCTGTGGTGTTGGAGCCAATGTACTGGCATGGATAGAAGATTGGCTGTCTGGCAGAAAGCAGAGAGTGGGGTTAAAAGGATCTCTCTCAGGATGGCATCCAGTGACAAGAGGTGTTCCACAAGGGTCGGTGTTGGGACCACAACTTTTCAGCTTATCTACTACTGATCTAAATGGAGGAACTGAGGGCCTTCTGGCTAAGAATGATACAGAGAAAGGTAGAGGGAGAGGTAATATTGAGGCAGTGGGGAGGCTGCAGAATGATTTAGACAGGTTAGGAGAGTAGGCAAAGAAGTGACAAGTGGAATACAATGTGGGAAAGTGTGAGGTCATGCACTTTGGTAGGAAGATAGAGGCATAGACTATTTTCTAAATGGGGAGAAAAGTCAGAAATCTGAAGTGTAAAGGGACTTGGGAGTTCTCATCCAGGGTTCTTTGAAGGTAAACTTGCAGGTTGAGTCAGTAGTTAGGAAGACAAATACAATGTTGTCATTTATTTTGAGAGGACTGGAATATAAAAGTAGGGATGTATATCTGAGGCTTTATAAAGCTCTGATCAGACCACATTTCGAGTAGTATGTGCAGTTTGAGCCGCCCTGTGGAGGTCTGGTCATTGAGTATATTTAAGACAGATAGATAGGTTCTTGACTGTCAAGTGGTTCAACGATTATGGGGGGAAGACAGGAGATTGTGGTTGAGGAATACATCAGGCATGATTGAATGGCGATACAGACTTGGGCTGAATGGCCTAATTTCTGCTCCAGTATCTTATAGTCTTATGGTCTCATATGATTGTTATAATGTGGAAAAGCCCAATTCTTATAGTAAAGAAGAATCTTAGTGCTTTGTTAAGAATTTCCATTAAGATTGCATATTTTGCATTGTCTAAACTGGTCTGAAGCAGTGTCCTTTGTCCTGGGCCCAACAAATAGCACAACTGAAATCTTGCACCTATTCTGCTGACTTTGCAGAAACATATTCCATAAATAAGGGAGAAAGAAAACATTCAGTTTTGGCACAAGTACTAGCAATTTATAATTTAATAAGTAGGATCATCATTTCAAATATTCTCATGTGCATTACAATTATAATTGCATTAATTTACAATTGCCACCTAATTATTGATATAAGGAGCCACAGAACTGCAGAATTCATTAAGTTCCTTCTATACTCATTTCATTAAAAAATTGCTTTTCCACTCTATTTATAGCCTACCGAGAAAATATTATTTTGTTTCATCATAATTAATTATTAAATTCAAGCTTTGTTTGTTACATGCTCAAGGGATAGTGAGCGTGCTGGCTAGACCAGCATTTAATATCTGTTCCTAATTGCTGTTGAGAACATGATGGTAAGCTGCCTTCCTGGAATCTAGCAGTTCATGTGGTGTAGAGAAATTCATAAATCTGTCAGGAAGAAAAGTTTGAAGTCTTGTCCCAATGGTAGGAAAGGACAGGTAAACAATTCCAAGTCAGCCTTGTCCGAAATGGTAGAGTTTCTGGGTTTGGCAGACACTGTTGAAAAAGGCCTGAAATGTTGCTGCAATGAATCTTACAGATGACAAATGGGATGTCAATGAAGCAGGCTTCTTTGCCCTGGTTGGAGTTGAGCTTCTTGCCTGTTGATAGAACTCAACCAGATGAATGGAGAATATTTGACCATACTCCTGACTGATGCAATGTAGATGCTAAATAGGTTTTGGGGAGCCAAGCAATATTTTACTCATAGTGGGGATTTTCAGCCACTGGCCTGCCTTTGTAAACATTATTTACATGGCGAGTCCAGTTAAGTTTCTGAACAATTTTCACCCCAGAATGTTGACAGCAGGAGACCAGAAGGTCATTTTCACAATGATTTAAGCCACAGGAAGAAACTCATTCAGACTTTTCATTTCACACCTTCAAGACATCATAAATGGACTCTCAAGCAATGAAGTGAACTGAAGTGAATTCTCTGATCTTCATTAAATCCAGCAGAAATCCTAAACATTGCACGTTTGCACATATGGAAAGTGAATGAATCACAGCAAATCTGCTTTTGTTGAATTTGAATTTTTGGTAATGTCACTGAGGTACTTTTGTCTCTTCTTTCAGATAAATGCTGTACTACAATATTTGTGATTACTCAGTTTGGAGCTTTGTTTTATTATTTGTTCAAATGCAATTATAACAGTGCAGGATTCCTTCTGCATTACACTGAAGTATCACTCTGGAAAGTTGCTTAGACTGGGCTTCACAAGTGAATTATTATTTTACGAGTCACACATGTCAGTCTTACAAATCAAGCATATTGATGACTGTGAAGCACTGGAGAGCCAATTATGGCCTACTCAGTCTTTCTCTTCAATCAAACCCGAAATTCAAGTAATATTTTTGACTAGAAAATTTAAAGAAAAATTCCAAATGTGAGCATTTAAGTACAAGCCTGCAAGCCAATAACATGAACCTGGTAGATCATCAGAAGGGTTAAACGAGGAAACGGGTCCCTTGTCTGCATTTTCCATTGCCTCTGGTTATCACAATTTCACTGTGACCTACTTTCCTGCAACTCTGCCATCAACAAAATGGATATTGTCTAATAAAATGTCACAGACCACCTAAAAGCCAATTTACCCTTCTTCACATGAGAATTTATATGGAAAGATATTTAATCTGCCAAAATAATCTTTCTTGACATGAGTCATTTAAAGTTGCAGTGTCTAAAAATTATGTGGGAAAAACATTTTGGAACAAACTTGTACATATTATTGATAGGTTTTTGCTTGATGGAAGGGGGCAGGCCTGAGAACTTCTAAAAATTCATTCACCGAATGAGGGCATCACTGACAAAGTCTATGTTAATTGCCCATTCCTGATGGCTAATTGTTGGTGAGATAGCCTTTTTGAATTCCTGTAAACCTTCTGATTTAGATATAGAATACCAACTGTGCTGTTATGTAGGTAGCGTTAGGATTTTGACCCAGTAACAGTGAGGAGCAGATTGATGCATGACGTGGAGGTAATTATACGCAGGATGATAATTCCATGTATCTGTTGCCCTTGTCCTGCTAGGTTGTAGGGGTTGCAGTTTTGGACGATTTGCTTGCAGAAGGCTTCAGACGTTGTTGCTGTGTTTATAGCAAAGAGTACATGATGTAGCCACCGTGCGCCAACTGCATAAGGAATGAATATTTGTGCTGGTGAACGTGGTACCAATCAAGCAGTCTGCTTTTTTTCTCAATATATTGGGAAGCATCCTGAGTTTTGTGGGAGCAGCAGGAATACATAGAACATAGAACAGCACAGTACAGGCCCTTCGGCCCTCGATGTTGTGCCGACCTGTCATACCGATCTGAAGCCCATCTAACCTACACTATTCCATGTACGTCCATATGCTTATCCAATGACGACTTAAATGTACCTAAAGTTGGCAAATCTACTACCGTTGCAGGCAAAGCATTCCATTCCCTTACTACTCTCTGCTTAAAGAAACTACCTCTGACATCCGTCATATATCTTTCACCCCTCAATTTAAAGCTATGCCCCCTCGTGCTTGCCGTCACCATCCCAGGAAAAAGGCTCTCCCTATCCACCCTATCTAACCCTCTGATTATTTTGTACCTCTCAATTAAGTCACCTCTCAACCTTCTGCTCTCGAATGAAAACAGCCTCAAGTCTCTCAGCCTTTCCTCATAAGACCTTCCCTCCATACCAGGCAACATCCTAGTAAATCTCCTCTGCACCCTTTCCAAAGCTTCCACATCCTTCTTATAATGCGGTGACCAGAACCATACGCAATACTCCAAGTGCGGCCGCACCAGAGTTTTGTACAGCTGCAGCATAACCTCTTGGTTCCGGAACTCAATCCCTCTATTAATAAAAGCTAAAACACTGTATGCCTTCTTAACAGCCCTGTCAACCTGGGTGGCAACTTTCAAGGATTCACTGTCCCATCAAACTTCTGTCTTGTGTGTTGTAGATGGCGGAGAGGCTTTGATATGTCAGGGAGGCGCCTGACACACTGCAGAATTGTCAACATTTGGCCTGCTCTTTTAGCCTCAGTATTTTTATGGCTAGGCCAGTTGAGTTTCTGATCGATGGTAACCTCCAAGGTGTTCATGGTGGGGGATTCAATGACGTCAGTGCCTTTGGACATCAAGTCAAAAATGATTTGATTCTTTGCTGCTGGAGGTGGCCATAACCCGACACTTGTTTGCCACAAATATTACTTGTCACTTTTCAGCGCAAGCTGGAAATTCTTGCTATGCATGAGTGGATTAATTTTTTTTAGATCCCTACAGTGTTGAAAACAAGCTGAATGGCCCAACAGGTCCACACCAACGCTCCAAAGAGCGCCCCACCCAGACCCATCCCACTACCCTACCATTTCCCATGGCTAACACAGCTAAACAACACATTTCTGAACACTGTGGGTAATTTAGCACAGCCAATCTACCTAACTTGCACAGCTTTGGACTTTATTATCTGAGGAACTGCAATTGGAACTGAGCACTCTGTAATCATCACAACCTTTGCCACTTTTAAATTTATGAAAGAGGAAAAGATATTGATGAAGCAACTGAGAACAATTTGCTTAGGATAACACTTCAAGGAAGAACGTAGAATTATACAGCACATCAATCCTTAAAATAAATCTATTCTATGTGCCTCCCAATGTAATTACAAACCACTTACACTACATCAATAGGAGCTTTATTTAATCATTTATTTTGTTTTGGAAATGTAAATTCCCAAAGTTGGACAATTGCCTCCTCATATTCTGGCTTTACAGTGATGAACCTGCCACTTAGTTTCAGAGGGGCCACTCCTCAAAAAAATGCTGCATTGTTTGTACATCTCCACAAGTTTATATGGGATTTGTACTAAGGCCCCTGCCATCAAAGTTTGCTGTGTACAGGCCCTAGCTCACTGTGAACCTGTTTAGCAAGGGCCACTCTTCCAGTGGTAATCTCCTGCGTTTCCCATTCCTTGATCTAAAGGCTATTTGCCGATCAATCTTGCTCAGGAGAGTTGCTCCATAGGTGATGGAATTTGGTGAGTGGAACAAACCATTGTGGAGTGGGTAAACGAGAATCAGCATGCACAATTTTCTTTATTCTTTTACAAAATGAGGGCATCACTGGCTGGCCCAGCATTAATTGCCCATGCCGAATTGCTCAGAGGGCTGATGGAAGGAAGTTTTCCATCAAGCTGGACTTGCCACCAATAACCAGTTCCCAATATTGAGCTTGGTTTTCACAAGGACTCCATTCTTGTAAGTTTCATTACAGCTTTGCTTCAAACTTAGGCACAAGAATTGGATTGCAGGTGACAGTGACTACTCTTGACATTCAGGCAGCATTCCATCAAGCAAAACATACCCAGGGAAAAGTCTTTCCAACTTAGAACATAGAACATAGAAAAGTACAGCACAGTACAGGCCCTTCGGCCCATGATATTGTGCCGTGGAATAAGCCTAATCCAAAAATAAAATAACCTAACCTACATTCCCCTCAATTCACTGCTGTCCATGTGCCTGTCCAGCAGTCGCTTAAATGTCACTAATGACTCTGCTTCCACGACTACCGCTGGTAAACTATTCCATGCGCTCACAACTCTCTGGGTGAAGAACCTCCCTCTGACGTCTCCTCTATACCTTCCCCCTAACACCTTAAAACTATGACCCCTCGTGGCAGTCAATCCTGCCCTGGGGAAAAGTCTCTGGCTGTTGACTCTATCCATGCCTCCCATTACCTTGTACACCTCGATCAGGTCACCTGTCTTCCTCCTTCTCTGCAGAGAGAAAAGTCCGAGCTCAAGATGGTGTTGTTCACCCTCTTCTAAATGTTCTACCTAACATTTTCCAGAGCTTTCTTTCAGTTCAAATCAGTAACCTGCTCTCTCCCCGACTTCAACTCATTACTAGAATTATTCTCAACCCCTACCTTGAGATTTCATTGGTAATTTCACAACCACTTTCCTCCTTCAGTGCATATTAATACTTTCTCTGGTTCCACTCTCTTTTGATCCTTCCTGTTTCTCTGGAGTGTGAAGCTTTTCTGCACACTGTACCAGGTTTTCTTAATTTTCTGAAAATCCCTTGAGAAATTTAGATCACAACACAGCAATTTTAACATCTAGCCAATGATATCTGCCAACTTCTGAGACCATCATGCTGAGAAACTGATATGTTTCACCTCAAAAGTGACTGCCTTCCAAATTGCTGTCACTTTTTGCAAGCAGACCATCAATAAAAAAAACAAATTAAAGCATCACATAAAGAACAAAGCAGACATCAAAATGTGGACTTAATTATTCCGTTCTGCTCTATCATGTTCATGATAATTGTCAAATAATCATTCACTAATCAGGGATTGGTTAATGCTGTGGGTTGGTTTATTCAACACAGTACTCTGCGTAATACGTTATGAAGCGGACATTACAGCAAATCAATTGATTTGTGTGTGTGCAACTTGCAGGCACAAAGCAGATTTACTACCAAGCAGAGCTGTAGTATAGTTTAATTAGCTGGGCAGCTGATTTGCTGTGTAGAGTAACATCAACAGCACTGGTTCAGTTCTCACACTAGCTAAGATCATCATAAATGTCCTGTATTCTCAAGCTCTCTGCTTCCCCATTCTGTGACAGCCCTCAGGTTAGGTGCACTACCAGCTATCTCTCTGAAATGAGGTAATGGGACGACGGTGACTCACTTGTACCTGGAAGTCCTTAAAGTTAAGGCATACTCTAAAGGTAAAGCATACAGTATCACCTTCCTTTACAAAATCATGTTCGATTATTATGGTAACAAATGAGCCTCCATAGAATATAGGTAATTTACTGATGCATCCAGACATACTAACAGTGACTGGAGGTGCCATTGATTTCCATATTCATTGGTAATGTTGTCTGGTGTTTCTATTTATGTCATAATTTTTTTTCTTTCATGGCATGCATTTGTAGTTCCAGAGTTTACTTACCCTGATACACAACAGCCTAGTTTTGGCTCAGGTTAGCACTAGATCTTAAGCTTTTTTGAGTGGCTCAACCTGTCTCAGCATGTACTGTTTTGTTATGTAAGGTTTCATCTCTCTTGGAGCTCCTGATTTTACAACTTTAGATTCTACTATGTCTGTGAAAGTTTTGGCCTTCTGATGATTGGCTGTTAATCCTCATGTGTAAAGCCCATGTGGACCGCTGTTTCAGTTGTTAAGCAAGTTTTAATAGAGAGGAGCAGGTGAAATGGAAACCTCCAGACAGGCAGATGGTCTTGCCAAGAGGAGGAGGTGAGCTGAGGACCCTGAGACAAACAGCCTCAACAAGAAGAGTAATCAAGGTAAGACTGTCAATCAAGAACAGAGCTAGATGGATTGGAGTTGATTGGAATTTGCTCTAACCATAGTATAAAACAGGAGCTAGCTATTTGGTCAGTCCCTGGTAAATGACGAAAGGCTGAACTAAAATATTACGATGCATCAGGGAAGAAACAAGTTAGGTGGACCTTTTGGACCAGGAGGTGATCACATGACTTAGGATGAGCTCTTCTGATTTTGTCAGTGGTCAAGAGCAGGAACGTTTGACTATGAGTAAGGCAGATAAGGGGACTAGAGGACAGGATGGTAGGAGTGTTAGACTCTGTGGTTGTCCAATAGGTTTGAAGTTCTCTCAGCCTGTTTGGATGAGAGCCAGCATTATGGGGTAGATTAATAAACTGACCATGACATCAGGGTACAGGAAACCATGCAAAGATGGGGGGCACCAAGAAATGTAATAGTAGCAGGTGATAATATAATGAAGGAAATTCACAATATTCTCTACAGCAAAGAACAAGAGTCCAGATAACCGCGCAGTCTTTCTGGCACAATAGATTGGCATATGTGCTCAGGGCTGACAAATAGCTTGCAGTGAGAGGGGAAGGATCCATTAGTCATGGCAGTACATGTGAGGTAAGTGGAGCTCAGAAAGAGCTCACGTATGGAAAACACAAGAACGTCATCAAAAACAGAAAATCTCAAATCTCAAAGGTTATAATCGCTGGTTTGTTGACTGAGCTGCCTGAAAATTGACAGTGAGGGCATAAAATTAGACAGATGAACATGTTGCTCAAAGAGTAGTGTAGGGAGAGGTGTGTTCCAGATTGTGGCCTACTGGTGTCAACTCTGAAGCAAGTGACAACAGTACCAATGGGACAGTCTATACCTGAACCAAAGTGGGGACAAATGTTCTCGTAAATAGTGGAACAAGGGATCAAATCTACAAAAGTGTGGTATTTTAAAGAGTAGAAAGAATGTACAAAGGAGACTTTGGAGACGTTACATAAATTTTTAAGAAGCCATTACAGCTTACCAACTAGTTTCTGTGTGCTCAGAGATGACGGGAACTTCAGATGCTGGAGAATCCAAGATAACAAAGTGTGAAGCTGGATGAACACAGCAGGCCAAGCAGCATCTTAGGAGCACAAAAGCCGACGTTTCAGGCCTAGACTGCTTGCAGACACAAATCAGACTAACTGCCAAGCTAATTTACAACTTGCGAATCACATATACAATGTCTTTTAGCCTAATTTCATCTGAATATTACACAGTTTCCCATGCAACAGCGCAAGAGATCAATCTTATGAAGCTAAATAATTATTTAATGTTTAATAGAGTTCAAGCCTTTAAAATCGGGACTGAAGCTTTTACTTTGATAGAGTTGGGAATTGAGAGTCCGAAAGTTTTCCAATGTTGCAATCTTGCCTCCTGATCATCAATGCTTGCTAGCACAATCTTTATAGTAGACTGGTATGAATGGACATGGAGTCACACCTACTACTTCTGCTATCAGGCCTAGAGTGGAAATGGAGGCAAAGTGATACCAAGAGGTCAAGTTAAAAATGTTTCCCCACTCCTAAGATTGAATGCATGGTCCCCTTCCCTTCTTCTTGCCCCTTCTCTCCTCTCAAAACCATGCTTCCATGCTCCCATCTCCTCCATACTCCCTGAAGCCTCTCAAACAGCATACACTATAAACAGAATTCACGTGTCCCATTCTAACATTGGAAAGTTTTTGAGAAGCTGATAAATCTGTTCAAATTAACAAACATTATTTAATTCACACTTATAAATCTCTGTCCTCTGAACGGTACACAATTGAAGAGAAACAAACATGATTTGAATGTGTACTTCAAAAACAATTTAACACCCTAACCCCTCATAATTCTCTCAAAACAAACTAATTTTACTTAAAAGCAACACAGTATGGAGCTGGAGGAACACAGCAGAAAGCGTCTTTTGAAGAAGGGTCCTGGCCCGAAACTTCAACTTTCCTGCTCCTCTGATGCTGCTTGACCTATGGTTTCCTTCAGCTCCGTACTATGTTGTCTCTGGCTCCAGCATCTGCAGTTCTCGCTATCTCTAAGTTAGCCAAGAGCTAATAATGAGTTTCTATTGAACAAGTGAATCAACAAAACCTCCTTAGTTTTATCATTAAACACTTTGCACAAAATCAGCACCTTAGCCATATGTCAGAACTTTGAAATAGCTCAGCTGAACTTCAGGAAAACAGAATCAAAGCAATGAGCATATTAAACACCATTGAATTGGATTTCACAATAGTACAATGCAGAACAGTACTTCAACTAATGGATGATATCCTTTAGTGTGCCCAAAGTGCTCTTTGTCTTCACAATGCTCTTCAGGTGGCCGAATGGCCGAAGTAAAAATTAATTGTCACAGTTCAAAATAAAACCATGCTATGGGTGGCATTGTGGCGGAGTGATTAGCACTATTACCTCACAGCACTAGGGTCCCAGGTTCAATCGCAGCTTTGGGTGACAGTCTGTGTGAAATTTGTACATTCTCTTGTGCCTGTATGGATTTCCTCCCACAGTCCAAAGATGTGCAGATTAGGTGGATTGCTATGCTAAATTTCCCACAGTGTCTAGGGTGGAAAATGCAGGCCTGGGGTGGGCCTGGGCTGGATGCTCTTCAGAGGGTCAGTGCAGGCTCAATGTGCCGAATGGCCTGCTTCCACAGTTTCTATGATTCCTGTTGTAATATACTTCAGATGTCCCTGGAAAATTGGAAATACATTTTGTATAATTTCTAGAATTTGTTTGACAGGTTGGTCCTTGAGGTCCTGGGAAAACATTTTTGGCCATCCAGCAACAAATTCATTACAAATGGCATTTTATCCTTCATTGTGAGTTGTTGGGAAATCAAACCCCTTATTTTCCTGGAATCACTGCAAATGTAAGGATTTGATGAAACTTGGACTGCAGCGGTTCAAGAAGGCAGTTCACCGCCAACTTCTCATGGGCAACTAGGTTCAGGCAATAAATACAGGCAATAAATAAGTGACGCCCACATCCCACAAATGAATTTTTTTCTTAAAAGTCCTAATTTGCCTCCAATTAACTGTTATTCAGCATAGAAACAAACCATACCATATTATCTTCAGTAACATTAAAGTAGTTCCATTTATTGTAACAGTCTTGACTTTTAAAAGGACACTAAACTAACAGTCTTTCTGATATAATGAGAGATAATGGGAACTGCAGATGCTGGAGAATTCCAAGATAATAAAATGTGAGGCTGGATGAACACAGCAGGCCAAGCAGCATCTCAGGAGCACAAAAGCTGACGTTTCGGGCCTAGACCCTTCATCAGAGAGGGGGATGGGGAGAGGGAACTGGAATAAATAGGGAGAGAGGGGGAGGCGGACCAAAGATGGAGAGTAAAGAAGATAGGTGGAGAGAGTATAGGTGGGGAGGTAGGGAGGGGATAGGTCGGTCCAGGGAAGACGGACAGGTCAAGGAGGTGGGATGAGGTTAGTAGGTAGCTGGGGGTGCGGCTTGGGGTGGGAGGAAGGGATGGGTGAGAGGAAGAACGGGTTAGGGAGGCAGAGACAGGTTGGACTGGTTTTGGGATGCAGTGGGTGGGGGGGAAGAGCTGGGCTGGTTGTGTGGTGCAGTGGGGGGAGGGGACGAACTGGGCTGGTTTAGGGATGCAGTAGGGGAAGGGGAGATTTTGAAACTGGTGAAGTCCACATTGATACCATATGGCTGCAGGGTTCCCAGGCGGAATATGAGTTGCTGTTCCTGCTTCCTTCGGGTGGCATCATTGTGGCACTGCAGGAGGCCCATGATGGACATGTCATCAAGAGAATGGGAGGGGGAGTGGAAATGGTTTGTGTCTGGGAGGTGCAGTTGTTTGTTGCGAACTGAGCGGAGGTGTTCTGCAAAGCAGTCCCCAAGCCTCCGCTTGGTTTCCCCAATGTAGAGGAAGCCGCCCCAGGAACAGTGGATGCAGTATACCACATTGGCAGATGTGCTGTTGAACCTCTGCTTAATGTGGAATGTCATCTTGGGGCCTGGGATGGGGGTGAGGGAGGAGGTGTGGGGACAGGTGTAGCATTTCCTGCGGTTGCAGGGGAAGGTGCCGGGTGTGGTGGGGTTGGAGGGCAGTGTGGAGCGAACAAGGGAGTCACGGAGAGAGTGGTCTCTCCGGAAAGTTACAGGGGAGGGGATGGAAAAATGTCTTGGGTGGTGGGGTCGGATTGTAAATGGCGGAAGTGTCGGAGGATAATGCGTTGTATCTGGAGGTTGGTAGGGTGGTGTGTGAGAACGAGGGGGATCCTCTTGGGGCGGTTGTGGCGGGGGCGGGGTGTGAGGGATGTGTTGCGGGAAATACGGGAGACGCGGTCAAGGGCGTTCTCGATCACTGTGGGGGGAAAGTTGCGGTCCTTAAAGAACTTGGACATCTGGGATGTGCGGGAGTGGAATGTCTTATCGTGGGAGCAGATGCGGCGGAGGCGGAGGAATTGGGAATAGGGGATGGAATTTTTGCAGGAGGGTGGGTGGGAGGAGGTGTATTCTATGTTTCTTGAACTTTACTCCTTTGAAAATTCCCACAGTGGTAAACAAATATCAGAAAACAAGCAAAGCACAAATATTAGGAGTGAAGACAAAAAATAAACAGTAGAACATAGTTCTGTATTATCATTAAAAGTCACAAACTGGATGGGTTGGTTTTGCAGTCTTTTCAGCTCTTTGAAGATGCTTTAATGTAACCTGAACGTTGATGAACAGCGTACTGATCACTGCTGGTTTGTTTGGACCTGAGTCTCACTTGTTGGCTTTGGATTTTAGAATTATTTCTTCCAGCATTTCCAAACATAGTTTTCTGCTCTTTTAACAGGAAGTTGAGCAGAATAACTTTAAAGGGAAAGGGAGAGAGAAAAATATTGATGCAGCTATTTTCTGAATGTCTCATTATTCCTCTGTGCTTCAGTCCCTCAAAGGGTCAGTGATAAATTGGGAAGAGTAGTAACTATACTGATACTACAGCAAATGGTGCATCTACTTGAAAGTAACGTCCCTGAAAAGACAAAATTGTTTCCTATATATCAATGATATGATTTTCCAACCTGCAAGCAACTCCTCGTACATTTTCCCTTTTTAAAAGGAATATCTATTTTTCTGAATTTCAATCTATAGCCCACAAATATAATGTGATCTTTTGTATTCATTAAAAGATAACACCAACTCCATGAGCTGCCAGCTAGTTAGAAAACAAGTAGCATTACCAGAAGTGGTAATAAAATGTGAGGCTGGATGAACACAGCAGGCCAAGCAGCATCTCAGGAGCTGCTTGGCCTGCTGTGTTCATCCAGCCTCACATTTTATTACCAGAAGTGGTGGCCACTTCTGGGACTGCACATAGTAGAAATGATGCCATGGGAACAGCACGTCCCACACCCTCCCATCCCCACCATTTCATGTCATAAGGTCTGAATGTGCCCGGGTCAGCTGGGCAGGCTCTGGGAGAAGGTGGGGAGAGTGATTGTGGTTGGCAGGGTGAAAGATTTCCACAAAGCCTTTCACTTCCACTAGGACGGTCCTTTTGTGGACCAGACAGTGCAGGTTTCTGAGTGTCTCCCACCCCTCAATTCTGAGCTCATAGGGGCTGCCAGAAATCACATAGTAATGCCCCCGTGAAGCGGAGGTTCGATCTGTTGTTAGAAAATTGCCAATATTAGTGAGAAGAGGGCTTTAAACATTCTCTGAAATGGTTTGTTTTGCCTATTTGTGGGCGTGCCAGCCTCAGTTTTATTTTCAAAGCTGGTGAGTTGCCATGGCAGCTGGAAGGCAATGAACATGTTAACACCATTTCACAAGACCCTTGTTCCTGCAACCCAACCTCTCCCTAGAAGGCAAGTAACATCGGGCACCAACTGTGTAATCTGACAAGCAATTGACTTGTACCTATCTTTAGAACTGCACCTTTGGTGACAGGTCATGGAAATGGGAATTACCTCATGTGTTAGATTTATTCACCAAATGGTACTGGCAGACCATTTGCAATCAGGTTACATTTCACAATCTTATACCTAAAAGACGAATAATCACCTGGCACTAATGCCAACACACAAATTACATGCACATTTTAAAATTACTATTCATTACTCATTACTTCTGAAGAAAACTCACAATTCTTAGCCAAAGTAAACTGCTAATAAAGTTTCGAAAAGCTGCTAGTAGAATGAGGCTAGCTGGTTGGACAACTTCAAAAGGTATAAATATTTAAGATTGTAACAACGCAGGGAACAAGGAATGGTCATTTAACACATGAAACACACTTCACTCATTCGTCAATTTTGTAATTATTATAATATGGTAGCATCATAGCATTCAAGGAAAACGCAAGTGCAGGAAATTGGGATTAGCGCACTTTTAGTGGTAGTTATGTCGATACAGACCCAATGGGCCAAAGGGCCTTTTTTGCATTTTAGGAATCTTTGAATCTATGAGTGAAATCCACGAAAATTAAGGGCAAAGTTGACTAATGGATGAAGAAGCTTTCCACCTAATCCACCTCATTGGACAAAAATCTCTGTGTCAACATCCTCTCATGCTCAAAGGAAACTGAGTGAGTGTTTTCACATTCCCAAGCTTTCACTTGCCTAAGCCTGACCTCCATGGAAAACTCTACTCACCCCTTCTGAAGCATGCAAAAATAAATACATTCAAATCAGGGGTCAGTCGCGATTGAAATATCAAAGAAAGCAAGGGATAGTGTGGGAAAGTGGCTGTGAGATAGAAGATTAGTCATGATCTTATTGAGTAGTGGAGAAATCTCACAGGGCTGAATGGCCAACTCTTGCTCCTATTTCTAATGGTCCAATGTCTCTAAGTACTTCTGTTCACTGATTGCAATGCATAAAGCTTGTGGCCAGCACAAGACAACTTTTTGTCTTTTATATGAATACCTAGTTGACCAGGTTTTTGCACTATACTGTGTAAATCAACTTTGTTCTATGATGGCTTCAGATATATCCTCATGCAATCTCTACAATTCAAAACAATCATAATCTGCTTAATTGTCCAAATGAACAAATATGTCACTATTTGTCTGTGTTGTGTGTATTTAACAAAATCTACCAACCTGCTGTTTATCAGCCATTTGGAAATTTCAGTCAACATATTTCTCAAAAACTTCGTCTCCAACTGTCAATGAGACAGGTGACATCAGACCAGCTAGCACCTGTGAAACAGCAGAACCAACTTCGTCTATGTTGTCCATGTTGAGATTCTGGCTCTAATTTTACCTTTGCAATGTAATATATAGATTTAAGCAATGCATCGGGTTATGACAAAGTCAAGATCAAACTGCACAATGTCATCGCTTTTTTCAATCCCTAAATGGGCAACAGACAGAAGAAAAACAGAAAGAAGCACAGTTTAAACTGTTAGATATCCTTTTATTTAATCAGAATGGTAGGATTTCTTGAATTTTCCAAAAATATTTTTACAGTCCACTTGAAATTATCGATGCCAGTTTGGCATCCATTGCATAGTCTGATGAAGACAAAGAACAGGAAGCATGTGCCATTGCTGGCGACAGTTGCAGCCTCTAATCTGGCCAAAATCATGTCATCTCTATTTAATGTCAAAGCTATTACACGCTGACATATTAACAAAAATTCTTAATCAAAGTTTCCTATTCCTTTTTTAGAAAACAATTTGAGTGATGAATGTGCAACATTTATGGACTTTGGTCAAGGAGAAAACCCTTAGATTGCCACACAGAAGAGAGAATCTAGCCACATCCCCTTGACTGGTGGTACGTGAGACAGATGTTTCAGCTAATATGTTTAAGCTACAAACTACAATGAAAGCATTTTGAGCAGAGATAGTGGCCATGAGGTTAAGTCAAGCCTCACAATGTTAAAATGCACATCACCAATCAACTCCACTTTCATAAAAAAAGGAAAGAAAGTTTTAAATGCACTAACATACATAGTTACAAGTTATCCAATATAGGTGCACATTAAATAAAATGAGGTGATGGCTTAGTGATATTAACACTAGATTATTAATCTAATGTCGGGGGACATGGATTCAAATCCTGCCACAGTGGATGTTGAAGTTTAAATTCAATAAAAATCTGGAATGAAGGGTCTAGTGATAAGCACAAATCCATTGCTGACTATCAAGGGGAAAAATATTGTCAGTTTCATTGATGACCCTCATTTATTTAGCAATAAATACTGGCCTAGCCAATAAAGCCCTCATCCTGTGAATGAATTAAAAAAAGTTAACATGCATGAACAAAACTGTTTCAGTTCTAGTTCTATCTCACTCTCATCAGTCTTTCCACCTGCATTGCATTCAATATCTCTAAAGTGCAGTAACGCTTTTCAAAAAGTGTTGCATTGTCAGTTTGTCTGGTTTGTCCCTGTGGTGACGTTCCTTCTCTGTGGAGTGTCATTCATCTGCTCAGTGCTTGGTCAGAGTAAGCTTCCAGATTCAATAGGCTGAATCAGATAGGACTCTGAACAATGTGAGTTAGGGCGAGGAATAATGTAGAAATCCTGCAAGAAATGCCACCTTTCTTGATATTGGGAACAACGTATTGCGTTTTTGACTAAAATCCAGATGTCAACATGCAATTCTCATTAGGCAACAGTGAATTGCCCATGAAAGGGGAATTTTTGTCTCTTTATCAACTTATCAGCAGACAGCAAGAACTGCAAATGCTGGTGTCAGAGATAACACAGTGTGGAGGTGGAGGAACACAGCAGGCCAGGCTGCATCAGAGGAGCAGGAAAGTTAACATTTCCGGTCAGGATCCTTCTTCAAAAACGCCAATTTTCCTGATCATCTTCAATTGCGTAAAAACACACATTATAGCAGAACCAGCTGTGCATAAGCCAGCACTAGCCTTCTGACATTTTCAATTACACCTTCTTCTTATTGAGCTGGTGAGAAGTCTCAAATACTCACACTGGATTCAGATTCTGGTCTACAGTGGCATCTTCTGTTGTATCTATATATCTATTGGCTAACACCATCTTTCGTTCTGGCAAGATCATGGACCACCTTGTGCTGCCTCTTTTGGAGCAGTACAAATGCCAAACTGCATATACAGCCATCTGTATCTCTCAAATGGCATCCAGAACATTATAAGAAAATTGTTGTTTTCATCCAGCTTCACTTGCCAGTAACCATCATTCATCTCAAGGATAGTAAGGCCTTTGGCTTGCCAAGTTGTAGCAAAATTTTTCAATGGTCGGCACGGAGTAGATCTGTTCAAAACCTATGATCTATGAATACTCTAAGTTTTCAATTTTTCTTTTCGGTACTTTGTTCTGCGCTGTCCCTTGACACTTTCTTGATTAATGTCTTCTGTTTCAGGTCTTCAATCTTGTCTTTCAGGCTGGATATGCAGACAGCTGGAGCTCACATTTTCATCTATTTTGAAATGATTTTCACCAGGAAGACATCCAAGTGCCATTTAAAAAAAAATTCTGTAATCTTCGAGGATCTATTTCGCAATCAATGGCTTAGTGGTCCAAGAAAGGCTGCAATTTCCTTCTGGCTCATGTAAGGTCTGGAGCCCAAGCCATAGCCTTGTGTTGTGGACAGATTGCTACTTTTACAATAAATCTCTTTCTCTCTATTCTCACCACCTGTTCATGAACAGATTGAAATTTTATTTATTCTTTTTAAACAGGGAGATAAAGGATACAGATAGGTCAAGTGAGTGGGCTAAAATCTGGCACATGGAATTTACTGTGGGAAAATGTGGAGTCTCACATTGACAGGGAGAATAATAAAAAGCTGAATATTACTGAAACATGGAGGGATCTTGGTGTTCTTGACATAACTCTCAAAATGTTAGGAAACAGGTATGGCAAGTAATTAAGGTGAATGGAGTGCTTTCCTTTATTACGAGAGGGATTGAACGTAAAAGTTAACTCTGCTTTCTGTCCACAGATGCTGCTTGGTCTGTTAAGTGTTTCCAGCAATTCCTGATTTCCAGCAGCTGCAGTTCTTCGATTTTGCTTTATCTAAGTAACCATGCTATGTTTCAATTGTAACGAACATTTGTGAGTCTACCTCAAATACTCCGCACGGATTTGGTGTCCTTATTTAAAAAAGGATGGAACTGTATTGGAGTTGGTTCAGAAGAGCTTCAATAGATTGGTATCTGGAATGAGCTGTTTGTAGTTTGAGGGAAGGTTGGACAGACTGGGCTTATCTTCACTGGATTTTAGAGGAGTGGGGGGTGACATGATTTTAGTAAACAAGATCCTGAATCTCTGAACAAGGTCAGCACAGAAAGAATGTTTCCTCTTGTGGATCAGTCCAAAACCAAGAAGTACTGTTTTAAAACTAGACGGCACCCTTTTAGTACAAGATAATAAAATGTGAGGCTGGATGAACACAGCAGGCCAAGCAGCATCTCAGGAGCACAAAAGCTGACGTTTCGGGCCTAGACCCTTCATCAGAGAGAGGATGCTGCTTGGCCTGCTGTGTTCATCCAGCCTCACATTTTATTATCTTGGATACTCCAGCATCTGCAGTTCCCATTATCTCTGATACCCTTTTAGTACAGTTGTGAGAATTTCTTTTTTTCTCTTAGAGGGTTGTGCAACTTTGAAACTCTGTGCCTCAGAAGATGGTGGAGATGGAATGAAATAACAAAACTAAACCACTTTAGACATTAGAGATAACACAGTGTGGAGCTGGATGAACACAGCAGGCCAAGCAGCATTTCAGGAGCACAAAAGCTGACGTTTCAGCCCTAGACCCTTGAAGGTGGCCTGCTTTGTTCATCCAGCTACACACTTTGTTATCTCGGATTCTCCAGCATCTGCAGTTCCCATTATCTCTGATACCGCTTTAGACATTATACAGTTCAAAACCTGAGGCCACTCAGCCTATCATATCTGTAGTATCTCTTTGCTACAGCAATCAAAAATTGATCTAACTATAACATGACTTCAACAAGATCCCATGTCTTAAACTATTTCCAACATTTACCCACTTATCCATTTAAAAAAATTAACAGTCACAACATTAACTATTCACCATGAACAAAGATTTCGTGCTTCAACATCCCTTAGTATGAAATTATTTTTCTCCTAACACCTATCTTCACTTGACGCAAAATGTTAATTATTACTTCTCTCCACTGATGCTGCCAGACCTGCCAAGCTTTTCCATCAATTTCTGTTTTCATTCTTATCCTCTCTGTGCTGGTGACAATATTGATCTCTCAGCAATGATTCCAGGCGTGGTAATCTGCAGTTGCTTATTCACTCAAGCAAATCATCCATTAAATTCCACTGCCCTCTATAAAACATTAACTTTCCTTCTTCCAATGGGAATGGTTACTTTGCCTCAGATATTCTGAGTAGAGAATTGTTGGGCAGGGCCTTTCTTCATGAAACTAAAGAGGCCATACAAGAAAAAGACAGTCAGGAATTTAAATTCTGAGAACGTAATCCTGTGACTTGGACAGGTACATGGATAAGAAAGGTTTAGAGGGATTTGGGCCAAATGCAGGCAAAAGAGATTAATTTAGTTTGGGATTGGCATGGATAACTAGGAGCAAAATGTCTGTTTCCTGCTGGATGAACACAGCAGGCCAAGCGGCCTCAGAGGAGTAGGAAGGTTGATGTTTCAGGCTTAGACCCTTCTTCAGAAAGGCCTAGGCCCAAAATGTCAGCTTTCCTGCTCCTCTGATGCTGCTTGGCTTGCTGTGTTCATCCAGCTCTATGCCTTGTTATCTCAGAAATCTCCATCATCGGCAGTTCCTACTATCTCTATCTTTCTCTTTCTCACTTGCTACTTGCTGAAAGCAAGTTGAAAGTCAGCAAAGTCACCATTAAAAAGGAAACAAGACAGCTCCATTCAGTTGACCCACAGAACCTAGAATCTCAAAACAATCAGCTTAATTGCTGCAGTCAGTGCTATCAGAGTCAATCAACTTCCTGGCTAGAATGTTTCATCAGATACTCCTCACACACAAGGCAAAGACCTGATTCATTTCTGCTTTTTTTTTCTGTTATGTCTCCTCACTTGTAATCTGCATGTATTTGCGTTGCACTCAATTATTTTTCCTCAGTTTAGAATAACTAATACATTTGCTCTTTTTTCAACTCAAGAAAGTCTGATAAAATTGGCTTCTATTACAAAGATTGGAATGGGGAATTGCACCCATGCCCAGGGATATTTTGTGTTACAGTAACCTAGTTGCGACTAACTGAGGATAGCACACATTGAATAAAGAAAAGGAGCCACGTTCTCCCTTCTCAAACAGGAGGTACGCTCACCTGAGCACCAGGCTTAACACCCGGGAAGTTTACACATCTGATGAACAATTACTCTGCACCTGGTGTCCTGTAATAAAGTCTTCTGAGTTAGAAGTGGAAATGTTGAAAACGTAAAAGAACTGCAGTTGCTGTACATTAGAAACAGAAACAGAAATTGGTGGAAAAGCTCAGCAGGTCTGGCAGCATCTGTGAAGGGAAATCATTGTTGACGTTTTAGATTCAATGGCTCTTTCGTCAGAACCAGAGACCCAGATAATGAATGCTCTGGGGATACAGCAGGCGGTGGAATTTGAATTCAATAGAATTCTGGAATTAAGAGTTTAACAATGACCATGAAGTAGTTGTCAGAAAAACCCATCTGTTTCACATGTGTCCTTTGGGGGAAAAAAAACTACCATTCTTACCTGCTCTGGCATTCTTGTGACTTCAGACCCATAGCAATATGGTTGGCTCTCAGGGCAATTAGACCCAGCCAGCAATGTTGTGAATGAATAACAAAACTGAATTATAACCTACTCTTACACCAGGGACACATTTTCTGACTTGATTCTCATCCAGTAATAACCTGGCTTGTTGTCACCATCTAAATCTTCCCAATCTAATATTCAATAATCCAAACTCCTGACCCAACCTAATTGCAGCAGTTAATAAGGCAGCGCATCATCACTTTCCCATGGGCAACCAGGGATGGTCAGTACATTTGCTGGCCCAACCAGTGGCGACCATATCCCACGAATGAACAAACAAAAAACTCAGCCCGACTTGTTCATACTAAACACAACAGGCACAAGCTGCCTTCCCCCAAACCAACTTCACTCCCAGAACCCAACACCTACCTGAAATCCTCATGCATATACTACTTCAGCTCCTCAACCAACTGCCAACCAATGTACCTGAAAGTATTCTCTCACCCACCTTCTGGCTTACTCATTATTCACCTTCCCACCTCCCTACTCTGTCTTCCACCTTCTAATCTAACTCCTCACTCATTTAACAGCCACCTAAATCCCTACCCTACCTCCTCATGCACTATCACCCTACTTCCTCTGTCACTTACCTTCCACCATACCTCACTTACTCACCCAGGCACCACCTACTCTCTCACCTACTTATCTCATGCAACTAACTTTTCTTAGTAGCTATCAAAGAAGCTCTGTGACCTTCAACCTGTGTTTACTTGCGGGAATATGGCAGAGTTTGCTGGAAAAAAGGGAATGTGTCTTCTATGAAATTTTACTCTGCTGTTACCTGTATAGGTTACTGTGCTGCATCTGCAGAGACACTTTGCACATTGGACTTTGGCCCAAAGGTTCCTAGGAAGGGAAATGGATGTATTTTATTTGATTTGTATCAGGAATAAGGATCCCAACTTAGATAAGAAAATTCAGGCCTACATTATCAGACTCCCTGTCTGGCACCCAGTAATGGATGAGCAGAAATCTTTGCCAATATTTTGGAAGGTGAAAGACATTGTCTTAGATACTCAATTAATTGCTGTTCCCCATCAACTGAGTCTAACTGAGTTTAGCCCCCCAGCACCTTCTGACACTGTTTGCAACCTAGATGCCCTATTTACCCCTGAAAATAGCTACCAACCACATTGCTATGCTCATCAACAACAGCTATGTCCACATATATAATATTCACCCACATTGTCCTTGTTTCAGCACATCTGCCACAGAACACCTCAATCATGATTATGCTACCTCTTGTCATGACTTAACTGGAAAGAATGCCCCAGTAATCATGCTCCACTCTTCTACAATCTGTCACAAAATGTATTAATATATAAAATCTCAATGAGACCACTCAGAATTGTCAATCTGCCTGATTCAGTGCTTTTCAGGACAGAAATAATTGATACCAGGCTTTGTCCGCAACATTAATCTAGTGTTTGTACTACACTTAACTTTAATAACAGACAGAGAATGGAAAGCCATTTTAGCCTACGACTAAGTAACTTAGACTGTACTCTTTAAAATGCCATGTACATACACACATAATCATGATTAAGACAGATAAAAGATAAATGGTTTAACACATGTTATAGGTGGGGAAGGAATATAAAAAAATCCAAAGACCAACAATCTAGACCACAAGATGATGATTACCTCACAGTCCTTTTGATTTCGCAATGAAGACATGATGTTGTCTGCAGGGTAATATTCATTCTTGAATTTCATTGTTCACCAAGGGCAACTAGGTCTTTTTTAGTTGTTATTGTTGTACAATTATTTCTTTAAAGCTATTGGGTTTTCCTGTTCCTTTTCCACCTAGGGAGAGAGAGGCAGAGAGAGGGAAAGACAGATGCTTTCTGTTTGCAGGTGCTGGGTGATTTTTTTTTCACACTGCTGCCTTGGCATTTACAGCTTTCAACATTTTGCAGCTCAGCCTGCTTCAAAAAACAACTTGCTTTTACCATGCAGCATAAAAAAAAGCACTTGATTTTTAAGTTGCAAAACTCTCCTTGTATTTTGATCATGGTATTCTGTCTTCAATAGCACTCCCTTAAATACATATGCACAATTCACCTCAAGTTTCACATTCCACCCATTCTCCCACTGAAGATATTTTTTTTCTGAACTCAACATTGGTTTTATTTGTGATCATTTTATATTTAGTTTCAGTCTCCCAGAAGTGCAAACATGTTATACACAATGATAGCTTCAGTCTTGAACATGTCTGACAGGCACATCTCAGCCTTCTGTGTTGTAGAGAAAAGGACGTCCAGTCTTCACAAACTTGTCTGATAGATATAACCTCTCAGCGTCTTCCTCGGAAATAACTTGCACACCTTCACCAGTAAATCATTTCATATGGGTGCCTCTTGATTCCATTCCCTACGCTCACTCCATTGCGTGTGAGCCCTTGATTAGATACAGGAGTCTGCTGGATGTGTTTATTACAACTTGGATTTGCCACTAACTTCACTGAGTTGAGAGGGCCGTGTGCAGAAGTGAGCACAAATACTGGCACAAAAAAATGACTTCTTCTCAGAAAACTAACACTTACAGAATATTGAATAACATTTAAGACCACTTTCCAGACAGGTTTGCAGGATCAAAATATAATGCTGTGCTATTTCCTGTCTGACTTCCATCAGCGTTCTTGGATGTTTTAGGTCTGCCTCAGAGAACAGAGCCAGATTCAAGTCAATCTGGTTATCGTAACACTACACAATTGTCACCCAGTCTCCCTTGCAAGCTGGAGCTCAGAGGCACCCATCCCAGTGGAAATGGCCACTAAGCTTGGTAAGTTAGCAGAGCATGAGTGGGAAGGATCAAGTGTTAATAGTAGACACAGATAGCAAGAAAGTCCCTGCTACTGCACAATCCACTTGCTTCATCACTGAGTTTGGGGGCCCAGATCTTTGGGGATCTCAGTTGTAAAGATAACCTTTTCTCTGCATTAAGCATCAGTGCATAAAGGAGTCACTGGATGCCACACAAACAATACGGTGCAGATAATGTAACAGCTGGAATTGTACATTCGAGTCTGGTTCATTGATCTGTACAACAGTTAATGACAAAGCAAGTAGCAACTTCAGTTATATCCACAGTAGAGCTCTCATTGTTAAGACATAAAGAAATCTCATATAGAAGATATGGGGGTGGCACGGTGGCTCAGTAGTTGGCATGGCTGCTTCACAGTGCCAGGGACCTGGATTCGATTCCACCCTTGGGAAACTGTCTGTGTGGAGTTTGCACATTCTCCCCATGTCTGTGTGGCTTTCCTGTGGGTGCTCCGGTTTCTTCCCACAGTCCAAATATGTGCAGGCTAGGTGGAATGGCCGTGCTAAATTGCCCGCAGTGTTCAGGAAAATATAGATTAGGTGGGTTATATGGGGATGGGTCTGGGTAGGATGCTCTGAGGGTGGGTGTGGACTTGTTGGGCCGAAGGGCCTGTTTCCACACTGTAGGGATTCTGTAAAAAAAAGTAAAATGCTGAAACAAGTGAAAAGAACTGAGAAGTGTGATGGGGTCCATCTCATAACATGGGATTTGGCATATAAATATAAGTGGCTACAAGAGCAGGTCAGAGACTAGGAATATTGCAGCAAGCAACTCACCTCCTGGCTCATCAAAACCCATCGACCCAACAAGTAAATTCTATTGAATTAAATAATACCTGTAGCTGATGAAATTATAGTGTATTGAGACAAAAGAGAAAACAGAAATACATTTGATGAAGCTCTCTAAGCATTTGACAATTATTTTAATAACAAAAAATTCTCAAAAGACCAAGATTTAACAAAAGAGCTCAGCATCCAGGGCAACACAGTGTGGAGCTGGAGGATCACAGCAGGCCAGGCAGCATCAGGGGAACATGAAAGTTGACGTCTTTTATCCCTGACTCCAGCATCTGCAGTTCTTGCTATCTTATAGCATCCAGGGAGACTGTTGATATGCTCACCAATGACCATGTGGTAAACTGTATCCATGGAGCTTTGAAATCGAAATTCCAAGGAGATAGAATTATTGTTGGAATCATTGTTTTTTTTCAGATTTATTACAGTCCAAAGAAGATTTAGATTTGGAGGACGCTATTCAGTATTCAACTATCCGTATGGCCACACAGAATCATTTGCCAGCAAGACAAACTACGCTGAAACAAATTTCACAGACAGGCAAGATAGACCAGAGGAGTGCAACCGTTCACTGGCGTTGTGTTGAAGGATGGCCAGGCCAAAGGTCCAGTGAGTTGGCCAGGAACATCCATTTGAGCACAAACAGAATTCCCCAGTTGTTGTTGATGTAGTCATATGCAACAGAAGATTAGTTACTAAAGTTTTCATTTGGAAAGTTGTCCTGGAAAAGATACAATGTTTAGGGATAACCAGGAACATAGATGGGTAGCGTTGTGGCCTGAGATCTAAGGGAGATTAAAGGTCTCATAACTCATTGTGAAAGCTATGGTTACACAGATTGTCAGGATTGCCATCACTGAAGACAATCTAGATGACAGGAACCAGCAAAGCTTATGAGACTGGGAGAAAAAGAATGAGCAGTAATTACACTGAGTACTGAACTGAACTCATTGCTGAAATTGTTGAGACACCAGACAGCTTGGTGAACAAATTGTGATACCAGATTTGAATAAGATGTAAGTTAATATAAGGCAGAAGTCCAAGAGGAATGTTTAAATTTTCATCTTCCAAGGAAGGTGTACCAATATCAGCGACAGACCTAAATCAGCAGCAATCCTCAAGTAGCATGACTGAGGATGTGAAAATGTCAGATTCACGAGTAAGATCAGGAATAGATGGCAAATGAAGACGAATCAATCTAATTTACAAGTTGAAGTAATCTGTTTTCATATTGCAACACAGATGTATCAACAGATTGAGACTGAGATTAAGTTTAAAATGGGCTGCAAACGGGGATGTTCACTGATGATTGCACAATGTTCAGCTCCATTCACAACTTCTCAGATACTGAAGCAATCCATGCTGATCTGGACAATATCCAGGGTTGGGCGGACAAGTGGAAGTAGCATTCACACTATATAAATACCAGGCTATGACCATCTCCAATAAGAGAGAATCTAATCACTCTCCCTTGATATTGATGGCATTACCATCACCGAATCCCCACAGTCAACATCCTGTTGGGTTGCCATTAAGCAGAAACTCAGCTGGAGTCACTACATAAGTACAGTGGCTACAAGAGCAGTTGAGGCTCGTAATACTGTGGCAAGTAACTTACTCCTGGCTCCCCAAAGTGTGTGCCACCTACAAGATGCACTGCAAAATTTACCAAAGATCCTGAGACAGTGTTTTTCCCCTTAGATCGTGTTATGTGGAATGATTCAGTGAGGCAGAGATCCTCAGCACAAGAAACTCAGTAGGGGAATAGTCTTTAGAAAAGGTAATGGGACAACTACCTGATTTAGCAGGAAATGAAAAGATAAAAGGTCCTCTGCGGTAAATAGACTTTACAGACTGTACAGGGTCAAGGACTGAACAGAAATATATAATTTTCTTGACAATGTCCTTCCAATCTTCCAAGTCTAAATAGTACAAATTTTGGAAGAATTATTCCAGACTTGGGGGTGTGATGTAATTGAGGTAATCAGTACATGATTATATAAGTGTTAACCATAGGAAACATCTTGGAAGGAGAGATGTACAGAATAATTTTGAAAGGGTGACTAGAGACCGCTTTAAGCTCTTCAGAACCTGACGAAACAGAATTATTCAGTGCAGAATGAAGCCATTCAACTCATCATGCCTTCACCAGCGCTACACCTATCCCAACTCTGTTAGTGCCAGTCCCCTGCCTTTTCCCATATCCTTGAATATCCTAATGATGTCATCAGGATTTGGATGTAGAAGGGCAGAATATCTCATGATCTTGAAGAGGTCAGGCCTGTAATCCCAGATCTATTCATAGTCATTATAACAATGTCAACTTAGCAGTGTAAAGTCACCATTGTTCTTCCAGACCATAGGCTGTTGCCTCATGAGAGAGATAAATATTGGTGGCTTGACCGGAGGGTCACCACGCCTCAGCCAGGTGAAAGGTTGGGAAGGAGAGTCTTTCATGGTAAGCTCAGCCAAGGCAGGAATTGGACCTTCACTGTTGGCTATCCAGAGAAATGAACCAACCAGAGACACCACTTACCAATGTGGCTTGTAACAAATTGATTTCATATGATAAACAACATCTACTTTCAGACAAGAGTTCCTTCTCGTTAAAACTCACTAAGAGTTTTCTTCTACCATTGTAAATGAAGTAAGGCCTTTGACCCAGCCAAGGAAAGCTTGTGGTGGCAGCAAATCACCCCAAACGACAAGCTTGTCATGGCTGGAATCCAAGGTATGTACAACATCAGTGTCCCAATTGTTGGGGAGTTAAAATGGTTAGTGACCGGAAGTCATTGTCATTTGTCATGTACAGAGCACAGATGCTCTATGAAATGGTCTCCAAGTCTACGCCACTTCAGGAGCAGCGAATACAGCAGACCAAGTTAACAGATGTATGGGTGAACACTTGTTTGCTTTGAAAGGTTTGCTTTGGGCCTTGAATGGAGGTGAAGCGGGAGGTGTAGCACTTTCTGCTGTTGCAGGGAAAGGTGCCGAGGTGGTGGGAATAGTGGGGAGTGTGGAGCGGATGAGGGAGTCACAGAATGAGCGGTCCCTACGAAAAGCAGATGTGGTGTGGAGGGAAATATCTGTTTGGTTATGCAGTTGGATTGTAGGTGATGGAAGTGACAGAGAATGATAGACTGGATGCAGAGGTTGGGTGGGCACCACGTGAGGACCAGGGGGAATTCTGTCTTTGTTTTCGTTGGAAAGAGGACGTTCGAGGGCAGAAGTGCGGGAAAGGCAAGAGATGCAGTTGAGGGCATTTTTGAAGCTGCAGTCCTTGATATAGGAGGACATCTGGGATGTCCGGGATTGGAATGCTCCATCTAGGGAGTAAACATAATGGAGGTGGAGGAATTGTAAGTAAGGAATCACATTCTGCAGGAGGGTGGGTGAGAGGAAGTGTAGTCAAGGTAGATGTGAGAGTTGGTGGGCTTGAAATAGATGTCAGCTTCAAGACACGAAGGTGACATGTCCATTCTGGGCCTCCTCCAGTGTCACAATGACATCGCCCGCAAACTGGAGGAGCAACGCCTCATATTCCACCTCAGGAGCCTACAGCCTGATGGCTTAAACATGGAATTCACCAGTTTTAAAATCTCCCCACCCCCTGGCCTCATCCCATGTCCAATCCTCCCTCTCATCCCCACCTCTTTGACCTGACCCAGCCTGTCCATCTTCCCTCCCACCTATCCACACCTCCCATCCCACTGACTCCATCCCAATGCCCACCACTCCCTACCTGCACTCACCTATCACCATTCCACCTACCTTCCCCAGCCATATCCCGCCTGTCTATTTATTTCAGAGCTCCCTTCTCCCTCCCCATTTCTGAAGAAGGGTCCTGATCCAAAACATCAACTTTCCTGCTACTTTGATGCTGCCTGGCCTGCTGTGTTCCTCCAGCTCCACACTGTGTGAACTCTGACTCCAGCATCTGCAGTTCTTGCTGTCTCTGACTGAATGGATTGGCCCTGTTTTGCAGTGGAAGCTGAGAAATTGGCTCTCAGCCACAATATCATGGTTGAGTGTTCCAGGGCTGTCATGTATTTGACCATCTCTCCTTGGCTGGAATTTATTGGCTCTAAAATCATTAAAGATGATTTATGCTAGATTCCTCCATGCTACTTCATTGCGACAACAGGCTTTCTGGCAAGTCTGCCAATGCACCAAGCGAGGTATACAAGATAATGAGAGGCATAGATAGAGTTGATAGCCAGAGACTATTTCCCAGGGCAGAAATGGCTAGTACGAGGGGTCATAGTTTTAAGCTGGTTGGTGGAAAGTATCGAGGGGATGTCAGAGGCAGGTTCTTTACGCAGAGAGTTGTGAGAGCATGGAATGCGTTGCCAGCAGCAGTTGTGGAAGCAAGGTCATTGGGGTCATTTAAGAGACTGCTGGACATGTATATGGTCACAGAAATTTGAGGGTGCATACATGAGGATCAATGGTCGGCACAACATTGTGGGCTGAAGGGCCTGTTCTGTGCTGTACTGTTCTATGTTCTATGTTCTATGTTCTATGAAACTATGTGCACATTTGATTAAACGTCAATCACCAGACATGTTACTGCTGTTGATAACTCCAATGATACCTTCAGAGTATTAATGACATTACTTGTTTTTGTTTCAGTTATTCAGCTTTCATAGAATTTTGATTTTAGATTCTACATACATTTCCTTCAGTTTGTGACTGTACACTGCCCCATCAATGTCCAAATTGCATTCTCTGACACAGACCCCAGAAAACAAAATTATTAAGTAATCCTTTTCTTTGTGCTGTACCCAGTCTAAAATAGACTGTTTTCTGGTTGGTTCCTCAATGTATTTGTGTGCATCACTTACACACTCAATGAAATTCTCCTCTGTAATAGCATTGCTAACTTGGTTTGTACAATCTATATGTAAATTGAATTCATTCATAATTATAGTTATACCTTATTGCATGCATCTCTGATTGCTTGTATAATGCTTTTCCTTAAATCTCTACTGTTATCTTGGGACATATAGACAACACACATGTTTTCTCCCCCTTGATGTTTCTTATTTCCATACGTACCCCAATTCTTATCTGTGCTTCCTAAACAAACCAAGTGGTCCTCTTAATGTTCAGTTCCCATTCTTGGTCACCCTGCAGTAATAGCCCTGTAACAGCAACAATGTCATAAACCTTTATATCTATTTATGTTGCTAATTCATCTGCCTTATTGTGATTGCTCTACACATTAAGATACAATGTCTTTAGATTGGTCTTTTTAACCTTGTTAATCATCTTAGTTTGACTTTGTGCTAAGGCCCCCATTTATTTATTGATCTTAGATAATAAAGTGTGAAGCTGGATGAACACAGTAGGCCAAGCAGCATCTCAGGAGCACAAAAGCTGACATTTCGGGCCTAGACCCTTCATCAGAGAGGGGGATGAGGCGAGGGTTCTGGAATAAATAGGGAGAGAGGGGGAGGGTCACCGAAGATGGAGAGAAAGGAAGTCAGGTGGAGAGGAGAGTATAGGTGGGGAGGTAGGGAGGGGATAGGTCAGTCCAGGGAAGAGGGACAGGTCAAGGAGACGGGATGAGGTGGTAGGTAGGAAATGGAGGTGCGGCTTGAGGTGGGAGGAAGGGATGAGTACAGGAAGAACAGGTTAGGGAGGCAGAGACAGGCTGGGCTGGTTTGGGGTTGCAGTGGGGGGAGGGGAAGAGCTGGGCTGGTTGTGTGGTGCAGTGGGGGGAGGGGACAAACTGGGCTGGTTTTGGGATGCGGTGGGGGAAGGGGAGATTTTGAAGCTGGTGAAGTCCACATTGATACCATTGGGCTGCAGGGTTCCCAGGCAGAATATGAGTTGCTGTTCCTGCAACCTTTGGGTGGCATCATTGTGGCACTGCAGGAGGCCCATGCCGGACATGTCATCTAAAGAATGGGAGGGGGAGTGGAAATGGTTCACGACTGGGAGGTGCAGTTGCTTATTGCGATCAGAGCGGAGGTGTTCTGCAAAGCGGTCCCCAAGCATCCGCTTGGTTTCCGCAATGTAGAGGAAGCCACACCGGGTACAGTGGATGCAGTATACCACATTGGCAGATGTGCAGGTGAACCTCTGCTTAATATGCAATGTCATCTTGGGGCCTGGGATAGGGGTGAGGGAGGAGGTATGGGGGCAAGAGTAGCATTTTCTGCGGTTGCAGGGGAAGGTGCCGGGTGTGGTGGGGTTGGAGGGAAGTGTGGAGTGAACAAGGGAGTCACTGAGAGAGTGGTCTGGCAGTGTGGAACGAACAAGGGAGTCACGGAGAGAGTGGTTTGACATGTCCATCATGGGCCTCCTGCAGTGCCACAATGATGCCACCCGAAGGTTGCAGGAACAGCAACTCATATTTCGCTTGGCAACCCAGCAGCCCAAAGGAATCAATGTGGACTTCACCAGCTTCAAAGTCTCCCCTTCCCCCACCGCACCCAAAACCAGCCCAGCTCTTCCCCTCCACGCACTGCATCCCAAAACCAGTCCAGCCTGTCTCTGCCTCCCTGGCCTGTTCTTCCTCTCACCCATCCCTTCCTCCCACCTCAAGCTGCACCTCCATTTCCTACCTACTAACCTCACCCCACCTCCTCGACCTGTCCGTCTTCCCTGGACTGACCTATCCCCTCCCTACCTCCCCACCCATACTCTCCTCTCCACCTATCTTCTTTTCTCTCTATCTTCGGTCCGCCTCCCCCTCTCTCCCTATTTATTCCAGTTCCCTCTCCCCATCCCCCTCTCTGATGAAGTGTCTAGGCCCGAAACGTCAGCTTTTGTGCTCCTGAGATGCTGCTTGGCCTGCTGTGTTCATCCAGCCTCACATTTTATTATCTTGGAATTCTCCAGCATCTGCAGTTCCCGTTATCACTATTTATTGATCTTGTTGATTTTCTACCCTCTGTTCTTTTGGGCTTTTGTTTTTATCCTTGTTTCTCCTTTTGTTGTCTCCCAGTTTATGTTTCCATCCCTCTGCCATTCTACTTTAAACACTCCCCAGTCGCACTATTAAACACCTTCTTTGAACACTTTGTTCCTAGTGCTGCTTAGCTGCAACTGTTTGTGCCAATCCCACCGTCTCCAGAGCTTATCGCAATGTCTAGGAATATGAAGCCCTCCTCTCTACACTACTTCTCCAGCCAAGTATTCATCTACTTTATCCTGTCATTGTTGCTCTTGCTAGTACATGTCACTGGTAATAATTCTCAGTTTACTACTTTTGAGGTCCTACTTTTTAATTTCCACTATAACTCTATTCTGCTTGTAGGACCTTATCCTCTTTTTTTTAACTTCCGTAGTTGCTGTCAATATGTGCAGTGACCATTGGGTGTTTGCCCTCATCCTTCAGAATGCACGACACTCACTCCAGCACATCCTTCACCTAAGTATTAAAGAGCCGACATACCATCCTAAAGTCCCTTTTACAGCCACAGAAACAACTATTTGCTACCCTTATGAATGAATGCTGTTTCAGTAAAACACTACCAAACTTCTTCCTCCTCTCTTGTGCACCATGGCTACCAATGAAGCCTTAGACTTGTTTTCAGTTGCTTTCCCCTGAGAAGGCACCCCCAATAATATTAAAAACAGTACATCAGTACAACAGTAGAGAGGAGATGTCCAGAGGGGACTTCTGCACTACCCGCCTTCCTCAACTCTGCTTTGTGGTCACCAATTCTGCCTGTTCAGACTTTACCTACAGTGTGACCATCCCATGAAACATGCTGTCCATGAGAAACTTGGTATTGTGGATGCTTCACAGTGAACTAACTCACTACATCAGCTGCAAAGTACAGGTAGCCAGTATCTGTGGCTGGATCAATTTCTGCATGCATGATTACCAGGAACACTGCTAGTATTCATGGCTTTCCATTTTGTACGCAGGAAATGTATCATAGATGTGAACTCTGCTGCCATGGTTTCCCTTTAGATTAAGCTTGTTAGTTACTCCAAATAAAGAGTACTAAGTATGCTAAGGACCATTTTTCATTCCAAACGCTCTTGCTGCAATGAAAGCCTTAACTTTACTTCCCTTACGTTACTTTCATTACCTTATTGTGTTGGCCCTAACTTCTCAGTTAATTCCAAATGCAGCAAATTGCTTTAAAAGTACGCTTTTCCAATTTATTACAATTTGGAGGCAATCCCAGCAACAGCTCCTTACCAACAGCCGCTTTATTTCAAACTCGTTGCCAAATGCTTCATCGCAGGGCCTGTTGCCCTTCTGGCTCCTCAGGTAAGTGATGTCAGCCTTGAGTTTCAGCCACAATTTATGTATGCCTGGTCCTGACTGCTCCGTCACAGTGCCTGCTGCCTCAGCAACTCAAACAAAAACAGAAGTGGTGGAAAAGCTCAGCAGGTTTGGCAGCAGGTATGACCAATATCATGAGTGAAGAAACAAATCAGAGAGTTAATGCCTGGGGTCCGGTGGCCCTTCCCCAGAATTGCCTCTCCAACTTCCCAGGTAACCTTCCATAAACTCAATACTTTTATGACATCACCCTTATTGTTTTCTCAATAATAACTGACTGCAGGACCTACTTCCTAGGCTGTTTCATGTGATACTAACTGCAGGACACTCTTCCAAGACTGCTTCACTGCAGTGCTGACTGCAGGCTAATCTTCCTGTTTGTAGGCTGGCTACTTTCTGATGCACTGACGTGGGTTAATTACACAGTGTAATCCCACACCCATTATCAGGAGCTATCAACATTCTCACCCATGGTGTTTGTTCCACAAACAGCTACACCATTTTGTCAGTGTTGCAAAATGTTTTTACTTTTTTTTGTCTAATGTTTGAGAAAATAAATATACATTAATAGCACAATTTAAATAGGCTGAAATTGCAAGCAAGCAGAAGCATTTCTAGTAACAAAGTAAATAGCTGCAGTGCATCCATTTTGCAGAGGTTGTTTGCTTAAATCAAAATGATTCATTCTGTAAAAAAAACTGGTACAGTTCCACGAGAATATTCTTTCATGCTTGTCCATTGCATTTGCACTTATAGCTGAGAAGTTTATAATAACAATTCAACAAGTTCTGATCTTTGTATTTTCCACATGCAAAGCTGTATGTGAAGGACAGTTGAAATATAGTGATTAAATCTTACATTAATTTTATCATCTTGATGCTTAAAAGTCATGTGAAACATTGTAGATTGTTCAGCTTGTATTTTACATGAAAAGCCACGTAATTTTCAGGATCCAATTGCATTTCAATCAAACACTCTCCCAGTGTTCCAGCATTATTTTTGAGCAGACACTTTGATACGATGCAGGAATGGGCTGACGACAGTCTTTATCCACATCGTCATCAAGTTCACTCTGCATGAAACAAGCCGGCATTAAATGGGCCAGCAGGGTCAGGGAAAAGCCTTCTACAGATTAAACAAAATTGACAGTTTTACTTTGAGCAATGCTTCCAGGTGAAGCAGTAATTTATCCATCTTTATTTCAGCGAAGAATCCTGCATTCAATGCTCACATTGATGTTTCCTTGACATTTTAAAGAGACCAAACACAAATTGGGTAGTTTATTCGCAGATCACCTTCATTCAGCCTGCTTGTGTGACCCTGAGCTTCCAGCCACTTGCCATTTTAATACTTCACTCTTCTCCCACTTTGACCTCTCTCCTCTCTTGTATTATTCGAATGATACTCAATGTAAGCATCATATTTTTTGATTCAGCACTTCACAGCCTTCATGATTCAACACTGAATTCAACAATTTCAGATCACAACCACTGTTGCTGCTTTTTGTCACACCGCAGTTAGAAATGTTTCTGTTGGTTGCAATTTCAGCCTTTTTTAAAATTTTTGTTGCCCGTCCTTAATTTGGCTTGCTAGGCCATTTCAAAGAGAAGTTAAGAATCAACCATATTTTTATTACCCTGGACTCACATATAGGTCACACCAAGTAATGCTGACAGGCTTCCTTCCTTAAAGGGAATTGTGGAACCTGCTGGGCTTTTTTAGACAATCTTCACATTTTAATTCCAACTGTTATTACAGTCAATTATTTATTAAACTGCCACAGTGGAATTTGTATTCTGACCCATATAGCATCAGTTAGGCCTTTAGATTGCTTGTCCATTAACATTGTCAGAACACCACTGTCTCACTTCAGCTAAACCCATCTTTTGTTTATCTCCTATTACTGTTTCCTTTTGTCTTTCCATGATCGCTTTTGTCATGTAATTTCTCCCACCCCCACTCCATCGTAAATCTTCCCTAATTGTTCTTTCTCTGCCAGCTCCCTTTGCCTATTCAATATTTACGGGCTGTAATGTCCCTCTTATTTTTTTCCAGTTCTGATAAAAGATCGAAGGCGGTTATATTAATTCCCGCTCTTCAAGCTCTTTTCGTAAATACTGCCTGACTGACTCAGGATGCCCAGTCTTTTCTGTGCTTTTATTTCAGAATTACTGAAATACTTTGCAGTTTCCAAGGCCAGTACTTGCCTCCGAGAATCTGCTAATGGAATCCGAAATGCTGAAATTGAAGGTGTTTCCATGGAGGGACAGAGTTCCATGATTTTACCTCAGCAACAATGAAGGACCATGTATCTTTATGATAGGTTCAAGGATAATTTGGAAGACAAATTCAAGGTGTGTGCGTGAGAATGCTGCCATTGTCTATGTAGTGAGGCTACAGTTTCGGAAATTCTATGGGTGGTACGTACTGTAGTATATGCACTGCGACGATACAATGGCTTTGGGAAATATATATTGTCCTTTTTTTCTGAAGAGGGGCTTTGAGCCACAGATTATGAGCTGTCTCTTCCAGGCCAATAGAGTAAACAGCTTGTGAGGCCTTGGGTTTTTGTTTTGTAAAATTGGAACAATAGAAGCAGCATAAATGGATGAAATCAAGTTCACACAGAACCAGGGTTTTAATTTAGCTTTCAGCTGTTGTTGGGGTTTTGAGGCTGACTGTGGAAGGGACGACATCACTCTTTGCTACACATAAAGGCTTGGGTTCACTCTCCGTTGCCAGTATTGCATCTGTTTTGCTGAATTTGCCTTTGCCAAAGGTACATTTATGGAATATTTATTATGTTGGAACAATTGTTATTTAGTACTTAAATAACCCATTATTCTGCTAAGTTTTCCAATAGAGTTAAGGTTATCCCAAATCATTTTTCTTTTATTTGTATTTATAGAGTAAGAACAAAGTGTGCTTTGCTTATAGCCAAGAAATGTAACCAACTGAATTACATCTGAAATACAGCACCTTACACTCACCTTTAAATATGATAAAAGCTAGAGTCTGGGCTTCTTCTATTTGAAGGGGTTTTGTCTGGTCCGTAACAGAACCAAGCTATTCACATTGGAAGTATATTGCCATCCAGTGTCACTAGGTCAGCATCCCAGAACACACTTCGGAATTGAACTATGGGTATCCATATGTCTTATGGGCTGCAGCGTTTCAAGAAGGCAGCTCACCAGAAGCAAACAGCGATGAGCAATAAATGCTGACACGGCCAGTAACACCCATGTCTGTTAATAGAATTTTAAAAAACTCCAATAATCTCAGCAATATGTTTGTCTTAAAACCAAGATCACTTTCTTTTTATTAATTTCATCAACACAGAAGGAGTGGGTCTTTTCAAGTCTATCAACATTAATCACAACTTATTAGTGCAGCCAGATTTCCAGAACGTAAACAGAATCTGCCAACATTTCTTTCACGATTCAACCAGAACATCTAATAAATGTGTTCATGAAATCAAACATATTATCTATATTACTTCTTCATTGTTGAATGTTGTAACCAATGATTAAAAATGAATAGAATCAAAATTTTGGAGTCACAGACGGAGAGAGACAAACATCAGTACTGAAAGACAATTTAAGTATTTGGAAAGAAATGAAAGAAATGTGAAAAGCAAGCAAAACACAAGGTGAACTGAACCCATTTTAAGCAGTTCAGACTGACCTGGTACAATGAATCAGGAGCAAAGGGTAAAACGAGATCCATACAGAAAAGAACCCTTTCCCAAATTCACTCCTTAAACTTAGAAATTCAATTTCAATGAACCAAACCCGAGGACAGAAGATTTTAATCTCCCTCCTCACGCTGCAGCTAAACAACAGTTCTAAAAGGCAAAGCTCTCCAAAATTCTGCTCATTGAGTGTTTTTTTTCCAATATCCCAAGAAGTTTATGATGCGCAAAGACATGAGCATTAATTTTCTGAGTGTTCATGTCTCTGTGTTGTCAGAGGCTTACCAGCTGGAATTCCTTTACATTTCACAAAATCTTATTCTCCGAAAAACTACTTCAGTCAAAAACTAACATTTTAAATGCATCATAGCGGTTTACTTTGCATAAGTATGTGTATGTAAAATGTAAAAACCACTCCAGCTGATTTTTCTTTAAACTGCATAGTTCATTCTAAGCACCTCCTGGACTATTTTTGTGATGATCTCGATTGTCACCTCAATGCAGTACAAATAGAGTTACTATCTGGAATGATATCCAGATTTCAGTGGTTAAGCTATGAGGAGAGATTGTACAAATTGGCCTGCTTGCTCTGAATTTAAGAGGTTAAGAGATAGTCTGATAGAAATCTTCAAGTAATTCACAGAAAAATATAAACATCACAGATAAAGGGAATCTATTTCCACTGGTTAGAGATTCTTCAACTAAGGCAGCATCATTTGAGATTGAGGGCCAGGCCATTCAGGAGAGGTGATTCGAAGCATTTCTCCACATAAAGGCTGGTAGATGTTTTGAACTCTCTTCCACAATCAACACTTGATGTTATATCAGCTGATAAACTTAA
Organism: Stegostoma tigrinum; assembly: GCF_030684315.1. NCBI lineage: Eukaryota > Metazoa > Chordata > Chondrichthyes > Orectolobiformes > Stegostomatidae > Stegostoma > Stegostoma tigrinum. The sequence goes on from NC_081354.1 coordinate 171,895,363, forward strand.
ATCTGAGATAGAAAAACTTTGGTTAAGTGGAGGTGTTAAGGGATATGTGCCAAAGCCAGATATTTGGGCTTTCGCCAAAGATCATTCGTGATCTCATTGAATGGCAGTAAACACTGAATGGGCTGAATGGCCTACTCCTGTTCCTGTGCTCCTAAGTCACACTCCACTCTCTAAACTCTACTGGAAATGGCCCAGCAATGGACAGCACTCCCACCTGATACTACCGGGATGTCATAGCTGCTATCTATCTGACTTTCTCCCAAGAAATCTCCAGCAGTCTCAGTGTCAAACAATCAATGCTGATTTTTAAACTGACATCAGGATCATGAGCAGGCCCGGCACTGACTCTTTAACTTGTATTGGGCTACGGTTCAGAGACTGACATGGGTATAGCCCATGGAATGGTGCATAATCCAACCCATTGATTCATTATGGCACAGAAGACAGTAGTTTGCCCCAGTGAGCACTCTTGGTGGAACAATCCAGTCAGTGTCATGAGTTTGTGCTATCCCTGGAGCTGTGGAAATTTATTTCCCCGAAGTGTCCATGCAATTTCATTTTGAAATTATTCATCAGTTCTACTTCCAGCACCTTCAGAGGTAAAGTATTCCAGATCATTAATATTTGACACAGTCTACATTCATTTTTAAAACATTGCAGATGAGGGTAGAGGCTTTTTTTTTAAGCTTCACAATTAACCTATCAAGAAATGAAGAGTTTCATGCAGAGTTAATTTCTGAAGTGAACAATTGTCTTGTGAGGAATGATTGAGCATGTTGAGTCTGTATTGTTTGGAGTTTGGAAGAATATGAGGTGATATTATTGAAATTATGTAAGTTCTGAATGAGCTTGACAGGGCAGATATTGAGAGGATGTTTCATCTTGTACGGGTATATAAGATTAGGAGCACAGTTTCAAAACAACTTGTCTTCCATTTAAGATGGAAATGAGAAGGAATTCCCTCACTCAGAGCATTGTTCGTCTTCAGAATTTCTTCCTCAGTGAGCTGTAGCGGCTGGGCCATTAAACAAATCCAAGTTTGAATTGGGCAAATTGTTGAATGATAAAGCAATAAAAGGTTATGGTGACAAGCAATAAAGTGGAGTTGAAGCCACAATTAGATCTGCCATGGTCCTATTGAATGACAGAGCAGGCTCAAGGAGTTGAATGCCTCATTTGATCCTATTTATTAGTCACTTATTCCTTGAGGTCTTATCATATTCTCTCATCTGAACACCATAGAACATAGAACATTACAGCACAGTACAGGCCCTTCGGCCCTCGATGTTGTGCCAACCTGTCATACCGATCTGAAGCCCATCTAACCTACACTATTCCATGTACGTCCATATGCTTATCCAATGACGACTTAAATGTACCTAAAGTTGCCGAAACTACTACCATTGCAGGCAAAGCGTTCCATTCCCTTACTACTGTCTGAGTAAAGAAACTACCTCTGACATCTGTCCTATGTCTTTCGCCCCTCAATTTAAAGCTATGCCCCCTCGTGCTTGCCGTCACCATCCTAGGAAAAAGGCTCTCCCTATCCACCCTATCTAACCCTCTGATTATTTTATATGTTTCAATTAAGTCACCTCTCAACCTTCTTCTCTCTATGAAAACAGCCTCAAGTCCCTCAGCCTTTCCTCATAAGACCTTCTCTCCATACCAGGCAACATCCTAGTAAATCCCCTCTGCACCCTTTCCATATCCCCACTTAATATGAGGATGAGGGAGAATTGATTGCATCTCAGAGATAGCAGGATTCGCAGATGCTGGAGAATCTGAGACGACAAGGTGCAGAGCTGCATGAGCACAGCAGGCCAAGCCGCATCCAAGGAGCAGGAAGGCTGACGTTTTGAGCCTAGACCCTTCTTCTGAAGAAGCGTCTAGACCCGAAATGTCAACCTTCCTGCTCCTCTGATGCTGTGTTCATCCAGCTCTGCACCTTGCTATCTCTACATCTTAGAGAGTTGTGAGTTTGTAGAATTCTGTTTTACAGACAGTAGGGGAGATAGATGCCTTGAATATATTTTAGGTGGAAGTTGATAGACGCTTGACAACAAGAGTACTGGGGTAGATAGGATATTGGCTTGAGTCCACACTAAGATCAGCCATTAACTTATTGAATCATGAAGCAGAACAGAAGGGCCTACCTTGGAACTGAAGCCTTTAAAGGCACTGCTGTTCAGAAATGTTGAGGAAGCTGATCCTTGTCCTACAGACCCTGTGTATGATGGCATTGTCTCCTGAAAGGTGCAAGCTTGGAGGTAACTGACCCCTCTGAGCTATGGAACATAGAACATAGAAAAGTACAGCACGGTACAGGCCCTTCAGCCCACAATGTTGTGCCGTGGATTAATCCTAATCCAAAAATAAAACAACCTAACCTACATTCCCCTCAATTCACTGTTGTCCACGTGCATGTCCAGCAGTCGCTTAAATGTCACTAATGACTCTGCTTCCACGACTGTCACTGGCAAAGTTTTCCATGTGCTCACAACTCTCTGGGTGAAGAACCTCCCTCTGAGGTCTCCTCTATACCTTCCTCCTAACATCTTAAGACTATGACCCCTCGTGACAATCAATCCTGCCCTGGGGAAAAGTCTCTGGCTATCGACTCTATCCATGCCTCTCATTACCTTGTACACCTCGATCAGGTCACCTCTCTTCCTCCTTCTGTCCAGAGAGAAAATTCCAAGCTCAGTCAACCTCTCCTCATAAGACAAGCCCTCCAGTCCAGGCAGCATCCTGCTAAACCTCCTTTGCACCCTCTCCAAAGCCTCCATGTCTTTCCTATAATAGGGCGACCAGGACTGGACACGATATTCCAAGTGTGGTCTCACCAGGGTTTTGTAGACCTGCAGCAAAACCTCACGGCTCTTAAACTCGATCCCCCTTTTAATGAAAGCCAAAACACCATATGCTTTCTTAACAAACTTATCCACTTGGGTGGCAACTTTGAGGGAGCTATGCACTTGAACACCAAGATCCTGCTGTTCCTCCACACTGCTGAGAATCCTGCCTTTAATCCTATATGCAGCATTTAAGTTCGCCCTCCCAAAATGCATCACTTCACTTTTATTCAGGTTGAACTCCATCTGCCATTTCTCAGCCCAACTCTGCATACTGTCAATGTCTCGCTGAAGCCTACAATAGCCCTCGATACTATCAACAGCACCTCCAACCTATGTGTCGTCAGCAAACATACTAACCCACCTCTCAACCTCCTCATCCAAGTCATTTATAAAAACTACAAAGAGCAGAGGCTCAAGAACAGAGCCCTGTGGGATACCACTCAGCACTGACCTCCAGGCAGAATACTTACCATCTACAACCACTCTCTGCCTCCTGTCAGCCAATCAATTCTGAATCTAGATAGCCAAATCACCCTGTATCCCATGCTTCCTGACTTTATGAATGAGCCTGCCGTGGGGAACCTTATCAAATGCCTTGCTGAAGTCCATGTACACCATATCCACTGCTTGACCCTCGTCAACCTGTCTCGTGACTTCCTCAAAAAACTCAATAAGATTTGTAAGGCATGAGCTGCCCCTCACAAAGCCATACTGACTCCCTTTAATCATGCTACGCAGCTATTAAGGCAGTGGAGGTGGCAGGCGCTGTTGCACCTAATGGAGATTTCATAGCACATCTTCTCCACAGATGCCCTAACAAGTGATATGTAGCTCCTCCTGTTAGAGGAAAGTTACACAGGCAAGGGGATTACTCTCAGTGAAATCTAAGCATCTGACTGAGGTTACACAAAGCTGCTGTTGTCAATGATATCAGTGAATCTCAGCAGAAAATAGAATGCAAGCCTTTTACTCTGGCTAATAACAAGCAGAATCCTCTCCCCAATCTTCTCCTCGATCCATCTTTGATCCACCTCCCCCTCTCTCCCTATTTATTTCAGAACCTCTCCCCATCCCCCTTTTTCTGATGAAGGGTCTAGGCCTGAAACGTCAGCCTTTGTGCTCCTAAGATGCTGCTCGGCCTGCTGTGTTCATCCAGCTCCACACTTTGTTATCTCAGATTTTCCAGCATCTGCAGTTCCCATTATCTCCGATGACAATTTCACTGTTCATGTTGTTAATGTTAAGTCAGTTTCACTCCAAAATGGGTTCCCTCTGTGCAGTCACCATCTTTAAATTGGCGGGCTGTAGACATGGTACAGAACTGGTAACCACTAGGAAGGAATAAATCCAAAGTTGGACAAAACATAGAACATAGAACATAGAACAATATAGCGCAGAACAGGCCCTTCGGCCCTCAATGCTGCACCGACCTGTGAACAAATCTAAGTCCCTCCCTCTACACTATCCCATCATTCTCCATTTGCTTACCCAAGGGCTGTTTAAGTGCCCATAAAACCTCACTGTTATTTTTAGTTGACTACATTGGATCAACAGGAAAACAAGGATGCTCCCTGTTGGATTCAGAGTGTTTCTAGGGGAGGTGGTGGTATAATGGTCATACCACTGGGCTAACATTTCAGAAAGTGGTGAAATTTGAAATCAATAAAAATCTGGAATCGAAACAAAACTGGCCAAATGATGAACATGTAACCAGTGTCTTAAAAACCCACATGATTCACTGATATCCTCTCGGGAAGAAAATCTCTCATCCTTACTGGGTCTGGGTTACTTGTTATCTCCAGATCAACAGCGATCGGTTCTCAACTGCTCTCTGGGCAATTAAGAATGGGCGATAAATGCTGGCCTAGTCAGCAATGTTCTCATTTTGTGAATGAATTTTAAAAAGGAAACCAAATGATATCGATTGCCACTGACCCACCTTGCTACCCCTGTTGCTCTTGTTTCTTTTGCCAATTTTCTTAAATCTGTGCCCTCTGGTTCTCAATCCTTCCTCTAATACAAATAGTTTCTCCCTGTCTACTCTAAGACATTGAGTACCTCCATCAAACCCGCTCTTAGCCTTCCATCCTCTCAGGACGACGGGCACAAATTCTCCAATCTTTCAATGAAACTGGATTTCTTTATCACTGGAATCATGTTTGTGAATGTTTTCTGTATTCTCTCTGATGCCGTGCCCAAACAAAAGTGTGGTACCGAGAATTATGAGCAATCCTCCAGTGAAAGTTGCACCAGTGTTTTAAACAAGTTTGACATTTCCTCCCTTCTTTTGTGATGTATGCTCCTGTTGATAAAATCCTGGAAACCTTAAGTACCATTATCATTGCTCTCAACCTTTCCTGCTACCTTCAATGATATATACCCAGGTCCTCTGGTCCTGCACCTCTTTTAGAATTATAACATTTAGTTTTGATTGTCAATGCATTCTCCAACCAAAATTAATCAGTACACACTTCAGTGCATTATATTTCACTGGTCCTTTGTTCACTCATTCCACCACATGTGATATTCTTTTGCAGTTCAGCATTGTCATGGTACTCAATATTTCCAATTCATGTATAATCCACAACTGCCCCATAGGCTAGGCCTAGGTTGTAACCCTGGTTCCTGGAGGTCTCCAGTGGAAATCTTCCTCCAGTCTTAGAAATACATATTCACCGTAGAGCATTAGAGGCATACAACACAGAAGAGGCCCTTCAGCCCATTGAGTCCTTTCAACCCATTGAGTCTGACTGACCTACTTACATATACACCACTTTCTAACACTTGGCCCTTAGCTTTGACTAGTATCACGTTTCAAGTGCTTATTCATTAAAGTGTGTGAGGTATCCCTTCTCTACTACCCTCCCAAAAAGTGATTCACAGATTCCTGACATCCTGTTCTTTATCTTAAAATAATGCCCTCTTGTTATTGACCCTTAAATGAAAGGGAACAGCTGTTCCTACTCTGTCCATCTTGCTCATTAAATTGAAAACCTCAATCAGGACTCCCCGAGCCTTCATTGATCTAAAGAAAACAAGCAAAGCCTATCTAACCCAGGTCACATCCTGGTGAAGCTCCTCTACACTAACTCCAGCGCAATCACTCCCTTCCTACAGTGAGGTGATCAGAACCGCACACAGCAATCCAACTGTGGCATAAAGTCCTGTCCAGCTCGAACATAATCTCCTTGCTCTTATAATCTATGTCACAACTGATCAAGACAGGTATCCTCTATGCCTTCTTAATTACCGAAATAACCAGTTAGCCAATCCCTGCTGCCTTCAGGGATCTGTGGAGCACACTGCTGTTCCTTTGAGCTTCCTAATACCCTGGCATTCATTGAGTACTCATTTGTCTTGTTACTTCTTCCAAAATGCGTCACCTCACATTTATTAGCGTTAAATTCCATCTGCCATTAATCTGCCCCTCTGACCGATCTATTTATATCCCTCTGTAACCCAAAACCTTCTTCCTGGCTATTAACCACACAGCCTATCTTTGTATCATCCACAAATTTACTTAGCATTCCCCCTGAAATAACTGTGCAAAAGCTTTTGTCCTCAACTGAGGGATCCTGGTTATAGCTTTATTTCTTTTATTATTTTTTTTTCTGAGGAGAATCTAATCTCCTGGTTATATGTTTTTTTCCTCTTTTTTTTCCTTCCTTCATTACACTCCTGCTTATCTCCCCCAGCACACTTGTTGCGCATCTTCAGGCGTAAGGCACAGTAAGAACACACCAGGTGTGCAAATAACTTTATTAACATACCACAACCAGGAAAATCACCTGTGTGACCAAAGCATCAGTACCGAGCAGACCCCTGGTAGGGCCAATGCCCGTGTACAAGAAAAAGCCAGGAGGGCATTGGTCAAATCAACGCTGAGGTTTTGGGGGACACAATGCAATCAACACCCTCTGGTGCCCACCTCTCCCGAAAGGCATTGAGAGCGCCAGTGAACCCAGGTGCAGATGCAGTCTCGGAAGAGGGGGAAGGCTGTTGTCTATAACAACCCCTCTCCTGCTTATATTGGTCAGCCAGGGCTTTCCTGATTGAAGGAGGTTTTTAACCAGAGCCACCAACCTTGTAGTCAACAAGGGCAACCTGATTCCAATCACTACATCCCCACATCTCATTTATTTTGTTTATGTTTTATATCCATGAAATATGGACCTGGCACTGATCATTGTGTGATATGACTGGACACTGACCTTCAGTTACATGGGCAGCCTTCTGCCACCATCCTCTGTCTCCTGCCTCAGTCAATTCAATTTAGGATGGATACATCTTGCCAAGTTACTCTGAATTGAAGCATTTGTTACATTGCAGAATGATGTGATCAGGATTAACATGTGTTTTGCTGTATTTGTTCTTTTGTCTCAAATACCCATCCTAAAATAGAGCCTCCTGTCAGCTATTTTTTTACAGCTGCTGATAATATATTCAGCTCTCTTTAACGTGCAGTGAACTCTGACCTTATTCTTTCTCTGAATACGATGAAAATGACAGAAAATGGGATGTATGACAAAAGTGGCAATGGAAAATTTTGGGCATAAATTGGCCCATTTTCAGTGCAAATTCCAAGCGAAACAACAAATAGAAACAATATTTCTATCCTGTTGAGTCTCGCTCTTCTTTCAATTTTGATGCAAGATCATCAACCTTAAATGTTAACTTCATTTCTTTCTCCACGAACCTGCGTGAACGCTTTCACTTATTTATGTCATGATTGCTTACAATCTATTTTCAAAGGTTGGTTGCATTCATAAAATGCTTGGATGCACAGTATTACTTGAAAATTTCATGAAGTAAACTTGGGAATAATAAAGCTCTTAACTTGTTTGTAAATGATTCATAGCCTTCTCAAATGTGAGTAAAAGTACTAAAAATAATCTCATGGGCTCAGTTAATGTTTTTCTGAGTGGCTATAATGAAATGTATGTTTGCCCTTGCTACTTCAGCAAATAACCTTTGCTCTACAAATGAGTAACAACAACTCACATGTTATTAAATTTCATTCATTAGGGGCTGTGAAGAAGGGTACAGTGTTTCAGCTTTTATTAACAGAGGGATCGAGTTCCGGAACCAAGAGCTTATGTTGCAGCTGTACAAAACTCTGGTGCGGCCACACTTGGAGTATTGTGTACAGTTCTGGTCACTGCATTATAAGAAGGATGTGCAAGCTTTGGAAAGGGTGCAGAGGAGATTTACCAGGATGTTGCCTAGTATGGAGGGAAGGTCTTACGAGGAAAGGCTGAGGCACTTGAGGCTGTTTGCATTAGAGAGAAGGTTGAGAGGTGACTTAATTGAAACATATAAAATAATCAGAGGGTTAGATAGGGTGGATAGGGAGAGCCTTTTTCCTAGGATGGTGACGGCGAGCACGAGGGAGCATAGCTTTAAATTGAGGGGTGAAAGATATAGGACAGATGTCAGGGGTAATTTCTTTACTCAGAGAGTAGTAAGGGAATGGAACGCTTTGCCTGCAACGGTAGTAGATTTGCCAACTTTAGGAAGATTTAAGTCGTCATTGGACAAGCATATGGACGTACATGGAATAGTGTAGGTTAGATGGGCTTGAGATCGGTATGACAGGTCGGCACAACATCAAGGGCCGAAGGGCCTGTACTGTGCTGTAATGTTCTAAGCATATGGACGTACATGGAATAGTGTAGGTTAAATGGGCTTGAGATCGGTATGACAGGTCAGCACAACGTCGAGGGCCAAAGGGCCTGTACTGTGCTGTAATGTTCTATTTTCTGTTTTCTATTTGGGTTTTTAAAGATAAGAACAAAAAATCAACAATCTGAACATCCCACAGGGCCTTCAGAGTGTTGAAAGCATTGAAGAAAAATATGTGGCACACTACAAATTATGGCTGCCCCTATTCATTATCTTGACTTAAAGTTTTGAATACCTTGGAGTAATTTTTTGAATTCTCACTGCCAATCGAGAGTATTGTTTGCTGACCATGCATGGTAAAAATTGGGAGCAAGTGCCCATCAGAGACCCTTCAAATGCACAAATACTTGAAATATGGATTTTTCTTTACTCAGATTTAGAAACCCACCCAGCTGTTGGGACAAAAATACAAACGATAAGCATTAGCAATTATCTTCTGGAACTGTTTCAGATTTCAGTCATTATTAATATCAGTCCTGAGGAAGAGTCACCAGACCTGAAATGTTAACTCTGTTTTCTCCTTCACAGATGCTGCCAGACCTGCTGAGCTTTTCCAGTAACTTTGTTTATGTTCCTGATTTACAGCATCCACAGTTCTTTTGGTTTTTATGCAGTTATTATTTGTCACAGGGTTCACTGTGATTTCAGCAGACAATCTAGCCTAAACTACAAATGCTTGGTAGCCATTTAAGTGCCATTAAATTACATTTAGGGTCTTAAAGATGAGGCAAAGTAACAGCAAGAACAACATGAAAGCACTATAAAATGCCACCAGCATTTCCAGAACAATGATACAGACTTTCAACCAACAAAATTGTCCATCTTGCATTTTATCTCTTCAATCAAAAAGAAATAGTTTGGTGAATCCATGCTGGTGGCCCTTAGCATTGCACATTACACTCATCGTACTCACTACACACTACTCACTGCACCACCTTCAATTCAGCAAATCCATTCTCAAAATTTAACCGAGGAATTACATAAGCAAATTATTTAACTATTATTTGCTCAACAGGGCTTAACAAAACCAGAATAACATAAAATATAGAAGACTTTTAATCAGGCAGCCATCAACTCTGCTCTGTCGTTCAATGAGTTCATAGCTGATCTGATAATCCTCAATCTACTAAACTGTCTTTTCTCCATAAAGCTTGATTCTCTCGCTGATTTAAAATCAGTGAGGATTTCTTTCATTTTTTTCAATGTATAGCACGTGGGCATCACTAGCAAGATCAACATTTTTTACCCATCCCTAACTGCCCTTGAATTTCCTTGGTCATTTCAAAGTTGTCCACATTGCAATGGAGCTGGGGTCACAGGTAGGTCCATTAGAGTTCCTTCTGGCACCTTTGTGAATCAGATTACGTTTTCCTGTCAATTTATAATCTAGCTTCATCTTCCAGGTTAATTATTTAAATTGAATTTGAATTCCACTATCTGCAGTGGTAGGTTTTGAACTCATGTCCTGACAGCATTCACCTGAACGTCTAGCATTATTAGCCCAGAGACATTACCACTCTACCACCATCTCACCCTCAATAAAAGAAATTGTAAGACAAAAAAACAGAACTGTAAATGCTGGAAGTCAGAAACAACATCAGTATTGCTGGAAAAACACAGCATCTATGGAGAGAAAAGTCACTGAAGGAGAGCCACTGGGCCTGAAACACTAATTCTGCTTTCTCAGCAGAGACATTGTCATACATTATAGAACAATGCTTCCCAAACTTTTCCTACTATGACCCTATTTCAATGCTTGAAAGCTGAGTTAAAGGGAAAAGTTATGAGAGTAGAGCGAAGTATGGGTACCTCAGAACTTGCCAATCCAAAACCTCAGTTCCCAATCCCAGGCTCCTGATCATAACTTTGAGAAGACCAATTATAAAAGCTCCTTTAAAATATATATAATGCCAAGCACACACGATAAATATACATACAGGATCAACAAACATGCAAATCTGATCCTAAGCAGATGAATTAGATGGAACTAACAAGAAAAATAAATTTCCCCATCTCACAAAACCAAGTCAATAATTTGAGGGAGCTGAGCATTGAACATTCAACATGATGTTTTGAGAACAGCTAAAGGCCAAAAATAGTACAAACACAAATATAACTTTTCTGATGAAATTCACAATGGGACTCAATTGGCACAATTTAGATGGCACTATGGATGATTAAGTACCAGGCAACAACCTATGTAATAGTGGTCTATAAATAAAAGTATTTTCTAGTCCAAAATCAGAAAATGCAGAAAATTCCACATTTTATAGAACAGGCATACGAGTGAGGCATCTGGAATATTCCATCCATGACCACCAAGCAAGTGGATTTCCTTTTAATTCATTCATGAGATGTGGGCATTTCTGACTTAAGCTAACATTTATTGGCAATCCGTAATAGTCCAGATATAACATATTGCTGTGCATCTGGAATACCAAGGTGTAGAGCTGGATGAACACAGCAAGCCAAGCAGCATCAGAAGACCAGGAAAGCTGACATTTCAGGCCTGGACCCTACTTCAGAAAAGTCATTTCTGAAGAAGGGTCTAAGCCCAAAACATCAGCTTTCCTGCTCCTCTGATGCTGCTTGGCCTTCTGTGTTCATCCGGCTCTACACTTTGTTATCTCAGATTCACCAGCATCTGCAGTTCCTACTATCACTGTGCGTCTGGAGTCACATGCAGGATAGACCACAGACAGATGGCAGATTTCCTTTCCCTGAAGAGTATTTGAGAACCAGCACGGTTATCTTTAGGCTAGCTCCTTGTTCCAGATTTCATCGAATTCAAATTCCACCATCTGCTGTGGTGGGATTCAAACCCATATCCTCATCTTGATTTCTAGTCCAGCAACAATTCCACTATGTCACAATCCCCTCTCCCTTTTATCGCAATCATGATTGAGGCTTAAAGATCAACTTTCACCATTTCCAATGCTAACAAAATAATCCAGATTATCAGAGTTAAGACACAATAGCCATGTTAGCCATTGATTCCATTTTGTTCTATTTCAGACACAGCTAATGGACATTTGATACAGATCTAAAAATGCCCAAAGGATCTCCAATCAGAATATTGAGCCCCAAGTTCCTGAATTAAATAGGATCCATTTTATTACTATTCTTTTTTTAGAATTTGTAAACAATGCCCATCATAGTTTCCCTAAATTAGTCGTAAAATATTTCCCAAATGGCACTAGGTATGGAATTCCACAACTTTAATCAATTGTTGATAAAAGAAGAGTGGGCAGGGTCAGATAGGGAGACCCGTGAGAGAAACACAGGACATGAAATAGCCTGAGGAGAGATGTACACAGTACTTACAATCAGGAACAGGGGCAGATGACTCTAGGACATGATTTGGCAACAGAAAAACTTATCAACAGTGACATTTCAGAACAATCAGGAGTTTATTGAATACTGGGCGGCTGCTGTTCAGCATCTCATTTGAATGCCAATAATTTTGAAATATGAACATTTCAAATTAACACAGAGAGAAAAAAAGTCATTGCCATAAGGAAGGGAGCTGATTTGTGGCAAGAAAGAGGAATTTCTACTTTCTATTAATCTCCAGTTTCTAGTAAGTAGCACAAAAGTATTGTGAAAGAAAGAAAAATTAACTAAATCCAAAGTGAGCTTTAAGGTACGGCAAGGAGGCTCAGCCAAGCAGAATGCCCACTATGTGGGGAGTTGTGCATACCTCAGGTGACCTAGATGAGTCTTTGTGCAGGCTGTGAGACCAGATGAACAAGCTTAAGCTCTGTGATTCAGAGTTCCAAAATCTCTAAAATAGTCATTGCAAGTTTGTCCAGTCCCATGTGCAAGTGGGAAATTGGTGGAAGGGGCAAATGAATGCATGGTGGGAGAGATGCTGCAGGATGCCAACTTTAAATTCCTGGAACTCGAGGACTGGCTCTGGAGGAGATAGCATCTGTGAGGTTACACCTGAACAGAGTCAGAACTAAGTTCCTTATGGGATAATTTACTACAGCTTTTGGGTAAGGCTTAAACCTAGTCAGAAGGGCAGTAGGAAAGAGGAGAGAAAATTAGAAAGTAATATCAGAGTGCACAAAATGTGAAGAGAGTCAGATAGTACAAAAATAGAGAATAACACATTCATAGATGAAGTTGGAGTTAAGAGAGAAAATAGCGAAGGCTAAGGCAGGGTTACACTGTAGGTTTGTGAATGCACTGTAGGTGTTGCTAATAAGAATGGCGAATAACAGGCAGGTGTGGGATTATGCTGTTGTCATGAAAACAAAAGACCTGGCTCAGGGAAGTGCAGAACTGAATATTCCTGATTATAAGGTGTACAGAAAAAGTAGGAAAAGAGAAACACGAGGAGGGGTAGCATTTTTGATATAGGAGGGCACTGCAGTGCTGGAGAAAAAGGATGTCCCAGTGGATACAAGAGCAGAATCGATTTGGCTAGACACAAGGAACAGAAATTACATTTCTTGGGAGTAATGCACAGACCACCAATTAGTGAGGAGGATGCAGAGCAACAATTTTGTGAGGAAGTTCCAGAGTTGAACATACTATAGTGCAGTTATCATGGCAGATCTTATAACCCTCATACAGACTGGGACAATCATTAAGTAAAGGGCAGAAAGGGACAAGCATTCCTGGAATGTGTTCAGGGGAATTTCCTGTAGCAGTATGTGCCCAGTCAAACAAGAAAGGAAGAATTACTTGATTTGGGTCTGAGGAATGAGGTGACCAAGTTGATCAAGTATCAGTTGGGGACATTATAGGTGTAGTGACCAATATATAATAACATTTAGGGTGATGGTGGGCAAAGAATGGTCAAACCTGGACTTGTTTTATTTATTCATTTGTTGGGATGTGGGCATCGCTGCTGGGCCAATATTTATTACCTGTCCTTATTTGTCCTTGAGAAGGTAATGGCGAGTTGCCTACTTGAACTGCTGCAGTACACCTGCTGTGGGTAGATTGACAATGCTATGAGGAAAGAAGATGTAAGATTCTGACCCAGCAATATTGAAGGAACAGCGCTATATTTCCAAGTCAGGATAGTAAGTGACTTGGTGGGGGTGGGGGGGGGAGAGGGGGTGGAGTGGATCTTGGAGGTGGTGGTGTTCCCATGTATCTGCTACCCTTGTCCTTCCAGATGGAAGTGGTTGTGGGTTTGGAAGATGCTGTCTGAAGTTTTTTGGTGAATTTCTGCACTGCATCTTGTAGATGGTACACACTGCTGCTACTGAACATCCAACTATTTCTTGATATCATGTGGAGTGAATTGAGTTGGTTGAAGACTGCTATCTGTAATGCTGGGGACCATTGGGGGAAGCTGAGGCAGATCATCCACTCGGCACTTCTGGCTGAAGATTGCTGCAAAAGCTTCAGCCTAATCTTTCACATTGACGTGCTGGGGTCTTCCAGTGTTAGGATAGGAATAATCAACTTTCAGGGAGCTGATTTTAATGAGGCAAACACAGAGTTGGGTCAGGTAGGCTGGAGTTAGAGATTGGTAGGAAGAACAACAGCTGAGTAATGGGCTACCTTCAAAGTGTAGATGGTTTGGGCATAGTCAAGGTGCATTCTTCAAAAGGAAAAGACATAATAACAATTCTAAAGCTTCCAGGATGAAAAAGGAAATAGTAAATAACTAAAGATGAAAAAGAGTGTTTATAACAGATGTCAAGTAAAAAGTACATTGACAGCCAAGAGGAATGCAGAAGGTTCAGAAGGAAAGTGATAAAGCAAATAAAAGAAGCAAAAAGCTGTTGTGAAAAACAATTGGCATCCAACATAAAGGGTAATCCAAATATCTTCCACAGACACAACAATCATTAGAAGTGATAAAATAGGAAGGAGGAGTGATTTGGAATACATATATATGTATGTGTATATGTTTTTGTGTGTGATGTGTGTGTGTGCGCTCATGTATTTATACATAAAGGGAGGAATTGTGACTGCTTTGTTAAAATCTGTTCTTTGCCTTTGGCATTGATGCTGCCTAAGCCATTGTAATAGAGAAAGAGATTCAGTCACTCAAAGTGCTTACAATTGATCAGCAGGTGTTAATGGATTGGCTGTGTTGCCTGTAGGAGGAAGTAAATTGTTACAATCACACACCAGTCAAATTGGAGCAATCCTACCATTCCTTCATTAATGATTGTTCAACAACCTGGAACTCTATACTACACAAAAATATTTGGTATTTAACTCCATGACAGTCGTTCAAGAAAGCCCATCACCACCATCTTCTCAGGGCCAACTAGATATCCAAAAAACTTCTGGCCTGGTTATTAAAGTAAACAGGATTACAGAATTGTTGTGGAATGAAAAGATTTAACCCATCACGCCTGTGTCTATGTACACATTTTAAAGATGGGTGGATGATAAAGCTACAAAAAGGCCTATGTTTCACAAGTTGAGACAGAGTCCAAAGCCAAGAATAGCTGATGTTAATATGAAACTGAGACATTCTATTTTAGTTCCATCTGAACATATTGTTTATTCTATTGAATCTCTGGCTGATTAACTTTCTTCAAACAGCTTTCTTAAATAAACAGCGTTTTCAGGTTAGACAAGATAGAGCTGTTTTTATTTTCAATCACCATTTCACTTCATTCAGTTTACAAAGTCTGTGCAAAGATTTGAGTTGCGCTGGGTTCTGCATTGGATGAAATATATCTTCAGTCAACTTGATTGTAAATATCTGTGAAAAAGTATCTCTACATCACAGATAATGGGAACTGCAGATGCTGGAGAATCCAAGATAACAAAGTGTGAGGCTGGATGAACACAGCAGGCCACACAGCATCTTAGGAGCACAAAAGCTGACGTTTCGGGTCTAGAGATAATGGGAACTGCAGATGCTGGAGAATCCAAGACAACAAAATGTGGGGCTGGGTGAACACAGCAGGCCAAGCAGCATCTCAGGAGCACAAAAGCTGATGTTTCGGGCCTAGACCCTTCATCAGAGAGCCCGAAACGTCAGCTTTTGTGCTCCTGAGATGCTGCTTGGCCTGCTGTGTTCATCCAGCCTCACATTTTGTTGTTTTGGGTCTAGACCCTTCATCAGAGAGGGGGATGGGGAGAGGGTTCTAAAATAAATAGGGAGAGAGGGGGAGGCGGACCGAAGATGGATAGAGGAGAAGACAGGTGGAGAGGGCAGTATAGGTGGGCAGGTAGGGAGTCGGTAGGTAGGGATGCTGCTTAGCCTGCTGTGTTCAACCAACTTCACTCTTTGTTATCTCTGCATCACAGCTTGTTTGGTAGAACATACCTGGCCATTCCTTCACTGGCCTGCAATATAATTGAATGGATAACAGCCTGCTAGCAGTATTACAGAAACTTTGTTTTATTAGCCATTTGCATGAGGTGTGCGTCTTCACTTATCTTTTTTTCCTCCTTCAGACTTTCCAGGAAGAATTTTACCTTCCCAGGCCGGGCATTTTGTCAATCGTGATTGCCTCACATTAATTTAATTACCCAATTAGCACGATGTTCTGCTTGTTAGTTACATGGAACTTTCCAGCATCCTCAAATTGCCACCATGTAGAAGTATGTGTTAATGCTGAAAAACATCAGGACAATTGAGGAGAAACTGAAACAAAGATGTGCAGGGTAGGTGGACTGGCAATGCTAAAGTGCCCATAGTGTGCAGGGATGTTGAGGTTAGGTGGGTTAGACATGGGCAAATCAGGGGTGGGGACTGGGTCTGGGTGGGATACTCTTCAGAGGGGCAGTATAGGCTTGAACATAGAACATAGAACATTACAGCACAGTACAGGCCCTTCGGCCTTCGATGTTGTGCCGACCTGTCATACCAATCTGAAGCCCATCTAACCTACACTATTCCATGTACATCCATATGCTTGTCCAATAATGACTTAAATGTACTTAAAGTTGGCAAATCTACTACCATTGCAGGCAAAGCGTTCCATTCCCTTACCACTCTCTGAGTAAAGAAACTACCTCTGACATCTGTACTATATCTTTCACCCCTCAATTTAAAGCTATGCCCCCTCATGCTCGCCGTCACCATCCTAGGGAAAAGGCTCTCCCTATCCACCTATCTAACCCTCTGATTATTTTATATGTCTCAATTAAGTCACCTCTCAACCTTCTTCTCTCTAATGAAAACAGCCTCAAGTCCCTCAGTCTTTCCTCATAAGACCTTCCCTCCATACCAGGCAACATCCTAGTAAATCTCCTCTGCACCCTTTCCAAAGCTTCCACATCCTTCTTATAATGCGGTGACCAGAACTGTATACAATGCTCCCAAGTGTGGCCGCACTAGAGTTTTGTACAGCTGCAGCATAACCTCTTGGTTCCAGAACTCGATCCCTCTATTAATAAAAGCTAAAACACTGTATGCCTTCTTAACAGCCCTGTCAACCTGGGTGGCAACTTTCAATGATCTGTGTACATGGACACCGAGATCTCTTTGCTCATCTCCGCTACCAAGAATCTTACCATTAGCCCAGTGCTTTGCATTCCGGTTACTCCTATCAAAGTGCATCACTTCACACTTTTCTGCATTAAACTCCATTTGCCACCTCTCAGCCCAGCTCTGCAGCTTATCTATGTCTCTCTGTAACCAAAAGCATCCTTCATCACTATCCACAACTCCACCGACCTTAGTGTCGTCTGCAAATTTACTAACCCATCCTTCTATGCCCTCATCCAGGTCGTTTATAAAAATGACAAACAGCAGTGGACCCAACACCGACCCTTGCGGAACACCACTAGTAACTGGTCTCCAGGATGAACATTTCCCATCAACTACCACCCTCTGTCTTCTTTCAGCAAGCCAATTTCTGATCCAAACTGCTATGTCTCCCACAATCCCATTCCTCTGCATTTTGTACAATAGCCTACTGTGGGGAACCTTATCGAATGCCTTGCTGAAATCCATATACACCACATCAACCAGTTTACTCTCATCTACCTGTTCAGTCACCTTCTCAAAGAACTCAATAAGGTTTGTGAGGCACGACCTTCCCTTCACAAAACCGTGCTGACTATCCCTCATCAAATTATTCTTTTCTAGATGATTATAAATCCTATCTCTTATAACCTTTTCCAACACTTTACCAACAACTGAGGTAAGGCTCACTGCTCTATAATTACCAGAGTTGTCTCTACTCCCCTTCTTGAACAGGGGAACCACATTTGCTATCGTCCAGTCATCTGGCATATTCCTGTAGACAATGACGAGTTAAAGATCAATGCCAAAGGCTCAGCAATCTCCTCCCTGGCTTCCCAGAGGATCCGAGGATAAATCTCATCCGGCCCAGGGGACTTATCTATCTTCACCCTCTGTAGGATTTCTAATACCTCTTCCTTGTGAACCTTAATCCCACCTGGTCTAGTAGCCTGTATCTCAGTATTCTCCTTGACAACATTGTCATTTTCTGGAGTGAATACTGTCAAAAAATATTCATTTAGTGCTTCCCCTATCTCCCCTGACTCCACACACAACTTCCCACTACTATCCTTGATTGTCCCTAATCTTACTTTCGTCTTTCTTTTATTCCTTAAATACCTATAGAAAGCCTTAGGGTTTACCCTGATCCTATCCACCAACAAATTCCCATGTCTCCTCCTGGCTCTTCTGAGCTCTCTCTTTAGGTCTTTCCTGGCTACCTTGTAACCCTCAAGCGCCCTAACTGAGCCTTCACATCTCATCCTAACATGAGCCTTCTTCTTCCTCTTGACCAGAGATTCCACTTCCTTCGTAAACCATGGCTCCCGCGCTCTACAGCTTTCTCCCTGTCTGACAGGTACATACTTATCTAGGACACACAAGAAAGTTTCCTTGAATAAGCTCCACATTTCTAATGTGCCCATCCCCTGCAGTTTTCTTCCCCATCCTATGCTCCCTAAATCTTGTCTAATCTCATTGTATTTGCCTTTTCCCCAGCTATAACTCTTGCACAGTGGTATACACCTATCCCTTTCCATCACTAAAGTAAACATAACAGAATTGCGATCACTGTCACCAAAGTGCTCACCTCCTTCCAAATCTAACACCTGGCCAGGCTCATTACCCAGTACCAAATCTAATGTAGCTTCGCCCCTCGTAGGCCTGTCTACATGCTGTGTCAGGAAGCCCGCCTGCACACACTGTACAAAAACTGACCCATTTATCGTACTCGAACTATAGTGTTCCCAGTCAATATTTGGAAAGTTGAAGTCCCCCATGACAACTACCCTGTCTCTCTCACTCCTATTGAGAATCATCTTTGCTATTCTTTCCTCTACATATCTGGAACTATTCGGAGGCCTGTAGAAAACTCCGAACAGGGTGACCTCTCCTTTCCTGTTTCTAACCTCAGCCCATACTACCGCAGTTGATGAGTCCCCAAACGTACTTTCTGCAACTGTAATACTGTCCTTGACCAACAATGCCACACCTCCCCGTCTTTTACCATCTTCTCTGTTCTTAATCTTTGTTTTTGTCCAGTGTAGTCAGGAGGGCTTCCTGACACAGTATGTAGACAGGCTAACAAGGGACGAAGACACATTTGATTTGGTACTGTTTAATGAGGCCGGCCAGGTGTTAGATTTGAAAGTAGGTAAGCGCTTTCTTAATCACGGACTCAACCTGCAAGTTAACCTTAAGAGAATCCTGGGCCAACACTCCTAGATCCCTTTGTACTTCTGCTTTATGAATTTTCTCACCATTTAGAAAATAGTCCATGCCTGTATTCATTTTTCCAAAGTGCAAAACCTCACATTTACTCACATTGAATTTCATCAGCCGTTTTCTGGACCACTCTAAACCTGCAATAACCATTCCTGTCCCTGCTCTGGGGACTCTAGGCTTGTTGGGCCAAACGACCTGTTTCCACACTGTAGGTATTCTATGCTCTATGAACTGTTTCCTATTTTCCGGGGTTGGAATTGGACCACTACCCCTGTTTGTTTTAAACCAACACTGCTCCCTCAGGGGACCTCCCACCCACAGCCTCCAACCTCATTGTTCCCCAACCCCGCACGGCCCGTTTCTATCTCCTTCCCAAAATCCACAAACCTGCCTGCCCTGGTCGACCCATCGTCTCAGCCTGCTCCTGCCCCACCGAACTCATCTCCACCTATCTGGACTCCATTTTCTCCCCTTTGGTCCAGGAACTCCCCACCTATGTCCGTGACACCACCCATGCCCTCCACCTCCTCCAGGACTTCCAATTCCCTGGCCCCCAACACCTCATATTCACCATGGACGTCCAGTCCCTGTACACCTGCATTCCGCATGGAGATGGCCTCAAGGCCCTCCGCTTCTTCCTGTCCCGCAGGCCCGACCAGGCCCCCTCCACCGACACTCTCATCCGCCTAGCGCAACTCGTCCTCACACTCAACAACTTCTCTTTTGACTCCTCCCACTTCCTACAGACTAAGGGGGTGGCCATGGGCACCCGCATGGGCCCCAGCTATGCCTGCCTCTTTGTAGGTTACGTGGAACAGTCCATCTTCCGCACCTACACAGGCCCCAAACCCCACCTCTTCCTCCGGTACATTGATGACTGTATCGGCGCCGCCTCTTGCTCCCCAGAGGAGCTCGAACAGTTCATCCACTTCACCAACACCTTCCACCCCAACCTTCAGTTCACCTGGGCCATCTCCAGCACATCCCTCACCTTCCTGGACCTCTCAGTCTCCATCTCAGGCAACCAGCTTGTAACTGATGTCCATTTCAAGCCCACAGACTCCCACAGCTACCTAGAATACACCTCCTCCCACCCACCCTCCTGCAAAAATTCCATCCCCTATTCCCAATTCCTCCGCCTCCGCCGCATCTGCTCCCACGATAAGACATTCCACTCCCGCACATCCCAGATGTCCAAGTTCTTTAAGGACCGCAACTTCCCCCCCACGGTGATTGAGAACGCCCTTGACCGCGTCTCCCGCATTTCCCGCGACACATCCCTCACACCCCGCCCCCGCCACAACCGCCCCAAGAGGATCCCCCTCGTTCTCACACACCACCCTACCAACCTCCGGATACAACGCATTATCCTCCGACACTTCCGCCATTTACAATCCGACCCCACCACCCAAGACATTTTTCCATCCCCACCCCTGTCTGCTTTCCGGAGAGACCACTCTCTCCGTGACTCCCTTGTTCGCTCCACACTGCCCTCCAACCCCACCACACCCGGCACCTTCCCCTGCAACCGCAGGAAATGCTACACTTGTCCCCACACCTCCTCCCTCACCCCCATCCCAGGCCCCAAGATGACATTCCACATCAAGCAGAGGTTCACCTGCACATCTGCCAATGTGGTATACTGCATCCACTGTACCCGGTGCGGCTTTCTCTACATTGGGGAAACCAAGCGGAGGCTTGGGGACCGCTTTGCAGAACACCTCCGCTCAGTTCGCAACAAACAACTGCACCTCCCAGTCGCAAACCATTTCCACTCCCCCTCCCATTCTCTTGATGACATGTCCATCATGGGCCTCCTGCACTGCCACAATGATGCCACCCGAAGGTTGCAGGAACAGCAACTCATATTCCGCCTGGGAACCCTGCAGCCATATGGTATCAATGTGGACTTCACCAGTTTCAAAATCTCCCCTTCCCCTACTGCATCCCTAAACCAGCCCAGTTCATCCCCTCCCCCCACTGCACCACACAACCAGCCCAGCTCTTCCCCCCCACCCACTGCATCCCAAAACCAGTCCAACCTGTCTCTGCCTCCCTAACCGGTTCTTCCTCTCACCCATCCCTTCCTCCCACCCCAAGCCGCACCCCCAGCTACCTACTAACCTCATCCCACCTCCTTGACCTGTCCGTCTTCCCTGGACTGACCTATCCCCTCCCTACCTCCCCACCTACACCCTCTCCACCTATCTTCTTTACTCTCCATCTTCGGTCCGCCTCCCCCTCTCTCCCTATTTATTCCAGTTCCCTCCCCCCATCCCCCTCTCTGATGAAGTGTCTAGGCCCGAAACGTCAGCTTTTGTGCTCCTGAGATGCTGCTTGCCCTGCTGTGTTCATCCAGCCTCACATTTTATTATCTTGGAATCTCCAGCATCTGCCCATTATCACTGCTCCCTTCACCTCAGCTATTGTCTATTAAACCCATTAGCTTCTATGAGTTGGTATCCTGATTGCCTTCCTTCCAACTCAAAATCCCTTTTCCAGTCATTCCTGTTCCCAGCTCCTTTAATCAGTTGAGACCATAAGACCATAAGACAAAGGAGTGGAAGTAAGGCCATTCGGCCCATCAAGTCCACTCTGCCAATTTAAATCATGGCTGATGGGCATTTCAACACCACTTCCCTGCATTCTCCCCATGGCCCTTGATTCCTTGTGAGATCAAGAATTTGCCGATCTCTGCCTTGAAGGCATCCAACATCCCGACCTCCACTGCACTCCGTGGCAATGAATTCCACAAGCCCACCACTCTCTGGCTGAAGAAATGTCGTCTCACTTCAGTTTTAAATTTACCCCCTCTAATTTTAAGTCTGTGCCCACGGGTCCTAGTCTCCCCGCCTAACGGAAACAACTTCCTAGCGTCCACCCCTTCTAAGCCATACATTATCTTGTAAGTTTCTATTAGATCTCCCCTCAACCTTCTAAACTCTAATGAGTACAATCCCAGGATCCTTAGCCGCACATCGTACATTAAACCTACCATCCCAGGGATCATCCGTGTGAATCTCCGCTGTATGTCCTTCCTGAGGTGTGGGGCCCAAAATTGGACACAGTATTCTAAATGGGGCCTAACTTGAGCTTTATAAAGCCTCGGAAGCACATCGCTGCTTTTATATTCCAACCCTCTTGAGACTAACGACAACATTACATTCGCTTTCTTAATCATGGGCTGTACCTGCAAGTTAACCTTGAGAGAATCCTGGACCAACACTCCCAGATCCCTTTGTACTTCTGCTTTATGAATTTTCTCACCATTTGGAAAATAGTCCATGCCTGTATTCTTTTTTCCAAAGTACAAAACCTCATATTTACTCACATTGAATTTCATCAGCCATTTCCTGGACAACTCTCCTAAACTGTCTAAATCTTTTTGCAGCTTCCCCACATCCTCAATACTCCCAGCCTGTCCACCTATCTTCGTATCATCGGCAAACTTCACCAGAATTCCCCTGGTTGCTTTATCCAGATCATTAACATATAAGGTGAACAGCTGCGGCCCCAACACTGAACCCTGTGGGACACCACTTGTCACCGGTTGCCATTCCGAAAAAGAGCCTTTTATTCCAACTCTCTGCCTTCTGTCAGACACCCAATCCTCAATCCAAGCCAGTCGTTCATCCTGAACACCATGGGCCCTCACCTTGCTCAGCAGCCTCCCATGAGGCACCATATCAAAGGCCTTTTGGAAGTCTAGATCGATAACCTCCACTGGGTTTCCCTGGTTTAACCTACTTGTTACCTCTTCAAAGAATTCCAACAGGTTTGTCAGGCACGACCTCCCCTTACTAAATCCATGCTGACTTGTTCTAACCTGGCCCTGCACTTCCAGGAATTTAGAAATCTCATCCTTGACAATGGATTCTCGAATTTTACCAACTACTGAGGTTAGGCTAATCAGCCTATAATTTTCCATCTTTTGCCTTGGTCCTTTCTTAAACATGGGGGTTACAACAGCAATTTTCCAATCATCTGGGACTTTCCCAGACTCCAGTGATTTTTGAAAGATCATGACCAAAGCCTCCACTATTTCCTCAACCACCTCCCTCAGAACTCTAGGATGTAGACCATCGGGGCCAGAAGATTTATCAATTTTTAGACCTTTTAGCTTTTCTAGCACCTTCTCTTTTGTAATACCTACCGTACTCAACTCTGCCCCCTGACTTTCCGTAATTGTTGGCATACTACTGATGTCTTCCACTATGAAGACTGACGCAAAGTACTTATTAAGTTCTTCAGCTATTTCCTTATCTCCCATCACTATCCTTCCAGCACCAATTTGGAGCGGCCCAATATCTACTTTTGCCTCTCGTTTGTTTCTTATGCATTGAAAGAAGCTTTTACTATCATTTCTAATATTACTAGCTAGCCTACCTTCATATTTGATCCTCTCCTTCCTCATTGCTCTCTTTGTTATCCTCTGTTTGTTTTTGCAGCCTTCCCAATCTTCTGATTTCCCAGTGCTCTTGGCCACTTTATAGGCTGTCTCTTTCTCTTTGATATATTTCCTGACTTCCTTTGTCCACCATGGCTGTCTAATCCCACCCCGGATAATCTTTCTTTTCTTTGGGATGAACCTCTGTACTGTGTCCTCAATTACACCCAGAAACTCCTGCCATTGTTGCTCTGCTGTCTTCCCCGCTCGGCTCTGCTTCCAGTCGATTTTCGTCAATTCCTCTCTCATGCTCCTCTAATTACCTTTATTTAACTGTAACACCATTACATCCAATTTTGCCTTCTCTCTTTCAAACTGTCGACTGAACTCTACCATATTATGATCACTGCCTCTTAAGTGTTCCCTTACTTTAAGATCTTTTATAAAGTCTGGCTCATTACATAGCACTAAGTCCAGAATAGCCTGCTCCCTTGTGGGCTCCATCACAAGCTGTTCCAAAAAGCCATCCTGCAAACATTCCATGAATTCCCTTTCTTTGGATCCACCGGCAACACTATTCACCCAATCCACCTGCATATTGAAGCCCCCCATGATCACTGTGACCTTGCCTTTCTGACATGCCCAATCTATTTCTCGGTGCATCTTGAGCCCCTGGTCCTGATCGCTGTTAGGAGGTCTGTACATAACTCCCATTATAGCTTTTTTGCCTTTGCTGTTCCTCAACTAAACCCACACAGACTCCACCTCCTCTGACCCAATGCCGTTCAGTGCTGTAGATTTAATTTCATTCTTAACTAACAAGGCAACCCCACCCCCTCTGCCCACCTCCCCATCTTTTTGATATGTTGTGAATCCTTGGATGTTTAACTGCCAGTCCTGAACTCCCTGCAACCAGGTCTCTGTGATGCCTACCACATCATAATAATTCAAGAGGATTTGTGCTGTTAATTCATCTACTTTGTTGCGAATACTACGAGTATTTAGATAAAGTGCCTGAATGCTAACTTTCTTATCATTATTAGAGAGGTTGGAAATCCTAAGATGTCATAAGCTATCCTTCCTTTTTGCTGCATTCCTAGTCTGCCTCGAGCTTAAATCCACCTGTACACATGCTGTCCTGTTGATTATCTTTCCATTTAACTCTATACTCCCTGTCTCTTTCAGTTTCCCTTCCCCCCGACTCAGAAGTTTAAAGTCCTACTGACCACCCTATTTCTACTCTTCGCTGGAACACTGGTTCCAAATCAGTTCAGGTGGAGACTGTCCCAATGGTAGAGATCCCCCTGGTTCCAAAACTGATGCCAGTGCCCCATGAAATGGAATCTCTCTTTCCCATACCAATCCCTGAGCCACGTGTTTACTTCCCTAACTTTCTTTTCCCTATTCCAATTAGCACGTGGCTCAGGCAGTAATCCAGAGTTTATGACCCTTGAGGACCTATACTTCAATTTCTTTCCTAGTGCTTCATAATCCCTGAACAGGTCCTCTACCCTAGCTTTGCCTATGTTGTTAGCCCCACATGGACCACAACAACTGGATCCTCCCCCTCCCGCTCCAATATCCTTTCAACCCGGTCGGAGATGTCCCGCACCAGACAGGCAACGCACCATGCGGGACTCCCGATCCGGCTTGCAAAGGATACTATCTGTCCCCCTAATTATAGAATCCCCTGTAACAACTACCTGTCTTTTTGCTCCCCCCTCTTGAATGGCCTTCTGTGCCACGGTGCCGTGGTCAGCTGGCTCATCCTGTCCACAGTCCTTTTCCTCATCTGTACAGGGAGCAAGAATCTCATACCTGTTGCTCAAGGTCAAAGGCTGAGGCTCCTGCACTCCTGAACTCTGAATCCCCCTAGCTGCCTCACTTACAGTCACACCTTGTCCCTGAACACTTTCTGAATTTGAGTTATTTCATCTACCAGGTGTGACTGCCTCCTGAAACAAAGTGTCCAGGTAACTCTTCCCCTCCTGGATGTGTCACAGAATTTGAAGCTCAAATTCCAGATCATTTACTCTGATCCGGAGTTCTTCCACAAACCAACACTTGCTACAGATGTGGTCGCTGCCGTTCACAATGGGATCAGCCAACTCCCACTGCATACAGCTACAGCACATCACCTGTCCAGCCATTACTACTTACCTGAGGTTCACATCTGGTGCTGCAGGAGGCCTGGCCTTCCATTCTACTTTGGCAGTAATCTGTGTCTCACAAATTGCAGCTCATAAAATTGATGAGCTCCCATCAGAATACACAGATTAGTTGAAGAAGCAGTTAAAGGCACTGGGGAGTTCAAAGGAGCAAGAGTGTGTAATGGATAATAGATTCAGGGAGGTGGTGGCACTGCAGATACACACAAGTGGATGGGTGTCAGGAGAGGTTGTCAGGTAGTGCAGAGTCTCCTGCGTCTATCTCCCTCTCAAGTAAGCATGCAGTTTTGTGTACTGCTGAGGTGTATGGCCTCACAAAGGCATATAACAATTACAGCCAGGCCTTTGGCATAATGACTGACTCAGCTGTTAAAAAGGGGTATGTCGAGGTCCAAGCGATCGGTTTTGAGGGGGACTGCCCAATGGGAGGCACAGATTTTTGTTTCTGTGGTCATGAGCGTAACATTAGGACAGTGTGTTGCCTCCCTGGTGCGAGGCACAAGGATGTCTTGGAGTTGCTGCAGCAAGTTCTTAAAGGGGAGAGTAAACAGACAGAGGTCACTATCCATAATGGTATAAATGACATTGACAGAGGAAGAGGTTCTACAGACAGAACTTAGGAAATTAGGAAGGAGGTCGAAAAACAGGACCTCAGGGGAGTAATCTCTGGACTACCCTGGGGTCATGTGCTCATGAAAGAGGAAATAGGAGGATAGGGCTGATGAATGTAGGGCTGAGGAACTGGTCGAGGAGGCAGGGATTCAATTTTTTGGATCATTAGGATCATTTCTGGGGCAGAAAAGATCTTTACAAGAGAGATGGGTCGCACTGGAACTGGAGTAGGACCAATGTCCAAGCAGAGAGATTTGCTCCTGCTACTTGGGAGGGTTTATGCTCGCATGGTAGAGGGAGGAGGTGGGATCCTGGCAGTAGTGAGACAAAACTAAAGGTTGAAGCTGGTACAGTACTTAAGGGGAGCAAGTTAAATCGACAAGGTGGGCATAACCCTGGCAGAAAATAAGGTAAGACTGATGGATTAGAGTCATGGAGATTAATTAAAAAGCACTTATTCCAATACAAAAGGCCTGAGAGGAAAGGCAGATGAACCCAGAACATGTATGCAAACTAGGAATTGGGATATCAACACTCTACAGAAATATAGCTGAGGGAGGGACAAGACTGGCATTTTAATATTCCAGGGTATAGATGTTACAGAAAGGATAGAAAGGGAGGTAAGAAAGGATGGGGGGATGCAAACTCCATCCAGACACTCAACCAAGGCTGGAATAAAACCTGGGCCCCTGGTGCTTTGGGGTAGCAATACCACTCCAGTAAGGCAGGCCAAGTGTCTGAAGTGTCACAAGGTGAACATTTTGGGAGCAGTGATCATAATTTTATTACTTTTAAAATAGTTATGAAAAGGATTAGTCTTTGATAAAAATTAAAAGTTTTAATTGGAGTAAGGCAAATGTTAAGGGGATGAAACAAGAGCTTTCAAAAGTTGATTGAAGTAGACTGTTTGCAGATAAAGGCAGACTGGCAAGTGGGAGGCCTCCCAAAGTGTGATAACGAAAGTTCAGAGGCATTATGTTCCTGTTAGAGTGAAGGGTAAGGCTGGTAAGATTAGGTTCTCGTCAAGGCCCCGCTAGCTCAGTCAGTAGAGCATGAGACTCTTAATCTCAGGATCGTGGGTTTGTGCCCCACCCTGAGCAACTTCGTTTCTCAAAATTTCTTAAGGCAGCATAGTGGCTCAGTGGATAGCACTGCTAGCTCACAGCAGCAGGGGACTGGGTTCAATTCCACCCTTGGGCAACTGTCGGTGTGGAGTTTGCACATTCTTCCCGTGTCTGTGTGGGTTTCCTCCAAGTGCTCGAGTTTCCTCCCATAGTCCATAGACGAGTGGATTGGCCATGCTAAATTGCTCATAGTGCTCAGAGATGTGTCGAGTTAGGCCTGGATGAGCTGCTTTGCGTGTTGGTGTGGGCTTGTTGGGCTGAAGAACCTGCTTCCATATTGTGGACTTGTATGAATCCATGGGTAAAAAAACTAAAAAATATTACATATAGACCACTGGGATCAACTGAATCTTTTGAAGAGTATAAAGAGCTAGAGGCATTCTTAAGAGGGACATCAAGAAGGCAAGAGGAAATATGACATTGCCTTGTTAGATAAGGTTAAAGACATTCCAAAATGATTCTGCAAACACACTAAGAGCAATAGAGTGAGAGTAGGACCCCTTAATGATCAACGAGGTAGCCTTTGTGTTGAAACTCAAGAGATGGGACATATATTAAATGAATATTCTCCATGCCATGCCACCACCAGGGGATCACCCATGTGGAAGCGATAGCCTCACTC
The DNA here is from genome assembly GCF_030684315.1 of Stegostoma tigrinum. Lineage (NCBI taxonomy): Eukaryota > Metazoa > Chordata > Chondrichthyes > Orectolobiformes > Stegostomatidae > Stegostoma > Stegostoma tigrinum. The sequence goes on from NC_081354.1 coordinate 171,923,440, forward strand.
GGGTCTTCCCAGGCCTGCCGACCTCGTAGCCAGGCTGCCCCTCAAGACACTGCCGCCACTCTGGAGCTAATCAAAGCCACCTTCCCATCAAAGAGCTCTCTTTATCAGGCATTTTTAAGGGGGGAGAAAAAAGAAGGGTAAGACGGAAAATGAATAAAAAACAGACGAAGAGTAAGGGCCCAGGCCCAGGACCCCAGAAGCTGCCTATTCCAGAGCCTTCATCTGAAATTCTCATTTAACCATTTTAGATTTCCAAACTTCAAGCCTCTGTGAATTTCAATTGATTCAGAGCTGCCTTGATTTCTGAAATAAAACAAATAACTGAGGGTGCTGGAGATCTGAAATGAAAACAGAAGTAGCTGGTGAACCACAGCAGCTCTGGCAGCATCAGCAGGGAGAAAGTAAAGTTAATGTTTGAGTCCGATGGCTCTTCATCAGATTGGTAGTTCTTCAATACATTCATCAAGTTTCGATGAAGAGTCAACTAGACCTGAAATATTAACTCTGCTTTCTCACTACAGATGCTGCCAGACCTGTTGAGTTTCACCAGAAATTTCCATTTTGTATTTACTGACCCCATTTAGAATCACACTTGCCTATGTTGTTTCTTAATTTTTGCAGTACCAGGAATTTAAATTTCTGATGGCGTTGTTTAATTCTCTGCATTTTCACCCTTCCCTAACTCCATGAACTCCTCCGGCTCAATGACCTTCACTTTACAACTTTCCAAGCTGTTTCTTGTGAATCTCCCTTCCTTCACCCCTACCTTCAGCTTCTGATCTTCATACTTTGGAATTTCTATCCTAAACCCTTCATTTCTCTATCTTTGCCTTTTCATTTATAGCCTTCCTTTAAATCCACCTCTTTGGAACTACACTGCAAAAAATAAGGTCGTTGGCCCATCATGTAGGCAGTGGTCCCTTTAATTTTCTTTCCATCTTAGTTGGCCTCCAAGACCCATGTGTGGCATGACTTCCAGAACCAGAAGGCAATGCTGTGATCGATATACCAACACTGATTGCCGAGTGTGGGACATCCACAAAGCTTAGAGCTGCTCACAAGTAGAGCTATGCAACTAGTTATACCACTATGCTCTTCAGCATAACCTTGTAAACCTCTACTTCACAAGTATTAATCAAATTCACTTTTAGACGTCACGACTAAATCTGCTTGAAATCATGCAATACATTCCAGATCATGGCGTGGCACGATGTCTCAATGGTCAGCACTGCTGCCTCCCAGCACCAAGATCTGAGTTTGATTCCATCCTTGGGCAACTGAAGGATTTGTACATTCTCACCGTGTCTTCATGGGCTTCCTCTGGGTGCTGTGGTTTCCTCCCACAGTCCAAAGATGTGCAGGCTAGGTGGCTTGGTCATGCTAAATTGCCAGTAATGTTCAGGGGTGTGTGGATTGGGTGAGTCACAGGGCAATGGGTCTGGGTGGGATGCTCTGAGGATCGGCGTGGACTTGGTAGGTTGAAGTGTCTGTTTCCACACTGTAGGGATCCTATGATAACACCCTGGTGCAAAAATATTTCTCCCCCTGCTTCCCTGGTTCTTGTTGTCAAATCTCTAAATCTGTATTCTCTAGTTGCTGACACTCTTACCAGTTTTCCCTGATCTAGTCAATGAAAACCTCTCACAATTTGGAACTCTGCTATTGAATTTCCTCTTGACCTTTTCTGCTAAATGCACAATGGCCACAACTTTTTCCAAACTGTCCACGTAATTAGTCCCTGACTCTGGTACCAATCTGATGAAACTCTTCTACGCTGTCTGCAAGGCCTTGACATCCGTATTTATATATTTTTTTAATTCTGCACAGTATCAGTGTAAGATTTCTGTTCATATAACAGCAAATATTTAAAAGCTATTTCATAAAAGTAAGTCTTTGAAATAATTGCAAGTTATTCATGTAATTTTGCACAATGTTTTGGAAAGCACTTTGGGAGTTCCAGAACTGTACTGAACTCAGTTATAGTACTCCACAATCTAAATATTATCCAGTGTTTCATGCATCAGTAACAATATGTAAATTTGGAGACAAGGACATGCCAAAAGGTTTTGGAAAATAATTATCTCTCACAATCACATCAATAAAATGGAGCTCATTGGTATTTGGCATTATAATACTCAGTTACTATTGGCACAGTCAGTATTTGCACCAAATTAAAGAAAGGCTTGCATATAACCATCAATGTTATTTTCATAATGTACGTTTTGAAAAGGATCAGGTACTGATTGGGCAGCTCAGTGATTCAGTGATTAGCACTGCTACCTGACAACACTAGGGTCCTGGGTTCAATGTGTGTAGTTTGCATATTCTCCCTGTGTCTGTGTGGGTTTCTTCGCGGTGCTCCAGTTTACTTCCACAGTACAGAGATATGCAGGTTGGGTGGATTGGCCATGCAAAATTGCCCATATTGTCCAGGGATGAGCAGGCTAGATGGTTTAGCTGTGGGAAATGTTGGGTTATGGGGATGGGGTGGGTTAGAGTGAGATGTTTTTGGAGGGTTGGTGTGGGCTTGGTAGGCTGAATGGATCAAAAACAAATTTGCTGGAAAAGCTCAGCACACGAAGGAAAAAACAGAGTTAATGTTTCAGGTCAGAACTCATCTGAGGAAGGGTCGCTGGACCCGAAACGTTAACTTTGCTTTTTTCCTTCATGAATGCTGCCAGGCCTGTTGAGCTTTTCCAGCAACTTTGTTTTTGTTCCTAATTTACAGCATCTGCAGCTCTTTCGGTTTGTATGATAGGCTGAATGGCCTGCTTACACACCATAGGGATTCTAAAATTCTACTACAGGCTGCAGTTTAGTCTCACAGTTTCAAAAATTATTCTAAGCTGCTTAAATGTTGCTTTTATGCTTCATGCATTCATGGGAATACCTGATTATATGTCTGCCTTGTGACGTCCACTTTTCATATGGTTTTAACTTGGTCTTTTAGAGCTGGGTAAACAGATATTCATTTTAATGTAATGTGGCGAATGATCATTTAACAGTCAGAGCCCAATGGGGAGCTTCTGGATTTTGATCGAATGACAATTCAGAAACAAGGGGGTATATTATTGTCAGAATCATGTGCAGTTGGGAAATGAAAACATTCTCATGATCCTGAAGTTAAGAGTCACAGGATTAAGAATTGCAAGCGGTATTTTGTGTCAAATAGCTGAGCAAGCCACTCAATTCAAGGGCAATGAGGGGTAGCCAATAAATTGCATTGAAACCATTGCATCATGTTGTGGTCTTGACATGGTGGAAGTTGAGAGTTTGTTTTTTCTTTGTCAGAGCTAACACGGTGTGGAGCTGGAGGAGAAAGCAAAGTGTGGAGCTGGAGGAGATAACAAAGTGTGAAGCTGGATGAACACAGCAGGCCAAGCAGCATCTCAGGAGCACAAAAGCTGACGTTTCGGGCCTAGACCCTTTATCAGAAAAGGGGGATGGGGAGAGGGTTCTGAAATAAATAGGGAGAGATGGGGAGGCAGATCAAAGATGGATAGAGGAGAACATAGGTGGAGAGGAGAGTGTAGGTGGGAGGTAGGGAGGGGAGAGGTCAGCCCGGGGAGGACGGACAGGTCAAGGGGGCGGGATGAGGTCAGTAGGTAGGAAATGGAGGTGAAACTTGAGGTCGGAGGAGGGGATAGGCGATAGGAAGAGATCCCCTGAAATTTGTCCGGAGGGAGGAGGGTAACTTCTTCAGGTTAGTCATCCCTGGAAGAGGCTTCCCAGTGGGGTTAAAATTGTATCAGTGATAATAGGAACTGCAGATGCTGGAGAATCCGAGATAACAAAGTGAGGAGCTGGAGGAACAGAGCAGGACAAGCAGCATCTTAGGAGCAGGCAAGTTAACATTTTAGGTCGAGACCCTTCTTCAGAATTCTTGTTAAACAAAGGGATGAAAGGTGATGAAGTGTAGGTAGGGTTGTAAATCTGAGGTTACAATCGGATTAATCATGATCTTTTCGAATGGTGGAGCAGGCTTGAGAGGTTAAATGGCCTGGTATTGTTTCTGATTTGTATGTGCAGCTGCAGGCTATCAAACTCACAAGACCTGGAAATGAAGCAATAGTTAAATCGAAGCTATTGTTGCATTGTAGAAAGGAATTTTCTCTGGTGTTTGAAGATTATAAAGGGATGTTCCTGGGATATATAAAGTATTGAACTTTGTGTGTTTTTGTAATATTTCAAATTGTGTTACATGCAGATGGCATGGTTTATTGAATCTTACCTTTTTCTTTTGCATAATGAATTCGTCTTTTATTGTTAAAACAAAACTTGCAGCTTTGAGTGCTTGTTCTTCAGCGAGACACCACCTCATTATATGACCCATCAAGCCTGATTTCAGTCAAGGATCCAGTAATAACATTAATGGGGATCATTGCAGTCAACAAAAAGTATTGGCAAAATCTGCCTTCTTACAGCAACATAAAAGTTAGCGAATTGAAAATTTAGCCTAACTTTTGGATAACTATTAAAATGACCCCCCGGTTCATCAGTGACACCACCACCCTCCACCCCTCATCCAATGTACCCTAAACCCTAATCACACTGCCCCCTTTAATTTATTTTCAATGCCATTGAGGTTGGAAATTCCACTCGTTTTTTTTGTATACTCTTCTTCCACATTTCATTCTGAAAACTTGCCATTTTTAATACAATAGTATATATCTATTTTATTTATCTATACATCCAGCTTTTACCATAAATGCCTTAAATTTCTGGCAAGGAGGCCTTTAAAAATTGTTCTCCCTTTAACAGACCACATGCAGTTTACTATTCAGGTCTCCAGATTGTAAAAGGATTGAGAATCGTTCGAGAAAGAACACAAAAGTTTCACAAGAGTGATATCTGAACTGAGAGGGTTGAAGTATTTCATAGGTTGTTGTGTTTGCTTGGTCAGGAAAAGGTTGAGCGATGATTTTGTAAAGTTTCCTAAGATAATGAATATATTGACAGGAAAAAAATTGAGAAAATATTTCTACTTACCAGAGAAATTGGTTCTTAGGACACGGATAAATCCACTGGAGAATACGGGAGAAACGTTTTTACCGGGAGACTAGTTAGAATGTGAATAGCCAATGCCACTCAGCGAACTAGCACAAATAACATGGATGCATTTCGGGGCAAACTGGATAAATATATAACAGAAAGAGGAAGAGAAAAAAGAAAGATATTGGAAATCACCTGCTGTATATCAGTTGGTTCAAATGGTCAGTTCCTGTAATCTATCTATCCTGTGTAGACCACTCCAATTAAAGCAAATAACTTGATTTCAAGTAGGGGCAGTGTGCAAGGGTTGTTCCAATTATAGGGAATATGAATGGTCAAAGGTCACATCTCCTATCAAAATATTTTAATTAGGTCTCCTTCTGGCCCCACTATGAATGCTTAAATTCTTCTTTCAGGTTTCTAGGTATGTTTAAATCTCTGACTTCAAGCCAACTTCTGACAGCCAGTCCAGTCTCTCGCCAACTTGGCGAGCCCTGGGAGAGTGAAAATACATTCATTTCTTGACCTCAAGGGCCAGGCAGATGGACCAAAATTATCTTTGCAGAACACATGCATTCCTGTGCTCTGGAAATGCTTGATCCAGAAATCCAGGCTGGGAACTTTTTTTTTATTTTCGAGCGTAAAGCATTCCCCTCAGATTGTCTTTTCCCTTCGGGTACCACCAGTAAGACCACAACAAGGCAGAAGGAAAAGTATTCAATGGTCATCAGATAATTCACTTTTCTTGCAGGGAGCTTCTCACCAAGCAAAAATGCACAAGCATCACCCAATCTATTTTTTGGCATCTTATATCTCAGTCCTGGGCCTTCACCTCATATTTCTGTGAAAATAAGATATTAGAGATTTTTCTTCTACATAAAAAAATTGAGTAAAATCAAGATTTATGACTTTCAACTAATCTCACAGTCGTCAGTTTAAGCAAAATCATAACTTGCTGTCCAGAAATGGTATCAGAGATAATGGGAACTGCAGATGCTGGAGATTCCAAGATAATAAAATGTGAGGCTGGATGAACACAGCAGGCCAAGCAGCATCTCAGGAGCACAAAAGCTGACGTTTCGGGCCTAGACCCTTCATCAGAGAGGGGGATGGGGGGAGGGAACTGGAATAAATAGGGAGAGAGGGGGAGGCGGACCGAAGATGGAGAGTAAAGAAGATAGGTGGAGAGGGTGTAGGTGGGGAGGTAGGGAGGGGATGGGTCAGTCCAGGGAAGACGGACAGGTCAAGGAGGTGGGATGAGGTTAGTAGGTAGCTGGGGGTGCGGCTTGGGGTGGGAGGAAGGGATGGGTGAGAGGAAGAACCGGTTAGGGAGGCAGAGACAGGTTGGACTGGTTTTGGGATGCAGTGGGTAGAGGGGAAGAGCTGGGCTGGTTGTGTGGTGCAGTGGGGGGAGGGGATGAACTGGGCTGGTTGAGGGATGCAGTGGGGGAAGGGGAGATTTTGAAACTGGTGAAGTCCACATTGATACCATATGGCTGCAGGGTTCCCAGGCGGAATATGAGTTGCTGTTCCTGCAACCTTCGGGTGGCATCATTGTGGCAGTGCAGGAGGCCCATGATGGACATGTCATCAAGAGAATGGGAGGGGGAGTGGAAATGGTTTGCGACTGGGAGGTGCAGTTGTTTGTTGCGAACTGAGCGGAGGTGTTCTGCAAAGCGGTCCCCAAGCCTCCGCTTGGTTTCCCCAATGTAGAGAAAGCCGCACCGGGTACAGTGGATGCAGTATACCACATTGGCAGATGTGCAGGTGAACCTCTGCTTAATGTGGAATGTCATCTTGGGGCCTGGGATGGGGGTGAGGGAGGAGGTGTGGGGACAAGTGTAGCATTTCCTGCGGTTGCAGGGGAAGGTGCCGGGTGTGGTGGGGTTGGAGGGCAGTGTGGAGCGAACAAGGGAGTCACGGAGAGAGTGGTCTCTCCGGAAAGCAGACAGGGGTGGGGATGGAAAAATGTCTTGGGTGGTGGGGTCGGATTGTAAATGGCGGAAGTGTCGGAGGATAATGCGTTGTATCCGGAGGTTGGTAGGGTGGTGTGTGAGAACGAGGGGGATCCTCTTGGGGCGGTTGTGGCGGGGGCGGGGTGTGAGGGATGTGTCGCGGGAAATGCGGGAGACACGGTCAAGGGCGTTCTCAATCACCGTGGGGGGGAAGTTGCGGTCTCAATCACCGTGGGGGGGAAGTTGCGGTCTCAATCACCGTGGGGGGGAAGTTGCTAACCTCATCCCACCTCCTTGACCTGTCCGTCTTCCCTGGACTGACCTATCCCCTCCCTACCTCCCCACCTACACCCTCTCCACCTATCTTCTTTACTCTCCATCTTCGGTCCGCCTCCCCCTCTCTCCCTATTTATTCCAGTTCCCTCCCCCCATCCCCCTCTCTGATGAAGGGTCTAGGCCCGAAACGTCAGCTTTTGTGCTCCTGAGATGCTGCTTGGCCTGCTGTGTTCATCCAGCCTCACATTTTATTGTCCAGAAATGGTAATCGTCAACAACCACTATCAGATTTGTTTTGCAATGGTAATTAGGTGCACAGGGTAATAATTTTACATATCATGCATCAACAGGGAAGTTAATAGCTAAGAAAAGCCAAAGTGGAACGCAGTATACCTGTGTTGTAACTTTTTTTTGTATTCTATTTTCAAATAGTCTGGATCTACTGAAGTTCTTACAGATGGATTAATGTATTTCCAGGATTTGCTTTACAGAAAGACATTAAATAAACACCAGCCCATGTTTGGAAAATAATTTGGCTCGCAGCATATGGTAAAGGCATTGCAAAATAAGCAATCTGTCAACAGTCATTCATTAAGATCCTGTGGATTATAAAGTGCACAGAAGGGAAGACAATATAAACCACATCAGTGGTAAACAAGCCTGGCACATATAATTTACTCCCACAGTGCTTTCATTCCATGGGAACACTTGACACTTATTTCTTACTTACAGTTGAATATGTTCTGAGTTACAAGGGGAAATTCTCCCTCTGAAGATCATGCTGGATGAGGCATAGCCATGTTTCAGAGACGAGTCATTCTCGGTGGTGAGTCAAGGAGATGCTTTAGCGTTGTACTGTATTAATGCATTCCATTGAGCAACATTACTCTCACTTTTACTTAAGCAAGATGCTAATCAAACAAATTATAACTTCTGATGAGAATTAGTACTTTGGATATACATTGCACATGTCTACCCTCAAGTGTCCACTGATATTGTTTCAAGGGCAGTGTGCCAGTGCTGAGGGAGGTAGCATGAGCAAGTTATTTTTCAATCCATTCACAGAATTTGACAAGGACAGCATTGAATATATTACATAGATTTGTATGAAAGTTAATGTCATTTCACCCCAACAGACCTCTTGCAGTGTTTACGTTTCACACACGCCTCCTCCCATACAACATAATCTCCTCTATCGGCATATTATAGAAACATAGGGCAGAATCTTCCCAACCCTGAATGGTTATGGGCCTTGGTGACAAAGTTGGAAAAATAGAGTGAGATTGGTTGTCAGGGGATCTTTGACTTTGGGAGTAAAGAATATCATTTTCGAACCAAATGTTGAATGATGAAATGACAGCAGGGAGTGGCCTATTTGCATGCATTAACAACTCATTATTAGTTCATCTCATCTCATTTAGATGCAGATTTTCATTTGCCTATCTGCTGGATTGGGATGATGATATATGCTGGACACAAGAGACATGGATAGAGTAGATCAACTTTCTTTTCCGCATGACAGACATATCTAAAATCAGAAGGCAGAAGTTTAAGGTGAGGAATAAGTGGTTTAAAGGAGATCAGAGTAAAAAAAAATCATCCAGAAGGTGGAACCTGATGTCTGAGAGCTCAATGGAGGTAGTTACTCTTGCAACATTTGAGAAGCATCTGAGTGAGTGCTTAAAATGCCAGTCAATGTCATAATAGTCTATGCACCAAGTGCAAGTAAATGCAATTAGTGTAGTTTGGTGCTTATTGGTCAACACAGACCTGATGGGTTAAAGAGCCTGTTTCTGAGCTGTATGACTTGAAGACAATTCCTGACTTGAAGTTCAGAGCAGTTTCCTTGTGACTCCAGCTCACCACTTGCTCTTGCAACCTGCCATATAACAAACAATGTGGTTGTACACACCTCTGTGCATGTTGGCATCAGATATATACCTGTCTCATTGAACACTCATGGCATATCTCCAATCCACTTGCAATAGTAAATGTGAGGTCATCTGTTTTGGTAGGAATAACAGCAAAATGGGCTGTTATTCAGATGGTGAAAAATTGCAGCATGCCGTTGTAGAGAGGGACCTGGGTATCCTTGTGCATGAATCACATAATGTGGGTTTGCAGATGCAGCAAGTAATTAAAATAAAAAGCAAATGGAATATTGTCCTTGATTGCTGGAGAGATTGAGTTTAAAAACAGGGAGGCTATGCTGTCGCTGTATAGGGCCCTGGTGAGGCCTCACCTTGAGTACTGTGTACAGTTTTAGTCTCCTTACTTGAGAAAGGATGTACTGGCACTGGAGGGGCTGCAGAGGAAATTCACTCGGTTGATTCCAGAGATGAGAAGGTTGCCTTACAACTAGGGATTGAGTAGACTGAGGTCATACTCATTAGAATTTAGAAGAATGGGGGGTGGAGGGAGAGGGGAATCTTATAGAACCTTATAGAAACAGATAAAATTATGAAGAGAATAGATTGGATAGAAGCTGGGAAGTTGCTTCCAAGGGCCTGGCAGCATCTATGAAGAGAATTCAGACTTAATGTTGAAAGTCCAGTGACCCTTCCTCAGAGCAGATAGTAGCTAGGAAAATATTGGTTTATATGCAAAAGATAGGGTGAAGGGAAGGGATAAGGAGTAAACAATAGCCACTATCAGCTCTGAGGAAGGGTCACCGGGCCCGAAACGTTAACTCTGTTTATTCCTCCACAGATGCTGCCAGACCTGCTGATCAAGGCCTGCTGTTTGAGATATTTTGCACTTCGGAACAGACATCAAACTCATGCATTGAACCAGGATGGATCCCAGGGTTTCTTGCTTGCTCTGTTAACACTCATTCATTTTGCATCTACAGTACTTAAATGTTCATAGTGTCTCTGCCATGCCTTGCCTTTTTGTGCTATCCCCCTTCAGCCAGAGCTTAAAGGCTCACAATGTTTCTGTCCTCCCAAGTCTTTTGGTGCAAATTTGGTGTCATAGTTGTTAGTAGTGGTCAATCATGTTGGATATGTTGCTGTATACTATCATGCTACATCAATCTCACACCAGCACCATGAGGCTGCCGTGTAGATTTTAGTTTTAGCTGTGCACAGATTTGCATTGAAGTTAAAGTCATTTGGCCCAAAAGATCTCTTCCAGCATTTATAGACCCTGAGCCTGCTCTGGCATTTGATACCATCATGCCTGATCTTATCTCAGCCTTAACTCTTCTTCCCTGCTCAGTCTCCACAACCCTTCAACCCATTTCTGATTAAACGTCTGCCTGACAACTCCTCAAGTTTACCCAATATCTAGCATCCACCACACTCTGAAGCAGTATTCTGCAAATGCATAATCTTTTGAGTGGAGTAATTTCTCCTCAACTCCATTAATTCTGGTATCTCTTCTCCTAAAACAATGATCTCTCATTCTAGACTGCCAATCAGAAGGAATCATTCTCTCTATTTCGACTTTGTCAATCACCTTCAGCATCATATAAACCTCAATTACATCTCCTCTCACCCTTCTAAACTCTCGAGAGTATAAGTCAAAACAGCTCAATCTATCTTCATAAGACGAGCCTCTCGTCTCTGGAACCAATCTAGTGAACAAAAATAAAGATGCTGGAAAAGTTCAGCAGGCCTGGCAGTGTCTGTAGAAGAGAAAACAGAGATAACGTTTCATGCCCGGTGACCCTTCCTCAGAATTGAAGGTGGCTGGGAAAACGTCAGTTTATAACTGACATTACTACCTGATGTTTTCCCAGCCACCATCAGTTCTGAGGAAGGGTCAGCGGACCCGAAATGTTAACTCTGTTTACTCATCCACAGATGCTGCCAGACCTGCTGTGCTTTTCCAGCAACTTTGTTTTTGTTCCTGATTTACAGTATCCACGTTTTTTTTGGTTTTTATCAATCTTGTGAACTTCCTTTGAAATACCTTCAATGCAATTATGTCCTTCCTAAAGTAAGGGGACCAAATTTGTGTGTAACACTCCAGGAACGGTCTCACTAATGCCTTATACAGTTGCAGCAACCTCCCCTACTTTTATACTCTGTTTTTTCTACGATAAATGACAAAATTCCATTTTCTTTCCTAATTACTTGCTGTACCTGCACAACAGTTATGTAGTATAGGATAACAAAGTGTGGAGCTGGATGAACACAGCAGGCCAAGCAGCATCTCGGGAGTTGTGTAGCATACAATTGGAGGGAAACGGAACACTTTGAAACTTGTACTACATAATTAGCTATCTTATGCGTGTCTAATAACTATGACATTGCATAAGTAATCTTTGTAGAGTATTAAAATTTTAACTTAAGACTTTTCAAAGACCTAAGGCTTAATAACAAAACACAACATGATGCAAATTACTGCAGTTCATTTTCCAAGTTCAAATGATCTTGCTGTTAGGTCATTAATATGTGGCTTTGATCAAATTCAAGATTCTGATCTTTTTTGCTGCAATACGAGAATTCAATTGGAATTTTCTCAGGGGGTTGAATGCCTTCTCTGGTGATGGCTCAGTTCTTCAAAATGAATTATCATGTGCTTTTTTTCAAATCTGGATCTTGTTGTGCAGTTGATATTGACATGCAATCTGGGCCCCATGAGGTTCATGAGTCCTCATAACTTTTACAGTATTCCCAGCATTGCAATACATTAATGCAATCCCAAAAAGACACCGAATGCAGCTCCCAAGCCAATTCCCCATTTCCTATGTGAAATCTGCTTGCCAATGGAGCCACATTCTCCTCTGAACTTGGACAGACCCACTGCTGACCTTGGAAGAAGAATCCAAAACCTTCAATCTGAACTGATAGAAACAGCTGCTCTTCTCTCTCTAGCTCTCTGAGGACTCATCGGTGCAAGTTTAGCAACTTCCAGTGGTTGCTCCTGGAGCAGCTGTCATTTCTACCAAGTGTCAATGAAGACTTATGTACTTGCACTGATGTTCAAGTGGAATACTAAGTTAAAAGGTTCTTCGCTGCATTGCGATAGAGGTCTCAGAAAATATTGTATTTTTAACAGATGCAACCCAACAAGTCCTTTTGCAACATTTTGTAATTTTCCGCGAACTTTTATGTTTGCCAGGGTGTTAGAAAATGGGCATTTACACCATTTCAGTGCTGGCATCGCCCAGCTCAAAATAATAGCAGAGCCAAAGTGTAACGAGTTGATCAGCTTGTGCTCAAACTCAGATGATCAAGTTGGTGGCACCTTCAGTTACGTACCAGCAGAGGGTAATTCAATGTGTTATGAAAAGATGTGTGCAAGGTAGCAACTGTGACTCAGAATAGGGTCAATCCAGCTCTCTTGGCTATACATGATGCTCTTCAAAGGAGAAGGAATCACCTACTTTTCTATTTGAGGTGGGGGAGGGACGGTAGGGAAGAGTTGCTCCTACTAACAAATCATGAGGTAAACAAGCTCCAAACCTGGTACCAATAAATTGTTTTGAGATGAGTTGTTTCAAGTTTCCTCCGCAAATACTTTTAAAAGGGTCACAGAAATTTAGCAATAAGTCCAATTTCTGTGCAGGATATAATTAGATTAGATCTAGGGCCCATACTGACTTTCGGAAATCTTACCCCTTGATGTTTTCTTAGCATTTGTAGGTGATGCCAAGGTCTTCCTCAAGATGGAATAATCTACAAGGAACTGAATTACATGGGTCAGATGAACACTCTCAGTCATGTGTTTAGATGTATGCCTTTTTAAAAAAAGAAAAATAGCATAAGTAAAAGTTTAATATATCCAGATATGATCTGGTCATGATATATATTGTTGATTGTTGCCTGGTGTGATACTTTCAGTGTCAGAGTTATCATCTTGCATGATGGATGATCATTTACAACTTGGATGCGTCATCAATTTTGTTGTAGTGATTTAACATTGGCAGTGATAACATTGCTTGTCCTGGGCTGCTTTATAGTATCTTTTCATGATCTCATGTATGAAGATCTCAAAAGTTGATGCTTAATTCAAGTTGGGACTTTTTCTGCATCTGATTGATCATTGAATTATACCAAGTTCTCCCTTCTTTCAAATAATTTGGTGGATGGTAGTAGTGTGTGAGAGAAGAACCGTGTAGATCTATCTTCCTAATATGACAGTTTCTGTCTACGTTCCCTCTAATTTTACTTCACCTTTGCTCAGACCTCTGAGGGCTGTGCACAGCAGTGACTTCTGAAACTAGAAGTCAATGTGTTGGCCTGCCAATCAGCATGTCCCGGAGAGCAACTTAGTGGGAAATTTGCCCACTGGTGAGAGTAAACCGTTACCTTGAGGGGGAACATGTAGATTTAACATGGCTACCATATATTTTGGCAAGTTGTTTTATATTTAATAATCATAAACTTGACCAAACCAACAATACTTGCTATGAGCCTACTGGATTGCGTTTAGTGAGGAAAGGAGGTAGTCTTTTTGCAGTCTTAAGTGTGCGCTAGTCTATTTCCGACGATTGTTGGGTGTAATTTGCTGAGAAAATTCAAGCATACTGAATATAAACCAAAAGAATTGCGGATGCTGTAAATCAGAAACAAAAACAAAGTTGCTGGAAAAGCTCAGCAGGTCTGGCAGCATCTGTGGAGGAGAAAACAGAGTTAACGTTTCGGGTCCAGTGACCCTTCCTCAGAGCTGATGGTGGCTGGGAGAACATCAGTTTATATGCAGAAAATAGGGAGGTGGATGGGGTTGGGAGTAAATGATAAGATAGAGCCCAAAGAGAGAGAAAGACAGTTGGACAGACGAAGGAGTTGCTAACAATCAGGCTGGGAGGGTAAATAGCTGTGAATAGGGACTGTTAGTGACTAACAACAGGGAGTGTGTAATGGCAGGCTATGTGGTAACAGGGCCTGGTGTGTGGGGTGGGACATGGGACGGTTTAGGCCTTAAAATTATTGAACTCAATATTGAGTCCGGAGGGTGGTCAATGTGTCTATAACTGTTGCACTTACGGTTTCTTTTATTTGTCTCGCAAAAGATAATTTGGTGAAAGAGTCAGTCACCAATATGCAACCTTATCTTGTACATAGAAAATATCAGATATAATATCGCACTATAGCTCTGGAGGGATTTTGCATGGAAAGATAAGTTATCTTAATTGTTGATGTTGAAGGAGTTGGCATTTTTCATGTGAATTCATCAGTTGATCGTTGTCTCTATTGATGCTAGTCCAATGTATGAATTTTTTTTCCCAAATCCATGTTACTTACTTCGATAGAGTCAAGCATATCTTGATACGGTCTTTTTAGAATAATCATTTGCCTGCCTTTGAAATTTACCTCTTGGAAAGTCCTAGTTCATCTCTGAATTACCAGAATGAATGTGCTTGCTCAGGGAGATGTCGAGTGTTCTCACAAATTCTGCTGAAAATGATGTTTTGAAGTAATGTCATCTGCACTAGAGAGACCACCTGGTTGATTCTGAATGAAATGGTTCGTATTTTGTTGGACTATATCCTGTCTAATGGACAATCTGAATGGTAATCTGAGGGAAGTACCTAGCAAAAGGAGTTCTAAAACATTCCCATGACTCGAGAAATAGTTGTATGGCCTAATAATTAATCATCGCATTAAGCTTGGAAAAGTACTTTGTGCCTGAAATTTGGGATTAGACTCTACCATGGGAGAAAACCTGTGAGGACATCTTTACAGTGAAACTTTCAGTCACCTTAGATCTTAAACACACAGCATCATCTTTCATCAAAACACAAATGATGTAGGTTATACTATGCATTTCAATGCTGAACTTTGTGCACAATGTTCATTTACAACACAGAATCCAATTCCATTTTAAGTTTATCCTGAAAGTATACATGCGGAGGGACAGTGCTGGGTTGGGCATTACCTTCCTGAGGTAATATTACACTGCATTTAAGTTGCCAATATAATCAATACTAAAATAAGAGCAAGATACTGCAGATGCTGGAAAATATGAATAAAAATAGACAGCGCTGGAGGAAAATCAGATCTGAGAGCTTCTGTGGAGAGAGAGAAATATCATTGTGTATTGTTTCATTTTCACACCAAATATAAAGAAGACAAAATGATGGAATCAATCTATTACTGACCCAGGTAAGCCTCAATGGTATGTAGAACTGTTTTATTTTAGCATTTTAGGCTATACTTCATTTTCAAATTGTATTGCTCATTTGAAGGCATCCTGGGCTTCTTGTAAGTTGTCTTTTGTTTTATTTAGTCGGCTCCATTTTTTTGCTCATGAGAGAGAGAGAGAGAGAGAGAGAGAGAGAGAGACAATGTACCCACAGTGATTCCTCTAATGTG
The DNA here is from genome assembly GCF_030684315.1 of Stegostoma tigrinum. Taxonomy (NCBI): domain Eukaryota; kingdom Metazoa; phylum Chordata; class Chondrichthyes; order Orectolobiformes; family Stegostomatidae; genus Stegostoma; species Stegostoma tigrinum. The sequence goes on from NC_081354.1 coordinate 171,938,930, forward strand.
GCTGCTGTGATTCACCACAGTTGTAACGTTCAGCCTTGGTTGTTGAATGTGAACTTCAGTTCTGAACTCAGATGAAGGGAGACTGTTAGGAATATAATTTTTTACAACTGTCACCACTGATATCATTTCTTCGGTACTAATTTGTTGTGACTAATTTTAATTAATTGCTTGCTAAATCCACCACGTGCACACTTACTGCCACCATGCTGTGCTGTTGTTTTCCAAACGTTAGTCCATGTAACACATACCATGTGGACTTGGGTTCTTGCACACCTTGATGTTTATTAACACCTAACTATGGACACATATATGATAGCTCAGATTTACATACATAATTTGGGTTACATGCATATTTATATTACGATCACCGTATATACATTTTTGACTGATTAGCTATTTGGCTGGCTATCCAGCTGAATGGCTGTTTAGACAAAGAGTAAGATGGGAAAAACTTTGTACTCGAATGTCCTATGTCGTGATGTTATCTAGCTATCTTAATGGTGTAGTGGCTGTGTGGGATATTTGCAATGTGGAAAATTCCAATTGGTCTGCACTGAGAGAGAGAGAGAGAGAGAGAGAAAGAAAGAGGAGAGATCAGGAAATTAACATTAACTCATCATTAATGAATGCAAGATAATGAAATGTGAGGCTGGATGAACACAGCAGGCCAAGCAGCATCTCAGGAGCACAAAAGCTGACGTTTCGGGCCTAGACCCTTCATCAGAATGAATGCAGTTCAGTTTGGCTTTCCCACATGTGTACATCAGACCCTCATCTTTTCCTCTACTGCAAAATGGAATTGTAAATGGCTGGGGAGACCTCCAGATCCATGGCACATCCAACATTTTAATGATCCATGGAGTCTTCCTGAATCCAAAAAAATCTGGCACTCTTTCTTGAGCATCTAATGGAAGACATTCCAAATTGGAGACCTGCAAAAAATCAGAATTGGAGGAGTGCAGTGTTCCCAGAGGTTGTAGAGCTGAGGGAAAGGTACAGGGATACGGACTCAATGCAAATTAAGATACATGGAGCAAACTGAGTGATTATTCCTCTTACTGACTCATGTTTCTAATTATCACTCAAATATCACTCTAACATTATTTGTCAATTTTGACATATGAAGCACACAACTTGGGAGCATACATAATAAGGTAACTGGAGTTAGTTATTAAGAGTTTTCATTATGCATTGTTATATTCATAAGTTATAGACTCTGAATTCAACCAAACAGCTTTCTTAAAATTCACTTCAAGATGTGGTTATCACTGATAAGATTTAATTGTTTGCTTTGCTCAGTTCTATTTGCCGTACGAAGTTGGTGACTCTCCTTCTTTACTGCAGAGGGCTGTTGAGGCTGGGTCACTCATTGTATTTAAGGCTGAGATAGACAGATTTTTAATCAGTCAGGGAATCAAAGGTTATGGAGAAAAAGCAGGAAAATGGAGTGGAGAATTATCAGCCTTGACCTCAATGAATGGTGGAGCAAACTCGATTGGCTGAATGACCTACTTTAGCTCCTACATCTTGTGGAAAATTTCATTTTATGTCGGGTTCATGGCTAAGCCTATGGGATCCATGCTGAAGAAGATGCATTTTTAGAATTCATTTAGGGGTTGAGTGCTTTGCTGGCTACACCAGCATTTATTACCTGTCCGTAATTGTCCAGAGGGCATTTAAGAGTCAACCACTTGTGGGTCTGGAGTCACATGTAGGCCAGACCAGGTAAGAATGGCAGTTTCCATCCCGAAAGGGCTTGAGTGAACCAGATAGGTTTTTCCAACAATTGACAATGGACTCGTGGTCATACAGCATAGAAAGTAGAACACGGAACAGTACAGGCCCTAAGGTCACGATTTTGTGCCGAACTTTTACCCTAACCTAAGGTCTATCTAATCTCCACCCCTACCTTATACTACCATCCATATGCCTATCTAATAGCTGCTTAAATGCCCCTAATGAGGCCTACTCCACTACCCTCTCCGGCAATGCATTCTATGCACCTACCACTCTCTGAGTAAAGAGCCTACCTCTGATGTCTCCCCTATATCTACCTCCACTCTCTTTAAAACTATGCCCCCTTGTAATAGCTACCTCCACCTTAGGAAAATGTCTCTGGCTGTCCATTCTGTCTATACCTCTGATCATGTTGTACACCTCTATCAAGTCACCTCTCACCCTTAGACGTTCTAAAGAGAAAAGTCCTATCTCTCAACCTTTCCTCTTAAGGCCTTCCCTCCATTCCAGGCAACATCCTGGTAAATCTCCTCTGCACCTTTTCCACCACTTCCACATCTTTCCTGTAATGAGGTGACCAGAACTGGACACAATACTCCAGATGTGGCCAAACCAGGCTTTTGTGTAGCTGGACCATAACTTCATGGCTCTTGAACTCAATCCCTCAGTTAATGAAAGCTAACACACCACACGCCTTAACAATTCTATCTACCTGGGTGGCAGCTTTCAGGGAACTGTGAACGTGAACCCCTAAGATCCCTCTGCTCTGCCACACTGCTAAGAATCATTCCGTTAACCCTGTATTCTGCTTTCAATTTTGTCCTTCCAAAATGAATCACCTCACACTTTTCAGGGTTAAACTCCAGCTGCCACTTCTCAGCTCAGCTCTGCATCCTATCAATGTCCCTTTGTAGCCTAGAACAGCCCTCCGCACTGTCCACAACGTGACCCACCTTCATATCGCCCGTGAAATTACTAATTCACCCTTCCACTCCTACATTGTTAGACTCTTAATTTAAGATATTTATTGAATTCAAATTCCACCATCTGCTATGGTGGGGTTCACCCCTGGTCCCCAGGACATTACCTGGGACTCTGGATTAACAGTCCAGCGATAATACCACTAGGGCATTGCCTCACCAAATATTTGATGTGAAATGTTAACTCTGTTTCTCTCTACAAAAACCTGCCAGACCGGCTAAGTTTCTCTGGCACTTTCTGAAAGTGAAAGATATCTGCTGCCAAACCTGGCTCATTGACTACATGTTGTCCAGGCATAAAACCTCATCACCTCTCATCCACAACCTCCAGCTCAGAATGAAGTAACATGGGATCAAATGTTAACAATGCACATGCTCTATAGTCTGAAAATGTGAACAATGAAAGCTAAAGTGAATGAATTTTCATTCACCTTTACTCAGTCACAGTATTTGATGTTAACGAATCAGGGTATGTTGTCGGACACATCGATCAGCCAGATTGAGTCGAATGGTGAAGCAGGCCTATGGGCTGAATAGACTACCCCTATTCCTACATTTACTGTTCAAATGTTTGAAGCCTTTTGTTCTGTGAATCTGCCGTAGACACAAGCTTTTCTGAACTCCAAAGCCTATTTCTGACATCTCAAATCCAAGGAAGAATCATTTTGTATTTGAAATATTATCTCTGGTCTTAGCCCTACAGATGCTACCAGACCTGTGGTGTTTTACCAGCCCTTTCTATTTTTATCCAAAATCCATTTGCTCCACATGGTAGATTTTGAATTTTTGTACTTGGCAGCATGTCTCTTTGCTAAGCCCATGTTTAGGAGTTTTGAGCACCGAGTTTGGGGGACCCTATCTGCAATATTGCAATAACCCTGAGACACTGGAAAAGTGGCCAGAGTCAACTCCACTTTGGGGGCTGTATTGTAAGAAGGCCAACAAACCAGGCTTTGAATTACTGAGCTAGTTCTGGTCAAAAGTATCATAAGCTACAATTGCAGCTTGACAGTAATGCGTACATTAATAATAGGGTAATGTATTAAATGATGCAATACTGAATCAGTCGTCAAATGCAATTGAGAATCTGAGAGGGTGAACTAATCTGTACCAGAGGACTGTACTACAGAGATCAATATTATGTATAACAATATAAATTAGATGGTTAGTTAAAATCCAGGAGTCAGACAATAGTTGCTCTTTGATCACCAAGATGTAGCACACTAAGAGGTGTGCAGACGAAGGGAATTGTCCTTCAACAATTCAGGAGCAAAGTGTGACTCTAAAGCTTCACAGCAGCCTAATTCATGAGGACTGATCAACTAAAGTCCTATTAGTGAAAAAAGTTCAAAGCAATAATTCCTTTCAGAAGTTAAAATGGGGGAATTTAAAACCACCAGGATTATTTACCTTTTGGCTTAGCATACAATTCCAATTTATAAAATTTAATACGTACTTAATTTGCATGTTTTAAAAATTTTTTTGTGGGATGTGGGTGTTGCTGGGTGGCCAGCATTTCTTGCCCATCCCTAGTTGCTCATCCCTTGTGAAGGCGGTGATGAGCTATCTTCATGAATTGCTGCAGTCCTTCTGCTGTGGGTCGACCCACAATGCTATTTAGGAAGGGGCAGGATTTCCTTGCCAAGCATCTGAACGAAAGATATGCAGCTTATATAATAAGTTGGGTCAAAAGCTTTGTGCAAATTTTCTCCCCACCTGAAACAATATATCATCATACATTTGTCTTCCTAAGAAGAGCTAGCACAGTGAAACTATACAAGCTATTTCTGATAACTTTAATATTTTAAAGCCAGTCAAGAAAGCACAACATCTCTACTTCCTCAGGAGGCTAAAGAAATTCAGCATGTCCACAACAACAAATTTTTATAGATGCCCCGTAGGAGGCAGGCATCACAGCATTACATAGCAGCTGCTCTTCCCAAGATGCAAGAAACTACAGAGAGTCGTGTACACAGCCCAGTCCATCACACAAACCAGCCTTCCATCCATTGGCTCCATCTATACTTCCCATTGCCTCAGGAAAGCAATCAACATAATCAAAGACACCCTCACCCAAGTTATACTCTCTTCCACTGTCTTTTGTCAGGCAGAAGATATGAATATATGAATACACGTACAATTAGAATCAAGAACAACTTCTTTCCTGCTGTTACCAGACTTTTGAACAGACCTCTCAAATGTTAATTGTGATCACTCTCTCTGTACCATCTCTGTAGCTGTAACATTGTGTTCTGCTACCCTTATGCACTTTGTATGGTACGATCTATCTGTAGAGCAAACAAAATAACACTTATCCTTGTATCTCAGTACATGCGACAACAATAAATCAACCAATCTATAAGTGCAAGGGCAGAAGACAAATGTGGAAAGCCACCAGTTAAAATTTCCTCTCCGGGCTGTTCACCATTCTGATATAGAAATATATTCCTTCAGAGTCGCTTAGTCAAAATTTTGGAACTCTCTCCCTAACATTGTGGGCTAGCTATAGCAAAAATATTGCATTCGGCTCAAGAGGGTAGCTTACCACTGTCTTCTCAAAGAGAACTAAGGATGGGCAATAAATACTGTGCCAGCCAGCAATGCCCACATTTGAGGAATAAGAAAATTTAAGGAAGAAAATTTGCCATTCGACCTGGTCTGGCCTACATATGACTCCTTTTTTCCCTTTATTCATTCACAGGATAAGGATATTCCTGGCTAGGCCAGGACTTATCGCCAATCCCTAATTGCCCAAGCAGTTAAGAGTCAACTACAATGCTGTGGGTCTGGAGTCACTTGTAGCCAGACCATGGAAAGATGGTAGTTTCCTTCCCTAAGGGGAATCATGAATCAGGTGGGATTTTCCTTGACAATCGGCAATGGTCATCATTAGATTCGTAACTCCAGATATTTATTGAATTCAAATTCTACCATCTGCAGTGGTGGGATTTGAACTTGAGTCCTCAGAATGTTATCTGGGTCATTGGATTAACACTCCAGCGATAATACAGCTAGGCTATTGCCTCCCCTCTGACCACAGCTGCGTTGTTTGTCTCTTAAGGAGCACTACCAGTCTGAAAAAGACTTCAAATGAGTGAGTGAAACTGGAAGTTTAGTTCAAGTCAGAATTCAGCATAAAAAGGGGACAGAAAGCCTTTTAGCCAAGAAGCTGTTAAGAAGTAAACTCTCCAAAGCAAGAGGAGAGTGGGAGAGGGTAAAAGGCACAGACTGAGAGGTTGACCTGCAGTGAAAATAGTTGCAGAGTAACATCACAAACCCATGAAGCACAGTGGAACATGAGTAGAGGGAAAAAGCTGATTGGTGAGTAAATTCTTTACAGTAAATGTAAGATCTTCAAGTTTCCTATGTTTTACTTTTCTCAAAAAAAACTAATTAGTTGAGTTTAAGATTGGTACTGGTGGGTTTTTTCTCAAAATAAATTTAGGTACAGCTATTCACATTGTGTTTTAATAATCTAGAAGAAGGAATTGAGGGCATTATTGCCAAGTGAGTAGACAGTCTGTTTTATGTCTCTCCCAATGTTTATTATCATTGGAAACAAAAATTAGGAAGGTTGTAAAATGGACGCTGGCATACTGTTACCCACTGTGCATTGAAACAAAAGCAAACAACAACTGCTGGAAATTTTTTAATCAGTCAGGGTTGCATGAGAGAGAAACACAGAGCTTAAATCTCCCTCACATCACTGTTTAGTTAGGTGAATTTTCTGTCTGTAAAAACTCCAAGCACGCATTGGGACAAATGAAAGTTTATCGAGTTAAATCTTTGTATTATTGTCTGTTCATTGCATAGTGTGTCTGTCCTGCTTTAGAATACAGGAACATAGGAAATTAGAGCAGGAATACGGCATAAGACCCACTGAATTTGCTTTGCCATTGGCTGATCATGAACCTGGAGTTCAGTTTCCTTCCAATTTCCCCTTGATTCCACTGGAGTTCAAAAAATCTTTAGACTTCAGCATTCACGATGCTAAATAATTGAACATCCAAAGCCCTTTGTGGGTACATAATTCCACAAAGTCACAACTCTGTGAGTGAAGAAAGGTTTTAGAGTTTAGGGATAGCCACATCTCACTTAGACATATCTGATGAAAAGTGTTTCAAAAATGTCAGGACAGATTGTTGGTGATCATCATTCCCAAGAACTTGATGTTCTTGAACATCTTCACTTCAGCACCATTGATGCAGACAGGGGCATGCCCTCCATTCTGCTTACTGAAGTCAATAGCCAGCTCCTTTGTCTCGCTGACGTTGATGGAGCAATTGTTGTGTTTATAACATACCACTCAATCTCTTTCCTATTTTTGGCCTCATCATTGTTTGAGACCCAATCTACAATGGCATGTCATCAGTAAACTTGTAAATGGAGTTGGGATGGTATTTGGCCATACAGTCACGAGGGCATAAGAAGTATATCAGGTGGCTGAGTGTACAGCCTTGTGGGGCACCGGCGCTGAGGATTAAGGGTGGAGGAGGTGCTGCCACCTATCCTTACTGATTGCAGTGTATGGGTCAGGAAGTCAAGGATCCCCAGTTACAGAGGGGGAGCTGAGATCTAGATCTTGGAGGTTAGAGATGAGTTTGTTTGGAATTATGGTGTTGAAGGCGAAACTGTAGTCAATAAGTAGGAGCCTGCCACAGGTTTCCTTGTTATCCACATCTTTCAGGGATGAGTATAGGGCCAGGAAAATGGCATCTGCCATGGACCTGTTGCAGTGGTAGTCAAATTGCAAAGGATCAAGGAAATTTAGTAGGTTGGAGTTGTTGTGAGCCATGACTAACGTCTTGAAGCACTTGATAATTGTGGAGGTCAGGGTCACCAGACAGCAGCCATTGAGTCATGCTGCATGGTTTTCCTTTGGCACCGGGATGATGGTGGTCTTCTTGAAGCAGGTGGGTACTTCAGGCCATAGCAAGAGGCAATGGGTTGGAAGATGCTGTTTAAGAAGATTTGGTGAACTTCTTGTGGATAGCCCCTACTATTGCCACTGTGTCTGGCAGAAAGGATTGAATGTTGAGAATACGAAGCCCCCAATCCCATTCAGTTTTTCTCGCACTCCTTGATGCTTGAATCTCAGTTAAATGCGGTCTTGATGTCAAGGGCTGTCCGTCACCCCTCACCTCACTTTTGCAGTTTCGCTCTTTGCCAATATTTGAACCAAGGTTGAAATGATATCAGGTGGTTTTGGTGGAATGCAAACTGGGTGTCTCTGAACAAGTTGTTACGAAGCAACTGCTGCTTGATAGCACTGTGATGACACCTTCCATCACTTTACTGATGACTGAGGGTAGATTGATTGGACAATTATTCCATAATGTCAGGTAAATGCCAGTGTTGCAGCTGTACTGGAACAGCTTGGCTCCTATCAAATCGTATTCAATTGCTTGGGCTCAAAAATAAAGGCAGATAAATAAATAAATAAACAAACAAACAAATAAAGATGCAGTACTAATAAAGCTTGAAATGTTGGAGGGGTCATCTTTCAAATGAATTGTTTAACCAAGTAAGTAAATGGACCTCAGTTAATGCAAAAGTTTCCATTGTATTGCTCAGAGGCTCAATGGTTAGCAATGCTACCTCACAGTGGCAAGGACCTTGATTCAATTCCACCCTTGGGTGACTGTCTGTGCAGAGTTTATACATTCTCTCTATGGCAGTGTGGGTTTCCTCCCACCGTCCTAAGATATGCAGGTTTGGGTGAATTGGCCATGTTAAAATGTCCATTGTACCCTGGAATGTGTATGTTTGGAGGATTAGCCATGGGAAATGCAGCTAACTTGTGTTCCCCACGTGACACCAATGACTAAGCATCAGGCAAATTTTATGGCTGTACACAGTTGAGATGTTTCGTGAGTATAAAAATATAATTAGGATGATTATGATTTTCAAAGCACTGCTTTTGGAAATTTGCTTTTCTCAAATTAGTTGCTGCCCATCCAGCCTTTTGCAGCGACTACACTTTTAAAAGTTCATCATTGGCTGAGAAAAAATTTTTGGGACATTCTATGGCCATGATTGTGATTCGTAAATGGAACCTTTTCTTCCTTCCTCTGTGGCCAGATCTCTACGCAAGATTCAGCAGCCCACCACACCCACCATTTTAAAAAAAAATTGACACCCAATTGAGATGAGTCTCTGAATAATGTCATGATTTCCACTATCTGTTTTAAACCACTTATTTAGCTATGTTTGTATTAAAGGTACACAGTACAATGTTCCCTCAGCTGGTATGCATTTCAGAAGGCATAAAATCAAAAAGCATTCAACTGGCTTTAATTAGCTTGAAAGAATCTTCCAAGAAGCTCTGCAATGTGCAACTCCTACTCTATTTTGCATGTTTTATGCTACAATATAATTACTGTCATGTTTAATTTTTAATTTTCTTTCTTTCTACCTAGTTCTTAAGACTCTGTCCCTTGATACTCATATCTAAGGTGATGCCTTGTGTGGCGGCATTATACACTTCTCGCAGTACTCCTTTTTGTACTTGAGTGCATGTGACAATAAAATCAAAATCTGGTAAATGCTGGAAAGGATGATTGGACCACAGCACAAAATGATTGACCACAATTAAAAGACATGTACATTCATAGGAATCCCCAGACTGCAGAAGGAGATCATTCAGCCCATCAAGCCCACACTTGACCCACCCAGACCCACCCCATCCCCATAAGTCCGCATTTCCCATGGTTAACCCATCTAGCTTGCACATCCCGGACACAGCAGGCAATTTAGCACAGCCAATCCACCTAACATACACACCTTTGGACTGTGTGAGGAAATTGGAGCACCTAGAGGAAACCCACATGAACACAGGGAGAATGTGCAAACTCCACACAGACAGACACCTGAGGGTGGAGTCAAAACCAGGATCCTTGGCAAGGTCTCAAAACTTCCATAAAAGATGCCTCAAAGCTTGAGTTTTGAATTAGGCTGGTGTTTCCCAACCAAGTTCCTTGTGTGAACCAATTTTAATGCCTCAGACTTGTCGTAGCACCAGAGTGAAAGTCTAGGAGGAAAGTAGGAGTGTCAGGGCAAGTGGGGTGCAGTAGGAGCGGGGGTGAGGTTTGATGAACAGATTTGGGAGTTGTACAGGTTGATGGCCCTCCATTGTTTAGAGGGATGGGAATATACCGGAATATGTGCTTTGGGGTAGAATGGGTGTGAAAATTGTGGTGTGGGGGATGGATGTGGCCTTCCATTGCTGGGCAACCTCAACCCCACTCACCTGGCCCATATCTATGCCTGTCATCATGCATAGGTTAATCACAAACAAGGCACAACTGACCTGCCCACAATGGTTTGCTAGTCAGTTAATCCCTTAACTGAAATTAGAGGGGGTAAATTTAAAACTGAAATGAGACGACATTTCTTCAGCCAGAGAGTGGTGAGCTTGTGGAATTCATTGCCACGGACTGCAGTGGAGGCCGGGACATTGGATGCCTTCAAGGCAGAGATCGACAAATTCTTGATCTCAGAAGGAATCAAGGGCTACGGGGAGAGTGCAGGGAAGTGGAGTTGAAATGCCCATCAGCCATGATTTAAATGGTGGAGTGGACTTGATGGGCCAAATGGCCTTACTTCCACTCCTATGTCTTATGGTCTTAAGTTTATTGACTACTTAAGGGTTTCAGTTCTAGTGGAGGTGAGAAAGTGACAGGAGTTTGGTGATGCCAGTGCCCCACCTAATTATAGGTCTAATGCATGGATCCTTACAAAAAGGCCCAAACTAGCAACAGGAGGAAAACAAAGAAAGTGCTGGAAATTCTCAACGGGTCTGACAGCATCAGTGGCAAGAAATCAGACTTAATGTTTTGGGTCTGGTGACCCTTTCTCAGAATTGATGTAGCTAGGAAAAGGATGGCTTTTGTACAGAAGATGCACTGGGGGTAGAGGGAGAATAATACTAGCAATATGGAAAGTTTTTATTTAAGTCTCTGAAAAACATGTCAGCATATACCAAACAAAACTAAGGAGAGGCAATAGCTTAGTGGTATTATTGCTGGTCTGTTAATCTAGCGATCCAGATAGTGTTCTGCATGATTCTCAGTTCAAATCCCACACTGGAAGATGGTAGAATTCAAATTCTGTTTAAAAGAAAATATTTGGAATTGAAAATCTAATAATGATCATGACTCAATTGTCAGGGAAAAACCCATTTGGCTCACTAATGTTCTTTAGGGAAGAAAACTGCCATCTTTATCTGATCTGGCTGACATATGACTCCAGACTTACGGCAATGTGTTTGATTCTTAACTGGGATAGAGATTAGGGGTAGGTACGAAATGCTGGCATAGACAAAGACATTCTCATTCTGTGAATGAATAAAGAAAACTCAAGTTATACATGAAACGCCCTTAATAATTTTAACGGGCAAAGAATTTTAAGCAGGTGATACCATAATGAATAGTCTCAAATTTTGAAGCAGACTGGATTCAGAGCCAGGGGTTAAAAAAAAATCAGACACAGTCCAAGACAAGTTCACCCAATGTGGTTTTCTGTGTGCAGATCATTCACGCTCTCTCCCAATCCAGCAAAATGCCAGCCAGGAAGTAAAAACAGCATGTAGATTTCACTAGTTTCAATATCTCCCCTCCCCCACTGCATCCCAAAACCAGCCCAGCTCGTCCCCACCTCCCTAACCTGTTCTTCCTCTCACCTATCCTCTCCTCCCACCTCAAGCCACACCTCCATTTCCTAAGTACTAACCTCATCCTGCCCCCTTGATCTGTCCGTCCTCCCCAGACTGACCTATCCCTTCCCCATCTCCCCACCTATGCTCTCCTCTCCACCTATCTTCCCCTCTATCCATCTTCAGTCCACCTCCCCCTCTCTCCCTATTTATTTCAGAACCCTCACCCCATCCCCCTCTCTGATGAAGGGTCTAGGCCCGAAACATCAGCTTTTGTGCTCCTGAGATGCTGCTCGGCCTGCTGTGTTCATCCAGCCTCACACTTTGTTATCTTGGATTCTAGGGCTTCAAATCCAGACCCAAGACTTCACAATCACCTGCCATTCCAGCCTTGGTATTCATGAGCTCAAAATCTTGTCACAAGACCCACAAGTATGGAGATTCTCAATTTGTCACTACTTTCTCCCTAATCTCGAGATGTTGTAAAGATACCAAAGAAATCTTAAGCAATTAATTATCACTGTAAGTCTCCAAACTATGGTGCAGCATCAGGGATCAGTGCTGACATCTGTTGGTTTTATTTTATTTCTTCTTGTATGAGATGTGTGCTTTGTTGGCAAAGCCAATGTTTGTTGCCATAATTGCCCTTGAATTGAGTTGCTTACTCAGTTAATTGAGAGGGCAGTTAAAGGTCAACCACATGCCACCTGAAAGTCTGGATCGTCCAGGAACGAACTCATTTTATAGTGCTTGTGACTGACTGATGAAGTAAGCTCCATGAGATTCAGTAAGGAATTCTGAAGTGCAGTACAATTTGAGGTCAAGTCTTTCCACACTTTGTGTTTCTCAGCTCCCTGTTTTAGTATCCTGTGACCTCTGAGTGTTTCGAATGTTTATTGAAACTTCATTGTAGCTGCATGGGGTTTACAGTGGGTCACTGCTAATCATGAGCAAAGCTACAATCTTGACCTATAATTGAAGGTTTACTCAACATCATTAAAGAATTCAATGGGAACGAATCTCACAGTAGCAGCTGTCGCAATAATGTAAATACTGTAAGGAGAAAGCATTTCCATTGGCAGCAATGTTTTATTGTGATCTTATTAAATGGCAGATCTGGCTCAAGGAGCTAAGTAGCCTGCTCCCAATTCTTATGTTTGTATTTGTGAAATACTTGATGCACAATGATTGCCGGTGCATAGAAAAATGAGAATTTAACTAGATCAGTAACCTAATCAAGAACTTTCTTTCAAATGCATTGTTTTTGGTCCAGGCTGGTCTAACCTCAGGTCATGAAAATGTTGTTTGATAAACATTAGAGTTCAATTTGGAAATATTTTTTGGGAAAATAGCACGAGAGAGAAAGATTGTAAAAGAATTGGGCAGATTTTTAAAAATATTTGCCGGAAGACAGTTCTCATCAAACAGAATGAATCTGTAGTGGGATTTGGGTGGAGAATAATCCAGGAACAGAGAAATGCAGAAGGCAAATAGAAAAAAAAGATTTTTTTTATTCAATCACAGGATGTCCGTGTTTTGTTTTAACCTGAAAGGTCGGCATTTACTGCCCAAGGTCAAATTGCCCTTGAGCTATCTTCTTGCACCACAGAAGACGCACTCATATTTTTGTGAGCACGTGAGTTCAAGGATTTGTCAATGAAGGTATAGCAATATATTCCCAAAACTGGATGATATGTGACTGGCAGCAAAGTTTGGAGATGGTGTTGCCCTTGCACTAGATGGTAGAGATCATCGGTTTAAAGATCCTGACAAAGAGGCTTCGGTGAATTGCAACAGTGCATTTTCTAGCTGATACACACTGTTGCCATTGTGCATTGGCTATGGAGAGAGTGTGAATGTTGAAGATGCTGGATGTGGTGTCAAGTTTCTTGAGTCTTGTAGGAAGTGTAATAGGATAGTATTCCATCATACTGTTGAAGTGAGACATGTTGACAGTGAACAGGAATTTATTATATTCATTCAGGTGATGTTGGTGTTTCTAGGAGACAGGAGGTGATTTGGTAGCTATTCATAGAACACTTCATTTTTGCCTGTTGTTGTGGTCATAGTATTCCTAACTTTATCTGACTTCTGCCTCTTTGAGAACACATGGGGATGGTGTAAACTGAGGTTGGATGGTGGGACTTTAATCACTGGTCAATACTCTGAAGTTGTAGGTTCAAATCCCACCATGGCTGATGTTGAAATCTGAATTTAATAAAATGTCTCGAAAATGGAGCTTGTTTAATGGCAACCCCATAACCACTGTTAATTGTTGTAAAAACCGAAGTGGTTCACAAATGAAAAGGAAATCTTCCATCTTTACTTAGTCCAACTTTCTTGCAACTAGATCCACAAGTGAGATATGAAAGTGAGGAACTGGATGAACACAACGGGCCAAGCAGCATCTTAGGAACACCAAAGCTGACGTTTCGGGCCTAGGCCCTTCATCAGTTGATTGTTAACTGTCCTCTGGAAAAGTAAGGGCGAATAATAAATGTTGGCCTAGCGAGCAACATGAACATACGATGAATGATTAAAATAAATAACAAGAGGAAGAAAATACTGGTAAGAGTAGTTTGTAGCCCCTTAACAGTAGCTATTTGGTAGAAAAGAGAATAAATAAGGACATAATAAAATCATGTAAAAAGGCAATATATTACTCGTGGGTTTAATTAATTTTCCTGTAGATTGAAAAAGTGAAATTTGCAGAGATAAGCACACTAAGGAATTCATGGAGCGTGTTTTGAATAGTTTGCTTGATTAAAGCATCAATGACCACTGTGCAGAGAGTGTAGATTCAACCAAAGATCAGGCTAATTCAGATCAGGTGATGTGGAATGAGGTAGGTTTAATAAATGGTCTTGGAGGCAAGGCTACTTCAGAAAACAGTGATCATAACATGATCACGACAACTGAATTTAGCATTCAGTTTGGGAGGGAACTATGGAGAGTATCCAATTAAAACAAAAACATAACATGTGGCAAAGATTACTAGTAAATCAGAGATCAGGAAAGATTGAAAAACCAATGACAGATTAACAAAAATACATATAATGAAGAGGGAAAGCATAAACTTGGATGGTAAACTTGCAAGTAATATTAAGGTGAACAGCGTTGCTTCTTTAAGTACATGAGGAAACAGGAGACCAAAATATTGTATCCATTGCACCCGGTGTGGCTTCCTCTACATTGGGAAAACCAAGCGGAGGCTTGGGGACCGCTTTGCAGAACACCTCCGCTCGGTTCGCGACAAACAACTGCACCTCCCAGTTGCGAACCATTTCCACTCCCCCTCCCATTCTTTAGATGACATGTCCATCATGGGCCTCCTGCAGTGCCACAATGATGCCACCCGTAGGTTGCAGGAACAGCAACTCATATTCCGCTTGGGAACCCTGCAGCCCAATGGTATCAACGTGGACTTCACAAGCTTCAAAATCTCCCCTTCCCCCACCGCATCCCAAAAACAGCCCAGCTCTTCCCCTTCCCCCACTGCATCCCAAAACCAGCCCAGTTCTTCCCCTCCCCCCACTGCATCACAAAACCAGCCCAGCTCTTCTCCTCCACCCACTGCATCCCCAAACCAGTCCAGCCTGTCTCTGCTTCCCTAACCTGTTCTTCCTCTCACCCATCCCTTCCTCCCACCTCAAGCCGCATCTCCATTTCCTACCTACCAACCTCATCTCACCTCCTTGACCTGTCCATCTTCCCTGGGCTGACCTATCCCCTCCCTACCTCCCCACCTGTACTCTCCTCTCCACCTATCTTCTTTTCTCTCCATCTTCGGTCCGCCTCCCCCTCTCTCTCTTATTCCAGTTCCCTCTCCCCATCTCCCTCTCTGAGGAAGGGTCTAGGCCCGAAACATCAGCTTTTGTGCTCCTGAGATGCTGCTTGGCCTGCTGTGTTCATCCAGCTCCACACTTTGTTATCTTAAATACATTTCCCGACAGAATTAGGCTAGGGAATTAATAATAGGGAACCAGTAAATGGCAGAGGAGCTGAATAGGTACACTGAATCAGTACTCACAGCAGAAGATGCTGATGGAATTCAAAAATGGTTACACACTCAATGGGCAAAAAAAAAAGACAAAATAACTCTGGCTAGAGACAAAGTACTGGGGAACTGAGGGAGGAAAGACAAATGGGACACTGGGCCTACTGGGAATCATCCCCCACCCCACCCCAATCTGGACCTGATACTGGCACCCCAGCACTTGAGTACCCTTCAGGACCTGACTCCCTTGCCCTGCTGAGTTCTATAACCAAGTTTGTGGATTACATCAAAATAAGTGGGAAGGTAAGTGGGTAAGGATGACAATTGTGACTGCAGAGGGATATAAATATTAAGTGAGTTGGCAAATGGAATATGATGTGAGAAAACAGGAGGTTATGTGCTTTGGCAGAAAGAGTAAAGGCTGTGAACATTATTTAAGTGGAGAAAGGCTGCAGAAAGCTAGAGAGAGATTTGGGAGTCCTTGTTCAGAAATCAGCAGGTAGTAGGGAAGGCAAATGTAATGTCGGCCATTAACCCAAAGGGAATGGAACCTAAAAATAGGGAAGTCCTGCTAAAGCTATACAAGGCAATAGTCAGACCATACGTGATACATTTTTGGCCCATTTTTTGGTCATTTTTAGTCCCTTCTCAAAGGAAGGATGTATTGACATTGGAGGCAATCCGGACAAGGTTTACGAAATTGGTCCCAGATGTGTAGTTATGCCTTATAGGACATTTAAGCACATCTTGGATAGGCACATGGATGATAGTAAAATGTAGGGTATGCAGGGTGTTTTGACCTTAGCGTAGGACAATAGGTTGGCACAACATCATGGGCTGAAGGGCCTGTACTGTGCTGTACTGTTCTATGTTCTTATAGGAGAAGGTAAGTGGATTGGCCCTGTACATGTTGGAATTTAGAAAAACAAGAAGACGATGAACATTTAAAATGTACAATAATCTTATTGGACTTGACAAAGGACATGCTGAGGGGTTGTTTCTTGGGATCAAGACAGGGAAGGTGTGGGAGAGTCACCTATTTCATAGATTAAGGGGAATTCCTTCTGTCAGAGGGGAATGAATCTGATGAATTCTTTAGCACAGGGGCTTGTAAATACTTTTATTTGGTATGACTTAGAATGATTTTTTAATCAGTAATGGAAACAAGGGTTAAGGGTGAAATGTAGGTGGATGGAATTAAGGATTATCAGATCAGCCATGATCTCATTAAAAGGCAGAGAAGACTTGATAGGCTGAATAGCCTACCTCTGCTCCTACATCTCATAGTTCAGCTGGGTGGCTTGTCTCAGATTGGGTACCGCTTTCCCAACAGATGCCACTGCCACCACTTCATCTGTGACCCAACTCATACACTGTGCTGATCCAGTCAGAGTCCCAAGCCACAGCCGCACCACATTTCATCAAGGATTACCTGTCATTGCCCAGCAAAACTGCTGCACATGTGTGGCCTCCAGTCATGGCCACCTGAGAGGCTAACTGTTGTCCCTGCAGTGGCCAGCAGTCCCACTGAGAAGTGAGATCGCAAGAAGTGCAGATGCTGAAGTCAGAGATGACACAGTGTGGAGCTGGAGGAACACAGCAGGCCAGGCAGCATCAGAGGAGTAGGAAAGCTGACGTTTCAGGCTGGGACCCTTCTTCAGAAGAAATGAGGAAGGGCCCTAACCCAAACCATCAAATTTCCTGCTCCTATGATGCTCCTGGCCTGCTGTGTTCCTCCACCTCCACACTTTGTTCCCACTGAGAAGTGTTGATCTGAAAGTTAAATTTTGTCATTTGCAGATGATCTAAAGCATGCACAGTTTCAACCCAAGATGAGAGGAGTCCAAAACATTGTAAGATTTCAAGAATCGGTTGGATATAAAAGTTAGGGCTAAAAGAATCAAGGATTTTGAGAAAAGCAGGAACATTCTATTGAGTTGGATGATTATCCATGACCATAATAAATGGCAAAGCAAACTCAAAAGGCCAGGAATGAAAAGCTTAACATATGAGGAAAATTTGAGAACTCTGGGTCTATGCTTGAAGGAGTTTAGAAGAACGAAGTGGGATCTAATTGAAACTTACGGAATACTGAATGGCTCAGCCATAGTGGATGTTGGGAAGATGTTTCCATTGGGTAGGAGAGACTAGGAGCCGAGGGCACAGACTTGGAGTAAAGGGAGGACCTTTTTAAAGACAGAAATAAGGAGCGTGATGAATCTACGGAATTCACTGCCACAGAGTGCTGCGGATGCCAGGTCATTGAGTATATTTAAGATGGAGATAGATAAGTTCTTGATTGTCAAGGGGATCAAGGGTTATGGGGAGAAAGCGGGAGAAAAAGATTGAGAAACTTATCAGGAACACAACCAACTGTCTCTGCCAATGCATTTTGCTCAGGCAAAAAAGCACACCAAGAACATTGGACCCATGAGAGAATGAAACAGGAGAGTTGAATTGGGAAGCTCTCTTACTTCCCTAAGATGATGACAATTTCCAAACACAAAAGCAGAAACTTGACAGTCACAAGCCCAGGGCAATGGATCTGCAGTAACAGGCATTTGTTATGAGACAAGTGACTCAAGAAATGTCTCATTAAAACAGAATGTTCCACTATCCTTTCATTTACATCTTTAACAAAAACTAATTCAGGTATCCAAAACTCTTCAAATTCAACTCCACAAAATTATGAAATGTGAAACCACCAAAACAAAATACTAACTGAACCATCCACACATTGGGCATTGATAGAACTGAAAATCAGAGCAGGCAATTAACAAACTGTGTGCCAATATTGCATTTTGCAAACAACTGAAAATCAAGGTTTCTGCATCCAGCCACAAACTGTCAGGTATCTACTGCTCTGTTTGTTAGGTCTTTGCACCCATTTCTCTGGGTGACTGTCTGGTTATTAGTAGCTGAAGCTAAACTGGCAAAGGGTCAACACAAGGAGAAAATTTCACAACATAAATAACCAGTACAGAATAATTATCCTTCCATCTGAGAGCATAAAATATCCTTACAGTGACCTGGGGAGAAACAAATACAAAAACATATGGCTGATTTGCAAATTGTTTCCTAATGTGTCCTGTTGTATTTTTGATTCAGTATGAGTAGATTGTCTCAGACTCCCTGAATAGCTTCATCTAATTGAAGAAATATGGGTTCCTCCAATGACTAATGAAGTGTATTTCACTTTTATGAAAAGTGATGACAATGTGCCCATATTTACAATACTTGTGGACTTACCCAATGACTTAACAGCTTTGCTGCTCTAGTTTTAACAAAATCAATTAACTAATCCCTTTGTTCCTCAACTAATACATTCCCACTTTCATAAGATTCCTTCCCAAGACCAACATTTGCTGCCCATCTCTTGTTACCCTTCAGAAGGTGGTGTTGAGGGGTATTCTTGAACAGCTGCAGTTCAAGTGGGGTAGCTACACTCACAGTATCTTTAGGAAAGAAGTCCCAGAATTTTAACCCAGTAATTATGAAAAAACAGTCCAAGTCAGAATGGTGAGCACTTTGGGGGGGGATTTGGTGGTGGCAGTTTTCCTATTCTGCTTGCTTTGTCCGTTGAGGTAGACACAGAAAGGTAATGTTGCAGAATGCTTAGCAAGTTGCTACATTGCACTCTGTAGGTGGTACACACAATGCTGTCACTGTGTACTAGTAGGTAATGTGCTTCTTAGAGTCATAGTCACACAGCATGAAAACAGAGTTATCGCTCCAACTCAACCATACTGACCAGATATCCTGAATTAATCTAGTTCCATTTTCCAGCATGTGGCTGATATCCCTCTAAACTCTTCCTATTCATATACCCATCCAGAAGACTTTTAAATTTTGTAAGTGTACCAGCCTCCATGACTGCCTCTGGGAGCTCATTCCTTACCACTGATGTCCCTTTTAAATCTTTTCCCTCTCACCTTAAACCTATGCCCTTTAGGTTTGGACTCCTCCACCCCAAGGAAAAGAGCTTGGGTATTCACCTTATCTATGTACCTCATGATTTATAAATCTCTGGAAGGTCACCCCTCAGCCTTCGATGCTCCAGGGAAAATAGCCCCAGCCTATTCAACCTCTCGCTATAGCTCTAAACCATTTCAAGTTTTGCAACATCTTTCTTATAGCAGGGAGACCAGAATTGTACGCAGTATTCCAAAAGTGGCCTAACCAATGTCCTGTACTGCCGCATCATGACCTCCTACCACCTATGCTCAATGCACTGACCAATAAAGATAAGGTTATCAAACACCTTCTTCACTATCCTGTCTACCAGGGATGCCACTTTCAAGGAATTATGAACCTGCACTCCAAGGTCTCTTTGCTCAGCAACACTACCCAGGACCTTATCATTAAGTGCATAAGCCCTTCCCTGATTTGTCTTACCAAAATGCAGCACCTCACATTTATCTAAATTAAACTCCATCTGCCACTCTTCTGATCATTTGCCTATCTGATCAATGTCCAGTTATACTCTGAAGTAACCTTCTTCACTGTGCACCACACCTCCAATTTTGGTGTAATCTGCAAGCTTACTAACCATACTTTCTGTATTCGCATCCAAATCATTTGTATAAGTAACAAAAAGCAGTGGACCCAGCACCAACCCTTGTGACACATTGCTGGTCACCGGTCTCTAGTCTGAAAAACAAACCCCACCAGCACTCTGTATCTTTTACCATCTCTTGAATGTTGTTTGTTTCCTTCAGTGTATCATTTCTATTTCAATTTTGAACACAATCTTTTTCCACCTCAGTAATATTACTCAAATTTGCCTGTTTGAGATTACCTGCTTTTGAAACATCCATTTTTTAACTTCAAGAATCCAGATACACTCCCACTTGTGAAATATTCTACACAGATACTTCAATCATCATAGATACCAATGGAACCCTGACAGAGCGCAAACGGGCCATTTGGCTCAACAAGTCCACACCAACTCTCCAAACAGCATCCCACCCATACTCACCTCCCTACCTTAACCCTATAACCCTGCATTTCCCGTGAATAATCCACCTAACTGTCACATCATTGAATACTGTGGGCAATTTAGCATGGCCAATCCACCTTTACCTGCGTGTCTTTGGACTGTGGGGGGAAATCGGAGCACCCGGAGGAAAGCCACGCAGACACAGGGAGAATGAGCAAACTCCAAACTGACAGTAGCTTGAGGCTGAAATTGAACCCAGTCCATGGTGCTGTGAGGCAGAAGTGGTGCTTGTCACACTGGGGGCATTGCCATTATATCATTGCCTCCCTAGTTAAATATATTTGCCCATGTGTTGTTACTGTATGAGACAAGCAAAGCATTGTGATTCAATTTAATTTTATTAAAACATTTGCCAGTTAAATGGAGAATATTCCATTACACACATGATTTATAGTTTGTAGATGGAATTCAAGTTTTAGGCAATCATTGGGGTGTCATATTGTTTATATTGTTAATTGAATACGATTTAATACAAACCTTTAATACAACCCTTTATCAACTCTTGTAAGCGTAATATTTAAGCTATTCTGTTAAAGCTTTGGTGAATGAACCCTCTATTTTGAAGGGGCTGGCCTGCAATCATGGCTAATGTTGCAAATAGCCTCAGTTCAAATTATTTTTCAAACTATTCATTATTCCTAAAAATTTTCAAAATTATCTCAATAACAGTTTAAACTGGGCATTACCAAAAGTACCGATATAGTTCAATTACTTTCCATATAGTTTGTGCCAGTCTGAGGTGCCTCAATACAATTGCAATTACTCATTATAATTAGGATATGCATCCCAGCATAAATATACCACCTGATGAATTTTATACAGTACCTAGCCCTTTGGCGTATGATGACATGTGAATCTGAGACATTGTCTTTTCTCCATTGCAGCAACTGCCCCAAGCCTTAGTGCACACATCAGCACAAAGTCCTGGAGGTTGGAATATGCCAGTTTGCAACAATTGGTCACAGACAACTCTTTGAACTGGAGGGCCAACAATTTAGGAGCGGACCAAACTGCTGATGGTCCTCCTACTGCAGTTGATGCTACCACAAGAATGCTAAATGTTGACCAATATTATTCAACAAAGTCATATTTTTGTGAAACAGCATTAATTTCACCATCAATGTCCTTTATTTTCCTCTTCCATTGCACACAAAAGCTCAGATCAATTCCATTGTTGTGAGCAAGCACATCTGGATGTCATCAGGTCTAAGGGTTGAATTCAAATTGGTACCAAGGGACTCCAATGCTCCATTAGTGAGTTGAAGTGGATGAATATGTCATGTAACCACATCAACAAGTCTAACAAGAAAGCCAATAAGAATATAAAATGTGAATAACAGCTGGTACTGAGTGAGACCAAGCATTTTTCTGAAAATCGCAGACTGCCAAGGATAATACCATGCCATGGCCTTGAGAGCACCAATGGTTCTGTATATGTTCTTTACATTAGCAGTAAGTCAGATATTTACACTACAATGGGCAGAGAAAAAGAAACAAAGATGCATCCATTAAAGTAAAATAATTACCTAACCTCCTTCTTCCTAATCTGATATATTCCCACTTTCCCAGTGCCGTTTCTTCATGAATTTTGTGGTAAACCATTTCATCCCAAGGCCAAGATTTGCTGCCCTTCTGTAATTGCCCTTCAGAAGGTGGTGTTCCATTTGGGGTAGGTAAACCTACAGCACAGTTGGGAAAGAAGCTCCAGAATTTTAACCCAGTAATGATGAACAGTGACCCAAATCCAAATCAGGATGATACATCCTTTAGAGGGGATTTGAACAGGACAGGAATTGCTTGTTGCCTTCACTGCATCATTTCCATTTCAATTTTTAACACCACTTTTTACACCTCAGTAATATTATTCAAAATTTGTTTGGTTGACATTACCTGCTTTTGAAACCTCCATGCTTTTTACTTCGAGACTCTAGATACACTCCCGCCTGTGAAATATTCTCGACAGACACTTTGACCAGTTTATTCTCGTTAATTGCATTTTCCCATATGCTGTTACTGTCTGCAACATGCAAAGCACTGTGATTCAAACTTAAAACATTTTCCAGTTAAATAAACAACTTTCACACAACAAATCAACATAACTTCTCCCCAGAGATAATAGGAACTGCAGATGCTGAAGAATCCGAGACAACAAGGTGTAGAGCTGAATGAACACAGCAGGCCAAGCAGCATCATAGGAGCAGGAAAGCTGATGTTTCAGGCCTAGACCCTTCTTGCAATGTCAGCTTTCCTGCTCCTCTGATGCTGCTTGGCCTGCTGTGTTCATCCAGCTCCACACCTTGTTATCTCGGATTCTCCAGCATCTGCAGTTCCTATTATCTCTGACTATAACCTAGAGTTCTGTGATTTCTGACCATTTTCAGGAGACTGTGTACCTTTAAGGGACGAGGAACCATTGTACTTAACTGACTCCTTTGGGACCCCTTGACTAGGAAACCTTTCTTACTTGTTACAAGTCACATGTCAGACAATACAGAAGCCACACAGAAAAATATCTAAGCTGTTGCGTTTTTAAAAAACAGGCCGGAACATGGAGTAAAAAGATCTGCCATGATTTTATTGAATAATGGAGCAGGGTGAAGGAGCTGAGTGGCCTGTTCCTTTTTCTAATTCATATGTTTGTATCTAACTGCTTTAAAGTAGCCTCAAATTTTCATGCCACTTTTGGTTAATCTGTGATTCCTGCACCAAAACTTACATCTGGATCTCAGAAGAAAAATCAAACTGCTTTTTAAGTGATTGAGCTGTGGAGAGCAAAGAGATTTAGGAGCCCATTTTCAGAGGTCACTAAATGCTACTGATCTGTGTGCAGGGATGGTTACCCTCAGGATAGATTTTAATGATGTGTGATAGTTTCAAACTGGTAGTGTGGGGCTTGTAGCAGTGTTTTACTCTACTTACACTGTTTTATTCCCAGTGAAGATAATTGGGAGATTATACAATATTGCGCAAAGTCACATTGTTATTCTCTAAGCACGCTTTTCTCTTCTACAGCTCCCAGCTTCTCAATCTGACAGAAGTGCTCCGACTTGTCTCCCTCTGATCCAAAGCAGACAACACTTCAGTCTGCATCTACGCTGGTCAGTTCAGTGTTGGAAGTCAACTGGCCTGGTAGGTTCCAGTTTATCAGTGAGGAAGTTAATCTGATTACAAGCAAAATGCATTTCTGGCAGATGGCAAAGAAAATATTGCAAGTTGACAGAAAACCACTGATTTAACTCTTAACCATGCAACAAGATGAAATTCTGAAAGTTTGCATACCCTTGTTGGTGTTGGATATATTTCTAGTGTATGTTCAGTTACTTTTTATTCACTTGTAGGACATGGGTAGGCATCATGTCTTACCAACTTGATAGATTCTTTGAGGAAGTGACAAAGTTGATAGATGAGGGAAGGGTTGTAGATGTCATATACATGGGCTTCAGTAAGATGTTTGATAAGGTTCCCCATGGTAGGCTAATGGAGAAAGTGAATGGGAGTCCAGGGTGTACTAGCTAGATGGATAGAGAACTGGCTGGGCAACAGGAGATAGAGTTGTAATGGAAGGGAGTTTCTCAAAATGGAGAACTGTGACCAGTGGTGTTCCACAGGGATCTGTGTTGGGACCACTGCTGTTTGTGATACACATAAATGATTTGGAGGAAGGTACAGATGGTCTGATTGCCAAGTTTTCAGATGACACTAAGATTGGTGGAATAGCAGATAGTGAAGGGGACTGTCGGAGAATGCAGCAGACTATAGATAGATTGGAGAGTTGGGTGGAAAAATGGCAGATGGAGTTCAATGCAGGTAAATGCGAGGTGATGCATTTTGGAAGATCTAATTCAAGAGTGAACTCTACAGTAAATGGAAAAGTCCTGGGGAAAACTGATGAACAGAGAGATCTGGTTGTTCAGGCCCATTGTTCCCTGAAGGTGACAACGCAGGTCAATAGGGTGGTCAAGAAGGCATATGGCATGCTTTCCTTCATCGGACGGGGTATTGACCACAAGAGTTGGCAGGTCATGTTACAGTTGTATAGGACTTTGGTTCGATCACATTTGGAATACGGTGTACAGTTCTGGTCGCCATATTACCAAAAGGATGTGGATGCTTTGGAGAGGGTGCAGAGGAGGTTCACCAGGATGTTGCCTGGTATGGAGGGTGCTAGCTAAGAAGAGAGGTTGAGTAGATTAGGATTATTTACATTAGAAAGGCGGAGGTTGAGGGGTTACCTGATTGAGGTCTACAAAATCATGAGAAGTATAGGCAAGGTGGATAGCGAGAAGCTTGGCCTCCCAGACGGGGGGACTCAATTACTAGGGGTCATAATTTCAAGGTGACAGAGGAAAAGTTAAGGGAGATATGCGTGGAAAATTCTTTACGCTGAGGGTGGTGGGTTCCTGGAATGTGTTGCCAACGGAGGTTTTAGGGGCAGGCACGATAGCATCATTTAAGATGTATCTAGACAGATACATAAATGGGCAGGGAGCGGAGGGATACAGATCCTTGGAAAATAGGCGACAGGTTTTGATAGAGGATCTGGATCGGTGCAGGTTTGGAGGGTCGAAGGGCCTATTCCTGTGCTGTGTTTTTTTATCACCTGCTGGCCAACATTCTTTGACTGTCCCTAGTGACCCTTGAACTACTGCAGTCCTCATGCTGTGGATTAACTCACAACGCCCTTGGGAAGGAATCCCAAGATTATGATTCGGATTTAGTGAAGGAATGGCAGTATTTTTCAAAGTCAGGATGGTGAATGGCTTGGAGCGGAACTTGCTGGTGATAGTGTTCCTGTATATCTGATGCCTTTGTCCTTCTGGATGGAAGTAATTGTGGGTTTGGAAGGTGCTGTCTGAGGATCTTTGGTGAATTTTTGTAGTGCATCTTCTCGAAAGCATTTCTGCTACCAAATGTCAGTGGAGGAGGGAGTGGATGCTTGGGGATGTTGTGCCGATCAAGCAGGTTGCTTTTTCCTGGTTGGAGTCAAGTTTCTTGAATGTTGCTGGAGCTGCACCCATTCAAGCAAGTTTTGTTACACCACAGCCCGGCCTTGTGTCTTGTAGAAGCTGGGCAGGTTTTAGGGGGTCAGGAGGTAAGTTATTTGCCACAGTATTCCTAGTGTCTGACCTGCTGTTCTAACCTCTGTGATTATGTGATGAGCCCAGTTGAGTTCCTGGTCAATGATAACACCAGGATGTTGATCGTGGGGTATTCAGTGATGGCAGCACCATTGAATAGCAAGGGCAGCAACTAGATTGTCTCTTATTTGTAATGGTTGGCAAAGATCCTTACATCTGACCTTATGATGGAGGGAAAGTCATTGATGAAGTAGCTGCAGATGGTTGGACCAAGTACTTTCCACTGAGGAACTCCTGTAGCGATATTCTGAAGCAGAGATGACTGATGTCCAGCCCCCCACAACTATCTTCATATATGGCAGATTTCACTCCAATCAGTGGTGAGTTTGCTCCCGATATCTATTGATTCCAGTTCTGCTGGAGCTCCTTGGTACCACATTCAGCTTTAATGTCAAGGGCTGGCACATTCCCCTCAATTCTGGAACTCAGCTCTTTGTCCATGTTTGAATCAAGGCTGTAATGAAGCCAAGAACTGAAAGGCCCTGGCAGAGCCCAAACTGGATGAAAATGAGCAGGTTATTGATAAGCATATGCAGCATGAGAGCATTGTTGGTGACATCTTGCATTACTTTACTGATGATCAAGAGTAGACTGATGGTGCAGTAATTGGCCATGCTGGATTTGCCCTGCTTTTTGTGTACTGGACATACCTGGGCAATTTTCCACATTGTCGGGTAGGTGTCAGTATTGTAACTACACTGGAAGAGCTTGTTTAGAACATAGAACATAGAACACAGAACATTACTGCACAGTACAGGCCCTTCGGCCTTCGATGTTGTGCCAACCTGTCATACCGATCTCAAGCCCATCTAACCTACACTATTCCATGTACGTCCATATGCTTATCCAATGATGACTTAAATGTACCTAAAGTTGGCGAATCTACTACCGTTGCAGGCAAAGCGTTCCATTCCCTCACTACTGTCTGAGTAAAGAAACTACCTCTGACATCTGTCCTATATCTTTCACCCCTCAATTTAAAGCTATGCTCCCTCATGCTCGCCGTCACCATCCTAGGAAAAAGGCTCTCCCTATCCACCCTATCTAACCCTCTGATTATTTTATATGTTTCAATTAAGTCACCTCTCAACCTTCTTCTCACTAATGAAAACAGCCTCAAGTCCCTCAGCCTTTCCTCGTAAGACCTTCCCTCCATACCAGGCAAAATCATAGTAAATCTCCTCTGCACACTTTCCAAAGCTTCCACATCATACTTATAATGCGGTGACCAGAACTGTACACAATACTCCAAGTGCGGCTGCACCAGAGTTTTGTACAGCTTCACCATAACCTCTTGGTTCCGGAATTCGATCCCTCTATTAATAAAAGCTAAAACACAGTATGCCTTCTTAACAGCCCTGTCAACCTGGGTGGCAACTTTCAAGGATCTGTGTACGTGGACACCGAGATCTCTCTGCTCATCTACACAACCAAGAATCTTACCATTAGCCCAGTACTTTGCCTTTCGGTTATTCCTACCAAAGTGCATCACCTCACACTTGTCTGCATTAAACTCCATTTGCCACCTCTCAGCCCAGCTCTGCAACTTATCTATGTCTTTCTGCAACCTACAGCATCCTTTGTCACTATCCACAACTCCACCGACCTTAGTGTTGTCTGCAAATTTACTAACCCATCCTTCTATGCCCTCATCCAGCTCATTTATAAAAATGACAAACAGCAGTGGACCCAACACCGACCCTTGTGGTACACTACTAGTAACTGGTCTCCAGGATGAACATTTCCCATCAACTACCACCCTCTGTCTTCTTTCAGCAAGCCAATTTCCGACCCAAACTGCTTTATCTCCCACAATTCCATTCCTCCGCATTTTGCACAATAGCCTATTGTGGGGAACCTTATCGAACGCCTTGCTGAAATCCATATACACCACATCAACCAGTTTACTCTCATCTACCTGTTTGGTCACCTTCTCAAAGAACTCAATAAGGTTTGTGACGCATGACCGTCCCTTCACAAAACCATGCTGACTATCCCTAATCAATTTATTCTTTTCGAGATGATTATAAATCCTATCCCTTATAACCTTTTCCAACACTTTACCAACAACTGAGGTAAGGCTCACTGGTCTATAATTACCAGGGTTGTCTCTACTCCCCTTCTTGAACAGGGGAACCACATTGGCTATCCTCCAGTCTTCTGGCACTATTCTCGGAGACAATGACGAGTTAAAGAGCAATGCCAAAGGCTCGGCAATCTCCTTCCTGGCTTCCCAGAGGATCCGAGGATAAATCCCATCCGGCCCAGGGGACTTATCTATCTTCACCCTCTGTAGGATTTCTAATACCTCTTCCTTGTGAACCTCAATCCCACCTAGTCTAGTAGTCTGTATCTCAATATTCTCCTCGACAACATTGTCGTTTTCTAGAGTGAATACTGTTGAAAAATATTCATTTAGCACTTCCCCTATCTCATCTGACTCCACACACAACTTACCACTATTATCCTTACCATTACCATGGTTTAGGGCAGCAGCAAGTTCTGGAGCACATGTCTTCAGTATTATTGCCAGAATGCCGTCAGAGCCCATAGCCTCCGCAGTATCTGGTATATCCAACCATCACTCTGAACAGGTTGGACAAAAGGAACTCTTTCCGCCTTGTATGACTCTATGCCTCTGACCATCGTATGATATCACGTGGAATGAATCAAATTTGCTGAAGACTGCTATCTGTAGTGCTGGGGACCAGTGGAGGAGGCTGTTATTTCATTTGGACTGCTTTGGGTTATAGAAGCCCTGCAGTGCAGAAACTGGTAGTTTGGCCCATCAAATCTGTCCCAATCCTTTGAAAACCCCCCTCATCCCACTCAAACCTATCCAATCCCAATTTGTACATCTTTGGACAGTGGGGAGAAACCAGAGCACTCGGCAGAAACCCACACAGACACGGGAAGAATGTGCAAACTCCAAGCAGACAGTGACCCAAGGATGGAAGCAAGCACAGGTCTCTGGTGCTGTGAGGCAGCAGTCCCAACCACATGCATGTTTCCTCTTGTTTACTTTGTTTCAGAGGCAGGAAATCTCAAGAAAAAGATCATGCAGACAGAACCATAGATTCAGTCGTGATTTCCAAGTCAACCAGATGAGTATCCTGCTGTATTTAGGTTAATTACAGAGAAGTTAAGATGCCGCAATTTTACATTCTGCGTCTAATTCACCCCAATCAAATCAACAATAAAGAAGAATACAGGAAGATATAAACCAGATCGAAACTGGACACACAAAAAAATTCTTGAGTTTGACAATACCTTGTCATGCAAAAAAAAATTCTGCATCCTTTATCGACACCCAGTTGAGATTAACCTGCATTTATTCAGAATTCTTTAGACAAGGATTTAATTATTCATATTTTTACTGGAACCATGTGTTGAACATTGTAGTTATGATGGAGTCGTTAAGGCGATGGATTAACAATACTTTGGAGCGCCCCCTTGTGGCACAGTGATAGTGCTCCTACCCCTGGCCTAGGAGGCCCGTGTTTAAGCCCTACCTGATCCAGAGGTGTGTATAGGCATCTCTGAACTAGGTGTTTACAAAAAATAGGTCAACTGAAAAAAAAAGCAGACACAGGATACCTTCACAGAGAGGTGGGCCCAGCAGGGGATGCGGTACTTTCCCAAAAAATAACTTTAGACAGAATTGACTTTCCCCTAATAGATTCTTTTTGTTTGTGGTTTGGGCACTTCAACCAGTTTGTGCGTTAAAAACACGCTACCCAAGTGCTTTTGTAGATGAGTTGAACAAAGCACCACAGAATTCAGTTTGCAGTTCAACTCAATTTTATTATCAAAATAATCCTTATTAAAATACCTTACCTGCTTTTGTCAATGTTCCACAATATTTACTCTCTATCTAGCTCTATTCATCTGAGAAAGGATTATACCTGTAACAATCCATATGATTGAATTGGGCCATTGGAATCTTCTGTCTGACTTCAGGATAGCTATGTTCCACAAAGGTGAGCCCCACACATCAGGCCAGACCTTCTTCCTCTCTCTCCATATTGTTGGAGCTCTGCTGTTGGGCTAGGTTGCATCTTCGTTGACTCTTCACTAACTCTTCACTGAAAGGTTGACGCCCAGGTGTGTTCTTAATCCCTCTCGTACCTGACCTTCCAGAATTTTCTGTGGCCTTTAGTTAATGGGGTGATCAGCTGAATTTGAATAATCCAATCAGATCACGCCAACACCCTTCATTGTAGCAATGCCAGGAGGTGTAAAGTGCACATACTCAAGCTGTCAAGGTGCCAGAAAGTCTGATTGATACTCCTCCAATACACAACCCTCAGGCTGTTTGTAACTGGTTCCTCTTTAACCTCTGTAACCTCTTTGATCTTGCTTTTATTGTTCTGAGGCCAATAGCTGCTGGCTACGATAACAAAGTGTGAAGCTAGATGAACACAGCAGGCCAAGCAGCATGTCAGGATCACAAAAGCTGACGTTTTGGGCCTAGACCCTTCATCAGAGAGCTGCTGGCTACTGTTTAGTTTGGCCAAGTTGCTGTGGGGCCTGATTTCTCCAGCTGTGGGGTAATTTATAATATCAAATTTTGGGCCTGTGGTCACTTGGCCACAATTTGCACTTAAATAGAATTTGAAATGGTAGAATTTTGGTAGTGGTGGTTAATAGATGATAAATGCCTTTAGTAATTTGCTGGTGGGAAAAGTAGTTTGGATATGTGTGATGATACTTTCAGATGTAAGAGAAAAATAAAACTTTCAATCAATTCCTCAGAATCTGGCCATTTGCCCCACTTGACACATCATGGTTGGGTGCTCCAGATCCATGTGACTTTCTTCCAATCCAAATCCATTTGAGTTTTCTCCTATTCTTTTTTCATCGTGTATTTTTATATGTCAGTATCTCATTCCTTCCTTACCCAGTGGGTAGTTAGGTTGATGTAGTGAAAGTATAGACTTCGAGAAGGCTGGAAGTAAGTAGAGGAGAGTTAATAGGCCTAAGGGGACATAGCATTTGAAAAGTAGGTGCCTGGAGTAACAATTTGCATTTCTTAGAGGGCATATCTCAAAGCAACATTTCTCCAACCTAGCTTTTCACCTGCTCCTCCAGAATCTTCCACATTCATTTGTTCCAGTTACTGATGGTGTACCACAAGGGTCGGTGTTGGGCCCACTGCTGTTTGTCATTTTTATAAATGAGCTGGATGAGGGCGTAGAAGGATGGGTTAGTAAGTTTACAGACGACACTAAGGTCGGTGGAGTTGTGGATAGGGACGAAGCATGCTGTAGGTTGCAGAGAGACATAGATAAGATGCAGAGCTGGGCTGAGAGGTGGCAAGTGGAGTTTAATGCAGACAAGTGTGAGGTGATGCACTTTGGTAGAAGTAACAGGAATGCAAAGTACTGGGCTATTGGTAAGATTCTTGGTGGTGTAGATGAGCAGAGAGATCTCAGTGTCCATGTACACAGATCCTTGAAAGTTGCCACCCAGGTTGACAGGGCTGTTAAGAAGGCATACAGTGTTTTAGCTTTTATTAATAGAGGGATCGAATTCCGGAACCAAGAGGTTATGGTGAAGCTGTACAAAACTCTGGTGCGGCCGCACTTGGAGTATTGCGTACAGTTCTGGTCACCGCATTATAGGAAGGATGTGGAAGCTTTGGAAAGTGTGCAGAGGAGATTTACTAGGATGTTGCCTGGTATGGAGGGAAGGTCTTACGAGGAAAGGCTGAGGGACTTGAGGCTGTTTTTGTTAGAGAGAAGAAAGTTGAGAGGTGACTTAATTGAGACATATAAGATAATCAGAGGGTTAGATAGGGTGGATAGGGAGAGCCTTTTTCCTAGGATGATGACGGTGAGCACGAGGGGGCATAGCTTTAAATTGAGGGGTGAAAGATATAGGACAGATGTCAGAGGTAGTTTCTTTACTCAGAGAGTAGTAAGGGAATGGAATGCTTTGCCTGCAACAGTTATGGGTTCGCCAACTTTAAGTACATTTAAGTCGTCATTGGACAAGCATATGGCCATACATGGAATAGTGTAGGTTAGATGGGCTTGAGATCAGTATGACAAGTCGGCACAACATCAAAGGCCGAAGGGCCTGTACTGTGCTGTAATGTTCTGTGTTCTATGTTCTATCTATGTTCTATGTTCTATCTATGTTCTATGTTCATCGTACGATAAGAACAAAAGAAATAGAAGCAGAAGTATGATATGTGATGGCTTACATCCTTGCTACCATTCAATAAAACCAGGTTTGAGCTTCTATCCAAACTGCTACCTAGTGCTAAGGCAAATGGTTGTGGTTGTTGGAGGTCAGTCATCTGATCTCCAGGACATCTGTGTAGGAGGTTCTCAGCATAGTATCCTAAGTCAAACCATTTTTAGCTGTTTCAAAGATCTTTCCTCTATCTGAAACCCAGAATTGGGGATGCTCCCTGATGATTTCACCATGTTCGGCACCATTTGTAACTTCACAGATGCTGAAGCAGTCTTTGTCCATATGCATAGAAACGTAGGAGCTGGAGGAGATTATTCGGCCCTTCAAGGCTGCTCCACCAAACATCACAATCATGGCTGATCGTCCAACTCAACAGCCTAATCCTGCTTTGTCCCCACAACCGATGATCCCATTTTCCCCAAGGGCTATGTCTAGCTGCCTCCTGAACACATTCAATGTTTTGGCATCAACTGCCTCCTGTGGTAATAAATATGTAACAAGGGCTGGACAACAGGTGGAGGAGCTGGTCTCGTGGTATTATCATTGCGCTGTTAATCCAGGGACCCAGATAACATTCTGTACACCTGGGTTTGAATCCTGCCAAAGCAGATGGAGGAATTTGAATTCAATAAAAATCTGGAACAAAAAAGCCTCATGATGACCGTGAATTGATTGTCAGGGAAAATCCCATCTGGTTCACCAATGTCCTTGAGGGAAGGAAACTGCCATCCTTACCTGGTGTAGTCTACATGTACTCCAGACCCACAGCAATGTGGTTGACTCTTGACTGCCCTCTGGGCAATTAGGGATGGGCAATAAATGTTGCCTAGCCAGTGACGCCTTCATCCTGTAAACAAATAAAGGAAATTAAAAACAACAAGATCCAGGCTTGGACTGATAAGTGAAAATAAACATTCATGTCACATAATCTCCAGGCAATGACCGTCTCTAACAAAAGAGAATCTAAACATTGCCCATCTAGCATTCAACGGTTTTACCTCACTGTTCTCACAGTCAACAGCCTGAGCATTAGCCTCGACCAGAAACTGAAGTGGACTCGCCATATAGATACTGTGACTCGAACAGCAGATCAGAGATTAAAAATTCTGCAGCAGTTAATTCACCTTCTAATTCTCCAAAGACTGCCCACTATCCACAAAGCACAAGTCAGGGCTGAGATGGGATATTCTCCACTTGCCTGGTTGAGTGCAGCTCCAATTACACTCAGGAAGTTCAACACCATTGAGGTCAAAGCAGCCCATTCGATCAACACTCTATCCAGCACCTCCAACGTTCATTCTCTCTACCACTTCAAAGGCAGCAGTGCGTATGATCTTCAAGATGCATTGTAGTAATTCATCGAGGTTCTTCTCTCAGCATCCTTCACTCACACAACAATTACTATCAAGAAGGACAAGGGCAGCAGATACAGGGGAACGTAACTGCCTGCATCCTGACTTGGAAATAGATCACCATTCTTTTAGTGTTGCTGGGGCAAAAGTATGGAATTCCATCCCTGACAGATTATGTATCTGCCTGCAATATATGGACTGGAATAGTTCAAGAAGGCAAATTGCCACAATCTTCTCCAGGAAAATAAGGGATGGGCAAGAAATGGGAAGCCACCTAAAATGCCGGCATCCAAAGAGCAATTAAAAAAACCCTTCACCTTGATAATTCTATATTATCTATTCTCATCATGTCTAAAAATTGACCGGTGAAGTAATTCAAGCATTTACAACTTTTTTTTTATTTCAGTCTTCCATCCTTGCCTCATAATTCAGGAATCTTGCCATTCACAAACAAGGACTGTGGCTGTTCCTCATCGTTCCTGACAACCTTTCTACCCAGGTCATTTCTTGTCCTATGCTTCCACCCACAAGGTTGATCATCACAGCAACAGCTTCAATTTCATAACACTTTTAGCACTGAGATATGAGCACTAACTACATAAAAATTGCTGCCAAGCCAAGGAAGGTTTTCAGAGAAGCGATTAAATTTGGTGAAGGGAATGCAGTTTAAGGATCTTAGCTGAGGAAGGAGAAATAGTAAGGCTTATAAAAGTAATTCACCAACTGGGAAGGAAGCAGGAGGCCATAGTTGGGCAAGTGCAAAGTTCTGAGATGGTTAGTAGTGACAAGAAGAGGATAGATCATGAACAGAAGACAATTTGAGAGAGAAGCTGGTGGGAGTCTGAAAGCCAATCAGGTGGCCAAAAATTAAATTCTATCCAACTATCTTCCAACTTCCCTTCCATATGTAATCTGCAGGCTTTCAGAGTCCAGTTTATATGACCTTGCTATGGTATGTTGATTTATCTTGGCTTCTCTCCTGCATACATGAACTTTGTTGGCATCTTGGACAGTGTCCTTGAACCTTTGCAAAATAATTTCAAAGTAAAATGATTCATAAGCACCCATTATCTCTTTACCATAATTCCCTCGCCCTCTTCCCTTCCTATTAAACATCCACTAGTTTACTGATGAGCTGATAATTGTTTCTTAATCATGCTCTTTAACAAACTTCTGTCTATGTTTATGACAAACAAATTAAATGTGCTCACTACAACATTAACATTTGAAGTTCTAGCACACAGTCTCTCAAATAAGCTAGAAGGCTGCTATCACATCTATAAAACGTATGCTTGTAACGCAATGCTGTGAATTAAATCTGACAACATTTTGTGAGCTTTCTTAAAACTTGAGCTTTAAAATCTGCTTTTACATGAGTTATCTGAACTAAGACTGTCATTCTCAGTGATGGAGGAAAGTACCTTTTCTGTTTTAAGCATATAGAGCAGAATTTTCCATGATTCATGATTTTGAATATTAAAATGTCACAAAAGAAGAACACCTGCATTTTCAAGCCCACAATGGTCTGTTACAAAAGCTAAGTAATAATTGAAATAAAACCATCAGCTTGACAGGACTCACTATAATCAGTGAATGTTAAAACAACATCTCATGACTCAATATACACCACACACTAAACCAATGCAATGGCACTGAAAATTCACTCCTCAATTAAGAAAATAATACAGCAAAACATGTCTGTTTGCTTTTAGAAACAGCTGCATGGAATCTTTCCCTTGTATGTTTCTGAACTCAGTTCATCGTATCATGGCTCAAAAGCAGGACAAGGGAAGGGGACATCCTGGGTCATGGAGACATTTATTTTGTGTAATGTTGCACATGCAACAAATGCAAACAAATACGTTAAGTTACAAACAAATAGGTTAAGTTGTTCATTATGATCTCAATAAAATTGTGGCATTAACCCCAATGTGTCCAATTTGTGTCATTTGACAAGAAGATTGAGGCAGTTTTTGCAGTGAAACCTGGCAATGCGTAGAATACATGACAATTTAATGATTTCAGGTATTTTCTTTTTGCTAGGTGAGGGAGATCTGACTTTACTCGTTCGGGGGAATGTGCGTAACACTGGAATTGCCAGAGTTTGTTCTATACCACTAAATGTCCTCAAGCTGCCTTCTTGGACAGCTGCATTCTGTGGGATGCAAAGGACAACAACATTGCTGATAAGGATGGAATTCAGAATTCTGCACCAATGACAGTTTTAAATTGGTCAGTTTAGGGCTCAATAAGCCTAAGGCTGGTGTAGCTGACTGATGTCTTGTTCACCCAGTGTATTAGGGGACACAAATTGGTATTGATTGGGAGGCAATGGGCTAGCCATCCATCTGAGATAGTCAAACAGGAGGCTGAAGAACACAGCAGGCCAGGCAGCATCTGGAGGAAAGGAGCAGTCAATCTATCAGGTATTACCCATCTTCAGGGCTGATAGACAATTGTTTCTGGAGGCATTGAAGGTGTAGTGAATGTGGAGCATTGAAGGTAGGTCTAAATTTTGAAGGTTTAAAATGTTCCCGTAGGCCTCGATAGATGAGATGGT
The DNA here is from genome assembly GCF_030684315.1 of Stegostoma tigrinum. Lineage (NCBI taxonomy): Eukaryota > Metazoa > Chordata > Chondrichthyes > Orectolobiformes > Stegostomatidae > Stegostoma > Stegostoma tigrinum. The sequence goes on from NC_081354.1 coordinate 171,974,547, forward strand.
GGTGAAGACCGGAACTGAGGACGGTTACTTGGCTGTAGTAGCGGGTTTGTTTCATAGTCCGTTCAAAGAGCTGAAGGGCTGAAGAGGTCACAACAGTGTGACAGTGAGAAAGGGATTCACTGAGTTCACATCTGAGAAGGTCCCCATTAACAACTATTCACCCTCCCAGCCTGATCGTTGGCAACTCCTTTGTCTGTCCAACTGTCTTTCTCTCTCTTTGGGCTCTATCCTATCGTTTACTCCCTACCCCACCCACCTTCCTATTTTCTGCATATAAACTGACGTTTTCCCAGCCACCAGCAGTTCTGAGGAAGGGTCACTGGACCCGAAACGTTAACTCTGGTGTTTCCTTCATAGATGCTGCCAGACCTGCTGAGCTTTTGCAGCAACTTTGTCTTTGTATCTAATTTAGCAGTCTCCTATGTGGCACTTTAGAACATAGAACATAGAACAGGAGCAGCACGGTGGCTCAGTGATTAGCACCGTTGCCTCACAACATCAGGGACCCACATTCACTTCCACCCTCAGGCGACTGTCTGTGTGGAGTTTGCACATTCTCCTCATGTCTGCATGGGTTTCCTCCAGGTGTTCTGGTTTCCTCCCAAAGTCCAAAGATGTGCAGGCTAGGTGAATTAGCCATGCTAAATTGCCCGTAGTGTGTAGATTAGGTGGGTTTAGGGGGATGGATCTGGGTGGGATGTTCTGAGGGTCAATGTGGCCAGGGATAGTGTGGGGGGAGGGGCTTAGATTAGTTCACATTAGCAACATCGAGGGCTGAAGGGCCTGTTCTGCGCTGTATTGTTCTATGTTCTATGTTCTATGATATCCCCTTGGTGAAGTCCTATTTTACCATGCATTCCCAACGCATCCTTACTAAGCCTCATCAACCACTGAGGTCTGGCTAATGGGCATCTTGTTTGAGATAACACAGTGCAGAACTGGAGCAGCACAGCAGGCCAGGTAGCATCAGAGTTAGGGTTAGGGTTCACCAGCCCCACACTCCAGACTGTGTTATCTGTGACTCCAGAGTTGGCAGTTCTTACTGTCACTAGGCATGTAGTTTCCTGTCTTCTGCTTGTCTCCCTTCTTAAACAGGGGTGTTACATTAGCCATTTTCCAGTTCTCCCCGACTCCAGCTTTTAATGGAAAGATCACCATCAAAACCTCTACAATCCTCCTTCAGAACTCCAGGTTGTAATCCATCCAATCCGAGTGATTTATCCGCCTTCAGAACTTTCAGTTTGCTCAGCACCTTCTCCTTAGTGATGACCACTGCACTCACCTTTGCCCCCTGGCTCTCTTGAAGTTCGGTTATACTGCTTGTGTTGTCAACCATGAAGACTGATGCAAAATCCTTCACTTTGCCATTATTACTTCTCCAGCCTCATTGTCCAATGTTCACTCTTGCCTAATTTACTCTAATATTTCATCTTTTTCCTGCATATTGCTCACTTAGTTATACTCTGTTGGCTTTTAAAGACTTCCAAATCCTTTGGTATCCCACTGATCTTCACATTGTATGCTTTTGCTTTTGTTTTTATATTCTTCTTTGTCATTCCTGTTAGTATATTTGTTCTTCCTTCAGATAAATTTCTGCTGTGCCTCCCAAAGTACCCTGAGAAAGTGCCCCTGATTTCTCAAATATTGCAGGAAGAGCATTGTGCAGGGTTGAGATCTCCTACCAATGCGAACCTTACCAACTAAATTCACCAAAGGTCCTCAGACAGCTCCTTCCAAACCTGCGACCACTTCCATCTAGAGGGACAAGGGCAGCAAACAAATGGAAACACCACCACCTTCAAGTTCCCCTCCCAGCCAATCACCATCCTGACTTGGAAATGCAACGCCGTTCCTTCACTGTCACTGAGTCAAACTCCTGGGATTCCCTCCCTAATGGCGTTGTGAGCCGACCGACAGCTGTTGGACTGCAGCTGTTCAGAAAGGCAGCTCACCACCACCATCTCAAGGGCAACCAGGGATGGGCAAGAAATGCTGACCAGTCAGCGACACCCACATCCCACAAATTAATAGAGAAAAACTTTACATAACAAGTGACAACTTACTGCTGTGGATCTGGAATTACATGTAGGCCAGACCAAGTAAGGAAAGCAACTTACTTTCCCTAAAGGACGTGGTCAAGCTGACTAATCAATATCCTGGAAGCATTCATACAAATCACTCCATGGCAGATGGTGAAAGCTGAATTTGATTAACAAAACATCTGGTATTTAAAGCTGGTTTAAAGGCAACCATGATTGTTGATTGCTATTAAAAATCCATTTGGTTCACAGATGTGCTTTGGAGAGGGAAATCTGCATTCATTTTCTGGTCTGACCTACATATACCTCCAGAATGTGGTTGACTCTTAATTGCCCTGTTGGTCCTTTATTCATTCACAGGATGAGCACATCACTGGCCAGGCAACATTTACTGCCCATCCCTAATTGCACAGAGGGCAGTTAAGAGCCAGTCACATTGCTGTGGGTCTGGAGTCACAAGTAAGCCAGACCAGGTAAAGATTTCAGATTTCTTCCAAAAAGGACCAGGTGGGTTAGTGAGCCAGATAGGTTTCCCCCCAATAATTGCCAATGGATTCATGGTCATCATTAGACTCTTAATTCCACCATCTGCCATGGCGGGATTCAAACCCAGTGCCCAGGGCATTATCTGGGTCCCTGGATTAACCGTCTAGCGATAATACCACTCGAACATTGCTTCCTCTCCAATTAGACACAGGCAATAAACTAGTGATCCTTGTATCCTATGGACAAATAAAAACAGCAACAGAATATACAGCAGCAATTCTTGACATCGGAAGCCATCTGCTGTGTTTCTTTTAGGAATCCCTTGTAAAATACTGATGAAAGTACTTGTCATAAATTCCAATGATCTTACATGAACAGATGAGTGTTTCAATTGATGTATTTTGCCATCTCAGAATGTCAAGTGGCAGACAGCTAATGGCCTTCAGGTTACACTATGCTCATATTAGTTCTCATATGTTTTAAATATTTATATGAAGTTATTTTCTTTGTTCCTCAGCAGAGTCATTAACCTCTTTGTATTAAGATGTTTTGAGCATGCATTTGAGGTCAGTATATTCACCAACAGACATCACTTGAAGATCAGGTTAAACAATGAAGTTGAGTTTATTTAATTAGCACAGATATTCAAAGGCTAAACATGTAGGTTTACTTTGCAACTAACTAAACTACTTTGCACTTTGACTCCTGTCCTGTTGAATTGTGCTTTTCACCAAGGAGTCAAGCCTGCATTGTCCTCCCCTCATGGGTTCTGCACACCATGGGGTCTAGGCATTGGATGTTCATGCTATAATCTTGAAGCTGCTCTGCGTAATTGGACAGTTCCTACTCAGCTTGCTGCATCGGTCTCTGTTATCTTGTCTAAGAGTGACTATTGCCCAACTCTCTTGTAAAATTCTTTATTACATGATAATATTATAGTTTACTGATCACAGCTTTCTAGCACAGCTTTCTCTTCTGTTCTTACACATGATGATTGATGTCACAGTTGCATCATCGTGTACAATATTATGAACAAACCCAGGCTGAGTTTCCCCAATTCATTATAGTTTTGGACGGAATACTACAAGCTGTTAAACTCGTGGGTGAGGAAGGATAAATTGGCTCCTCTTCTTTATTTACCCACCTTCTCATTTGGAAGCAACAAGGTTAATTTCAAAAACTCTCCTTTCTCTTGTGGATTCCCTTCTCCCAGACCTAATAAAATGACATTTTAAAAAATGAATCAATTTATTGCCAAGGAAATAGAGGATAAAAAGCAGGGAGGTGTTGCTCCAACTGTACAAAACATTAACAAGACTGCATCCAGGGAACTGCTTACAATTATGGTTCCCTTATTTGAGGAGGGATATAATTGTATTGGAGGCAGTTCAGAGGAGGCTGTCACTGGATTTATTGCAGAGATGGGGGCTTTCTCTTAAGAAGAGATGGAACGGTTTAGGGCTGTACTGTTTGCAGTTGAGAAGAATGTGAGGAGATTAATTATGGGATGAAAGATGTCAAATCGGATTAACAAATTAGAAATAGGATCTTTCCTCATGCAGAGCAATCTAGAATGATTGGTCATACATTTCGGATAAGGGGTAGCAGATTTGTTTGGGGATGAGGTGAAATTACTGCTCTCGAAGATCTGTGGAATTCACGACCTCACAGCCTGGTGGATGCTGGAACATTGAAGAGGAGCTCGACAGATTTTTAAATTAGAAATGGGCTGAAGAGTTATGGAGAGCTGGCAGGAAACTGGAGCTTGAGGCCGAAATCACATCAGCTATGATAGTTTCAAATGGTGGAGCAGGTTCGAGGGGCTTTCTTTTTCAAATCATGAGATGTGGGCATCAGTGGTTCAGCCAGCATTCATTGCCCATCCCTAATTTCCCAGACAGCAATTGAGAGTCATCCACATTGTTGTGGGTCTGGAGTCACATGTAGGCTAGATCAGGTAAGGATGGCAGTTTCCTCCATACCAGATTGCCCTCCATACCAGGCAACATCCTGGTGAACCTCTTCTGGACCCTTTCCGAAGCATCCACATCCTTTCAGTAATGTGGCGACCAGAAATGTACACAGTATTCCAAACGTGGTTGAACCAAAGTCCTATGCAAATGTAACATGACTTGCCAACTCTTGTACTCAATACCCCATCCAATGAATAAAAGCATGCTGTATGCCTTCTTGACCACTCTATCAACATGTGTTGCCACCTTCAGGGTACAATGGACCTGAACACCCAGATCTCTCTGTGCATCAATTTTTCCCCAGGGCTTTTCCATTTACCAGATAGCTCACTCTTGAATTGGATCTTCCAAAATGCTTCACCTCATATTTGCCTGGATTGAACTCCATCTGCCATTTTTCCACCCAACTCTCCAATCTATCTATAGTCTGCTGCATTCTCCGACAGTCCCCTTCACTATCTGCTACTCCACCAATCTTAGTGTCATCTGCAAACTTGCTAATCAGACCAGCTGCACCTTCCTCCAGATCATTTACATATATCACAAACAACAGTGGTCCCAACACGGATCCCTGTGGAACACCACTGGTCACAGTTCTCCGTTTTGAGAAACTCCCTTCCACTACAACTCTCTTTTTCCTGTTGCCCAGCCAGTTCTCTATCCATCTAGCTAGTACACCCTGGACACCATGCGGCTTCACTTTCTCCATCAGCCTACCATGGGGAACTTTATAAAACGTCTTACTGAAGCCCATGTATATGACAACACAGCTCTTCCCTCATCGATCAAGTTTGTCACTTCCTCAAAGAATTCTATCACATTGCTACGACATGACCTTCCCTGAACAAAACAATGCTGCCTATCACTAATAAGCCCATTTTCTTCCAAATGTAAATAGATCCTGTCCCTCAGTATCTTCTCCAGCAACTTCCCCACCACTGACGTCAGGCTCACCAGTCTATCATTACCTGGATTATCCCTGCTACCCTTGTTAAACAAGGGGACAACATTAGCAAATCTCCAGTCCTCCGGGACCTCAACCCCGCTCAAGGCCGCTGCAAAGATATCAGTTAAGGCCCTAGCCATTTCCTCTCTTGCTTCCCTCAGTAACCTGGGATAGATCCCATCCGGACCAAGGGACTTATCCACCCTAATACCTTTTGGAATACCCAACACTTCCCCCCCTCCTTATGCCGACTTGACCTAGATGAATGAAACATCGATCCCTAACCTCAATATCCATCATGCCCCTCTCCTCAGTGAACATCGACACAAATTACTCATTAAGAATCTCATTCATTTTCTCTGACTCTTCACATAACCTCCCTCCTTTGCCCTTGAGTGGGCCAAACCTTCCTCTAGTTACCCTTCTGCTCCTTATGTATGAATAAAAGGCTTTAGGATTTTCCTGAACCCTGTTTGCTAAAGATATTTCATGACCACTTTTAGCCCTCTTAATTCTTTGTTTCAGATTGGTCCTACTTTTTTGATATTCTTCCAAAGCTTCATCTGTTTTCAGTCGCCTAGACCTTATGTATGCTTCCTTTTACCTCTCTGCTAGTCTCACAATTTCATCTGTCATCCATGGTTCCCTAGTTTTGCCCTTTCTATCCTGCATTTTCACAGGGACATGTCTGTCCTACACTCTAATCAACCTGTCTTTAAAAGCTTCCCGCATATCAAATGTGGATTTACCCTCAAACAGCTGCTCCCAATCCACATTACCCAGCTCCTGCCAAATTTTGCTATAGTTGGCCTTCGCTTAATTTAGCACTCTTCCTTTAGGACCACTCTCATCTTTGTCCATCAGTATTCTAAAACTTACAGATTTGTGATCACTATTCCCAAAGGAATCCCCTACTGAAACTTCAACCACCTGGCCGGGCTCATTCCCCAACACCACGTCCAGTATGGCCCCTTTCTGAGCTAGACTATTTACACACTGCTCTAGAAAACCCTCCTGGATACTCCTTACAAATTCTGCTCCATCTAAACCCCTAACACTGAATGAATCCCAGTCAATGTTGGGAAAATTAAAATCTCCCATCACCACCACCCTGTTGCTCCCACATTTTTCCATAATCTGTCTACATATTTGTACCTCTATCTCATGCACACTTGTTAGGGGGCCTGTAGTGCAGCCCCAGCATTGTTACCGCACCCTTCCTATTTCTGATCTCTGCCCATGTTGCCTCGCTGCTCAAGTCCTCTGTTGAGCCCTTCTTCAGCACAGCTGTGATATCTTCTTTGACCAGTAATGCAACTCCTCCACCCCTTTTACCTCCCTCTCTATCCTGCCTGAAGTATCTATATCCTAGGAAATTTAGTTTCCAATCTTGCCCTTCCCTCAACCAGGTCTCAGTAATATCAATAACATCATACTCCAGCTACTAATCCAAGCCCCAAGTTCATCTGCCTTACCTACTACACTTCTCGCATTAAAACAAATGCACCTCAGACCACCTGACCCTTTGCGTTCATCATCTGCTCTCTACCTACTCTTCCCCTTAATCACACTGACTTCATTATCTAGTTCCTTACAGGCTTTAGTTACTATCTCCTCACTCTCCATTAACCTCCTCATTTGGTTCCCCGCCCCCGCCACATTAGTTTAAACCCTCCGCAATAGCGTTAGCAAAAGCACCCCCTCGGACATTGGTTCCAGTCCTGCCCAGATGTAGACTGTCCAATTTGTAATAGTCCCATCTCCCCCAGAACTGGTCCCAATGTCCCAGAAATCTGACATGTCCATAAATCACAAAGATAGCAGCAGATCAAGAAAGCAGCTCATCACCAACTTTTCCAGGCCTAGCCCACAAAGCCTACACCCACCATGTACAAATAAATAGAAACTTCTTGTGATGATGCATGATTAGAATTAACTCAAAATCAACCCTACTAAAAAAACACATTACATTTCAACAATATTAAAACATAATACATCAATGAAATACATGATGTACTGAACCACACTTTTTGTACTTTGGTACAAATATTGCTGAATATCAGAAGATAATAATAAGGAATAATTGAGCAGCTTATTAAATAGCCTCTTTCTGTCTGTATTATCTTAACCAATGTAACACTGGAATCTTCAATATTATTGATTGTTGCAAAATATACTTGTCAAAAGCATTGTCAATCAGCCAGCCAAAGTATTGAGATGCCCAAATACATAAACAGCACACCTTCTCTAATAAAAAAGTTTCCGTCATTTTATTTTTTGTTTTCAGTGTTTGATTTTCCTTAAGCAGGATATGAAGAAAACACCATTCAAAAATCCAGTTTGTTATTGGGCTCAAATCAAAAAAGCCAAATAGTCATGTCATCATTGATTATCTCCTACCTGCTTGAATCATTAATATTTTGTGCTCCTGATGCTCATGGCTGAAGAATGGTTTTCCTGTCCTACTCCATTGAATACCTCAAGTTTGCAGTTAGTTGTAATGCTTGCAAATAAGTTTATGGTCTGAATTCAACATCATATACTGCCAAGATAATAAAATGTGAGGCTGGATGAGCACAGCAGGCCAAGCAGCATCTCAGGAGCACAAAAGCTGACGTTTCGGGCCTAGACCCTTCATCTCTGATGAAGGGTCTAGGCCCGAAACGTCAGCTTTTGTGCTCCTGAGATGCTGCTTGGCCTGCTGTGCTCATCCAGCCTCACATTTTATTATCTTGGAATTCTCCAGCATCTGCAGTTCCCATTATCTCTGATCATATACTGCCAATCAGCAGAAAAATGATACAAAAGCAAGAAATGAAATGTGCTATTTTTAAATCCAATATAAGTTTCTAATCTGTAATTAGAAATTGGAATAGAATGGTATTTGAATTAAATAGAAAAAATGTGAGCAATTACATTTCTTTTACTTGCGTCAATCTCGATGAAAGCAAAATGTTTTCATTTTAATTTTATTTGGCACAACAATTATTTTATACTGGAAAGATATTTAGTGACAAACTCCTGAAAGCTGTTCATGTGCAACGTTTCCACAACATTTTCATCAAGTTAAATGTTTTGCCTCGTGAACAAATTAGTCAAAAACACAGCAGGTGACAAGTTATTAAGTTATATTACTATAATGACATGTTCACAGTGTAACATTATTTCAGTCAGTGGACTTGAGGCAATAACCAATTTGAATGGCCCTGGGTAGACCTGCTGAAGGGTCCACCCCATCTGCCTTGCTATTCAACAGTTCCAAAGTTGCACATTGTTGCCACAATTGCCTACACTTACAAATCCTGAAATGTGCCACCTCTCTCATAGAGAGGTAAAAACCCAGAGTTGAGACCACAAACATACTAGCCATGATTTTATTGAATGGTTGAGGAGGCTATAATGGGAAACTGGCCCAATGAACTTTTCCTGCTCTTAATTCTTACTTTCATTGAGATAACTCTGTTGTGCATTTAACTCAATTAATACAAATTTGGGGTGCTTAAATAATGTGATTATATCCGAATGTAAAGGCTTACTTTTTGACTCGTTCCATAGTTGTGTGCAGCCTCAGGCTATTTCAATAAATCGAAAAGGAAAGATTGAAGATGTTAAATTTCCCTTACTGCTACTCTGTTTAATAAGAGCTGGAGCAGGAAAGAAATGCCTTGCAGCTTTGCATTTAGAGAGAAAAAAAATCCTTCATACAAGGAAATGACATCTTTAGGAATTGAGGTATCAATCAAAATTCTTTGTACAAGTCTGACAGGCACATTTCATCATATGTTACCCCTCATAGCATCTTTAAAGCCATACAATCATGATAGGCAATTAGTAGGATTATGAATGCTCTTATTACAGATTAGTGATATAAAGCAATACTGTTGGACTTGACAAAAGAATAAACACTTCAGAGTCAAAAACAAAAATTGCTGGAAAAACTCATCCTCAGGATGCCACCACCAGACACCATTCTCCTCCTTCCTCCCACAACAGTGATAGGGTTCCCCTGCCACAAATTTAACACCCTATCAGCATCCACATTAAAAGGGTCCTTAGCCACTAGACAAATATTTCCCTCTACTCTGTTGTCAGACTTCTGCAGGGTCTGTTCCCTCCAGGACACCCTGGCACCCCCGTCCTCCACTACTTCACCTCCCCACAACCCCGCAGCATCTTCCTGTACATTTACAGAAAGTGCAATATCCGCCCATTTACTTATTCCCGCCTTGCTATCAAGACCCCAGACTCATCTTGCAGGTGAAGCAGTGATTTGCCTCCACTTCAATCAATCAAGTCTATCAGATTCATAGCTCACAGTATGGTTTCCTCTACACTGGGGAGACAAAGTGCAAATTGGGTAACTGCTTTGCAAAACACCTCGTTCAATTGACAGAAACAACCGGGAGCTACCTGTTGCCTGTCATTTCAACACAACACCATGCTCCCTGGCCAGTATTTCTGTCTCGGGCATGCTGCAGTACTCCAGTGAGGCTCAGAACAGCTGCAAGAACAACACCTCTTTTTCCACTTGGCAATTCTGCAGTCTGCAGGACTCAACACTGAATTCAATGATTTTAGGACGTGAGCACCTTCTCCCATGTCCTGAACCAAATCCCCCCACACACCAGGCCTTGTCACCACATTTGTTGCCAGCACACTTTGTCAGCCACCGATGGTCCCCGTTACCAACTATTCATTCTCCCAAGCTGACCTTTACCTCTTCCTTTATCTACCCAGATGTTTTTCTCTCTCTAGGCTGCATCTCCACCTATCCTATACTCCACCCCACCATCCTCCCCACCCATATTTAGCATATTTAGTCATCTTTTACTTGCTAAAATCAGTTCTGAAGAAGGGTCACTGTACCCGAAACAAACTCTGCTTTCTCTCCACAGATACCCCCAGACCTGCTGAGTATCTCTGTCTTTCTTTAAATGGCCACTTAAAACCTACCTTTTTGATCAAACATCTGTTTGCATGTCCCAAATATATGGAATCAGTGTTAGTTTTTTGCCTTTTCCAAACATTCAGCCTGGTATGTTTTCACACAATAAGGATGCTAGCTAAGTGCAAGTTGTTGCATTTTGGGAACTGCAGAAGAGGAAAAATAGTTCCCATTTTGGAGGATGGTCAGATTGATCCACAATCCTTTTCTTTCATTATTAACCATGAATTGTATCTTCATTTATTGGGAGAGGATAATTGAGGTCTTAAATCTTGAAATTATGAAAATCTGAAATGTCCCTTTCTTTCAAATTCAAGATGCATTGTTAACGCATAAACATCCTCCTCCATCTAAGTTTCAGACCAACACATTCAATGTATAGTAACAAAGGCATTAACTGAGCTCCTTTTGTAAACTTTGAATGTCTTCAAGCAATTCATGTCCTTAACTGATGCAGGAGACTTGAACTATTCCATGACAGGGCAGAGGATAATCATACTCTTTTAAAGTCTGCTAATGGTATAATGCATTTTGTGTTCATGTAGATTTGATGCAGAGGTTAGTAGGTTTTGCCGGGAAAACTTACAACAACAAGGTTTAGGCTGCTCTAGCATTGCAACAGCTGCAGCAGGGCGCTCACTTACAGTCATGGAGCTATATTTATGATTCTCAGACTTTTTAGCTGGAGCTATGCAAATATGCTGGGCTACCAGACCATTACTTTTCCACCTACCCCCGACGAAGACACTTAAATGGGTGCTGGGTAAGGTAGATTCTAGCCTTGCTATTCTTAGGCCGAATGAGGGCCTGAATAATTGATAATATTACTGACAATTAATAACTGACCACTTAATGCTCTTACCTCCACTGCCATATCACAATTGACAGTGACAGGCAAACGCATATGGGAAGACCTCTTCTTTACAACTTTGTTGAAATATCCAGAAAGAAGGAGGTGTGCAAGATTTAGAGTGTTGTCCTGCAGATCTGAGACACTTCTTCTCCAAGATCTTACCACGCTTTGCTTCTCCCCACTGACTTTCCATAACGCAAGTTGCCTAATGTCAATTTAGTAGCACCATGAACTCATGGAGCTGACAGCCCATAGAAAACCAATGTTGAAATTGATGCTCCTTGCACATATGATCCAAACTGATGGTAACACTGTGCAAGCCTGATTCCCCAAGTAAAACTTGGCTTCATAGATTTATTGCAATTTATTTACCATGGTGCTCAGTCATGGAACTTATGAACAAGAGCCTCCCCTCTAAAAGATATATCAACTCTCAGACAATATACAAGGTTTCGTGTCTTATTAAAAATATCAGAGATAAAGGCTGAAATTGATACTCAAGAATAAAATTATAGATACTCAAACCTCAATGAAGGATCACCCTGTCTCCACTTTAAAGATTCTTGTTCAATCAGCACAGCTGTACTTTTCTTTTTGGCAAACCTGCTGCATTCACTCAACACTATTTATTTAATTAATGTTTCTTCTCCAAATTCTTAATCAAAAAACGCATACATTTCACTTAGAGTTAGGAGGAACTGCAGATGCTGGAGAATCTGAGATAACAAGCTGGATGAACAGAGCAGGCCGAGCAGCATCAGAGTAGCAGAAATACCGACATTTCGGGCCAAGACCCTTCTTCAGAAATGGGGGAGGTGAATGGGGGTTCTGAAATAAATAGGAAGGGAGGGAGGCAGTTAAAAGATGGATAGAGGAGAAGATAGGTGGAGAGGAGACAGACAGGTCAAAGAGGCGGGGATGGAGCCAGTAGAGGTGAGTGTCGGTGGGGCAGCAGGGAGGAGACAGGTCAGTCAGGGAGGACGGATAGGCCAACATTTACCTGAGCCACTCTGTTTTGTTTTATCTGCTATCTGTCTTTATATCATGAGCTTGTTTTTTCTCATGTTCTGTCTTACTTTTCTTTATCGTTCTTTTTGTGGCTTTCTGTTGACCTTTAAAGCTTTCCCAATCTTCTAGTTACATGCTGTTTTTGGCTTGGTTGTCTTCTCTTTCAATTTGACAGCCTCTGTTATTTCCTTAGATCCCCACGGCAGATTACCCCTTTTCTTACAGCCCTTCCTTTTCACTGGAATATGCTTTTGCTGAGAACTTTGAAAAATTGCTTTGAAAGCCCTCCACTGCTAATCAACTGTCCCACCATAAAATCTTCATTTCCAGTCTACTTTAGCCAAGTCCTCCCTCATTCTATTGTAGTCCCCCTTGTTCAAGCACAGGACCCTGGTATTGGATTTTATCGTCACACTCCCCATCTGTATTCAAAATTCAACCATACTGTGATCACTCCTTCCAAGAGGCCCGAAGTATGAGGTCATTAATTATTTCTGCCTCATTACACAGGACCAGATCTAGGATAGCTTGTTCCCTCACCGGTTCCATTACATACAGTTCAAGAAAATTATCATGGATACAGTCAACAAACCCCTCCTCAAGGCTACCCTGACCGAGCTGGTTCGACCAATCTATATGCAGATTAAAATCCGCCATGATAATTGCTGTACCATTTTTACAGGCATTAGTTATTGTTTATTGACCACCCCAATGTAATGTTGTTATTATTGGTGGCCTGCAGACTACACTTATCAGTGACTTTTTCCTCTTACAATTTCTAATTTCCACCCAAATGGATTCAACTTCATTCTTCATAGAACCTACATCAGCTCTCAGCACTGCCCTGATGTTGCCCTTGAATATCAGAGCTACACGACCTCCCTTACCTTCCTGTCTGTCCTTCCGAATTATCTGGTACCCCTGGATATTTAACTCCCAGTCATGACCATCCCGTAACCATGTCTCCGTAATGGCTACCAAATCGTATTCATTCACAATGATTTGTGCCGTTAACTCATCAACCTTGTTATGAATGCTGCGAGCATTCACATAAAGTGCCTTTGTGCTAGCTTTCTTACCCTCCTGATTTCCAACATCTCTGATAATATCTCCTGAGTTATCCTTCAGTTTTGCTTCTTTCATAGTCTGCCTTGAGCTTAAACCCTCCTGTACACATGCTAACCTGCTGCTTACCTTTTTATTTACCATCATACTCACTGTCGTTTTCCCTTTCCCTCCCCCCCCCTACCCCGACTCACTAGTCTAAATTCCTATAGACCACCCTATTTATCTTTTCGCTAGAACACTGGTTCCAGATCGGTTCAGGTGAAGACAATCCCATCAGTACAGATCCCTCTGGTTCCAAAACTGATGCCAATGCCCCATGAAATGGAATCCCTCTTTCTCACACCACTCCCTTTAGCCATGTGTTTACTTCCCTAATTTTCTTATCCCTAAGCCACTTTGCATGTGGCTCTGGCAGTAATTCGGAGATTGTGACCGTTGAGGACCTAAGACCATAAGACCATAAGACATAGGAGTGGAAGTAAGGCCATTCAGCTGATCAAGTCCACTCCACCGTTTAAATGATGGCTGATGGGCATTTCAGCACCACTTCCCCGCACTCTCCCCATGGCCCTTGATTCCTTGCAAGATCAAGAATTTGTTGATCTCTGCCTTGAAGGCATCCAACGTCCCGGCCTCCACTGCACTCCGTGGCAATGAATTCCACAAGCCCACCACTCTCTGGCTGAAGAAATGTCGTCTCATTTCAGTTTTAAATTTACCCCCTCTAATTTTACGGCAGTGCCCACGGGTCCTAGTCTCCCCGCCTAACGGAAACAACTTCCTAGCGTCCACCCCTTCTAAACCACACATTATCTTGTAAGTTCCTTAATTTTGTTCCTAGTGCTTGATAATCCCTGAACATGTACTCCATCCTAGCCTTGCCTATGTTGTTAGCCCCAACATGGACCACAACTACTTGATCTTCCCCCTCCCGCTCCAATATCCTTTCAAGCCAGTCAGAGATGTCCTGCACCCTGGCACCGGGCCGACAACACACCATGTGGGACTCTCGATCCCCTAACTATAGAATCCCCGATAACTACCACTTGTCTTTTTGCTCCCCCCTCTTGAATGGCCTTCTCCACCATGGTGCCGTGGTGAGCTGGCTCATCCTCCCCGCAGCCCTTTGCCTCAACTCTCAGGGAGCAAGTGTCTCACACATGTTGGATAAGGTCAAAAGCTGAGGCTCCTCCACTCCTGCTCAGGATCCCCCGGCCTGCCTCACTTGCAGTCGCACCTTATGATCAGTAACTGAATTTGAATTACTTAATCTACCAGGTGTGAGTGCCTCCTGAAACAAAGCATCCAGGTCACTCTCACCCTCCCGAATGTGCCGCAGTGTTTGAAGCTCAGATTCCAGATCTTCAACTCTGATCCGGAGTTCTTCCAGCAACCAACACTTGCTGCAGATGTGGTCACTGCCATTCACAATAGGATCAGCCAGCTCCCACATCACACAGATACAGCACAGCACCTGCCCAGCCATCTCTACTTTGTTAATTACTTCATTACTTTATATAAATGTATGCGTTAAATACTTTCTAACACTTCTCTGCTATGGTCTTTTTCAAATAACCAATTAATAGATATGTAAAATAAAGAAAGTAATTTTTTAATCAATTACATGATACAGATGAAATCAAAAAAATATAAAAACCTTACCGCACCAACACTTTCCATATTAAGCAGAGGTTCACCTGCACATCTGCCAATGTGGTATACTGCATCCATTGTACTCGGTGTGGCTTCCTCTACGTTGGGGAAACCAAGCGGAGGCTTGGGGACTGCTTTGCAGAACACCTCCACTGGGTTCGCAATAAACAACTGCACCTCCCAGTCACAAACCATTTCCACTCCCCCTCCCATTCTTTAGATGATATGTCCATCATGGGCCTCCTGCACTGCCACAATGATGCCACCCGAAGGTTGCAGGAACAGCAACTCATATTCCGCTTGGGAACCCTGAAGCCCAATGGTATCAATGTGGACTTCACCAGCTTCAAAATCTCCCCTTCCCCACTGCATCCCAAAACCAGCCCAGTTCGTCCCTTCCCTCCACTGCACCACACAACCAACCCAGCTCTTCCCCTCCACCCACTGCATCCCAAAACCAGTCCAACCTGTCTCTGCTTCCCTAACCTGTTCTTCCTCTCTCCCATCCCTTCCTCCCACCCCAAGCCGCACCTCCATCTCCTACCTACTAACCTCATCCCACCTCCTTGACCTGTCCGTCTTCCCTGGACTGACCTATCCCCTCCCTACCTCCCCACCTATACTCTCCTCTCCACCTATCTTCTTTTCTCTCCATCTTCGGTCCGCCTCCCCCTCTCTCCCTATTTATTCCAGAACCCTCACCCCATCCCCCTCTCTGATGAAGGGTCTCGGCCCGAAATGTCAGCTTTTGTGCTCCTGAGATGCTGCTTGGCCTGCTGTGTTCATCCAGCCTCACATTTTATTATCTTACCAACACAGAGTTCTTTTTCTTTGGTTAGAGGAGGAGGGCGGGTGGGAAACACAACACATGTAGCGTCTCAGGTTCAGCCGCTGCCCAAATATATTCCCGACAGCCCGCTGGTCCTCGCCGTCACCTCTCCATCTACTGCTAAAAAATGAAGGCAAGGGGAGTAGAGTACAGAATTACTGGTGTGGGAGCTGAAGCCTGGAATGTGATTGAATAAGATGTATTGTGAAGGGCCAAGGATAAGGAGGTCTGGCAAACATCATGAAGATCATGGGATGACCTAAATCTGCCCATGAATTGATCACGCAGTCACATGAGGAGTATAGACAGGGTGGATAGCAAGAAGCTTTTTCCCAGAGTGGGGGACTCAATTACTGGGGGTCATGAGTTCAAAGTGAGAGGAGGAAAGTTTAAGGGAGATATGCGTGGAAAGTTCTTTACGCAGAGGGTGGTGGGTGCGTGGAACGCGTTGCCAGCGGAGGTGGTAGACGCAGACATGTTAGCGTCTTTTAAGATATATTTGGACAGGTACATGGATAGACAGGGAGCAAATGGACACAGGCCCTTAGAAAATAGATGATAGGTTAGACAGAGGATCTTGATCGGCGCAGGCTTGGAAGGCCGAAGGGCCTGTTCCTGTGCTGTAATTTTCTTTGTTCTTTGTTCACATATTAACCTGATTGAATACGTGTCCAATCAATTAACAATACAATTGGTATTGAGATGCTGCTTGGCCTGCTGTGTTCATCCAGCCTCACATTTTATTATCTTGGAATTCTCCAGCAACTGCAGTTCCCATTATCTCTGATACAATTGGTTAGTAACAGCCAAAGGCAGGCTATTGGAAAATGTATTAAAAACTGTATGTTTCCTTTGTTTGGCGGAGAAGTTTCTGGAAGCCAAAGGTTTTCTTCCCACAGGTATAAAATAATTGACAATAGAAAATAGACAAAAAGTGCCGGAGTAGGCCATTCGGCCCTTCGAACCAGCACCACCATTCATTATGATCATGGCTGATCATCCACAATCAGCATCCTGTTCCTGCCTTATCCCCATAACCCTTGATTCCACTACCTTTAAGAGCTCTGTCTATCTCTTTCTTGAAAGCATCCAGAGAGTTGGCCTCCACTGCCTTCTGGGGCAGAGCATTCCATATATCCACCACTCTCTGGGTGAAGAAGTTTTTCCTCAACTCTGTTCTAAATGGCCTACTCCTTATTTTTAAACTGTGTCCTCTGATTCTGGCCTCACCCATCCGCGGAAACATGCTTCCTGGCTCCAGAGTGTCCAATCCCTCAATAATCTTATACGTCTCAATCAGATCCCCTCTCATCCTTCCAAACTCAAGTGTATACAAGCCCAGTCACTCCAATCTTTCAACATATGATAGTCCCGCCATTCTGGGAATTGACCTCGTGAACCTACTCTGCACTTCCTCAATAGCCAGAATGTCCTTCCTCAAATTTGGAGACTAAAACCGCACACAATACTCTAGGTGCGGTCTCACCAGGGCCCTGTACAGCTGCAGAAGGACCTCTTTGCTCCGATACTCAATTCCTCTTGTTATGAAGGCCAGCATGCTATTAGCTTTCTTCACTACCTGCTGTACCTGCATGCTTGCTTTCATTGACTGGTGTATGAGAACACCTAGATCTCGTTGTGCTTCCCCTTTACCTAACTTGACTCCAATGAGATAGTAATCTGCCTTCCTGTTCTTGCCACCAAAGTGTATAACTGCACATTTATCACATTAATCTGCATCTGCCAAGCCTCCGTCCACTCACCTAGCCTGTCCAAGTCACCCTCTATTCTAATACCATCCTCCTCACATTTCACACTGCCACCCAACTTTGTGTCATCATCAAATTTGCTAATATTACTTTTAATGCCTTCGTCTATATCATTAATATATATCGTAAACAGCTACGATCCCAGCACCAAACCTTGTGGTAACCCACTGCTCACTGCCTGCCATTCCGAAAGGGACCCATTTATCACTACTCTTTGCTTCCTGTCAGCCAGCCAATTTTCAATCCAACTCCGTATTTTGCCCCCAATACCATGTGCCCTAATTTTGTTCACCAATCTCCTATGGGGGACTTTATCAAAGGCTTTCTGAAAGTCCAGGTACACTACATCCACTGGTTCTCCCTTATCCATCTTCATAGACACATCCTCAAAAAATTCCAGAAGATTAGTCAAGCACAATTTCCCCTTCGTAAATCCATGCTGACTCTGGCCTATTCTGTTACTGCTATCCAAATGAGTCGTAATTTCATCTTTTATGATTGACTCCATCATCTTTCCCACCACTGACATCAGGCTAACTGGTCTATAATTTCCTGTTTTCTCTCTCCCTCCTTTCTTGAAAAGTGGGACAACATTTGCCACCCTCCAATCCACAGGAATTGTTCCTGAATCTATAGAACATTGGAAAATAGTTACCAATGCATCCACAATTTGTAGAGCCACCTCCTTAAGTACCCTGGGATGCAGACCATCAGGTCCCAGGACTTATCGGCCTTCAGACCTAACAGTCTATCCAACACCATTTCCTGCCCAATATAAATACCCTTCAGTTCATCCATTACCCTAGGTCCTTCAGCCACTATTACATCTGGGAGATTGCCTGTGTCTTCCCTAGTGAAGACAGATCCAAAGTACCTATTCAACTCTTGTGCCATTTCCTTGTTCCCCATTATAAATTCACCTGTTTCTGACTTCAAGGGCCCAATTTTAGTCTTAACCATTCTTTTTTCTTTTCACATACAACAAAGTGAACCTGGGTGATGAGTGATTCATTTAGTCATTGCACTCCAACAGCAGCTCTAATTTTTGCCTCGGACCTATTATCACAAGTCTATGTCCCCTGTTACTGACCCCTCTACAACTGGAAATAAGGTGGGTCGGGAGGCATGATCTCTGCCCCTCATTATCTTATATAGTTCTATGAGTTCCCCTCTCAATCTGCACTCCTGGACAGAATACAAGCCCAGCCTATCCAATCTTTACATATATCTACGACCCTCCAGCCTAGCAGCATCATGTTAAATCTCTGCATTCTGTCTTGTGAGATTGCATTCTTCCTTCAATGGGGTGACCAACGCTGTAGACCAACACACAGTACTCCAGTTATGGCCAAAACAGCAAGTTATATAGAGATAACAAAGTGTGGAGCTAGATGAACACATCAGGTCAAGCAGCATCTTAGGAGCACAAAAGCTGATGTTTCGGGCCCAGATCCTTCATCAGAAAGGGGGGATGAGGAGAGGGTTCTGAAATAAATAGGGAGTGAGGGGGAGGTGGATCAAAGATGGATAGAGGAGAAGATAGGTGGAGAGGAGACAGACAAGTTAAAGGGGCGGGGATGGACCCTATAGAGGTGAGTGTAAGTGGGGAGGTAGGGAGGGGATAGGTCAGTCCGGGGAGGACAGACAGGTCAAGGGGGCGGGGGGAGGTTAGTAGGTAGGGAATGGAGGTACGGCTTGAGGTGGGAGGAGGGAATAGGTGAGAGGAAGAACAGGTTAGGGAGGCGGGGATGTGCTGGGCTGGTTTTGGGATACAGTGGAGGAAGGGGAGATTTTGAAGCTTGTGAAATCCACATTGATATCATTGGGGTGCAGGGTTCCCAAGCGGAATATGAGTTGCTGTTCCTGCAAACTTCAGGTGGCACCAATGTGGATTTCACCAGCTTCAAAATCTCCCTTGCCCCCACTGCATCCCAAAACCAGCCCAGCTCGTCCCTCCCTCCCTACCCTGTTCTTCCTCTCACCTATCCCCTTCTCCCACCTCAAACCACACCATTTCCTCCCTACTAACCTCATCCCGGCCCCTTGACCTGGCCGTCCTCCATGGACTGACCTATCCTCTCCGTACCTCCCCACCTATACTCACCTCTACAAGCTCCATCCCCGCCCCTTTAACCTGCCGGTTTCCTCTCCACTTATCTTCTCCTCTATCCATCTTTGATCCGCATCCCCCTCTCTCCCTATTTATTTCAGGGCCCTCTCCCTCTCCCCCTTTTCTGGTGCAGGATCTAGGCCTGAAACATCAGCTTTTGTGCTCCTGAGATGCTGCTTGGCCTGCTGTGTTCATCCAGCTCCACACTTTGTTATCTCGGATTCTCCAGCATCTGCAGTTCCCACTATCTCTGAAGCAATTTATATCCTTCCAGTTTAACCTTGTTCTTACATTTCATGGCCAGCTGATAAAGGCAATTATGCTTTCATGCTTTCTTAACCACCTTGTCTACCTGCTGTGCTACGTACAAAGATCGGTGGATGTGTACACCAAGATCCCTTTGATCTTCCATACATTCCCATCACCAACCATTTATGGTGAAAAGCTTTGTGTTTTTTTTAAGGCAAATGTCATATGCATCCCCCCACACCTTTCTGGGCAACAGCCATTGTTTTCCTCTTTTTGACTCATGTTTCCGAGGCACTGAATATTCACCTCCAGGAGTTTGAAAAGCCTCATTTAAATGCATGGAAACAAATTCCCAGACAATTCAATACCACTCACAACAATGGAATGAAACTTGCCAGAAATCAACAAAGTGTCATTTTGTTGAATTTCTTAAATGTATTGTTTCCTTGTGGCTAAAAAGTTTTGTCACATTATCTTTCTGAACTCACCTCCTTATCAATGATGTGTAGTTTGTTCTATTCACCCATTCACAGGAGGCAGTGTACTTGCCACTGTTGGACTCGACGTAGTATGGAACTGCACTGCAGTCCAGGCAGCATCAGAAGACCAGGAAAGTCCCTTCATCACGACTAGGAGGGGGAAGGGAGCTCAGAAATAATTACGACGGGGATGGGATGATGATAAGTGAATCCAGGTCGGGTGTTGTCGAGATTGGTCAATGGGAAAGGTGGGATGGGTAGGTGAGAAGGAAGATGGACAGGCTGCATCAGATCAAGGAGGCAGTAATGAGAGGAAATGCTGGACATGATTTGAGTGGGGGTGGGGATATTTTGAAGCGAGTAAATTCTATATTGAGGCCATTGGACTCTAAGCTCCTGAGGTGGAATATAAAGCAATTTTCTTGTGACTTCATTGTAACATTGGAGGAGTCTGCCTCAGGACTTACAGTCCAATGGCCTCAACATAGAATTCACCGGCTTCAAAATCTCCCCACTCACAGCCTCATCCAAAGTCCAGCCCTCCCTCTCACTCCCGTCTCCTTAACCTGACACAACCTGTCCATTTTCTTCTAACTTATCCACCCCACCCTCCCCAATGACCAATCTCCACATTCACCTATCACCACCCCACCAACTTTCCCTCAGCCCCACTCTCCATTTATTTCTAAGCTCCCTTCTTCCTCCCCAGTCGTGATGAAGAGGCCTGACCCAAAACTTCAACTTCCTGCTCCTCTGATACTGCCTGATCTGCTGTGTTCCTTCAGTTCCACTCTGTATCGACTCTGACCGCCAGCATCTGCATTTTTGCCATCATCTTGCCACAGTTGGGACTTCCTAGGGTCTATAGCACTGGCGCCATATTCAAATAGCCTTTTTAATTCTGGAGATACACTGCACATTCCTGTGATTTTTAAAAATTTGTTCATTCACAGGATGCAGCTATCATTGGCTAAGCCAGTATTTATCATCCATTCCTGAGTGCCCAGAGGGCAGTTCAAAGTCAATCACATTGCTTTTGATTTGGTGTCACATGTAGGCCAGACCAGATAAGGATGGCTGTTTCCTTCCCTAAAGGACATTAGTAGATGTATTTTTCCATCAGTTGACATGGATTCACAGTCATCATTAGAATCTTAATTCCAGATATTTATTGAATTCAAATTCCACCATCTGCCATGGTGGGATTCGAACCCAGGTCCCAGTACATTACCTGGATCTCTGGATTAACACCCCAGCGATATTACCACTAAGTCTAGGAAAATTGCAGACAATGAAAGTTGGCATCCAGTTTTGCAGACAAGAACCTTGAGATCCTGCTAGATGGATTGGTGCAGGGTGGGTCTTTTTGCCCCAGTACTGGCAGATGAGGCCACAACACCAAACCATGCCAGCCTGGTCTATAGAAATGCCCAGGTGTATAGAAAGAAGGTCAGTGAGCTTCTCCACACTGCCAAGGTAAGTGCCAACTTCTTTCATCTTACTCAGTCTTTCCTTTTTCTCTTTCCAGAGGAAATAGCCCAAAAAATGGTGGATAGAAGCGAGTCAAGTGGTAAGCAGTCAACTCCTCACTTCCTATGAGGAGAGGGTCCTGGCCCTGGCCAACGTGATTGTGTGGAGATGCTGAGACCTTCATGTCCTAGTAACCGAGGAAAATCATTGGTCATGCAGTGGTATTCTCCCTTTATTGTCACTTTGAGTGTATTCTTCACATGCTGGTTGGGTAGCTCCTTTATTGACTGGCACAAACACAATGCAGGGAGTGACCTTTTTCTGTGCTGTAAATCTTCCTACGTTTTTTAAAATATTCCAAGTATCTGAAAAGGAAGAATGTGCAGAAATTTGGGAGAGTGTGGGGAGAGGCAATATGCAGATTGCTCCTTTGGAGGGCCTTCATGGACACGATAGATCAAATGATGTAATTCTGCGCTGTAATGATGTGATGATTCAGGCACCTTTGATTCTATAAAAGCCAACATTCCATTTGTCTTCCTAATTGTTTCCTGTCATTGCACTCTAACATTTTGTGATTCATGCTTAAGGACACTCAGATCCGTCTGTATTGCAGTACTCTGCTGTCTCTGTCTCTGTCTCTCCATTAAAAGAATATTCTCCTGTGTTCTTCCTGTCAAAGTGAACAACTTTTCATTTTTTCATATTATGCACCATTTTTCCCACTCACTTAACCTATTACTATTCACTGCAGGGTCTTTGTGTCCTCCTCACAAACTGCTTTCTGACCTATAATCTCTTCAACCAAGCTACTAATATATCTTGTGAGTAGTTGAGGCCGCAGCATGGAAGGTTGTGGCATTCCACTAGTTACAGTTTGTAAACCTGAAAATGACCCATTTATTAAACTGTTTCCTGTTAGTTAGCCTTCCTCTTTTGATGTGAACACATTATCACACACAGAACACATGACCTCTTACTTTCTGCAGTAATCCTTCAGGTGAAACTTTACTGAATATCTTTTGAAAACACAAATACAATTAACTACTAGTTTTCCTTTGTCCATTCTGCTTGCTAATCTTTCTAAATCATTAATGGGATAAGAGCATCTCTGGCAAGTCCAGCATCTCTTGCCCATTCCCAATTGTCCTTGGACAGAGGTCCTCACCGAGCCATTACGGAAGCCATAACTCAGAAGGCAGTTCAGAATCATAGAACATTGGTCTGGGTTCTGAGGCACATATAGGCCAGACCAAATAAGGACAGCAGGTTTCCTTCCCTAAAGGGCATGAGTAAACCATGTTCTGTTTTAACTAAAATCAACAATGGCTTCATAGTCAACATTAGACTTTTAATTCCAGATTTTTACCGAATTTCAATTCCACCATCTATTGTGGTGGGACCTGATTCTTTGGTTTCCTGCCCAGTAACAATACAACCATGCCATCACCTCTCCAAATCCACAATGAACGCCAATAAATTCCCCAAACATTATTTCTTTTTCAAAAACCATATTGAATATACTTCATTGTTTTCTGGCTTTTTAACTGTCTTATTATTGCTTCTTTTATAGCCGGAGCCAACATTTTCTCAATGACAGATATTTGGCTCACTTGTCTACCAGACCGTTTTCCACTCCTCAGAGTTTTACTCTTCTAATTTCCTTTCCTCTCCAACGTCAATTTCAACTTTGATTCAAAGTAATTGAAAGAAAATCCATATGATCATACTGTAGCACAACACAAAAACAAGAAGAGAAAGTAATCACATATCTGCCTGTCAGAACTGCCGATGCTGAAGAATCTGAGATAACATGGTGTGAAGCTGGATGAACACAGCAGGCCAAGCAACATCAGAGGAGCAGGAAAGCTGATGTTTTGGGTCGGGACCCTTTCTGAAGAAGAGTCCCCACCCGAAACGTCAAGCTTTCCTGCTCCTCTGATGCTGCTTGGTCTGCTGTGTTCATCCAGCTTCACACCATGTAATCACATATCTGCCTGTGCCCATTTCCACAAATTGCACAATAGCAAATTTGTGCTATTGTGTGGCATTGGCATTTCTTCCGAGTGATAACTTAATTTGTACATTTCGGAATTTGAGCATCACTGGCAACTGTCACCATTTATTGCCAAACTTTAGTCACGCTGTGAAAGTGATGGCTGTAGTACATCTTTTCAACATTGCACACAAGTGACTGTGGCTCAAATTTTTCTTCAAAAAATGACAGGTCCATGACATATGTTGTTATTAATGTGTAATCTGGCAGATGAATTTGGGTGAGGAAGAGAGAAGCCATGAGTTGCAAATTACCACAATTTCCTGATTGATCTATGAGGCTTTGTAGGGTGCTTCATGCAGCTGGAGGGCACCCTTAGCACTCACCACATATTTTTAAGTACGTTCTAAACTTTGACATTCAGCTCAAATAAAACTCTCCACAGAATGCTAGGCCTTGTTAGCATAAGTAACCTTTATAATAACTTGATAATTGTTAATTACAGAAATGTTACAAAGCCATTCACCATCAGGACTAGCTGTCTGAGCATTAGCAAGTTGTGTATGTGTGATAATGGGAACTGCAGATACTGGAGAATCCAAGATAATAAAATGTGAGGTTGGATGAACACAGCAGGCCAAGCAGCATCCCAGGAGCACAAAAGCTGACGTTTTGGGCCTAGACCCTTCATCAGAGAGCTCTCTGATGAAGGGTCTAGGCCCGAAACGTCAGCTTTTGTGCTCCTGGGATGCTGCTTGGCCTGCTGTGTTCATCCAACCTCACATTTTATCTAGCAAGTTGTGTATGTTACCTTAGCAATGTATATCTCTCTATATCTATCATGCATGGTTATATGGTTACATGGTTGTTTTCTTTTCAAAATGATTAGGAAATTGTACTGCAGCAAGACATAATGAAATGCTTATCAGTATTATTCAACGTCAGGACAGAGTTGTCCTATTTAGCTTCTGTTTAAAATGCAGGATATGGGATTTGTGTCTTTAGAGTTATTTTTGTGGCCACAATATGAAACAGGATAGCCAAGACACTCTTGACAAGAAAGGCAACATAACAGGGCTCTATTTAGTTATTTAGTTACTAAATGTTGTCCAAGCTGGCATCTGGGGGTTTAGAAGGAAATATTTAATGTCTGTGATTCTTGTTCAAAATCACACTTGTCATGCCATAATGAATCAGCAACGAGAGTGTTTATGAAAGATAGTCTGTAAAGGTCTTATGTTTTCATTACCAATTTGTAGAAAGACACTGGATCAAGATGATAAATGAAGGGTACCTCTCTACTCAGAGAAAAATTAGATTATATTGTTCATTTGTTTATATGTTCGCTGCTCAAAAACATTACAAGAATCTGAATTTGATCAAAGGAGTAAATAGATTTGTTTTGCAAACAATATTTAGCATTAGAATCAAGCTACCTTATCAATATCAATCAATCTGTCCAGTCCAGAAAGGGAACAATTTAAATAGTAAAGTCTTATTCATGTAAGTAGTAAATTGTTGGTATGGATGAATATTTTTATATATAATTTTAAAACTTTATTTCCTTTATCTCAAGCTAACATTCCCTTTACTCACTTCTAATTCACCAAAAATGTCTCTGACTCTTTTTTGTTCCAGTAGCTGAGAAAACGTACAGTTTGTGCAAATGTACACCAGGGCTCCAGATGCCTTGTTCTCTGTTTATAGTGTTCATAGTTACAGCAGGTTTCATGGCAAAGATATTTGAAATGAAAACCTCACGAATTGTACAAGGCCTAAGATGGCTCACATCAGCAGGCTTTGAGCTCATATTATTTCAAATGTTTTTGTTTTCTGATAAATTAACTGTAGAAAACTCACGTTAGATGATCAATGCATAAATCACTGTAGTGATGCCAATATGCTACATCTGCATTTACCATCTCACTTGACATCCTTGACAGGACGGATTACACATTACCAAAGGAAAATACTGTCGATGCCGGAAATTTGAAATAAAAATGGAAAATGCTTTCAATACATGGCATGTTCCATTAAGAGAGAAGCCAGACAAAACTCACTGGGGCTGAATAACATCGGCTGTACAAGATTTGGGGGAGAATTAGATGAAAGGCTCAGCGAGATTCAGCTTGTTCAGATGTCGGGAACATCTGCACAGCATTTATGCTTTGCACAAACAGTGATTAAGATTCTCATATACCGAAGTGTCGGTACTTGAGGTGGTAGGGTTGCAGAAGGTGCTTGCTTCCTCAGAGCATGTTACTATTGAATGCATAATAGGGGCAATGGAGGACCTGCACAGCAATGAGCATTGTTTCTTGCTTGGTTTTCAAGACATAGATGTTTCTGCATCTCCACAGGACTGGTCCAAGTCTTTATTGGCCAGAGCCAAGATCTTTTCCTTGTAGTGAATGAGGAGCTGAATGTTTGGCATTCCACCACCTGTTCTGATGCTTTCAGCTCTATTGCAGGCAGCTTACTCCTGGAATGAGAGGAAGGGATGGATAAAGTGAGATGAAATTGGAAGGTCCTGCTGTTAGTGCTGGTGCATAGCGGAGAAAAGTGAGGTGTTGTAAGTTCATGAGTAAGAAATGCAGAGACCATGCAGCATTAGTGGTGTAGGGATACTGCGTGGGTGAGAAGTGAGGGAAGTTGTTCACAGAATAGTAAGAACAATAGAGCTTGAGCCTTGGAAGGATGTGGGTGCAGTAGTTGAGATAGAGTGAGTGTGAGGTAGCAGAGACAGGATGTCATGGTGGACCAGAGAAGCTCATTGACCCTCTTGTGACCCTGCTGGGAGTTCCTTCAAACCTTCAACACTACACTGACTCAGGTGGTGACCTCAAACCAATTTGGCAGGGTCTGGTGACATGGCCTCCATTGCTGGTCCTGGGGGAAAAAGGATGTCCTTCCTCTGCACCACGTCATCAAATGGGATTTCAGTTTCCAATCCACAAATGGATTTATCTGGATTTATCCACAATTTGTCTGCATTTGCCACGTCTGGAAAGAACTTGTACAGGGCATATCGAGAATATAAGCGCTTACAAAGTACATAAAATTATTTTAAATATGACCCTAGTTGCATTATACTTGGACATCCAGGCAGTACCAAGTACTTCTGGCTAAAGCAAGTGGGAAAACCAGCTAACATCCGACACAATGAGCATCATAGAGGCAGGATAGGTAGCTAATGACATGATTTTGGACAATAGCATGAAAAGACCTGCTAGCCCTTGCAGAAAGAAACCCTCTTTGAAAGTAAACAAAAATTACATGACCAAGTTTTCTTTGATTCAGCCTAAAAAAAGGGCTGTGGCACACCAGAGTGACACCAAACTCTGCTGAACACACTACCATCATAGTTGTGTGAGGGTGTACGTTATTTTTCCAATCAGGTCTGGGCTCATTCAAAAGATCTGAAGTCTTTCAGCATTGCTTCTATTTTGAGGTCCCTTTGTGTTTTCCATCAACGTCCAGAGTTCTTGCCTCTCCCATTGGGCAGCGGGCTAGTCACTCCTGTTTACTCTCGCATCAGGCTTCCTGCATCAATGTACCACAGGAGTGGCAAATGTGGAGGGAGCCACTTCCTGTGAGACCACGACACAAGACCCACCTCCAACATGAGCAATGTTGGGACTCAGAAACAGCCCCATTTCTGGAAGATTTATAATATTTTTAATGAGCACATAAAGATCTAATGAGCTTTCACTTTATTTTTTTTTCCCTTAAATGTGTTCAGATGTCCTAAAGCACTTTACAGCCTATTTATATCTTTGGAATGTAGTTACTGCTGCAATTGATAAAAACTGTTGTAACAAAGAAATAATAATGCCAACAAACTCTGATGAATTCGAGCATCATACTGATCAGATAATCTGTTACTTAGTCAAGTTCATTGTGCCAGGATATGAAGGGCATGTCATTGCTCTTCAGAACAGTGCTGCAGGAATTTTATGTCGACTGGAGAAGGAACTCAGTCTGATGTTTCACATGAAATGAATGACCCCTTCTGACACTGCAGTGCTTCCTCAGTACTGAAATGAAGTGCCAGACTACATTTTGTCTTTAGTTCTCCAGAGTAGGACCTGAATTCACAAATATCTGCGTCAAAGGTGACATTGCTGTCATTGAATTAATTGAATCTGGTACAGGTTTCTGAAGAAGGGTCTAGGCCCGAAACGTCAGCTTTCCTGCTCCTCTGATGCTGCTTTGCCTGCTGTGTTCACCCAGCTCCACACCTTGTTTTCACATGGGTGTTCTGTTGGTTTGTCTGTAGGTTTTGTTATTGAAAGTGAAGTGGGTGGTAAGGCATAGGTCCACTAGCTTGATGATGTTGTCCTTGCTGATGAGGTTGGTGGTGTCTGGTGTATGTGTCATTGGTTCTTCTAACAGTGTAGTCAGTGTTTCTTTGGCCAGGTTGATGTTGATGGATGTGAACAAGCTGTTACGTCAAAGGAGACCATTATTTCATCCTCTTCTATCTTCTATAACCATAACCACTTTCGCCTACATCAAAGACATTTCGGAAATGACTGCCAGACTACTCGGACCTTTTGGCATCAGGGTAGCCCACAAACCCATCAACACACTAAAACACCAGCTAATGAACTTAAAAGGCCCGAAACAGACAACAAGCAAAATGAACGTTATTTACAAAATACCTTGCAAGAACTGTGACAAACACTACATTGGACAAACAGGCAGAAAGCTAGCCACCTGGATACATGAACATCAACTAACCACAAAAAGACATGACCCACTATCACTAGTATCCTTACATACAGACGAGAAGGACACCACTTTGATTGGGACAACACATCCATCCTAGGACAAGCCAAACAGAGACACGCACGAGAATTCCTAGAAGCATGGCATTCCAACTGGAACTCCATCAACAACCACATCGATTTGGAGCCCATCTACCACCCTCTGAGAAAAAGAACAGGAAATGACATCACCAACACAGAAAGTGACATCACCAACCCAAGGAAACCTATTCACATAAATAGAAAGCGGGACATAACACCAGCGCTTCACCGGAGGCTCAAATATGATGTTACCTAGAATGGTGACAAAACGTCTGAAAACGAGCCTTCCAGGGGACTGTTAGTGACTAACAGTTATAACTTTCATCAGATAAGGGGACCAAAACTCTTCGGGTATGCTCAAACCAGTGTCTTGTATAACTTTGACAAAACTTCTCTATATTGCTATTCCATTTCCTTTGAAATAAAGGCCAATATTCCAATTGCCTTCCAATTACCTGCTGGAATATATACAGTAGCTTTTTGTGACTTATGCATTAGGATTCCAAAATCCCTTTATGTTCTCTCTTTCGCCACTCACTGATTCTGGTCATCCATTTCTTTGAACATGATCTCACTCAGTCCATCTGGTGATAAAATCCTGCCATCACATTGAGAATGCCCTCTATCGTACTGTGTGGCGCTATCACCAGAATAAATGGGACACGCTTGGAACAGGTCTAGCAACCCAAGACTGGGCAGCTATGAGCTACTGTGGGTGAGCAACAATATCAGAAATGTGCAACTTCCTGGCCCAGCATATCCCACACTCGAGTGTTACCATCAAGCTTGGGGATCAACCCTTACCTTAAAATGCATTGTATTCCAGGTGAAGCTACCAAACAGGGCTACTTCTTTGCCAAACAGCATAAGCAGCAAGTGATAGACAGCGCCAAGTGATCCCACAACCATTGGTTCGATCTAAGCTCTGCAATCCTGCCACATCCACTCTTGCATGGAGATAGACAATTAAACAACTCACTTGAGGAGGAAGCTCCACAAATATTGCCATCTTCAATGATGGAAAAGCCAGACACGTCACTGTAAAAGATAAGGCTGATGCATTTGCAGCCATCTAAAGCCAGAAGGGCCAGATGAATGATCCATCTTGGCTTCTTCCAATGGTCCCCAGCATTTGGGCTGCAGCCGTTCAGAAAGACAGCTCATCATCATCTTCCTAAAGGCAACAAGGGATGACCAATAAATGCTGGCAAGCCAGCCAGGTCAACATCCCTTGGATAAACAAAATTATAAAAGCAAGGAGAGAGAATATTGATTTAAAGACCAGTTAACTTGACATTGGTATTGAAAACATACTAGAATGCAGTTTATAAGATATGGTAAAAGAGCATTTCAAAAACAGTGACAGGATTAGACAGATCACGGATACATAAAATGTCCACCTGATGAAGGAGCAGTGCTTCAAATGCTGTGATAATGGGAACTGCCAATGCTGGAGAACCCAAGACAACAAAGTGTGGAGCTGGATGAACATAGCAGGCCAAGCAGCATCTTAGGAGCGTAAAAGCTGACGTTTTGGGCTGAGACTCTTCATCAGAGAGGGGGATGGGGAGAGGGAGCTGGAATAAATAGGGAGAGAGGTGGAGGCGGATCGAAAATGGAGAGAAAACAAGATAGGTATTACAAGAGAGTTGCAGTGAGAGAGAGGTTCCCTGAGGTTGGTCCGGAGGGAGGAGGGTAACTTCTTCAGGTTAGGCATCCCTGGAAGAGGTTTTGAAGTGGGGTTAAAATTGTATCAGTGATAATGGGAACTGCCGATGCTGGAGAACCCAAGACAACAAAGTGTGGAGCTGGATGAACGCAGCAGGCCAAGCAGCATCTCAGAAGCACAAAAGCTGCCGTTTCGGGCCTAGACCCTTCATCAGAGAGGGGGATGGGGAGAGGGAGCTGGAATAAATAGGGAGAGATGGGGAGGCAGACCGAAGATGGAGAGAAAACAAGATAGGTATTACAAGAGAGTTGCAGTGGGAGAGAGATTCTCTGAGGTTGGTCCGAAGGGAGGAGGGTAACTTCTTCAGGTTAGGTATCCCTGGAAGAGGCTCCCCATCCCCCTCTCTGAAGAGGGGTCTCGACCCGAAACGTCAGCTTTCCTTCTCCTCTGACGCTGCTTGGCCTGCTGTGTTCATCCAGCTCTACACCTTGTTATCTCAGATTCTCCAGCATCAACAGTTCCTACTATCTCTGTAGGAACAAACAGGTCTTTTTCTGAGTCGCAGCCAGTGGTTTATGCGTTACCATGTGGATCACTGGTCAAACTCCAGTTATTCATAATATATACTTTTGTGATTTAGATGAGGGAGCTAAATGTAACATCTCCACATTTGTACGTGACACAAAGCTGGAAGGGTAATCTGTGAGAAGGATGCAGAGATGCTTCAATGTGATTCGGACAAGTTGAGTGAGATGAAGAATACATGTAGATAAATATGAGGTTATCCACTTTGGTATCAAAAGGAGGAAGGCAGATTATTGTCTGAATGATGATAGATTGGGAAAGGGGAAGTACAAAGAGACCTGGGTGCCTTTGTACATCATTCACTGAAAGTAAGCATGCAGATACAGCAGGTGGTGAAGGGGGCAAATGGTATGTTGCCGTTCATGGCAAGAGAATTTGAGTACAGGAATAGAGTGTCTCATTTTTGCACATGGCCTTGGTAAGTCCACACCTGGAGTACGGTGGGAGGTTTTGCATGTTCCAGCTATAGAGAAAGTGCAATGAAGATTTACCAATCGGATTCCTCCCATGGCAGGCCTGACATATGGAGAGAGATTTGATAGACCATGATTATATTTACCAGAGTTTGGGAAAACGAGGTTTATACCATTGAAACCTGTAAAACTCTGAGACGAGTAGACAGGGTAAACACAGGAAGTATGTTCCCAATGACCTTGGAGTCCAGAAAATGTATCACAGTTTAAAAATATATGGTAACCCATTTAAGACAAAGATGAGGAGAAATTTCTTCATACGGAGAATGGTGAGCTTGTGTAATTCACTGCTACAGAATGCAGTTCAGGTAAAATCATTGAATATTTTCCAAAAGGAGTTGTATATAAATCTTGTGGCTAAAGGGTTCAAATGGTATGGCAGGATGGAGGGAACAAGGATACTGAGCATGGCCAAAGCCATGGTCATATTGAATGGTGCAGAAAACTTGAGGGGCCCATTTTTGATATCGCTGCTTTTACTTGCATCAGCCAGAAAGAGATGAACGGAAGGGACATACCAAAATTAAGCCAGCAATAAAAACACAAGTCAAGTAGATGACCCAAGATTATAAAGAGTCATAGATCATATAGAGTCATAGCACTGTACCGCATGGAAACAGACCCTTGGTCCAATTTGTCCATGCTGACCAGATATCCTAAAGTAATCTTGTCTCAGTTATCAGCATTTGGCCCATATCTCTTTAAACCCTTCTTATTCATATACTCATCCACTTGCCTTTTAAATGTTGCAATTGTACCAGCCTCCAGCTCTTCCTCTGGTAGCTCATTCCATACACATTCTCTGCATGAAAACATTGTCCCTTTGGTCCTTTTTAAATCTTTCCCCTCTCACTTTAAAACTATACCCTTTAGTTTTGTACTCAGCTACCCTGGGCAAAAGACCTTGGCTATTCACCCTATCCATGCCCCATATGGTTTTATAAATCTCTATAAGGTCACCCCTAAGCCTCCAATGCTTCAGGAAAAA
The DNA here is from genome assembly GCF_030684315.1 of Stegostoma tigrinum. Classification (NCBI taxonomy): domain Eukaryota; kingdom Metazoa; phylum Chordata; class Chondrichthyes; order Orectolobiformes; family Stegostomatidae; genus Stegostoma; species Stegostoma tigrinum. Next base: position 172,006,946 of record NC_081354.1, read on the forward strand.
ATAGTCCCAAACTATTTAGCCTCTCCCAAAACCCAACCCCTCAATGCTGGCTAATAAAATGTGAGGCTGGATGAACACAGCAGGCCAAGCAGCATCTCAGGAGCACAAAAATTCTCCAGCATCTGCAGTTCCCATTATCCCTCAATGCTGGCAACACCTTGTAAATCTTTTCTGAACACTTTCAGGTTTCACATCATTCCGATAGGATGGAGACCAGAACTGAACGCAGTATTCCAAAAGTGGCCCAATCAAAGTCCTGTACAGCCGCAACATGACCCCCCAACTCCGCTACTCAATGCACTGGCTAACAAAGGCAAGCATACCAAACGCCTTCTTCACTAAACAAAAACAAAAAGAACTGTGGATGCTGTAAATCAGAAACAAAAATAGAAGTTGTTGGAAAAGCTCAGCAGCTCTGTGGACAGAAATCAGAGTTAATGTTTTGGATCCGATCACCCTGAAGAACTCTGATTTCTCCTCACAGATGCTGCCAGATGTGCTGAGCTTTTCCAGGAACTTCTGTTTTTGTTCAGGTTCACCAGACCCAAAACATTAACTCAGATTTCTCTTCACAAATGTTGCCAAACCTACTGGGCTTTTCCAGTAACTTCTGTTTCTGTTGCCTTTTTCACTATCCTATCTACCTGGGACTCTACTTTCAAGGAGCTATGAACCTGCACTCCAAAGTCTCATTGTTCAGCAACACTCCCCAGGGTCTTACCATTACCTGTATAATTCCTGCCCTGGTTTGCCTTTCCAAAATGCAGCACCTCACCTTTATCTAAATTAAGTTCCATCTGCCACACCTTGACCCACAGGTCCATCCGATCAAGGTCCCATTGTTCTCTGACATAATCTTCTTGACTGACCATGCCATCATTAATTTTGGTGTCATCTGCAAACTTACTAACCATACTCCTATTCTCACATCCAAATCATTAACATAAATGACAAAAAGTATTGGACCCAGCACTGATCCTTGTGGCACACCACTGGTCGCAGGCCTCGAGTCTACAAAGCAACCCTGTATCCCTTCTTTTGTTTCCTATCTTCAAGCTAGTTCTATGTCCAAATGGCTAGTTCTCTCTGTATTCCATGTGATCTCACCTACCATGAGGAACCTTGTCAAATGCATCACTGAACTCCATATAGATCATGCCCACTGCTCTGCCCTTATCAATCCTCTTCGTTACTTCTTCAAAAAAACTCAGTTAAGTTAGTGAGACATGATTTCCCAAGCACAATGCCATGTTGACAAATCAGTTGTTGCCTTTCCAAATACTTACCCACCAATGATGCCAGGCTTACCAGTCTATAGTTCCCTGTTTTTCCCTTTCTATCTTTATTAAATAGTGACAACATATTCGCCAACATCTTTTGGCACTCAACTGTGGCTATTGATGCAAATATATCACTCCCTAGCTTTCCACAGAGTTCTAGGGTGGACCTAATCAGATCTTAGGGATTTATCGACCTTTATTGTGATTTAAGACATCCAGTGTCTCCTCCTCTATAATATGGATAAGTTGTAAAGTGCGAGCTGCACTGCATTGTCACAAAGGGTGCCCATGAAACCATAGTTCATAGAATCCCTGCAGTGTGAAAACAGGCCTTTTGGCCTAACAAGTCCACACTGACTCTCAGAGCATCCCACACAGACACATTCCCCTATAATCCACCTAAACTACACTATGGGCAACTTAGCACGGCCAATCCGCCTAGCCTGCGCATCTTTGGACCGTGGGAGAATGTGCAAACTCTATACTGACAGCTGCCTGAGGCTGGAATTGAACCAGTGTCCCTGGTGCTGTGAGGCAGCAGTGCTAACCACAGGGCCAACGTGCTGCCCTATCTAGCTCCCCCAATGGGCCCAGGTTATTTGCTGCTTCCAACTTCTACCTAATCTCTCAATTCTATTGGCTCTTATGTTGGCAGCTGTAGCTTCATGTACCTGCCATCGATACCACAGCACAAAGCAACAGAATTCTGGAATGGTGATGGTGTAAGGATTCGGGACAACCGGATGTCGAGTCTGGACAATTTTATTTAATTCTCGAAGGTCTTGGACGAGGCGGAACGTCCCATCAGCCTTTCGCACTGGTAGGACCAGGGTATTGTAGGGAGACATGCATCCTTCTATCAGTCCATCTCGCAAGAGATTTTCAATAACTGATTGGAGCCCCTTCTGCCCCTCTATCAATATGGGATATTGTCTGACTCGGAATGGACCACATCCTTCCTTCAGGGTTATACGAAGCGGTGGTATCTGCAGGCCTCCCCTATTCCCTTTTATTATCAGTTCCCTGATGTCTCGCATATTCTGCCTCCCTTCCTCCTGTTGTTTATCCCAGTTCGGTTGCACCCCTGGGAATTTGGCCTCGGCGGCTACTCCTCCCCCGCCCACCTGTGGTGGATGTTTCCTCTCCCAAATCCGCATTCCCGCCTGGCAAATCATCTGTCTTTCTTCCGCAGTAAACAGAATTCCCAATATAGCCTGCATTTTGTCCCATGTATATATGTTGGGCCCTAAAAACTGGTCAAGTTGTACCACTAAGTCCAATGGGTCTTCCAAAAGAACCTTCATTTCCTTTCCAAAGTTTGTGACCTCCATACTCGTAAGGGGAACACTAACGTACTCCAAGTTTCCATTCCCCATTGGCACCTCTCGGAGGGGAAACATCTGTGGAGTTGGCTCTGTTTTCCCGTTCTGTTTCTCCATCGGATAGGAGAGAAAATCATCTTTCAGAATCTTTACTTCATCTCTCCTCTTTCTGCCCAGTGCCCGTAATAATTCCCAATTCCTCCGCCTCTGCCGCATCTGCTCCCACGATAAGACATTCCACTCCCGCACATCCCAGATGTCCAAGTTCTTTAAGGACCGCAACTTTCCCCCCACAGTGATCGAGAACGCCCTTGACCGCATCTCCCGTATTTCCCGCAACACATCCCTCACACCCCGCCCCTGCCACAACCGTCCAAAGAGGATCCCCCTCGTTCTCACACACCACCCCACCAACCTCCGGATACAACGCATCATCCTCCGACACTTCCACCATTTACAATCCGACCCCACCACCCAAGACATTTTTCCATCCCCACCCCTGTCTGCTTTCCGGAGAGACCACTCTCTCCGTGACTCCCTTGTTCGCCCCACACTGCCCTCCAACCCCACCACACCTGGCACCTTCCCCTGCAACCGCAGGAAGTGCTACACTTGCCCCCACACCTCCTCCCTCACCCCTATCCCAGGCCCCAAGATGACATTCCACATTAAGCAGAGGTTCACCTGCACATCTGCCAATGTGGTATACTGCATCCACTGTACCCTGTGTGGCTTCCTCGACATTGGGGAAACCAAGCGGAGGCTTGGAGACCGCTTTGCAGAACACCTCCGCTCAGTTCGCAACAAACAACTGTACCTCCCAGTCGCAAACCATTTCCACTCCCCCTCCCATTCTTTAGATGACATGTCCATCATGGGCCTCCTGCAGTGCCACAATGATGCCACCCAAAGGTTGCAGGAACAGCAACTCATATTCCGCCTGGGAACCCTGCAGCCTAATGGTATCAATGTGGACTTCACCAGTTTCAAAATCTCCCCTTCCCCCAACTGCATCCCTAAACCAGCCAGTTCGTCCCCTCCCCCACTGCACCACACAACCAGCCCAGCTCTTCCCCTCCACCCACTGCATCCCAAAACCAGTCCAACCTGTCTCCACCTCCCTAACCGGTTCTTCCTCTCACCCATCCCTTGCTCCCACCCCAAGCCGCACCCCCATCTACCTACTAACCTCATCCCACCTCCTTGACCTGTCCGTCTTCCCAGGACTGACCTATCCCCTCCCTGCCTCCCCACCTATACTCTCTCCACCTATCTTCTTTACTCTCCATCTTCAGTCCGCCTCCCCCTCTCTCCCTATTTATTCCAGTTCCCTCTCCCCATCCCCCTCTCTGAAGAAGGGTCCAGGCCCGAAACGTCAGCTTTTGTGCTCCTGAGATGCTGCTTGGCCTGCTGTGTTCATCCAGCCTCACATTTTATTACCCCGTAATGTTCCCTCCTGGGTCTCTCCTTCCCCTTCTGACGAGACCGGTTCATTCGGGTCCTCCTCTACAGGTGTTCCGTTGCTTTGGGGGGTTCCCGTACCTGAGGCGCATGCATATTATTATCCCCATTTCTGTCCCCCAGATTATAAGGCGGAGGCAGATATTCCAACAGATCCCAAACGGGAGCCTTAGACTTTTCCTGTTCAGTAACTACTTTCAATAATTTCGTGGCTTGGATCCAACACTTAGCATAATCACTTTCCTCCTGACTGAAGGCACTTTTTGAATTCACCATGATATTTAATTTCTGACATAACCAATCCTCGTCAGAACCTAATCGGGGCCACCACACAGAAGTCCCTAGAAGAGGTGTCTTTGGCCATTCAAAATAACAATATTTGACCATAGTTTCCTTACTCTGACCCTGGGTTTGTTTACTCTCCCAGTTCTCTAACCTCCGCCCCAACGGACTATTGGGTGGAATCCCGGGGCCTCGCCCTCTTGGCCCCCTGTCCTGTTCCTGGGGTCTCTCACCTTTTACACATTGAGTCCCCATCCCTGTCCTGTTCCGGACAGACTCTCCCCGATCGCCCGGATAGTACTTAATAGTCAATTTTCTTACCCGGGTCTTTTGCACAAGAATTGCTCGATCGATTTTCGTTCCAAGGGCCCTTAACCTAATCCCACTTGTTTCCAGAGTCTCCTATCTGGATACCACTCACTCGAGCCGCCCAACGGCAAGCAAGGACATCTGGGACCGCTGAACTCAGTGGGGCGCGCCTTCCCTTCTTCTGAACCCACCGCCAGACGACTCAGAGTGTAGATCCCGGACGAGCCCCCAAGCTTGTGAGATATAGATTCACGTTCTCACAATCACAGAGTCAGTGGAGACAAAGTCTTGGAAACAAGTAATCTAAGCTTTATTACGACTCTGCAGAATCGGGTGCCCCCCATTGCCTGAGGGACACACAGGTCAGGGAGCCTCCCCTTTTTATACATCATTTATCCGGCCAGATCCTCCCCTTTTAGCTCCATCCAATCTGAGCTCCAAGGTGCACAATCTTCCCATTACTCCCCTTGTCCCACCCTCTTCATACATCGCATGTTATGCTAATTAAGCAGCTTCGCAAGCATGGGCGTAAAAGTTAATATGCATTCTCTCATTAGGCATGCACTTCAACTATGTCTATTGTGCAAACCTTAACCTCTTCACCCTCTGGGCATCCCTTTGGACCAGTTCATTCTGGTTTCTAACCACTTGGCCCTCATTCCCTTTTCTTATCACTCGGCTCAGTACTAGATGTCTTTTTGTTCAAAGCTGAGTAATTCTTTTCACTGCAGTTTAATCATCCTTATTTCTCACAGGATCTGAAACATGAACTGCTGCTACAAGAAGGATGAATGTTACCTGGACACTTTGCTCCAAGAGGCAGCCACACCCCTTAAATTATGTCATTTGAAATTGTCTGTGACCAGGAACAGGGCTGCGTGATTGTAGATGAGGCAAATATGGGGATGCATTTGCCCCCAGATACCCATTGATTCCATGCAATGGAAAAGCCCTAGGGGAAACTGATGTACAGAGAGATCTAGTGTTCAGGTCCAATGTCCCCTGAAGGTGGCAACGCAGGTCGATAGAGTGGTCAAGAAGGCATATGGCATCTTTTCCTTCATTGGACAGGGCACTGAGTACAAGAGTTGGCAGGCCATGTTACAGTTGTATAGGACTTTGGTTCGGCCACATTTGGAGTACTGTGTACAGTTCTGGTCGCCACATTACCAAAAGGATGTGGATGCTTTGGAGAGGGTGCAGAGGAGGTTCACCAGGATGTTGCCTGGTATGGAAGGTGCTGTCTATGAAGAGAGGTCGAGTAGATTAGGATTATTTACATTAGAAAGATGGAGGTTGAGGGGGGAACTGATTGAGGTCCACAAAATCATGAGAGGTATAGACAGGGTGGATAGCAAGAAGCTTTTTCCCAGAGTGGGGGGCTCAATTACTAGGGGTCACGATTGCAAGGTGAGAGGGGAGAAGTTTAAGGGAGATATGCGTGGAAAGTTCTTTACGCAGAGGGTAGCGGGTGCCTGGAACACGTTGCCATTGGAGGTGGCAGAGGCGGGCACGATAGTATCATTTAAGATGTATCTAGCCAGATACTTGAATGGGCAGGGAGCAGAGGGATACAGATCCTTGGAAAATAGGCGACAGGTTTAGATAGAGGATCTGGATCAGTGCAGGCTTGGGGCCAAAAGGCCTGTCCCTGTGCTGTAATTTTCTTTGTTCTTTGTTCTTCCAGTTTTTGTAGGGCTCCTTGAGGCCACAATTGGTTGAATGCAGCCTTGATGTCAAGGGCTGTCACTTTCATCTCACCCCTGGAATTCAGTTCTTTTGTCCATGTTTGAACCAAGGCTGTAATGAGATCAGGAGCTGAGTGGCCCTGGTGGAACCCAAACTGGGCGTCACTGAGCAGGTTATTGCTGAGCAGGTGCTGCTTGACAGTGCTGTTGATGACACCTTCCATCACTTTACTGATGAAGCAGTCTTTATTTCCAAGGGAATGCAGTGTTAAAATAGGAAGGTCTTGCGTAGACCTTCACTAGAATACTGTGTACAATCCTGGTCTGCTTTTCCAGCAATTTCTGTTTTTGGTTTTTTTACAGCTAATGTCGAGTTGTTGAACAGAGAAATTGAGGGACTCAGGTCCATAGTTCTTTATAAGTTGCAGCATAGGTAGAGAGGGTGGTTAAGAAGACAGGGAGCTGTAGATGCAGGTACAGTACAATATTTAAAAGACATTTGAACGGGTACGTGAATAGGAACGGTTTAGTGGGATATGAGCCAAAAACAGGCAAGTGGGTCTAGTTTAGTTTGGGAAACTTGGTTGGCAAGGGTGACTTAGACCAAAAGGTGTGTTTCCATGCTGTTTAACTCTATGACTGTATGACTCCACATTGGCATAAACCATCCACGTTATGAAGATGGAGATTTCCCTCTCATAAGTAGTCAAACAAACCTGCAAGCACCTCTTTATGAAATCTGATTTGGTAATTGACATGATTTTACTGACCTGATTTTTGCAATCTTCTAGCTGGGTAGGAGTCAGCTCTGGTCACTGCTTTAATCTTTCATTGTCAATGGAGGGAACTGTGAAGCTGTCCAGCTTGGGCATGAGGACAGCTGGAGAGTTCTAGCTACTCCTACCTGTCTACTGCAGCATGTAGTTAATCTGCTCCTGAACCTGGGCCAGTTTATCTTGGTGTGGTGATAGGGGCATTGCTTTATCAAGGAGTCTGCCCCACATTCACAGGTTAACTGCCAACAAATAAACATAACCTTATCTACAATCTCAGCAGGGCCTTTGCAGAGATTCACAGCTGCACTCAGTGTCACATCCTGGTCTGCTAAGCTTTCTGACTGACTCCCATTCTCTGCACAGGGTGGACGTGCCCTGTTAAGTCCCACTGGTTTTTTCCCTCAGCCTTCCAATCATGCCCCATCGTTCAGCAGTTAAAATACACAGATCTCTTCTTTCATCCCAACTCCAACATATCTGTTCTGAGGGGGACTTCCAGCATTTCTTCTCTCCTTTGGATGCTCAGATTTCTCTCATTCTTTCTTTCTCACTGTTTTCCATTTGGTTGGAGGTGACTAGGGAATAGTTTCTCCCGAAACAGGGGTTTGTGTATCAGCTCATAGCCATCCGTCAGTGTGGCAGCCTGCCTTAGACCATAGACTATAAGAAATAGGAACAGGAATCAGCCGGTCAGCCTCTTGAGCCTGCTCCACCATTCAATATGATCTGACATTTCTCACATTCACTTTCCTCTATTTTCCCCATCACCCTGATTCCTCTATTGATCAAGAATCTATCGATCACAACCTTAAACATACTCAAGGACTCTGCCCCTACAGCTCTCTGTGGCAGGGAGTTGAGAAGACTTACTATCGTCTTTGAGAAAAAATATTCCTTGACATTTTAGATTTAAATTGGCACCCCTTTATTCTGAGACAATGCCCTCTGGACCTAGATTCCCCAATGAAGGCAAACATCCTCTTAAGCATTTACTCTGCCTTAAGAACCCTATGTTTCAACGAGGTCAGCTTTTATTGTCCTAAATTCCAAAGAGTGGAATCCCAACTGATTTAATTTTTGCTCATAAGATAATCCCTCCATTCCAGAGATAATCCTAATGAACCTTCTCTGAACTGCCTGTAATGAAAGAATATCTTTTAAATAAGGTGACCAAATCAGCCACAGTATTTCAGATGTGGTCTCACCCACACCTTGTATAGTTGCAGTAAGACTTATTTTTTACTCTAGGCCCTTGAAATAAGATCCAACATTCCATTGTGAAGGAAAGATTACTTTCTTTGATTTAGTATTCTCTGTTTCTCTTGGTAAGAAGGGTATTGAGTGGGTTAAGGAGTCTTTGAATGCCTCTAGGGGAATTAATTTTCATAAGTGGGTTTTGTGATATGCTCCATTGTCAACTGCTCAAAAATGAGTTGCTTACACCTTTCAAATTCTAGGTACATCTGCTCAGACATTTCCTGAAGACAAGGAATTTTTGATCGTCAACCTTCAGCCTTAAAGGTTACACACCTAAGATGGCCTTTTTAACTGCTTCATAACACCTGCACTTCCCTCGGGCAGGAGGAAGTAAAAGTCATGCATTTTCCCCAAGAACTGCAGTAATAAGGACCAATGTTCAACAAGCCATTTTTGCAGCTGTGCTCAGCGCCCAAAAGAAGTCTTCCACATCTGCCATTTCACATTTAGCAATTTGATGAGAAAAAATTAGTTTACTCTTAATCTGAGCCAGTGGTGTCTTCATGGGACACGATTGGGTTCCTACTCCACAGCTTGAAATGTCTTAACTAAAAATCCACTTTTCCTGAAATTCTCTCTCTTCTCTCCTTTCTCTTATCTCTTTTCCCATGTCTCTTTCTCTTTCTCTTTCTCATTCCTTGTCTTTCTCTTGGATTTCTAATCTCTGCACGTCCAATTTTAACCTCTCTACCAGATCTATAAAAAATTTGTACAAGGCATGCTTGAGTTCACTACAGTATAGGAATGTCAGTATTCGATGCCAATGCACTCTTAGCAGTATTAGAGGAATTTTCAGGAATAAAAGGTTCTGTCTATTGAACCTTAAAAGATTTAGTGAGGCACTTGTGAATGGAATTTTGTCTGAAAAGTGTGAAACACTAAATTTAAAAAGGGGTGGCTAATGGTTTTCAGGTGAAGTTTGAAGATGATGAACTTTTACATTCCAACTCTCTTGAAAGGGCCAATATTCCACGAACTTACCCAATTACCCACTGCACCTGTGTGCTAACTTTCTATGCACAAGAAACCCAAGTCCCTTTGTTTTGCAGCTTTCTGCAGTTTTCTCCATTTAAATTATACTCTATTCTTTTGTTCTCCCTTCTGATATGAAGAACTTCACATTTTCCCACATTATACTCTGTCAATTATTTCCCACTTACTTAACCTATCACTATCTCTCTGTAGACTCTGACTCCAGCATCTGCAGTTCTTGCGATCAGTATCTCTCTGTACATTGTTTTTATCCCTCTTGTAAATTGTCTTTCCATCTACTTTGTGCCATCTGCAAATTTGACTATGGTGCATTCACTTATTTCCTTCAATCACTAAAACATATTGTAAACAGTAGTGATCCCTGCACTGATGCCTGTGGAACTCCACTAGTTATAGCTTGGCAACCTGTAACAGAACGCCTTATTTCCACTCGCTGTACATAACTTCCCACATTTTGCATATTGAGGTTGTGACATGCGGGTTGGCTTAATCTACATTTGCAATATCACTGTGAACACTTTGAATGTTGAATCATACCAAAGGAAAGAACAATTATTGTTTTTTTTTAATAATGTTCAGAACTTAATTCTTAAGTGTACAACTTTTAGGTGGTTTTCTTTAGTCATTTTCTTCATGTGTTTCCTGTTTATTTTTAGAACAGAGATGTTGAATGTAATCATATTGAATTCACTCAGGCAACTCTGTCAATCAGTTAGGGGGAGAAAGCTAAATCTGGTTGATTTAATTCTCTAACTAGCATTTGGCCAACTTCAGTATTTCACAAATGACAGTGACATATGGAACTAATGTTTCAAATTCTAATGCTGAGAAGATATAACCCATTGAGTGAACACTCAGAAGGATCCCATTCCTGCATCATTGATAAATCAATCTGCAGACAGAAACTAGTACTCCAAAGAAATTGTCCTAGAAATTGACTAAACTGCTGCTTACAGTTATTCTGACTGAGACTGAGTTCCCTTACCAAACATTTATTTTTACCGGAACCTGATTGATGGTACTTTTTGGCGTGGGTTGCATTTTAACACTAGGAGCAAACTGTCTATGCCCCAGTTACACCATGATGAGATTTGCCAATCTTGTCATATGCACAGTTAAAAAACGGAGAAATATTAAATATGCAAGATTCCCTAATGGGTATGGACACATGCTCATTTACAGCATGGGCAGAATTATTTCAAATTTGCTTACCTTGGTCCTAAAGTTCATTATGTTGCAGTTGAACTGTAACAATCAAGTTGACAAAATAGGACAGCCTCAGCTTATCCAATCTAGACTGAATGCTCAGACCTTCTCTATCCTAATCCAAAGCCAATCTAGGAATCAGTCTAAACTTATTTGCAGTTTATTTTTTAAGTCAATTCCCATTGCACTAGGTGGCAGCATATTCCATAAATTCCAAGATTTCAATTTCATCATTTGCTTTCCATTTTAAAAAATAACTTAAATTATAGTATTCAAAGTCCTGCCCAGCCTACAATTAGTAGCCAACCAAAGGCAGTGTGCTAAATCCACTTAAATAAGCAGCTGATCTTTTTCATCCATCGCTCCCATGCTCAGTGACAAACATTGGCTACAATTCTGATAAAGTCACAATTTTAAAAGTCTCTTCCTTGCTTTCGGCTCCCTTTGCAGTAGAGTACATTCCTATCTCTGACACCTCTTCCAGTCCCAAAATGTCCACCACACAGTACTTACAGAGACAAAGTTTCACCTTTACATTAAGAATCACCTCCATTATGTTTCATGGCACAATCACTGTGCAAAATGGGACAGACTTTGAACAGACTGAGTAACTCAAAACTGGACATTCATGAGGTTCAGAATCAGGAGCAGAATTGTACGCTAACACAATGTGCAACCTCATGGCCCAGCATACCCCCCAACTCAACCTTTACCATCAAGCCAGGGGATCAACACTGGTTTAATTGACAGTGCAAGAGGATGTGCCAAGAGTAGCACCGGGTATACCTAAAATGAGGTGTCAACCTGGTGAAGCCACCAGACAGGACTTCTCGCACGCCAAACAGCATAAGCAGCAAGTGATAGATGCAGCTAAGCCATCCCACAACCAATGGGTCAGGTCTAAGCTCTGCAGTCCTGCTACATCTAGTCATGAATAATGGTCGACGATAAACAATTCATGAGAGGAGGGGGCTCCACAAATACTCCCATCCTCAATTCTGGAAGAATCCAACACATCAATGTAAAAGATAAGGTTGAAGCATTCGTAGCAATCTTGAGCCAAAAGTTCTGGGTGGATGATTCATCTCGGTTTCCTTCAGTGGGCCCCAGACAGATACCAGTCAACAGTCAATTTGATTCACTCGACATAACATCAAGAAATGGTTGGAACACTAGATACTGCAAAGTCTATGGGCCGTGACACATTCCAACAAAGTACTGAAAACCAGTGCTCCAGAACATGCCACTCCATGCCAAGCACTTCCAGTATAGTTACAACACTGGCATTTACCAGACAATGTGGAAAATTGCTCAGCTACTTCCTGTACACAAGGGGAAGATACATCTAGCTTGCCCAATTATCATCCCATCAGGGTGGTCTCAATCATCAGCAAAGTGATGGAAGGCATCATCGACAGTATTATCAAGCAGAACCTACTCAGCAATGACCTGCACAGTGGCACCTATTTGGGTTCCAACAGGGCCGCTGAGCTTCTGACCTCAGAGCATAGCTCAGTCCAAACATGGACAAACATGCTGAATTCCAGCGATGAGGTGAAAGTGATGGCCCTTGACATCAGAGCCACATTTGACTGAGTTTCAAAATCAAGAACCCTGTCAAAACTGGAATAAATGGGTATCAACTTTCCACTGGTTGGAATCATATCTGGCAAACAGGGACATAATTGTAGTTGTTGGAGGTCAGTCATCTGAGCTCCAGGACATCTCTGCAGGAATTCCTCAAGGTAGTGTCTAAGGCCTAACCATCTTTGGCTGTCACCTGAATGACTAACAATCCATCATAAGGTCAGATGTGGGGATACTCACTGATGATTGCATGATATTCAGCACCATTTGTAACTCCTCAAATTATGAAGTAGCCCATGTCCAAATGCAACAGGATTTCGACAATATCCAGGCTTGGCATCCATGATCCTCTCCTCAATAAACATTGCGGAAAAATATTCATTAAAAATTTTCCCCATCTCCTTTGGCTCCACACATAGGCAGCCATGATGATCTTTAAGAGGACCTATTCTCTCCCTAGCCACCCTTTACTCAGAACACAGCTACAGAACCTCTTGGGATTACCTTTGACCTCACCTGCCAGATCTGCCTCATACTTTGTTTTTGCTTTTCCGATTTCCCTATTAAGTGTGGTCCTACGCTTCTTATAGCCAGTGAGAGATTCACTTGAGCCGATGGCTTAAACTCAATGTATGCCACCTGCTTTTTCCTGCCCAGAGCCTCAACATCCCTCATGAGCCAGGGATCCCTAAACCTGTCACCTTTTCCCTTCCCTACCTTTACTGCAGTGATGATTTCCATAAATAATAATAATGCAATGTTCCCACCATATCTGTGTAATATTCATATCTTGTTGACTACAAGAAACTCTTCTACTTAAACCAGGAAGTAGTTTTCATCAACCACTTGAGACCAAGTAGACCCTGCTGTTTCCTATAGAGGACAATGGTAGCAACATTCATCATTACTAGTCCCTCAAAGTGTACTGAGCTGACATGTCTACACAGCAATGCTTGTTAACACAAGACTGTAGTCTCACACTCACAGATGTGATAATGGGAACTGCAAATGCTAGAGAATCCAAGATAACAAAGTGTGGAGCTGCATGAACACAGCAGGCCAAGCAGCATCTCGGGAGCACAAAAGCTGATGTTTCGGGCCTAAACCCTTCATCAGAGAGCCCGAAACGTCAGCTTTTGTGCTCCCGAGATGCTGCTTGGCCTGCTGTGTTCATCCAGTCTCAGACTCATAGTTGGCTTAGGGTGACTGGAAAAGTCACCCACACTTCAAGAATTGTATCAGTGATAATGGGAACTGCAGATGCTGGAGAATCCAAGATAATGAAATGTGAGGCTGGATGAACACAGCAGGGCAAGCAGCATATCAGGAGCACAAAAGCTGACGTTTCGGGCCTAGACCCTTCATCAGAGAGGGGGATGGGGTGAGGGTTCTGGAATAAATAGGGAGAGAGGGGGAGGCGGGCCGAAGATGGAGAGAAAAGAAGATAGGTGGAGAGGAGAGTATAGGTGGGGAGGTAGGGAGGGGATAGGTCAGTCCAGGGAAGACGGACAGGTCAAGGAGGTGGGATGAGGTTAGTAGGTAGGAGATGGAGGTGCGGCTTGGGATGGGAGGAAGGGATGGGTGAGAGGAAGAACAGGTTAGGGAAGCAGAGACAAGTTGGGCTGGTTTTGGGATGCAGTGGGTGGAGGGGAAGAGCTGGGCTGGTTGTGTGGTGCAGTGGGGGGAGGGGACGAACTGGGCTGGTTTTGAGATGCGTTGGGGGAAGGGAAGATTTTGAAGCTGGTGAAGTCCACATTGATACCATTGGGCTTCAGGGTTCCCAAGCGGAATATGAGTTGCTGTTCCTGCAATCTTCGGGTGGCATCATTGTGGCACTGCAGGAGGCCCATGATGGACATGTCATCTAAAGAATGGGAGGGGGAGTGGAAATGGTTTGCGACTGGGAGGTGCAGTTGTTTATTGCGAACCGAGCAGAGGTGTTCTCCCAATGAGGAAACCAAGCAGATGCTTGGGGACCGCTTTGCAGAACACCTGTGTTCGGTTCGCAATAAACAACTGCACCTCCCAGTCGCAAACCATTTCCACTCCCCCTCCCATTCTTTAGATGACATGTCCATCATGGGCCTCCTGCAGTGCCACAATGATGCCACCCGAAGGTTGCAGGAACAGCAACTCATATTCCGCTTGGGAACCCTGCAGCCCAATGGTATCAATGTGGACTTCACCAGCTTCAAAATCTCCTCTTCTCCCACCGCATCCCAAAACCAGCCCAGTTCGTCCCCTCCCCCCACTGCACCAAACAACCAGCCCAGCTCTTCCCCTCCGCCCACTGCATCCCAAAACCAGTCCAACCTGTCTCTGCCTCCCTAACCTGTTCTTCCTCTCACCCATCCCTTCCTCCCACCCCAAGCCGCACCTCCATCTCTTACCTACTAACCTTATCCCACCTCCTTGACCTGTCCGTCTTCCCTGGACTGACCTATCCCCTCCCTACCTCCCCACCTATACTCTCCTCTCCACCTATCTTCTTTTCTCTCCATCTTCAGTCCGCCTCCCCCTCTCTCCCTATTTATTCCAGAACCCTCTCCCCATCCCCCTCTCTGATGAAGGGTCTAGGCCCGAAACGTCAGCTTTTGTGCTCCTGAGACACTCTTCAAGAATATCTTTTTTCAAATGTCTCCTGCGTATCCCAAAAATGGTTCATAGATATTGAATTACTTTTAAAGTGAAAAAATCTGAATTATTTTTGAAGTACAGGCACTGCTACCTTTGTAGGCAGACATAGCACTTGTTTTGCAAACAACAAAGTTCCACAAACAACATTGAGATAAGTGTTAAATTGATATGTTAATTACATTCGCTAAGGACTAAATGCTGGATAAAAAAATCTGTGAAAGTAGGCATGAACATTCAAATGGCTAATTCAGAGGCAGGGATGTCAACCAGTCATCTATGAAATTTACAGATGAATTCCCACCATACCATGATTTTTATATGTAAATATATGATTTATTTAAGAAGAAATTTCTGCCTATTATGATGAGACCATTTCAGTTTATGTGATTCTTTGAGTGCTGTAAATTTCCTTGAAAGCTCTCCCAATTGTTCCCCACAACTTTTGTCAGATATTTAGCAAAAATCCATGATACAAACATAAATGTGACAACAGCCAATCTTCCACCAACATTCCAGGGAGGCTATCAGAACTCTCTCTCCCACCCTCAGGAAATTCTTAGCACTGTTCTAATTTAAAAAAGAGAATTGGCAAGAAGAAAAGTTACTGAGGTTTCAATACGCAAGTATAGTTTGAAGAGAATGTCTCACAACGCAACTACAATGCAACAAGATCACTTATCATCAATCCAAGGACAGAGGTTGACTCTCAAAAATACTTTGCACATTTCCCAAGTCTATCTCTTTATTAATGAATGTTAACCACGATGAAAAGGAACAGAAGGGTCAAATGGTTCTATGCTATTCACAAGTCAAGGTGAACATTCACAGACTGGCTTCAACCTCCTGTACCCTGTGCAATGTTGACAATCTCATTATCAGAAAGCCCCACATCCTCATCGATGACTCATTGATTATACCCAAAGCAATAGGATGCTTTGGCTTTCTACAATTTGATATTAAACTAACTTCTTCTCACAATTCAGAAATAAAAGATTAAAACACATCACGTGGATTGACTGCTAAGGTTCTGCAAATGGATAGTTATCAAAACTTGAAAAGACATGGAGCTTGAGGTAACATTGTGACTGGTAGACAATAGGAGGAAACAAACAGGGAGAAAGGAAATGTCATCTGATCATTCTGTTGGGAAGTCAAGTTCTAGATGACGGGCAGAATTTTCTAGGGCGATCTAGAGCTTTAAGAAGGACAGAAAGCAGGAGGCAAAAATTTGGTTTCCCAACAGTGGGTGAACATTTTGCTATTTTGTTATTTTAATAAAGATACAGAAAAGAGATTAAACTACCCAGACAAGGGTGGTCATTGATGGAGTCCATAACACTGAGGTCTTTGAGGGAGTTCCAAAGCTTCATTACTGACAGAGAGAAAAGAAAACCCCTTGCAAAGGAAACAGAACTTCAATAAGGTTTGTAACTAACACAGGGGGCTGGAGGGGTGACGGTTATGACCTGCCGAGAAATTCATGTACTCTATCTTCCCACCCCAGTTCTGAGGAAGGGTGACCAGACCAGAAATGTTAACTCTGATTTTTTTCTTCACAGATGCTGCCAGACCTGCTGAGCTTTTCCAGCAACTTTGTTTTTGTTGCTGTATCTTAACTGTGTTTGCTATTTTTTTTTGTTTGCAGCGTTCCATGGAGGTTTACAACTGTCCCAAATCTGTTACTCATCAATAACTCATGTTAATTCAGGATGTTAGACTATAACTTACACATAGTCTATTGTTTATTATGAGGTTTAGTTTGTTCACAATTACCAGAGATTTGTGATTTTATTCTTTGAGTGACAACATAGTATCTCAAACTTTGTCTATGTTATTCAAAAATGTTATTGGTTCTTAGCTAGACCATAAGACAAATTTGCAGTCAGGTCAGGGATTAAAGTTATTCTGCTGCTGCTTCTCTAGAACCTGATTATCATCTTGCATGTTATGTATCATGATATCAATGAAAGAGCTTTCTTTATTTGTTCTGAGGAATGAAAGGACCGTGTTCCTTTTCACTTACATGTTTTATAAACTGTGGACTGAAATAAGGAAGAGCTATTTTAAAATCAGTGTTTGTAAAGATAAATTTTGAAAGCAAGGACCTGAAACTGACAGCAAGCAACATATAAACAATTGTTTGAACAAGCATTAATTAAAGTTTGAATTGCAGGCAATTTGAAGCTGAGAAGGTGCACAGATGCAGCCTTTGTTGGCAACAATTGTTAAATTTGAGAGCGTGCAGAAAAGATTTACAAAGATGTTGCTGGTGCTCTGAGTTATATGGAGAGGCTGAATAGGCTGAGGCTATTTGACCTTGAACTTCGGAGGCTGAGGGTTAACCATACAGAGGTTTATAAAATCATGTGGAACACGGATGGGGTGAATAGCCAAGATCTCTTTCCTAGGGCTAGTGAAGTATTCAATATCTTTGTTATTTTGTCCAGTTTGAATGTTGTAAATCTTTTTTTCTTGATGCCCAGTTGGAAAATCATTCATCCATAAGTCTTGTGATTGACACAAGCCAGAATGAGGTCTTTAATTATTGTAGGATTGTATTGCAATTCCTTCAGTGTTGCCCGGTCAAAATTTTGGAATTCCTTCTTTAGTGGCATTGTAGGTTTTCCTACACCAAATGGACTGCAGAAATTCAAGAAGTCAGCTCACGATTACCTTCTAGCACCCTAAGGATGACCATTAATGCTAGCCCAGCCCATGAATACTTTTGCATTCAATATACCTGATATTTTTAGAGATAATGGGAACTGCAGATGCTGGAGAATTCCAAGATAATAAAATGTGAGGCTGGATGAACACAGCAGGCCAAGCAGCATCTCAGGAGCACAAAAGCTGACGTTTCGGGCCTAGACCCTTCATCAGAGACGGGGATGGGGAGAGGGAACTGGAATAAATAGGGAGAGAGGGGGAGGCGGACCGAAGATGGAGAGAAAAGAAGATAGGTGGAGAGGAGAGTATAGGTGGGGAGGTAGGGAGGGGATAGGTCAGTCCAGGGAAGACGGACAGGTCAAGGAGGTGGGATGAGGTTAGTAGGTAGATGGGGGTGCGGCTTGGGGTGGGAGGAAGGGATGGGTGAGAGGAAGAACAGGTTAGGGAGGCAGAGACAGGTTGGACTGGTTTTGGGATGCAGTGGGTGGGGGGGAAGAGCTGGGCTGGTTGTGTGGTGCAGTGGGGGGAGAGGACGAACTGGGCTGGTTTGGGGATGCAGTAGGGGAAGGGGAGATTTTGAAACTGGTGAAGTCCACATTGATACCATTAGGCTGCAGGGTTCCCAGGCAGAATATGAGTTGCTGTTCCTGCAACCTTCGGGTGGCATCATTGTGGCACTGCAGGAGGCCCATGACGGACATGTCATCTAAAGAATGGGAGGGGGAGTGGAAATGGTTTGCGACTGGGAGGTGCAGTAGTTTGTTGCGAACTGAGCGGAGGTGTTCTGCAAAGCGGTCTCCAAGCCTCCGCTTGGTTTCCCCAATGTAGAGGAAGCCACACCGGGTACAGTGGATGCAGTATACCACATTGGCAGATGTGCAGGTGAACCTCTGCTTAATGTGGAATGTCATCTTGGGGCCTGGGATAGGGGTGAGGGAGGAGGTGTGGGGGCAAGTGTAGCATTTCCTGCGGTTGCAGGGGAAGGTGCCGGGTGTGGTGGGGTTGGAGGGCAGTGTGGAGCAAACAAGGGAGTCACGGAGAGAGTGGTCTCTCCGGAAAGCAGACAGGGGTGGGGATGGAAAAATGTCTTGGGTGGTGGGGTCGGATTGTAAATGGCGGAAGTGTCGGAGGATGATGCGTTGTATCCGGAGGTTGGTAGGGTGGTGTGTGAGAACGAGGGGGATCCTCTTTTGGCGGTTGTGGGCGGTTGTAATCTCTTCGGCCTTGAAACTGCTCGACCATGTCCTGAAGCAAACCAGGTACCACAGCCACATCACCTTCCTCAGCACCTGCCTACGGAACCAGATCATCCCCAAGGGACTACAGTCCACATTTCAGCCTTCCCAATTTGGCCCCAACCGTGACCACCTCTACACCCAGAATATTCAGACCCTTCAGAAGCGTTTCTCCCTGCGAGTCCTGAAACAGACACTCGCAGCCATGCGGCGGCACTTCCACATACTGCAATCCAGCCTGCCCCAGCTCAGAGCCTCCCTCTCCCAGACCTGCAAAGGACCCCTGCTGTTTTTTATCCTCCGCAGGATCCACAGACTGAACACCCAGTTCCACTCAGCTTTACTGGACACAAAAAATCGTAAGTACAACCAACTCACGGGCCCCTCCCACCCACAAGAGGATTCCTGCGGCTCCCAAATCCCGAGTCTGTCCCTGCCCCTCCCCGACCATGCACCCGCCGCCACTGACCATGAGGACACCGCCGGAGACCCCACCGATGACGTCACATCCGCCTCCGCCGGCCACAGAACTTCCGGAACCTCTGCTGCAGTCACCACCTCCACTTCCAGGTACAACACCTCACACACCACCCTCACCGCAGCTGCTGCCGCCCACCCCGATCCTCCAACCGCCGACGGAACCCCGCCCACAGCCGACACCGACGGAACCCCGCCCACGGCCGACGGCACCCCGCCCACAGCCGACGCCGACGGAACCCCGCCCACGGCCGACGACATCATCGCTCCGCCCACAACCTCCACAGCCAGCAACCCCAGAGAAGACAGTCACACTGAGCCCTGCCGCATCTTCACCATCCCCCCAGACCTCCCACTGACTGAGGACGAACGATCAGTCCTTAGGAAGGGGCTCACCTTTGTCCCCCTACAACCACACATCAACGAATACCAGTCACGGTTAGACATAGACCAGTTTTTCCACCGTCTTCGCCTCCATGCCTACTTCTTCAACCGGGAACCTAACCCTCCCTCCACTGACCCCTTCATCCGCTTCCAACACAAGTCCTCCTCCTGGACACCACCCCCAGGCCTCCTACCCTCCCTCGACCTCTTTATCTCCAACTGCCGTCGAGACATTAACCGCCTCAACCTCTCCACCCCTCTCACCCACTCCAACCTCTCCCCCGCAGAACGGGCAGCCCTCCGCACTAACCCCCACCTCACCATCAAACCCACAGAAAAGGGTGGCGCAGTGGTAGTATGGCACACTGACCTCTACATCACCGAGGCCAGACGCCAACTCTCTGACACCACCTCCTACCGCCCCCTCGATCATGACCCCACACCCGAGCACCAAACCATCATCTCCAACACCATTCATGACCTCATCACCTCAGGGGACCTCCCACCCACAGCCTCCAACCTCATTGTTCCCCAACCCCGCACGGCCCGTTTCTATCTCCTTCCCAAAATCCACAAACCTGCCTGCCCTGGTCGACCCATCGTCTCAGCCTGCTCCTGCCCCACCGAGCTCATCTCCACCTATCTGAACTCCATTTTCTCCCCTTTGGTCCAGGAACTCCCCACCTACGTCCGTGACACCACCCACGCCCTCCACCTCCTCCAGGGCTTCCAATTCCCTGGCCCCCAACACCTCATATTCACCATGGACGTCCAGTCCCTATACACCTGCATTCCGCATGCAGATGGCCTCAAGGTCCTCCGCTTCTTCCTGTAACGCAGGCCCGACCAGTCCCCCTCCACCGACACCCTCATCCGCCTAGCCGAACTCGTCCTCACCCTCAACAACTTCTCTATGGACTCCTCCCACTTCCTACAGACTAAGCGTTTGGCCATGGGCATGGGCCCCAGCTATGCCTGCCTCTTTGTAGGTTACGTGGAACAGTCCCTCTTCCACACCTACACAGGCCCCAAACCCCACCTCTTCCTCCGGTACATTGATGGCTGTATCGGCGCCGCCTCTTGCTCCCTAGAGGAGCTCGAACAGTTCATCCACTTCACCAACACCTTCCACCCCAACCTTCAGTTCACCTGGGCCATCTCCAGCACATCCCTCACCTTCCTGGACCTCTCAGTCTCCATCTCAGGCAACCAGCTTGTAACTGATGTCCATTTCAAGCCCACCGACTCCCACAGCTACCTAGGATACACCTCCTCCCACCCAACATCCTGCAAAAATTCCATCCCCTATTCCCAATTCCTCCGCCACCGCTGCATCTGCTCCCACGATAAGACATTCCACTCCCGCACATCCCAGATGTCCAAGTTCTTCAAGGACCGCAACTTTCCCCCCACAGTGATCGAGAATGCCCTTGACCGTGTCTCCAGCATTTCCCGCAACACATCCCTCACATCCCACCACCCCCCCCCAAACAACAGCACAAAGAGGATCCCCCTCGTTCCCACACACCACCCTACCAACCTCCGGATACAACACATCATCCTCCGACACTTCCGCCATTTACAATCCGACCCCACCACCCAAGACATTTTTCCATCCCCACCCCTGTCTGCTTTCTGGAGAGACCACTCTCTCCGTGACTCCCTTGTTTGCTCCACACTGCCCTCCAACCCCACCACACCCGGCACCTTCCCCTGCAACCGCAGGAAATGCTACACTTGCCCCCACACCTCCTCCCTCACCCCTATCCCAGGCCCCAAGATGACATTCCACATTAAGCAGAGGTTCACCTGCACATCTGCCAATGTGGTATATTGCATCCATTGTACCCGGTGTGGCTTCCTCTACATTGGGGAAACCAATCGGAGGCTTGGAGACCGCTTTGCAGAACACCTCCGCTCGGTTCGCAACAAACAACTGCACCTCCCAGTCGCAAACCATTTCCACTCCCCCTCCCATTCTCTAGATGACATGTCCATCATGGGCCTCCTGCAGTGCCACAATGATGCCACCCGAAGGTTGCAGGAACAGCAACTCATATTCCGCCTGGGAACCCTGCAGCCTAATGGTATCAATGTGGACTTCACCAGTTTCAAAATCTCCCCTTCCCCTACTGCATCCCCAAACCAGCCCAGTTCGTCCCCTCCACCCACTGCACCACACAACCAGCCCGGCTCTTCCCCCCCACCCACTGCATCCCAAAACCAGTCCAACCTGTCTCTGCCTCCCTAACCTGTTCTTCCTCTCACCCATCCCTTCCTCCCACCCCAAGCCGCACCCCCATCTACCTACTAACCTCATCCCACCTCCTTGACCTGTCCGTCTTCCCTGGACTGACCTATCCCCTCCCTACCTCCCCACCTATACTCTCTCCACCTATCTTCTTTTCTCTCCATCTTCGGTCCGCCTCCCCCTCTCTTCCTATTTATTCCAGAACCCTCACCCCATCCCCCTCTCTGATGAAGGGTCTAGGCCCGAAATGTCAGCTTTTGTGCTCCTGAGATGCTGCTTGGCCTGCTGTGTTCATCCAGCCTCACATTTTATTACCTGATATTTTTGATGGCTTAGAAGATCACATCAGGACTTCAGTCACTGACCATAACATTGCAATGAATAATTTGCATGAAATCGTTGATGTATTGTTTGGACCCTGACATACATCTCCATGAATGACAAAGTCTCTGCTCTGGCAAATGCTGTCAGATTAGAGAGGGACACATGATACTATTTGAAAAAGTTCCAGAGATCCTTTTTCTATAAACAGATATAGGAGCCTTTTTGATTAAGTGAGGTGATTTTAAAAAAATACAGAAATTTGGCAAAATGCACACTCCATCAGTATATTTCTTCTCCACATAAACTGCCCTTCTCAAGCAGCAGAGTCAATTAAAATATTTTTAGCCTAAGATCAAAGAAAATGAGTTAAAATGAGCACAGCACAGAAATGAGTGCGTGACTGTAGTGTAACTGCATTAGTATTTGCACAAAGGAGTGGATTGTTTTAACTTTCTATCGTGGGAAATTAAATTGAATTGGTTCAGGCGCTGCACAATGTAACTAAGCCTAGTTCAGCCCTTAAGTTTGTTATCTTCATGCCCATTTCTCTTAAATGTATCCCTCTTTTCCTCTGGCTTCTTTTGCTGCCTGCGGATTATAAGACTCAGGCAAATTGAGAAAAAGGGTGGCTTGGAGATGTTTAGTCATTTTATTTCAGATGTCATGGTGTGGCAACAGACTTGAAGGATCAGCTGGTGGCTTACTATTCCTCAATTTTGTGCTCAAAGCGTTACATTTTGCAAGACAGTACACATTTCTGTAGCTATCAGGCTGTGTCCCAAATCCAATTCCAGTGACCGTTCTTCATTTGTGAACGAGTGTCTTTGATAAACCAATGGGTCACCATTCAATGAATGTTAGGGAGGAAATATTGGGGATTTGCAGTGCTCCTTCTGTCAAAATTTGTAGTGTCAGGAAGGAAACCATCTCACTGATCTCACTGAGGGGGTAGCTCCCTTCTCCCTACCCCATCTCTGAAGTAGTGTCCCAACCCAAAATGTCAGCTTTCCTGCTTCTCTGATGCTGCCTGGCCTGCTGTGTTCATCCAGCTCTACACTGTGTTATCTCTGACTCAAGCATTGGCAGTTCCTCCTACCTCGGAGTGTGTTATAACCCCACTGTGAAGCCTCTTTTAAGGATACCCACCTTGAAGAAGTCATCCTCCTCCCACAGGAAAAACCTCAGTGGAACAATCTCCCACCGCAACCCTCTGGTAATCTCTTTGATCCTGAAACTGCTCGATCGCGTACCTAAGCAAATCAGGTACTACAGCCACAAAAGCAAAGTTGCTGGAAAAACTCACCAGGTCTGACAGGATCTGAATTCTGAGGAAGGGTCACTGGACCCAAAATGTTAACTCTGTTTTCTCCTCCACAGGTGCTGCCAGACCTGCTGAGCTTTTCCAGCAACTTTGTTTTTGTTCCTGATTTACAGCATCCACAGTTCTTCTAGTTTTTATCATGTACCACAGCCAGATTGCTTTTCCCAGTGCCTGCCTACGGAACCAGATCATTCCCAATGGACTCCAATCTACATTCAGACTATTCCCAATTTGGACCTGACCATCACAACCACTACACACACAACATCCAAAAACTCCAAAAACGGTTTTCTCTGTGGATCCTCAAGCACACGCTCTCAGCAATGCTCCGGCATCTTCTGGCCTCAGAGCCTTCCTCTCCCAGACCTACAAAGGAGCTCTTCTGTTTTGTTTTTCATTCTTCACAGGACCTACAACCTCAACCAATGATTTTACTCCTCCTTATCTGACATTAAAAACCATAAGTACACCAAAGGTACCAGTGTCTGCCACCCAACACAAACCTCTTCCACACCCCTCTCCAAGTCCTCACCCCTACCCAGGACTTCCCCCACAATGCGCCTGGTGCCATAAACCATGTGGTCACCATCGGCTGAACTGCTGACGCCACTGATCTCGTCACATCCGCCAACACCGGCCACGTCACTCCGGGTAACGCAAGCCACGCCACGACCTCCACCACCTACACCTCAGACGCTGCTGCTTCCTTGGCTGACACCAAGAGAGAGAGCGCTGTCTACAGGAAGGACGCCCCTAATGCCAACGCCAACATCAAAGACGACATCACTTCTGCCGACGTCATCCCGAACTCCATCCGCACAGCTGCCAGCTCTACAGTCAACCCCGGCCTCAAATGCTGCTGGGTTTTCACCATCCCCCAGACCTCTCCCTGACTGAGAACAAGCAATCAGCCCATCATCCGCCTCCACCCACACATCAATGAATGCCGTTCACATCTGGATGTCAAACAGTTTCTCTGCTGCCTCCATCTCCGTGCCTATTTCTTTAACCATGAGTCTAATCCACCCTCTACAGACCCCATGTCCGGACTCCAACACGCCTTCTCCTCCTGGACACCACCCCAAGGCCACCTACCCTCCCTCAATCTCTTCTTTTCCAACTGCCATCACGAAATCGATCGCCTCAACTTCTCCGCCCATCTCACCCACTCTAACCTCACCCCCACAAAACGTGCAGCCCTCCACTCCCTCCGCTCCAATCCCAACCTCCCCATAAAACCCACAGACAAGGGTGGTGCATTTGTAGTCTGGCGCATTGACCTCTACATCACCAAGGCCAGGTGCCAACTCTCTGACACCTCCTTCTACCACCCCCTTGATCATGACCCCACCCCTGACAACCAAACCATTGTCTCCCAGACCATCTACAACCTCATCACCTCAGGTGACCTCCCACCCATAGCCTCCAATCTCATCATTCCCCAAACCCGCACCACCCATTAGTATCTCCTTCCCAAAATCCATAAACCCAATTGCCCTGGTCGACCCATTTTCTCTTCCTGCCCCTGTCCCACTGAACCTATCTCTGCTTACCTTGACTCCATTTTCTCCCCCCAGTCCAGAAACTCTCAACCTAATCAAATTCGATCAAATTCAAGGGCGAACTATACAGTAAATGGAAAAGTCCTGGGGAAAATTGATGAACAGAGAGATCTGGGTGTTCAGGTCCATTGTTCCCTGAAGGTGACAACATCGGTCAATAGGGTGGTCAAGAGGGCATATGGCATGCTTTCCTTCAATTGGACGGGGTATTGAGTACAAGAGTTGGCAGGTCATGTGGCAGTTGTATAGGAATTTGGTTCAGCCACATTTGGAGTACTGTGTACAGTTCTGGTCGCCACA
Source organism: Stegostoma tigrinum (assembly GCF_030684315.1). Classification (NCBI taxonomy): domain Eukaryota; kingdom Metazoa; phylum Chordata; class Chondrichthyes; order Orectolobiformes; family Stegostomatidae; genus Stegostoma; species Stegostoma tigrinum. The sequence goes on from NC_081354.1 coordinate 172,032,265, forward strand.
TTACCAAAAGGATGTGGATGCTTTGGAGAGGGTGCAGAGGAGGTTCACCAGGATGTTGCCTGGTATGAAGGGTGCTAGCTATGAAGAGAGGTTGAATAGATTAGGATTATTTTCATTGGAAAGACGGAGATTGAGGGGGGACCTGATTGAGGTCTACAAAATCATGAGGGGTATAGACAGGGTGGATAGCAAAAAGCTTTTTCCCAGAGTGGGGGACTCAATTACTCGGGGTCATGAGTTCAAAGTGAGAGGAGGAAAGTTTAAGGGAGATATGCGTAGAAAGTTCTTTACACAGAGGGTGGTGGGTACCTGGAATGCGTTGCCAGCAGAGGTGGTCGACGCAGACACATCAGCGTCCTTTAAGGTATATTTGGACAGGTACATGGATGGGCAGGGAGCAAATGGACGCAGATTGTTCGAAAATAGATGACAGGTTAGACGGAGGATCTTGATCGGCGCAGGCTTGGAGGGCTGAAGGGCCTGTTCCTGTGCTGTAATTTTCTTTGTTCTTTGTTCTATGTCTGTGACACCAGCCACACCATCCACCTCCCCCAAGGCTTCCAATTCCCTGACCCTCAACATCTCATCTTCACTATGGATGTTCAATCCCTGTCTCAGGTTTTGGAGTAGATCTGTAGCTCGGGTTGTGGGTGTTGAGGTTGGTTGGTTCGTCAAGCTGGTTTGTTGTTCAACGCCCAAACATACGAGCAAATCAACAGGACACCCATGGGATCGCCTATCTCCAGACTCATAGCAGAAGCAGTGATGCAAAGACTAGAAAGGACAGTCCTTTCGCAAATCCAACCTAAACTATGGATATGGTATGTAGACAATGTCTTTGTCATCATTAAACGGACCAAATTAGAAAAGACATACAAACTTATAAACAACATCCTCGATGGAATAAAATTCACCAAAGAGGACGAGAAGAACAAACAACTCCTATTCCTGGACGTCATGGTAGAGCGCAAGACAAATGGGGAACTGCAAACGGAAGTACACTGAAAAGCCACACACAGGCCAGGTATTGAACTTCAATAGTAACCATCCCAGCACACACAGATGAAGCTGCACGCGAGCACTATTTAAAAGGGCAACAACACACTGCAGCAACATGGAACTATGCCAAGAGGAGGAGGAATACCTCTTCCAAGTGTTCAAAGATAATGGATATCCAAAGAATCGGGTCAGGAGGTGCCTACAGGAACAGCATCAGAAAGATTCTACACACCCCAACACACTCATCACTCTACCCTACATCAGGAACACGTCAGAACTCACCACAAGACTGCTACGACCGTTGGGCATCAGAGTGGCACAGAAACCCATATCAACTCTACGACAACTGCTCACCCGAACTAACGACCCACTCCCCAACACGGACAGGACCAATGTCATCTACAAGATCCCCCGCAGAGACTACGAGAAACACTACATCGGACAAACAGGAAGGAAACTAACAACAAGATTATATGAAAACCAACTGGCGACGAAAAGGCACAACCAGTGCTCATTCATCTCAATCCACATGGACAAGGAGAACCATGACTTTGTCTGGGACAACACCAAGATCTTGGGACAGGCTAGGCAGAGACAGGCATGGGAATTCCTGGAAACATGGCACTCCACGAAGCAGGCTATTAATAAACACATTGAACTTGACCCCGTATACATTCCACTACGGAGGAAGCCCAGAAATGAGGCAATCCATCACAACGGATCCCAGAGTTTAAAAACCACATGGGAAAACACAACGAAACTTCATCAGAGGCTGCACTGAGGATGTCGCCAAGCACGGTAATGAAACATCTGCAGAACAACAAACCATCTTGTCAAACCAACCAACCTCAACATCCAATCCCTATACATTTGCATTCCCCATTCAGCTAGCTTAAAAGCCCTCCACTTCTTCTTCTCCCGCAGGCCTGACTAGTCCTCCTCCACCAACACTCTTACCTGCTTACGGAACTCGTCCTTACCCTTAACAACTTCTCCTTCAATTCCTTCCACTTCCTACAGACTAAGGGGTGGCTGTGGGAACCTGCATGGGCCTAAGCTATACCTGCTTCTTTGTAGGATACGTGGAACAGTCCCTCTTTCACAGCTACACTGGGACTATCACCTACCTCTTCCTCCGTTACATCGATGACTGTTTCAGCACCACCCCATCATAGAACATAAAACATAGAACAGTACAGTACAGTGCAGGCTCTTTGGCACACAATGGTGTGCCAACCTACTATTCTACGAAGATCGATCTATCCCGCGTACCCTACATTTTACTATCCTCCATGTGCCTATCAAAGAGTCGCTTAAAAGTCTCTAAAGTATCTGCCTCCACTACCACTGCCAGCAGCGCATTTCATATGCCCACCACTCTCTATGTCAAGCTCCCATGAGGAGCTTGAACAGTTCATCAACTTCACTAACACCTTTCACCCCAACCTCAAGTACACCTGGGCCATCTCTGATACGTCTCTTTCCCTCCTGGACCTCTCTGTCTCCATCTCTGGTGGCCATCTTGAAACTGATATCTATTTCAAGCTACAAACTCCCACATCTACAAAGACTACACCTCCTCTCACCCACCTTCCTGCAAGAATGTGATCCCTTGCTCCCAATTCCTCTACCTCCACCTTGTTTGCTCCCACAGAAAATCCCAGATGCTATCTTATTTCAAAGACCGCAACATCCTCCCTTCAGTGTTTGAAAATTCTCTCAACCGTATCTCTTGCATTTCCTGTACCTCTGCCCTCACACCCCCTCCATGCAACAAAAACAAAGACAGAATCCCCCTTGTCTTCACGACTCACCCTACTAGCCTCTGGATTCAATGTATCATCCTCTGCCACTTTCGCCACCTGCAATCTGACCCCATAACCAAGGATATATTTCCCTCTCCACCCTTATCTGCCTTCCATAGGGACCATTCTCTCTGCAACTCCCTTGTCCGCTCCACACTCCCCACTAACCTCACCACCCCGGCACCTTCCCCTGCAGCAACAGGAAGTGCTACACATGCCCCTATACCTCCCCCATCACCTCCACCCAAGGAACCAAAAAATCCTTCCATCTCAGACAGATGTTCATCTGCACATCTGTCAATGTTGTCTCCTGCATCCGCTGCTCCCAATGTAGCCTCAACAGCCAAGGGACAGATGTACCTTCTTTTTGCTTAATTTGTTTAAATTCTGCTAAGTTAGAAGCCATGCCTCTTTTTAAAAAGGGCAAAAGCAAAACTGTGCAAATATTCTAAGGTGAAACTCCTCCATTGCCTTTATTGTGGCTAGTCTGTAAATCTATTACCATCTTGAGTAATGCAGCATTTTGCTTCCAAAGAATCTCTCAAAATATTTTTTTTATATTAATTCACAGACTTCAGGCATTATTGGCATTTATTATTCAACTATTCAGCCTTTGTGATGGTAATGGTGTCAACTCTTTCAAGGCCATACATTTAATGTGGGTCTGGAATCATACATAGGAGTGAATGATTAAAGGCAACAGATTTCTTTCCCCAAATGTTATTTGAAAATCTGATGGAGTTTGGTGTTAATCCAGCAGGTCCTTGATATCCATCACAAACTACCTCTTTATTCCAAATTTTATGTAATTCCAGCTCTTGAGCTGCCAAGTTGGAATTGAACTTACATCTGGCCAGAGTGCGAGTATCAGCCTCTGAATGGCGAGATCATTAATACAAGTACTATGCTACAATTCATACAAATGCATATTTAACCTGAAACATGTGGGCTTAGACACAGTCTCCGCACCCCTTACAACGGTGCCTGCAGTTAGAAGGCCATTTTATAACCTTGCACATGAAGGTTGAGCTTGAATTTCTAATCACCAATTCTGGTCTCTTGAGCACTCCTGATTCTGTTTGCCTCATTGGGCAATGTCTTGAGCTGCCCAGCACATGACTCTGGAATTTCTTCCCCACGCCGCTCTGAAGATTTGGTGAACTAAATAGCCTTCATCAGAAAGATTACATGAATTTGATTATCTGTAGCAAAAAAAGAAAGATGTTGATGTTCTCCCTGTTTCCCTTCTCCCCCAGGAACTCTTTGCCTTGCATTGTCCTTTTGTTATTTTCTCTACCTTGCCTTCTCTTGGCATGGCTTTATGATTTGACTCCTTTGATAATTTTTTCAATGTTTAGCTGTGGCAGAAACTATATGTCTTCTTGTCAAATATTATTTGTATTTTGGAGAAGGTTTGCTATTGTGTGAGAATAGCTCTTAACATCTTTAAAGTGTTATACCTTAAATGCACTTGTCAGTTCCAAATTGTTTGTCTGGCTGAAGTGGACAGCATTCAGGTGACAGTTCTTTTTCCTCTTTGAATGATAAATCACACATAAGATCTCACAGGATCATTAATGTTCTAATAACATTCCTTCATGGTATGTCCATGGCATAGTTCCAGCATGGAGTTACTCAGCTTCAATGAATTTGAAAAGATATCCATCAACGGGTTAGCCAACTTATTTCATGTCAGATGTCTACACCCTTGTTCACTAGCTGTGACATTCCAAACATTTCAATCCACCAGCATTTGTAGTGCACAGCTTACTCCCCCAGTCAAAAAATAATTTCGCAGTCTGCCTTGAAACATATTAAGCTTAAATATTTTGCCTTGTGCTTAAGCCGATGGATCAATGACATTGTATTTATGCAGCGTGTTTAACATAACAAAATATACCAAAGCATTTCATCAGAATATTACCAAACAAGATTAGACACAAACAGGAAGGGAGATACAGAAATAGTAGGAACTGCAGATCCTGAAGAAACTGAGATAACAAGGTGTAGAACTGGATGAAAATCATTTTCTGAGGAAAGGTCTAGGCCCGAAACACCAGCTTTCTTGCTCCTCTGATGCTGCCTGGCCTGCTGTGTTCATCCAGCTCTACACCTTCTTATCAAGGGAGATAGAGATCAAACTTGGTTGCTTCTAAAGGAACAAGATAACATAAGAATAGGACTAGACTATTCAGTCTGTTGAGCCAAACCTGCCATTGAAAAATCATAGCTGATCTAACACATCAATGCATTTTACTCATCCCAATCCTCAAAATCTGTGTGCTACTTGGAATCAGAAATCTACGAATCTCTACCTGGGCTCACAGAAGGTGTTTGGTGTGCTTGCCTTTATTGGTCAGTGTATTGAGTATTGGAGTTGGATGGTCGTGTTGCAGCTGTACATGGTTATGCCACTACTGGAATACTGAGTGCAATTCTGGTATCTGTGCTAAAGGAAGAATGTGGTGCAACTTGAAAGGGTTCACAAGATTTACAAGGTTGTTAGAGATGATGGGAACTGCAGATGCTGGAGATTCCAAGATAATAAAATGTGAGGCTGGACGAACACAGCAGGCCAAGCAGCATCTCAGGAGCACAAAAGCTGACGTTTCGGGCCTAGACCCTTCATCAGAGAGGTTTTTGGTTGTTGCCAGGTTTGGAAGGTTTCACTTATGGGGGAGACTGAATAGACTAGGGCTATTTTCCCTGGAGCTTCGGAGGCTGAGGGGTGACCTTATGGAGGCTTATAAAATCATGAATGGCATGGAAAAGGTAAATAGACAGGGTCTTTTCCAAGGGTGGGCAAGTCCAAAACCAGAAAGCATAATTTGAAGGTGAGTAAAAGAAAATTTACAAGCGTCACAGGGCAACCTTTACATGCAAAGGGCGGCAGGTGTATGGAATGCGCTGCCAGAGGAGGTGGAGGAAGCCGATACAAAGACAACATGTAAAAGGCACCTGGATGGGTGGGTAATTGAGTAAAAAGGGTTCAGAGAGATATTGGCCAAATGCTGGCAAATGGGATGAGATTAATGTGGGATATCCGGTCAGCATGGATGAGTTGGACTGAAGGATCTATCTCTGTGCTGTCTACCTCTCTGGCTCGATGACTCTCATGAGCAAAGCCATTTACTTTCAGACAGCTTCAATGCTTGTAGATTTCCTAAATTACTAATTTGCTGGTAATAGAAAGGGCAGGCCAAATATTTCAAAATTACCTTAAGAAATAAATGTCCTTTATGTAAGAAAGCAGCCATCCTTACCCGGTCTGACCTATATGTCACTCCAGACCCACAACAATGTTGTGAACTCTTAACTGCCCTCTGGGCAATTAGTGATGTGTAATAAATTCTGACCAGGCCCATGGTGCCTTTGTCTCATGAATGAATAAAAAATGTCAAAGTTTAATGAGTTTTCCTGGATGTTTAATTACTGAAGCTCATGTTTTATTCTGATAAAATATTGGCAGAAGCCTCTAACACCATCATTATATTACTGATCCATTTTCCCACCTCCTTTCTTTTTCAGCTCCAGGGAAAGTGGATGAAATTTTTAAACTCAAATCAAAAAACGTCTAGTCACACAGAGTTCAGCTTAATTTAAAATCAGGTGCCACAATTTCAAGTCCCACCATGACACTTAAAAATTTGAATTCAGCTTTTCTATTCTGGAAGGAAAAATCAGTAAAAGTGGTGTGAGACTTTTGGATTGCCAAGGAACTAAAAATACAATATTTCAAGTAATATACCGTGGAAGCCGAAGATAGAAAATAAAAACAGAAATTGCCAGAGAAGCTCTGTGGGTCCAGCAGCATTCACGGAGAAATGGAATTAATATTTTGAGTCCCAAAGATTTTTTTTTGGAAATGAAGCTAGCTGGAAAATCATGGTATCTATGTCATTGACAAAGGTAAAAGACAAGTCAGTGGAATGGATGATAAGAGTGTCTACAGCAAAAGACAAAGGGAGCTCTAAAGGGAGTAAACAATGTTGTTATTGTAATGAGGTCAGCCAGGTGGAGTTCATAGAATTTGTGATAATGGGAACTGCAGATGCTAGAGAATCCAAGATAACAAAGTGTGGAGCTGGATAAACACAGCAGGCCAAGCAGCATCCCAGGAGCACAAAAGCTGACATTTCAGGCCTACACAGGCCCCAAACCCCACCTCTTCCTCCGGTACATTGATGACTGTATCGGTGCCGCCTCTTGCTCCCCAGAGGAGCTCGAACAGTTCATCCACTTCACCAACACCTTCCACCCCAACCTCAAGTTCACCTGGGCCATCTCCAACACATCCCTCACCTTCCTGGACCTCTCGGTCTCCATCTCAGGTAACCAGCTAGAAACTGATGTCCTTTTCAAGCCCACTGACTCCCACCGCTACCTAGAATACACCTCCTCCCACCCACCCTCCTGCAAAAATTCCATCCCCTATTCCCAATTCCTCCGCCTCCGCCGCATCTGCTCTCAGGATGAGGCATTCCACTCCCACACATCCCAGATGTCCACGTTCTTCAAGGACCGCAACTTTCCCCCCGCAGTGGTCGAGAACGCCCTTGACCGCATCTCCCACATTTGCCGCAACAAATCCCTCACACCCCGCCCCCGCCACAACCGTCCTAAAAGGATCCCCCTCGTTCTCACATACCACCCCACCAACCTCCGGATACAAAGTATCATCCTCTGGCACTTCCGCCATCTACAATCAGACCCCACCACCCAAGCTATTTTTCCATCCCCATCCTTGTCTGCCTTCCGGAGAGACCATTCTCTCCATGACTCCCTTGTCCGGTCCACACTCCCCTCCAAGCCCAGCACACCCGGCAACTTCCCCTGCAACCACAGGAAGTGCTACGCTTGCCCCCACACCACCTCCCTCACCCCCATCCCAGGCCCCAAGATGACCTTCCATATCAAGCAGACATTCACCTGCACATCTGCCAATGTGGTATACTATATCCATTGCACCCGGTGTGGCTTCCTCTACATTGGGGAAACCAAGTGGAGGCTTGGGGACCGCTTTGCAGAACACCTCCGCTCGGTTCGCAATAAACAACTGCACCTCCCAGTCATAAACCATTTCCACTCCCCCTCCCATTCTTTAGATGACATGTCCATCATGGGCCTCCTGCAGTGCCACAATAATGCCACCCGAAGGTTGCAAGAACAGCAACTCATATTGCGCTTGGGAACCCTGCAGCCCAATGGTATCAATGTGGACTTCACCAGCTTCAAAATCTCCCCTCCCCCCACTGCATCACACAACCAGCCCAGTTCTTCCCTCCCCTCCCACTGCAACACACAACCAGCCCAGGTCGCCCCCTCCCCGCACTGCATCCCAAAACCAGCCCAGCCTGTCTCTGCTTCCCTAACCTGTTCTTTCTCTCACCCATCCCTTCCTCCCACCTCAAGCCGCACCTCCATTTCCTACCTACCACCTCATCCCGCCTCCTTGACCTGTCCATCTTCCCTGGACTGACCTATCCCCTCCCTACCTCCTCACCTATACTCTCCTCTCTACCTATCTTGTTTTCTCTCCATCTTCGGTCCGCGTCCCCCTCTCTCCCTATTTATTCCAGTTCCCTCTCCCCATCCCCCTCTCTGATGAAGGGTCTAGGCCCAAAACGTCAGCTTTTGTGCTCCTGAGATGCTGCTTGGCCTGCTGTGTTCATCCAGCTCCACACTTAGTTATGACAGAATTTGTGTTCACTGACACGGGCTGTTAATCTGGTCCAATCAGGGACCCCTGGCTGAAAGATGAGAACAGGAGTGCCAGGCATCCTGTTCACTCTGAGAGCTGGCTCTGAGGGAACTGGATCAGTTTCAAGGATTCTCCACATGTAAATAAAGGGTGATTTGGTGATGGGATTCCGGCCTCGGTAGACTTATTTCAAAGGAAAGATTAAAATGTAGATTAATTGCGAAAGATAGTTATTGATAGACAAGAACAGATTGCTTTTGAGTAATTAGCATTATTTGATATTTGGCATCTTCCAAGGTTTAGTTTAAAGGGATAAGTCATGGCAGGAAATCTCAAAACTATGGTATGTTCTTCCTGTGCTATTTCGGAAGCCTGGAACATTTCCAGCACATCAGGCCAGCTTTGTGTAGCTCCAAGAAGCCTCGATTTTAGAGCTGGACCAGTGGCTACAGACACTGTGAAGCATCCTGAGACAAAAGGTATACATAGATAGCACATATAGAGAGGTAATCACACTGCAGACTAATAGCTCTCTGTTGAAGGGTCTAGGCCCGAAACATCAGCTTTTGTGCTCCTGAGATGCTGCTTGTCCTGTGATAATGGGAACTGCAGATACTGGAGAATCCAAGATAATAAAATGTGAGGCTGGATGAACACAGCAGGCCCAGCAGCATCTCAGGAGCACAAAAGTTGACGTTTCGGGCCTAGACCCTTCATCCTCTCTGATGAAGCGTCTAGGCCCGAAACGTCAGCTTTTGTGCTCCTGAGATGCTACTGGGCCTGCTGTGTTCATCCAGCTCCACACTTTGTTATCTTAGATTCTCCAGCAGCTGCAGTTGCCATTATCCAAGTAAGAAGACTATGCAGGCACTGTAGGAACCTCCCGTGGCTTTAACCCTTTCATAATGGTATACCACTTACAATGCTTCTGAAAGGAAATGCCTCAGGGGAAAGCAGCAACAGATAAATGTTGTGCAATACAGTTGGGTCTGCTGCACAGGGGAGACTAAAATGTGTGGGAATGCAATCTGAATAGGGGATCCAATTGTAAAGATAATAGACAGACATTTCTGTGCTTGCAAATGAGACACCAGAATAGTATGTTGCCTCCCTGATGCTAGGTTCAAGGATGTGTCAGAGCAGGACATTCTGGAGGGGAGTGTGAACAGTCAGTGGCAGTGGTACACATGGTACAAACCACATAGAATGAGGTCCTAAAAGCAGAATATGGCGAGTTAGGGAGCAACTTGAAAGTTACTACCTCAAAAGGTAGTGGTTACTACCAGTTGCATATACTGGTCAGAGTAGGAATAGTAGGGTACATCAAATGAATAAAAACCAAAAGCACTGTGGATGCTGTAAATCAGGGACAAAAGCTAAGTTGCTGGAGAAGCTCAGCAGGTCTGGCAGCATCTGTGAAGGGGAAAACAGAGCTAATATTTCAGGTCTGGTGACACCTCCTCTGTTCTGAGGAAGGATCACCAGTCTCGAAATGTTAACTCTGTTTTCTCCTTCACATCAGATGAATATGTGGCTGAAGACAGTGAAGGGGAGTATTTCAGATTCCTGGGGAATTGGGATTAGTTCTGGAGGATGTGAAATCAGTGCAAACTGGACACATTACAACTGGGGAGGACTGGCTCTGATGTCCTGACAGGTATATTTGCTGGAGTCTTTGAGGAGGCTTTAAACTAAAATGGCAGGGGGTGAGAATCGATGCAAGGAACCAAAAGAAGGGGATTCATTGACAAGAACAAATGTCAGGTGGGGTCTGAGAAAAGCCATAGGCAGAGGAATCAAGGACCAGAATAAAACAGGGCCACTGTGAAAAATGATGCAAACAGGACAAACAATGTTAAAAAGACAAGTCTTGGGGCTTTGTACCTTAAAGCGTGGAGCATGCATATAAAATGGATGAATTAATCACACAAACAGATGAAAATAGATATGATATAATTGAGATTACAGAGGCATGGCTGCAGAGTGTCCTAGGATCAGAAGTGAATATTCAGGGGTATTCATTTCTTAGAAAAGACAGACAAAAAGGAGAAGGCAGTGGAGTTGCTTTACTGGGTTAAAGTGAAAAGTAACACAATAGTGAGGAAGGATAATAGCTCCAATGATGTGTAATCTGCATGGGGAGACCTGAGAAACACAAAGGGGCAAAGATCATTGAAAGGATTTTATATAGGTTCCTAAACTGTAGAGACAATTTTGGGAATGGCATTAAACAGGAAATTAGAGATGCATGCAATAAAAGAACATCTGTAATAATGGGTTACTTTAATCATTGTAAAGGTTGGGCAAATGAGGGCGGCACAGTGGCTCAGTGGTTAGCACTGCAGCCTCACAGCGCCAGGAACCCGGGTTCGACTCCTGCCTCGGGCGACTGTCTGTGTGGAGTTTGCACATTCTCCCTGTGTCTGCGTGGGTTTCCTCTGCGTGCTCCGGTTTCCTCCCACAGTTCAAAGACGTGCAGGCTAGGTGGATCGGCCATGCTAAATTGCTCTAGGTGTTCAGGGGTGTATGGGTTATAGGGGGATGGGTCTGGGTGGGATGCTTCAAGGGGCGGTGTGGAGTGGTTGGGCCAAAGGTTAGACAGAGGATCTTGATCGGCGCAGGCTTGGAGGGCCGAAGGGCCTGTTCCTGTGCTGTAGGTTTCTTTGTTTCTTTGTTTCTTTGAAGGGCCTGTTTCCACACTGTAGGGAATCAAATCTAATCTAATCTAATTAGTAACAATACCATAGAGCAAGAATTCCTGGAGTGTATACAGTGTGGCTTTTTGGATCAATACATTGATGAACTAATTAGAGAACAAGTCATCCTAGCTTGTGTAACAAGAAACAAATAATTGGCAACCTCGTTGTATTTGTGTATGGAATGAGTTACCAGGGGATGTGGTGGAGGCTGGTCCACCTACAATATTTAAACAGCATCTGTATGAGTATATGAATAAAAAGTGTTTCGAGGGATACGAACCAAATGCTGGCAAATGGGAGTAGATTAATTTCGGATATCTGGTTGGCATGGACAAGTTGGACCAAAGTGCCTGTTTCTATACTTTACAGCTCTACAGCTCTGTCTATGACTCGAGTTATGGAAGGTCCACTGGGGATGAGTGACCATAATACAATAGAACTCTCCAACAAGCTGGAGGGTAATGCAATTAATTCTGAGATTAGAATTCTGAACTTATTGAGGAAACTACGATGGTATGAGGTATGAGTTGGCAATGATAGACTGGGTGACGTTACTTAAAGAGATGACAATGGAAAGGTGATGACAAACTTTCAAAGAATGAATGGATGAGCTGTAACAATATTCCTGCCAGGCATGAAAACAAAACAGATTAGGCAACCAAACCATGACAAACTAGAGACAGTATAATGTTCAAGGACGAGGCATAAAAATTGGCTAGAAAAAAAACAGACCTGAGGTGTGGGAGCAGTTTAAAATTTAGCAAAGAAGATCTGTAAAATAGAGTACAAGAGCAAGCGTGTAGCATATATAAAAACTGACTGTGATGGTATCTGTCAGTATATGAGGAGGAAAAGCTTGTTGGAGACAAATACAGGCCTTTTACAGACAGAAACAGTGGAGTTTATAATGGGTGGACAAAAATGGCCGACCAAATTAATAAATTCTTTATTGATTTGTTGATTTTGATTTTATTGTCATGTGTATTTTATAGGAAGAATACAATAGATTACAGTGAAATGCTTTCACTTGTCGCCACAAAATGGCACTGAGGAGAGAAAAAAGAAAAAGATAGATATCGCTTGAATGGAGTCCATTCGTCCTGGGCCAGCTCATCTTTGTCAATAACACTTGCGCTGGTATCCCTCTCCCGCCTCACCGCCGTCTACACCGGACTCAACCAACATTGAAGTTTCCAATCTTAGTCGGCATCTTTGCCATTAGCCATTGGCCACCCCTTCACCAACTCCTGCGCCAGTCCATCCAATGTCAGAGTTACGTCTCCTATCGCTGGGCCCACCTTATCAATTTACCCTGATGCCTGTCCACTGCCACCACACAGGGCCCAACCAGTAATGAATTCACCAGTTCTCAAACATCATCATTTGCCACTGGGCCTACCTCACCGACATCGCCTCTGCTGATGTAGTAGCTGCCAATCCCAGGTCCTGTGCTTGTTCCGGAAAAGTAAGTAGGGGCTCACTCCCCTCCACGTAGGCTGACCCAAGGTCCATCCCTCGGCCCAACTCAAGAATAATCAAGGTCCACTCCCTGAGGACCCCTGAGGTCTGTGCCTTGGGCCCACTCAAGGTCCATGCGCCAGGCAGTCACTGCTACCAAAGCTGTCTAAGCTCAGGACCAGTTGAGTAGAAAAAGAAGAGACAGGAAAAAAAAAGAAAAAACAGTCAGATTGTACAAGCTCTGGCACGGGAGCCCTACTCCACTGTCAACTTGGACCATGCTTTATTTCTGTGTTGACAGAAGACGACACAAATAACACCAGAAGTGTTGGGGAACAATGAGGGGGAGAAACTGTAGGAAAGCAGTGTTGGCAGAGAAATGATGCCAGGAAAATTCATGGGGTTGAAGGCCCGATAATCTGCATCCCATAGTAGTTAGGGAAATCGGCTCGGAAAGGCTAGATGAATTGGCAGTCATCACCCAAGATTCTAAAGACTCTGAACTGCTCGTACAAATTTGAAGGGTAGCAAATGTAACCCCACTCCTTAAAAGAGGCGAGGGGAGAAAACAGGGAATGATTATGTAATAATGCTACTTCTGTGTTTTGTGCTTTTTTTTAATAAAGAAAAGTTGAGACAGAGGTGGTGAGTGGTTTGTTCAAGGCCAATAGAGTGAACAGCTTGTGATGCCCTCAGGTTTTGTTTTAAAGTTGGAACATAGAAGCAGACTGAGTTGATGGGAGAGATAATAGGAACTGCAGATGCTGGAGAATCTGAGATATCAAAGTGTAGAGCTGGATGAACACAGCAGGCCAAGCAGCATCTTAGGAGCAGAAAAGCTGACGTTTCGGGCCTAGACCCTTCATCAGAGAGGGGGATGGGGTGAGGGTTCTGAAATAAATAGGGAGGGGGGAGGTGGATCGAAGATGGATAAAGGATAAGATAGGTGAAGCAGAGACCTCTCCAACTATCTTCTCCTCTATCCATCTTCAATCTGCCTCCCCCTAGCTCCCTATTTATTTCAGAACACTCTCCGCCCCCACCATTTCTGATGAAGGGCCTAGGCCCAAAACGTCAGCTTTTCTGCTCCTGAGATGAATTGGTGGGATCAAGTTCCCACAGAACCAGAATGTTTAGATTTTGCTTTCAGCAGTTGTTGGGATCTTAAAGCTGGATGTGAAAGCTTTTAGCCCCCTCTCAGTTACAGCTAAAAGCTGGGCTTCTCTTCCTGCTGCTAGGATTGTATATGAGACAATCTATTTTACTGAGTTTGCATTTGCCAAGGGTATGTTTATGGGATGTTATTTTATTGGAACAGTTAATTCGTAAGAATTAAGATATTTATTATTTTGTTAAGACTTTTGATAGTTACAGTTAAACCATTTATTTTCTTTTATTTTTATTTTGTCTGTATTTTAACTGTAGTCAAAAAATAAAGTGTGTTTTTCTTAAAATCAAGTAGACTAATCAAATTGCATCGAGAACACAATGCCTCACACTTGTCTTTAAAATAAGAAAAAGTTAAGGTCTAAGCTATCTTCTTAATATATTTTGAGGGGGTTTGGAATAGTTCATAACAAAAGACCAGTTAACTGACAGAATGCTAGAATCCATTGTTACAGATTTAATCACAGAAAACTGGGAAAACAGTGGCTGAATTGGACAAAATTAGCATGGATTTACCAAAAGGAAACCATGTTTGACAAATTCTTTCAAATTTTTGTCCATATTGCCAGTAGAGTTGATGAGGCAGAAGCTGCCCCTCACTCTTCAATGTTTGAGTGAAAACAAATTAAATTTGTCCAATCTCTTCTGATAACTAATATCCTCCAAACCAGGCAATATTCTGATAAACTATTTCTGTACCCTCTCCAAGGCCATCACATCCTTCTTGTAGTGTGGTGATCTGAACAGGACATGATACTTCAAATGTGGCCTAATTCAAGTTCTACACAGCTGCAAATGACTTGCCAATTTTTTGTACTCTTTGGCCCGACTGATGAAGGCAAACATGCCATATCATTTCTAAACCAAGTCTCCAGCATGTCTAAATCCTGCCGAATCATGCTGTATCCCCTGGCAATCCTTCTCACTATCTACAACTCCACAAACTTTGATGTCCAGAAATATACTAATCAGGCTATTTATATTTCCTCCAAATTATTTATACATGTTACAAACAACATGAATCCCTGTGGAAAACTACTTTGGCATCTCCAGTCAGATAAACACCCTTCCATTGTTACACTCTGTCGTCCATGACTAAACCAGTTCTGTATCCATCTTACCAGCTCACTGCAGGTTCCCTGTGATTTCACCTTTTGTATCTGCCTACCATGTCAAAGACATTTCGCCTTTGACATCGTCAAAGGCCGTGCTAACATCCATGCAGGCAATACGTATCACACTGCCCTCATCAATCATAGAACATAGAAAACATAGAAAAGTACAGCACAGTACAGGCCCTTCAGCCCACGATGTTGTGCCATGGAATAATCCCAATCCAAAAATAAAATAACCTAACCTACATTCCCCTCAATGCACTGCTGTCCATCTGCTGGACATGCACTCGCTTGAATGTCACTAATGACTCTGCTTCCACGACTACCACTGATAAACTATTCCATGCGCTCACAACCTTCTGGGTGAAGAACCTCCCTCTGATGTCTCCTCTATACCTTCCTCCTATCACCTTAAAACTATGACCCCTTGTGGCAGTCAATCCTGCCCTGGGGAAAAGTCTCTGGCTATCGACTCTATCCATGCCTCTCATTACCTTGTACACCTCAATCACCTCTCTTCCTCCTTCTCTCCAGAGAGAAAAGTCTGAGCTCAGTCAACCTCGCCTCGTAAGACAAGCCCTCAGGTCCAGGCAGCACCCTGCTAAACCTCCTTTGCACCCTCTCCAAAGCTCCACATCTTTCCTATAATAGGGCGACCGGAACTGGGCACAATATTCCAAGTGTGGTCTCACCAGGGTTTTGTAGAACTGCATGGCTGCCAGACTACTCGGACCTCTTGGCATCAGGGTAGCCCACAAACCCACCAACACACTAAAATAGCAGCTAATGAACTTAAAAGACCCTATACAGACAACTACAAAACTAACGTCTTCTACAAAATACCTTGCAAAAACTGCGACAAACACTACATTGGACAAACAGGCAGAAAGCTAGCCACCAGGATACATGAACATCAACTAGCCACAAAACGACATGACCCACTATCACTCGTATCCTTACATACAGATGAGGAAGGATACCACTTTGATGGGACAACACATCCATCCTAGGACAAGCCAAACAGAGACACGCACGAGAATTCCTAGAAGCATGGCATTCCAACCTGAACTCCATCAACAAACACATTGATTTGGAGCCCATCTACCATCCTCTGAGAAAAAGAAGAGGAAATGACATCAACAACGTAGGAAATGGCATCACCGACCCAAGGAAATCTAACCAGATAAATAGAAAGCGGGACATAACACCAGCACTTCGTCGGAGGCTCACTGATGATGTTACCTAGAATGGTGACGAAACGTCTGAAAACTAACCTTCCAGCTCAGCGAGCAAACTCACATCCAGATTCAGCATTTAATTTCGACCTTCCAAAATGCATCACTTCGCATTTATCCAGGTTGAACTCCATCTGCCATTTCTCAGCCCAGCTCTGCATTCTGTCATCTTTATTACTTCCTCAAAAAACTCAATCAAGCTTGTGTGACATGACCTTTCCCACATAAAACCATGCTGCCTATCATTAATAAGTTTATGTTTTCCCAAATATGCAAAAATCAAAGGATGAGTGGCCTACTCTTCTTGTTTGTATGTTTTGCAGTGTATAACCAGATTATACTCTGCAAGAAAGAATATCCTACTGATAAGATGTAAAAGCTATGTCAGCTCAACTTTCCGGTATAATGTTGCTTAATACTGCCATAAAGTGTTATCATGTTGATTTCTTCAACTGAATCATTGACCTATTTATTTTAAATAGGCCATCACCATTTGTGAAGATATTATACAGAGAGATGTATAAAAACTTCATCTCTTATTGCTATCGGCAATTTCTACCACTTGGGTATTTTAAGGCTTTTAAGAAATAGAAATTGTTAGAAATCTCCCCCTTTCTCAATACCTGTAACAAGTTCCCAATTGCAGGCAAAATCTAGGACATAACCTCTCAACTATTTTACAAGATGAAGAACAACATGAGTGAAGTCATTCTTTGCTGCTCTCAGTGAGTGAGACATTGCAGTTTTTCACACTAACATCAATGTGAAAAGTAGCCCAGTCCGCCCTAAGTGTCAGGCCTAAACATTCACTTTAGTCTCATTTATGATGCTGATCTCTCGCTGGGGTTTTCCAGAAGTTATGTACTTGGGGCACATGTCCTACTTGAAGCCCTGCTCACCTCCAGATAAACCCCATTGAAGAAAAATGAGTAGAATCTAACTGGCCACAATTTTCAGCTGGTGTGAGGCATGAACAAATCAGCTTATTAACCTCAGTTGTGTTGATCCAATGTCTCCCTGAGCAACTTGGGGAGTCTAACTCTAGAGGGCACAAGTTTAAGATGAGAGGGGAGAGATACAAAAGGGCCCAGAGGGGCAATTGTTTTTCATACAGAGAGTAATGAGAGCCTGGAACAGGCTGCTAGAGGTAGTGGTGGATGTACAGGAGGCACGTAGAGGCTTTGCACAGGCTGCAGAAGGTTTACCAGATCTTGCCTGAGTCGGACTTTGTTAACTATAAGGAAAGAGATGGACAAACTTGGATTGTTTTCATTGGAGCAACAGAGGCTGAGGGGGTCAACTTTACAGAAGTAAACAGTATTATGAGACACAGGGATAGGGTGAAAAATCAGAGTGTTTTCCCCAAGGTGGAAACATCGAATACAAGGGGGCATACATTCAAAGTGAGGCGGGGGGGAGTTTAAAGGAGATGTGTGAGGGAATGTTTTTTTTCACACAGAGGGTTGTAGATGCCTGGAATGTGCTGCCAGGATAGGCTGTAGAAACAGATACAATGGCAAAGTTCAAGAGACAGTGAACAGGAAGAGGACCGGGGATTACAGGCCGTGTGCAAGCAGATGGGATTAATTTAGAAGAGCATCATGGTCGGCCAGACACAATGGGCCAAGACACCTGTTCCTGTGCTATATTATTCTGTGTTCTATTACCCCTCTCCTAACAACTTCCCCCTTGAGTTAGTTTAAAGTTCAAAAGTGGAGAAATATAAAATATTTCTTCAGAGCTCATCTCTGACATTATCATCACCCCGCCTCACCACCACACACTCCTTTCGTCCCACCCATGCCAACATGTGCAACTTAATGCTCGACACTGATCTCCTCATACCCCTACGACAACTGATGCCTACTTTTATTCTTCTTCTGCCATGGGAACTCATTAAGTATCCACAAGTACCCAAGTACATAGCAGAAAAATGGCAAGTACAGGACTCTGCTACTAAAATTATTTATATTGCAGACTACACTCTATTCAACTAAACACTCATTGAAAAAACATGTTTCTTTTTCAACACTTCTTGATACTTTTTGACAGGTCTTGAAAATTTGAACAATGACAGGATGTTTATGTACCTTTTATGCATAATTTTCTCCACATCTTAGGGGACCTGACTCACCCCTGCCAAAGTATTCCTGAACTTCCGGTCCAAGATGTCCTGGCTTCTTACCCACAGGGATACCTGCACTCTTCAATGGTGTACCCTGGTGATCCAAAAGAACATTAAGAACAGACCTGCTCTTAGGTCCAATCTCTGCACTCCAGATCCCAGAACACAGGATATCAAAATCTGATTTCAGTACAGAAAGCTTGTCGTTCAAATGCCCTGCTGCTTCCAGGGACCACACATGCTCAATGAAACTCTCCCAACCTGGACCCTTGAAAATTAGAAACACCAGGTTTGGAGACAAGATTTGGAACTCCTAACTCGAACCCAGGTCCCTGACGCTGTGACAAAGTAGTTCTAACCACTGAACCAGCGTGTCACCCGTTTGATGGAAAACACATCTTCATCTGATTATACATTTGGAATCCGCATTTTGATTTCAATTAGACTCTTTCTTACAAAACATCTGCTTCTAATTAGGAGTTATGAATCTGTCTACCAAAGTCCATTTGGTTTTGTTGTGTGCTTTTCCTGTTATTGAAAGTGACAAGGCATGTGAAGGATTCCGTCCCACACAGCAGTAATGTTTTCATATTTACACTCTGAGATCCAATTACTTTACTTCCGTATTCATCTGGGACATAACTGCTAAAGTACTTGTTGTTTCACATTATTAGCAGGATTTTCTTTCATAGAACAGAAGCATCACTAAATAAAACCACCAAGACTATTTAGAGAGGATGAGATGAGGTGGCATTATAAAGAGCAAATCGAGCATTTGTCTGAGAAGTTTTCTACTGATGTCCAGGAGCATTCCAATTCAAATGTCAATGATTTTACTTGAAATTTTTGCCTTAAATGAAACAAAGATGATTCCAATTATGGTCACGACCCAGCCTCTGTCAAGAAGCAAACAAAGCGTGTGATTTGGGTGGAACAGAGGAGTTACTTTTAATTCATTTTTAGGACATGGGCAATCCTTGTTGCACTTAAAAAGATGATGTTAAGCTGACTTCTAGAACTGGTCCCACAACGCTGCTAGAAAGCCTGTTCCAACGTTTGACCGAAGGAATGGCGATATATTTTCAAGTCAGGATGGTGAGTGGCTTTTAGTGGAGTTTTCAGGAGATGGTGTTATCATGTATCTGCTGAGTTCTGAGAAAGGGTCACCGCACCCAAAACGTTAACTCCAATTTTTCCTTCAGAGATGCTGCCAGACCTGCTGAGCTTTTCCAGCAACTTCTATTTTTGTTCCTGATTTACAGCATCCACAGTTCTCTTGGTTTTTATCTGCTGTCCTTGTCCTTCAAGATAGTCATAGATATGCATTTGGAAGGTGTTGTCGGAGGAGCTTCGGTGAGCTTATTGAAAATGGTACAAAGGAGATCATCAAAAATAACACAGCATCTGACCATAGAGGATCTCCTGGCTTGATGGTAATGATAGAGAATTTTGAGGGGTCAGAGTCTTGTCCAAGGATTGAGACAGTGAAAATTGAGGTGCAACACCAGGGAAGCATGTGATGGTCTGGCTCAACTCAACCAACCATTTTTATGAGCACCACCAATGAATGTGCTCTGGTGCCTCTTAGTATGTGTAATGTCCATGGGTTAGACTGCAAGACTCGAAGAGTTGGCTCAGATGACAGTAGAACTGTAAGGTGAAACTCATGGTCTTTGAATCCTCTCCTGGGCATACGTGGGATTTCATATTTTTGGCACTCTTCAGCAAAATCATAACACTACAAGTCCAGAAACAATTCTAGAGTTCACTTCCTATTTGCTTCCCAGAATAAGTTACTTCACCCGTTCCAAGTAGTTATTAGAAAGGCGAATCAATGTTTTCCACTTCCTCCACGACAAGTCTCATGAACATTTGAGAAAGCTAGTCTTTTTAAATTCTCATTATAAATAAAGCAAGTTGTTATCTGTACATATCTGCCTTCCAATTTCTAGGCACAATCAGTAATGTTCTTGCTTCCAAGTCAGAAGGTTTTGGTCTCCAGTATCTCTCTGTAAACCTAAGTACAAAAATTCAGTTTAATGCTCCTATGCAGCACTGTGAGAGATGACTGCACTTCCAAACATTCTTTGCTGGCTGCAAAGTGCTTTGGACATGCTATAAGTGCACATTCTTATTGTATGAGCAAGCCAGCTCATTACGCTGTATGAGTTGTTGCTCATCCTCATAAGAGTAGAAAATCTTTTTGGTCTATTATGGTACTAATTAAAAGACTCTCTGCTAGTTAATAAGATACAATTTATTGCTTTTGAGCAGCTAGCTATGAAGTTACATTAATATAATAGACATCCTTATGGAGAATTTGAGAACTAGAAGGTAGGTTTCACTTCTTCAAGAGCCCAAGACACTCTGCCCACAAGTCCTTTCAACATCATCACTGTGAGTGTTTTTTGGCATAACACAGTGTTTAACTTTTCGGACTCATAGGCAACATTCCACTCCCACTAAGCATTTTACCATTATTGATATTATCCATTTGTATGTGTATTCACATTTACCAATACTCTTTCTCCCACCAAGACTTGGAGTTTACAAATTCAGGCAATCTACAGTTTTCACAATTCACCTTGAACATGTTCTTATCTGACTTGGAAGACTGGTAGGTTGCTGTGTGGAAGACCATTATCTTTGATGAGCTCCATAAAGAGCTCTTACATTTTATCTTCTGAACACCTTTGAAAATCCAAGCACGCCACATTTGCAGCATTCCCTTTTATGCAGATGGTTTGAGCTCCTGCTGACACACTGACCAACTCCCTTAGCCATGTATACATTCACCAGTAATTGACAAACTGCTGCCTGAAACAATTTTTATTTAGAGTGAATCCTCTGCATCACCATCCTTTTTCAATTCATCCTTTATCCAGCTCAATTTTCCAGAATATTCAGATGAGGGTTATATATGTTCAATTCAATAAAGCATGACACAAGATTTTGACATGTCAGTGATTTGTGGCTTTTACACCTTTCAAATGAAAGAGTGTTCTATTGGGATCCAATTTTGTGGTTCATAATATTCTAATAAACCAAATAACCGATGAGAAAAATACAGTGAAAAATGGATTTTATTGCTTAACCACATTAACCCTTAAGCCTTTAAGAATTGAAGCTATAAACTGAATGATTCCAGCTCAAAATAACAAAAAGAAACCAGGGATTTTGCTCAAAATATAGACGATCTGTAATGATTGTAATGAGGTCAGCCAGGTGGCTCTCATTGAATATGAGTTTCCTGATTGGGGCTGTTCAACTGGTCCAATCAGGGACCCCGGGCTGACAGATAACCACAGGAATGTCAGAGGCTTTGCCTACTCTCAGAGCAGGCTTTGAGGAAGCTGGATCAGTGTCAAGAATGCTTTGGGCATAAATAAAGGATGACTTGGTTACTGGATACTGGCATCTGCATAGTGGATTAACCATTTCTTGTCCTATGCATTGGTGTCTTCTTTATTCCTTTTGATTGTGAAATCAGCTCTCACTGAGGCATGAATTTTGCAAATGCAAATGCACGGGCAGCCTGAGCTCAGTTATCTGCAATACCAATTTCCCCAGCAGATGTCAAGAGGCATCGGTGTTGGGTGGAGTGGATACTTGTAATGAGGTCATAATCAAGCGGCCTGCTTTGCCGTGAATGGATATAACTATGCAAAGATGAATGTTTGGTCAGATGACGGGTAAGAATATAAAAAAGAATAGAGATTAATCAGAACAAAGAAATTAGGGCATGAGGAAAAATAGCCAGAAACATAAAAACTAGTATCAAGAGTTTACGCAGAGATTCAAAAAAGAGAAGAATAAGTGCAATGATTGTTGGTCCTCGAAGGAGTGAGAATGGATAATTAGTTGAAGAAAGTAAGGGAATGAACAAATACTTGCTTCTGTCTTCAATATGGTTGACACAAAAACGTTCCAGCAATAGCTGTAAATCAGGAACTGAAAGTGTGAGAGGAACTTGGTGAAATTGCAATCATGAGGGAAGTCGTATTCAGCAAACTTATGGAGGTGCAGGCTGAGAAGCCAGAGGCTCCAGGTGGACTTCAGTTTAAGATTTATAATAGGTGGCTAATGTATCCTTAGGAGCATTATTGTCAGTTTTCCAGACTTCCCTTGATTCAGGAAAAGTTTTTTTTAACTGGTAAGTATCAAATATAACACCACTATGCAAGAAGGGATGGAGGCAGAAAGCAAGAAATGAAAGGCCAGCTGTGTTGACATCTATCATGGGGCTAGCATGAGAATCAATCATTAAAGAGACTATAGCTGTACACTTAGAAAAACTCAAGGTAGTTCCAAAGTGTTAGTATGGTTTCAAGAAAATGGAAAACATGTTGAACCAATTTATTGGAGTTCATTGAAGGAGTACTATGTTAAGTGGGTAAAAGGGAGTTTGTAAACACAACACACATGGTTTTCAGAATACATTTGACGAGGAACCATATCAAAGAATATTGCACAAGGTCATAATCTTACTTATAAGCATTAGCATGGAGAGAACATAGAACATAGAACATAGAACATTACAGTACAGTACAGGCCCTTCGGCCCTCAATGTTGTGCTGACCTGTCATACCCATCTCAAGCCCATCTAACCTACACTATTCCATGTACGTCCATATGCTTGTCCAACGGCGACTTAAATGTACCTAAAGTTGGCGAATCAACGACCATTGCAGGCAAAGTGTTCCATTCCCTTACTACTCTCTGAGTAAAGAAACTACCTCTGACATCTGTCCTTTATCTTTCACCCCTCAATTTAAAGCTATGCCCCCTCGTGCTCACCGTCACCATCCTAGCAAAAAGGCTCTCCCTATCCACCCGATCTAACCCTCTGATTATTTTATATGTTTCAATTAAGTCACCTCTCAACCTTCTTCTCTCTAATGAAAACAGCCTCAAGTCCCTCAGCCTTTCCTCATAAGACCTTCCCTCCATACTAGGCAACATCCTAGTAAATCTCCTCTGCACACTTTCCAAAGCTTCCACATCCTTCCTATAATGCGGTGACCAGAACTGTATGCAATACTCCAAGTGCGGCCGCACCAGAGTTTTGTACAGCTGCAACATAACCTCTTGGTTCCGGAACTCAATCCCTCTATTAATAAAAGCTAAAACACTGTATGCCTTCTTAACAGCCCTGTCAACCTGGGTGGTAACTTTCAAGGATCTGTGTACATAGACACCGAGATCTCTCTGCTCATCTACACTGCTAAGAATCTTACCATTAGCCCTGTACATTGCCTTCCAGCTACTCCTACAAAAGTGCATCAACTCACAGTTGTCTGCATTAAACTCCATTTGCCACCTCTCAGCACAGCTCTGCAGCTTATCTATGTCTCTCTGCAACCTACAGCATCCTTCATCACTATGCACAACTCCACCGACCTTAGTGTCGTCTGCAAATTTACTAACCCATCCTTCTATGCCCTCATCCAGGTCATTTATAAAAATGACAAACAGCAGTGGACCCAACACCGACCCTTGAGGTACACCACTAGTAACTGGTCTCCAGGATGAACATTTCCCATCAACTATTACCCTCTGTCTTCTTTCAGCTAGCCAATTTCTGATCCAAACTGCTATATCTCCCACAATTCCATTCCTCCTCATTTTGTCCAACAGCTTATTGTGGGGAACCTTATCTAACGCCTTGCTGAAATCCATATACACCACATCAACCAGTTTACTCTCATCTACCTGTCAGTCACCTTCTCAAAGAACTCAATAAGGTTTGTGAGGCATGACCTTCCCTTCACAAAACCGTGCTGACTATCCCTAATCAATTTATTCTTTTCTAGATGATTATAAATCCTATCCCTTATAACCTTTTCCAACACTTTACCAACAACTGAGGTAAGGCTCACTGGTCTATAATTACCAGGGTTGTCTCAACTCCCCTTCTTGAACAGGGGAACCACATTTGCTATCCTCCAGTCGTCTGGCACTATTCCTGCAGACAATGACGAGTTAAAGAGCAATGCCAAAGTCTCGGCAATCTCCTCCCTGGCTTCCCAGAGGATCCTAGGATAAATCCCATCCGGCCCAGGGGACTTATCTATCTTCACCCTCTGAAGGATTTCTAATACCTCTTCCTTGTGAACCACAATCCCACCTAGTCTAGTAGCCTGTATCTCAGTATTCTCCTTGACAACATTGTCATTTTCTAGAGTGAATACTGTTGAAAAATATTGATTTAGCGCTTCACCTATCTCATCTGACTCCACACACAACTTCCCACTACTATCCTTGATTGGGCCTAATCTTACTTTCGTCATTCTTTTATTCCTTAAATACCTATAGAAAGCCTTAGGGTTTACCCTGATCCTATCCGCCAACAAATTCTCATGTCTCCTCCTGGCTCTTCTGAGCTCTCTCTTTAGGTCTTTCCTGCCTACCTCATAGCCCTCAGGTGCCCTAATTGAGCCTTCACATCTCACCCTAACATGAGCCTTCTTCTTCCTCTTGACCAGAGATTCCACCTCCTTTGTAAACCACGGCTCCCGCACTCTACAGCTTCCTCCCTGCCTGACAGGTACATACTTATCTAGGACATACAGGAGCTTTTCCTTGAATAAGCTCCACATTTCTAATGTGCCCATCCCCTGCAGTTTCCTTCCCCATTCTATGCTCCCTAAATCTTGCCTAATCTCATCGTAATTGCCTTTCCCCCAGCTATAACTCTTGACCAGTGGTATACACCTATCCCTTTCAATCACTAAAGTAAACATAACAGAATTGTGACCGCTATCACCAAACTGCTCACCTACTTCCAAATCTAACACCTGGCCGGGATCATTACCCAGTACCAAATCTAATGTGGCTTTGCCCCTTGTTGGCCTATCTACATACTGTGTCAGGAAGCCCTCCTGCACACTCTGGACAAAAACTGACCCATCTATAGTACTCAGAAGCTCAGATGGCTGAAAGAAAATAGCATATGCATAAATTGGTCTTTGCCTGATTGGCAGAATGTGATGTATGGAGTTCTGCAGAAGTTTGTACAGGGGCCCCAACTTTTTACAGTCTACATGGATAACAATGGGAGTGAAGGTTAAATTCAGACAACACCAAAACAGGTGGGAATGTATGCTGTGAAGAAGACATAAAGAGATTACAAGATAACAAACTGTGAAGCTGGATGAACACAGGGAGCCAAGCAGCATCTCAGGAGCACAAAAGCTGACAAAGAAACAAAGAAACCTACAGCACAGGAACAGGCCCTTCGGCCCTCCAAGCCTGCGCCGATCAAAATCCTATGTCTCACCTGTCACCTATATTCTAACGGTCTGTGTCCATTTACTCCCCGCCCATCCATGTATCTGTCCAAATATATCTTAAAACACGCTATCGTGTCTGCGTCTACCACCTCCGCTGGCAACGCGTTCCAGGCACCCACCATCCCCTGTGTAAAGAACTTTCTACGCATATCTCCCTTAAACTTTCCTCCTCTCACTTTGAACTCATGAACCCTAGTAATTGACTCCCCACTCTGAGAAAAAGCTTTTTGCTAACGACCTTGTCTATACCCTTCATGATTTTGTAGACCTCAATCAGGTCCCCCCTCAATCTCCATCTTTCCAATGAAAATAATCCTAATCGACTCAACCTCTCTTCATAGCTAGTACCCTCCATACCAGGCAACCTCCTGGTGAACCTCCTCTGCACCCTCTCCAAAGCATTCACACCCTTTTTGACATGTGACGACCAGAACTGTACACAGTACTCCAAATGTGGCCGAACAAAAGTCCTATACAACTGCAACATGACCTGCCAACTCCTGTACTCAAAATCCCGCCCAATGAAGGAAAGCATGCCATATGCCTTTTTGACCACCCTGTTGACCTGTGTTGTTCCCTTCAGGGAACAATGGACCTGAACACCCAGATCTCTCTGTTCATCTATTTTCCCCAGGACTTTTCCATTTACTGTATAGTTCGCCCTTGAATTTGATCTTCCAAAATGCATCACCTCGCATTTGCCTGGATTGAACTCCATCTGCCATTTATCTGCTCAATTCTCCAGTCTATCTATATTCTACTGTAATCTCTGACAGTCCCCTTCACTATCAGCTACTCCACCAATCTTAGCGTCATCAGCAAACTTGCTGATCAGACCACCTACACTTTCCTCCAGATCATATCACAAACAACAGTGGTCCCAGCACAGATCCCTGTGGAACACCACTGGTCACAGGTCTCCAATTTGAGAAACTCCCTTCTACTACGACCCTCTGTCTCCCGTTGCCGAGCCAGTTTTTTGTCCATCTAGCTAGCACACCCTGGACCCCACATGACTTCACTTTCTCCATCAGCCTGCCATGGGGAACCTTATCAAATGCCTTACTGAAGTCCATGTATATGACATCTACAGGCTTTCCCTCATCAATCAACTTTGTCACGTCCTCAAAGAATTCTATTAAGTTGGTAAGACATGACCTTCCCTGCACAAAACCATGTTACCTATCACTGATAAGCCCATTTTCTTCCAAATGGGAATAGATCCTATCCCTCAATATCTTCTCCAGTAGCTTCCCTACCACTGACGTCAGGCTCACCGGTCAATAATTACCTAGATTATCCTTGCTGCCCTTCTTAAACAAGGGGACAACATTAGCAGCCTCCAGTCCTCTGGGACCTCACCTGTGTCTAAGGACGCTGCAAAGACATCTGTTAGGGCCCCGGCTATTTCCTCTCTCACTTCCCTCAGCAACCTGGGATAGATCCCATCCGGACCTGGCGACTTGTCCACCTTAATGTCTTTTGGGATACCTAACACTTCCTACTTCTTTAAGTCAACTTGACCTAGAGTAAGCAAACATCTATCCCTAACATCAACATCCGTCATGTCCCTCTCCTTGGTAAATACCAATGCAAAGTACTCGTTAAGAATGTCACCCATTTTCTCTGACTCAGCACATAACTTTCCTTCTTTGTCCTTCACTGGGCCGATCCTTTCTCTAGTTACCCTCTTGCTCTTTATATATGAATAAAAGGCTTTGGGATTTTCCTTAACCATGTTTGCCAGCAATATCTCATGTCTTCTCTTAGCCCTCTTAATCCCTTGTTTCAGATTCGCTCTACATTCCCGATATTCTTGCAAAGCTTCGTCTGTCTTCAGTCGCCTAGACCTCATGGATGCTTCTGTTTTTCTCTCGGCTAGTCTCACAATTTCACCTGTCATCCATGGTTCCCTAATCTTGCCTTTTCTATTCCTCATTTTCACAGGAACATGTCTCTCCTGCATGCTAATCAACCTCTCCTTAAAAGCCTCCCACATATCAAATGTGGATTTACCTTCAAACAGTTTCTCCCAATCTACATTTCTCAGATCCTGCCGAATCTTGGTATAATCGGCCTTCTCCCAGTTTAGAACTCTTCCTTTAGGACCACTCCTATCCTTGTCCATAGTATTGTAAAACTTACAGAATTGTGGTCGCTATTTCCAAAGTAGTCCCCTACTATAATATCAACCACCTGGCCAGGTTCATTCCCCAGCACCAGGTCCAGTACAGCCCCTTCCCGAGTTGGACTACATACATGCTGCTCTAGAAAACCCTCATGGACACACCTTACAAATTCTGCTCCGTCTTGACCCCTAACACTGATTGAATCCCAGTCAATGTTGGGAACATTAAAATCTCCCATCACCACCACCCTGTTTCTCCTACACCTTTCCATTATCTGTTTACATATTTGTACCTCTATCTCATGCTCGCTGCTGGGAGGCCTGTAGTACAGCCCCAACATTGTTGCTGCATCCTTCCTATTTCTGAGTTCTACCCATATTGCCTCACTGCTTGAGTCCGCCATGGGGCCCTCCTTCAGTACGGCTGTGATATCCTCTTTGACCATTACTGCAACTCCTCCACCCCTTTTACCTCCATCTCTATCCTGCCTGAAGCAGCGATATCCTGGGACAACCAGTTGCCAGTCATACCCTTCCCTCAACCAAGTCTCAGTAATAGCAATAACATCATACCTCCAGGTACTGATCCAAGCCCTAAGCTCATCTGCCTTATCTACTACACTTCTCGCATTAAAACAAATGTACCTCAGGCCACCTGTCCCTTTGTGTTCATCATCTGCTCCCCGACTACTATTCCCTTTAGTCACACTGACTCCATTATCTAGTTCCCTACAGGCTTTCGTTACTACCTCTTTTCTGTCCAATATTTGGTTCCCATCCCCCGCCAGATTAGTTTAAACCCTCCCCCACAGCGTTAGCAAAAGCACCGCTAAGGACATTGGTTCCAGTCTGGCTCAGGTGTAGACCGTCCAATTTGTAATAGTCCCACCTTCCCCAGAACCGGTTCCAAAAATCTGAACCCCTCCCTCCTACACCATCTCTCAAGCCACGCCTTCATCCTAGCTATTCTTTCATTTCTGCACTGACGAGCACGTGGCACTGGCACTCAGGTAAGATGGACAATAACAGAATGTATACAATTAAAAGGGTCTTGGATAGTGTTGTAGAACAGAGAGATCTAGGGGTTCAGATACACATTTCTTTGAAATTTGCATCACAGGTAGACCAGATAGTTAAGAAGGCAGTTAGCATGCTTACCTTCCTTGCTCACATCTTTGGGACATCACATTGAGGTTGTACAGGACATTGGTGAGGCTTCTTCTGGAGTACTGTGTGCAGTTCTGGTTGCCCTGTTATAGGAAGGAGATGATGTAAAGCTTCTTGAGTGTTGTTGG
Organism: Stegostoma tigrinum; assembly: GCF_030684315.1. Lineage (NCBI taxonomy): Eukaryota > Metazoa > Chordata > Chondrichthyes > Orectolobiformes > Stegostomatidae > Stegostoma > Stegostoma tigrinum. The sequence continues at coordinate 172,061,284 of NC_081354.1, forward strand.
GGCTGCACTCATCCAGGCAAGTGGGGAGTATTCCATCACTCTCCTGACTTGTGCCATGTAGATGGTGGACAGGCTTTGAGGAGTCAGGAGATCTTTCTCGCTCAAAACAATGCTGACAATAGCAGCACATTTGGAATATCATAATCTGACCAAGCAGAGTCAGCAGGGTTTCAATAAAGGGAAATCATGTTCAATTAGAGGGGTTTTTTTGAGAAAATCTCAACCCAGGATGGATAGGGGGCAACCAGTAGATGTGTTATTTGAAATTCCAGAAGGTGTTCACCAATGTACCTCATAAAAGGTTAAGTCATAAGAATCCATGGCATTGGAAGCAGTATATTGGCATGTGTAGAGAAGTGGCTAATGGGCAGGAAGCATTGAGTGGGAATAAGGGGCTCTTTTTCAGGTTGGCAACCCATAACCAGTGGAGTTCCACAAGAATCAACGCTGAGACCATTATACATTAATAACTTCAAGGAAGGAAGCAAATGCAATGTATCCAGATATGAGAGCAACACAAAAACAGATGGAAAGGCAGGTTGCAACAGGGACAACAGCAGTTTATAGAGAGATATTTATATGTTAAGTCAATGGGCAAAATGTTGGTAAATAGGATATAATATGAAAATGTTCATTTTAATGGGAGATTGAAAGAGCAGTGTATTATTTAAATTGAGAATAGCTGTAGAAAAATGCAACACAAAGAGACTTGTGGATACTCGTGAATGAAAGACAGAAAGCTAGTACACCAGGGCAGCAGGTATTCAAGTAGACTAACGGAATATTGGTGATTATTTCAAGAAGCTTTGAGTATAATAGTAAAAAATCTTTAAGGTGCTAGTAAGACCATACTGGAGTCTTATAAGCAATTTTGGTTCCCTTATTTCGGGAAAGGTGTAATTTAACTGGAGACATTTCAGAGTAGGTTCACTACAGTATGCAGGGATTGTCTTAAAAGGCTAAGCAGGTTGGGACTCTCCTCATTGGAATTCAGAAGAAAGGGAGGTGATCTCATTGAAACATGACGTATTCCTAAGGAGCTTGAAAGGGTAAATGCTGAGAGGGTGTTTCTGCTCACTGAAAGCCTAGGATGGGGGGACATTGTCTCTGACTAAAGTAGCACCAATTTCAGATTTGGGATGTAGAGGAATTTCCTCAATCAGAGGATTGCAAGTCTTTGGAACTCTGTGTCACAGAAGACTGTGAGGCCAGAATCCTTGTTTTCCTTTAAGACTGAGGTAAATAGATTTTTGATCAGGAGGGTAATCTTGGTTTACAGGATAACTGCAGGAAAGTGGATGTGAGGAATGTCACATGAGTAATGATCCTATTGAGTGGCAGAGCAGGCTAGAGGGGCTGAATGGCCTACCCTTGTTGCTACTTTTTAATAAATTTATAGTTTACAGTGAAACTCAAGGGAGAAACCATTTGCAATCTCAGCCTAAAATTTGAAATTGCAAGTGATTTAAATCTACCATGCCATTATGTACAGCGGCTCTGGTAATGAATGTTTTGGGATTGAAACAGAGGTATGTTTTGGGTACAATTTAAAAGCCATTTTTGTTTCTTTTCAATACAAAAAGGAGCATTTTACGATTAATGGGTTGCTACTTTTCCTGTGCATTTAAAATTGTTGAAGTATTTAGATTTGCATTTCTGATGTCAAGGCATGTAAAGCTATGGGCCAAGTGTTAAAAAATGAGATTGAAAGAGCTGGGGAATTGTTTTTGACCGATGCAGACAGATTGGTTGAAAGGACCTTTTTTCTATAAGTGTAGATTCTTGACTCAATGAATAATTTATATTATAAATACATCATTCGGACTATTCTACTTCACCTTAATTTTAGTAACACACATTGCATAATTTGTGGGATTGTGCACTTATCTTTCAGTGAGAGATCATTTTGTTAAAATCTAAACAAATATATGATCTATCAAGTCAGGTTCCGATTTAGTTTCTGAATTATCTGGTATAACATCAGATAGGATCATAACATACTACTTGCTTAAGCAACAGATTTTATAAAAAGCTGAGGATTGTTGTGGAAGCAAGGACACATATAAAATCAGGCCTGGTGCAAGCCCAGTGTGTTGTCAATCTAAGTTGGTTTCTTTATGCTTTCAAAACCCACATTGACAAGTAACTAAAAAAACAGAAATGTCACTTTAGTGAAAATTGATCTCAATGATTGGGCAACTCCAATCAATGTAGCTCCCAAGTCAGGCAAAATCACAGAACTATGCAGAGACTACGCAGTCACAGTTGACTAAGCAGTTAGTGATATACAGCAGCTACTACAAACCTGCAAATATTTGTATTCAGAGCTAGCAAAAGCAAATGTAATCAGAAAGTTGAAGTTGACCTATGCTTTGCACACAACTCAGTGTAGCTCATGAACATCAGCAGTGTCTCAGGAATATCACGCAGATTATTTGTAATCTTACACAAAGCTGTCCCGTAACAAGAAGTCATCTTCAAAAATTTTAAAGCTACAATGGCTAAAAAAAAAGACTCAATGATCACAATATGGACCATAACAGAAGTTGCTGGATAAGATCAGCAGGTCTGGCAGCATCTGTGAAGAAGAAATCCAGTAACCCATCCTCAGAACTGATGGTAGCTGGGAAAATGCGGAAGGTAGGTTGGGGGGAGGAAGTAAGGAGTAACCAATAGGCAACATAGAGCCCAAAGACAGAGAACTATTGAACAGACACAACTGTTGATAATGAGCATGCTAGGAGGGTGAATAGCTTTTAATGGAAACTGTTAGTGCCTAACAATAGGCAGTATGTAATGGCAGGCTATGTGGTAACGAGGCCTGGTGGGTGGGAAACGGGGCTAGGATGTGGGGGAGTTTAGGCCCTAGAATTATTGAACTTGATATTGAGTCTGAAGAGCTGCAGGGTCCCCAAGTGGAAAATGAGGTGTTATCCTTCCAGCTAGTGCTGAGCGTCGCTGGATTACTGCAGCGAGCCTGACGCAGAGATGCTAGCCTGGGAACAGGGTGGTGTGTTAAAGCTTCAGGCAACTGGAGGCTCAGGGTCTCTTTTGTGGGTAGAATGTAGATTTTCAGTGCAGAATGTTCTGCAAAGCAGTTGCCCAGTTTAGCCTTCATTTCCCAGATGTAAAAGGGACCACATTGTGGGCAGCGAATGCAGTAGATTAGATTCTAGATAAAGTGCTGTTTCCCTTGGAAGGTTTGGGCCCTTGGATACTGGGGAGAGAGGAGGTAAATGGGCAGGCGTTACACCTTCAGTGGTGGCAGGGCGAGGTGCCATGGAGCTGTGGGGGCATTGTTGGGAGTGAAGGAAGGCTGGAACAGGGTGTCCTGGAGGGAAAAGTCCCTGTGGGAGGCAGACAAGCGGGGGAGGGGAATATGTGCCTAGAGGTGGTATCTCGCTGGAGGTGGCAGAAATGGTGTCTGATGAACTTCTGGATGTGGATACTGGTGGGATGGTAAGTAAGGACAAGCGGAATGCTATTGCTATTGTAGAGGTACAAGAGGCTCTGCGGGTGGAATGTGGGAGGTATTTAAAGTTTTGGCAAAGATCTGTATCTCAGGTTGTGGGTGAGGCTGTTGACTTCCTTGCCGATATGGCTTGTTCTCATCAGATGCCTTGCCACAATGCTAGTTGGCATCATCAATTGAGCCTCAGATGAAGCAATGTTTTTCTATTCTGCTTGGAATTTATACTATCCGGTCCGTTATGGTGAGTAGTGTCATTTCCGATTCTGATCGGTATGGGTTTGTATATGGGATCTAATTCTGCGTGTTTGTTGATTGCATTAGAACATAGAACATAGAACATAGAACATAGAACAATACAGTGCAGAACAGGCCCTTTGGCCCTCGATGTTGCGCCGACCTGTGAACTAATCTAAGCTCCTCCCCCTACACTATCCCATCATTATCCATTTGCTTATCCATTACGGGTAGAGAACCATGCCTCTAGGAATTCGTGTGTGTGGCTTAGGCTACTATGGATACTTTGTCCCAGCTAAACTGATTGCCTTCATTGTCTGAGTGTAACAATATTAAGGAGAGTTTGTTGCTCCTAGTTGATGTTCATGTACTCTGATGGCTAGTTTCCTTTCTGTCTGTCCGATGTAATGTTTGTGGCAGTCATTGCATGGTATTTTGTAAACCACATTGGTTCTGTAACTCCCTCTCCCATTCCTCAGACGACACGTCCATCAAGGGCCTCCTGCAGTGCCACAATGATACCACCTGAAGGTTGCAAGAACAGCAACTCATATTCCGCTTGGGAACCCTGCAGCCCAATGGTATCAATGTGGACTTCACCAGCTTCAAAATCTCCCCTTCCCCCACTGCATCCCAAAACCAGCCCAGTTCTTCCCCTCCCCCCACTGCATCCCAAAACCAGCCCAACCTGTCTCTGCTTCCCTAACCTGTTCTTCCTCTCACCCATCCCTTCCTCCCACCTCAAGCCGCACCTACATTTCCTACCTACCACCTCATCCCGCCTCCTTGACCTGTCTGCCTTCCCTGGACTGACCTATCCCCTCCCTACCTCCCCGCCTATACTCTCCTCTCCACCTATCTTCTTTTCTCTCCATCTTCGGTCCACTTTCCCCTCTCTCCTTATTTATTCCAGTTCCCTCTCCCCATGCCCCTCTCTGATGAAGGATCTAGGCCCGAAACACCAGCTTTTGTGCTCCTGAGATGCTGCTTGACCTGCTGTGTTCATCCAGCTCCACACTTTGTTATCTTGGTTCTGCATATTGTGGGAATGGGGTCTTTAATCCTTGTAAGTGTTTGTCATACAGTGGCTGTGGCCATGTGGACCACCATAATTCCAAGTGGTCTTAGGAGTGTTGTTGTCAGTTATGGTAAGTTCTTGATGAAGGTCAGTGTGGGCAGTGTGTTAGGTCATACTGTGTCCTCTTGTTGTTGTCTGTTTAGTAGGCATCTGTAGGTGAAGTTGCAGGGATATCCGTTCATAGTGAGGATCTTGTATAAGTGTTCTTCCTCCTTCCTGCATAATTCTGGAGTGTTGCAGTGTGGCCTGGCCCATTTAAATAGTGTTGTAATGCAGCTTTGTTTGTGAACATAGAACATATAACATAGAACATAGAACACTACAGCACAGTACAGGCCCTTCGGCCCTCGATGTTGCACCGAAATGTGAAAACAATTTGAAGCCCATCTAACCTACACTAGCTCCCTTTGAAGGGTCTAGGCCCGAAACATCAGCTTTTGTGCTCCTGAGATGCTGCTTGGCCTGCTGTGTTCATCCAGCTCCACACTTTGTTATCTTGGATTCTCCAGCATCTGCAGTTCCCATTGTCACTAACCTACACTATTCCATTGTTATCCATATGTATATCCAATGACCATTTTAATGCCCTTAACCTTGGCGTGTCTAATATTGTTGCAGGCAGGGCATTCCACGTCCTTACTACTCTCAGTAAAGAACTGACCTCTGACATCTGTCCTATATCTATCACTCCTCAATTTAAAGCTATGCCTCCTCATGCTAGCCATCACCATCCGAGGAAAAAGGGTCTCACTGTCCACCCTATCTAATCATCTGATAACTTTTATGTCTCTAGTAGGTCACTCTTAACCTTCTTCTCTCTCACAAAAACAGCCTCAAGTCCCTCAGCCTTTCCCCATAAGACCTTCCCTCCATACCAGACAACATCCTGGTAAATCTCCTCTGCACCCTTTCCAATGTTTCCACATCCTTCCTGTAATGCGCTGACCAGAACTGTACGCAATACTCCAAGTGCGGCCGCACCAGAGTTTTGTACAGCTGCAACATGACCTCATGGCTCCAAAACTCAATCCCTCTATCAATAAAACCTAACACACCATACGCCATCTTAACAACCCTATCAACCTGGGTGGCAACTTTCAGGGATCTATGTACATGGACACTGAGATCTCTCTGCTCATCCACACTACCAAGAATCTTACCATTAGCCCAGTACTCTCTATTCCTGTTACTCATTCCAAAGTGAATCATCTCCACTTTTCCGCATTAAACTCCATTTGCCACCTCTCAGTCCATCTCTGCAGCTTATCTATGCCCCTCTGTAACCTACAACATCCTTCCACACTGTTCACAACTCCACCAACTTTAGTGTCATCTGCAAATTTACTAACCCATCCTTCTACACCCTCATCCAGGTCATTTAAAGAAGTGACAAACAACAGTGGCCCCAAAACAGATCCTTGTGGTACACCACTAGTAACTGAACTCCAGGAGGAAGATTTCCCACCAACCACCACCCTCTGTCTTCTTCCATCTAGCCAATTTTTGATCCAAAACACTAAATTACCCTCAACCTCATGACTCCGTATTTTCTGCAATAGCCTACCGTGGGGAACCTTATCAAATGCTTTGCTGAAATCCATATACACCACATCAACCGCTTTACCCTCATCCACCTGTTTAGTCACCTTCTCAAAGAACTCAATAACGTTTGTGAGGCACAACCTAGCCTTCACGAAACCATGTTGACTATCCCTACTCAAATTATTCCTTTCAAAATCCTATCTCTTATAATCCTTTCCAACACGTTATCCACAACCAAAGTAAGGCTCACTGAGCTATAATTACCAGGATTGTCCCTCCTCCCCTTCTTGAACAAGGGACAACATTCGCTATCTTCCAGTCTTCTGGCACTATTCCTGAACATTATGATGACGATGGAAGATTTTAATTTTCCCAACATTGACTGGGATTCACTTAGTGTAAGAGGTCAAGATGGAACAGAATTCATAAGGAGCATCCAGAAGGGTTTTCTAGAGCAGTATGGATATAGTCCAGCTCAGGAAGGGGCCATACTGGACCTGGTGTTGGAAAATGAGTCTGGCCAGGAGGTTGAAATTACAGTAGGGGACTACTTTGGGAATAGTGATCACAATTCTATAAGTTTTACAATAGTCACGGACAAAGACGAGAGTGGTCCTAAAGGAAGAGTTCAAAACTGGGGGAAGGCCAACTATACCAAAATTCGGCAGGATCTGGGGAATGTAGATTGGGAGAAACTGTTTGAAGGTAAATTCACATTTGATATGTGGGAGGCTTTTAAGGAGAGGTTGATTAGCATGCAGGAGAGACATGTTCCTGTGAAAATGAGGAATAGAAATGGCAAGATTAGGGAACCATGGATGACAGGTGAAATTGTGAGACGAGCTAAGAGGAAAAAGGAAGCATACATAAGGTCTAGGCGACTGAAGACAGACGAAGCTTGGAAGAATATCTGAAATGTAGGGCGAATCTGAAACGAGGAATTAAGACGGCACAGAGGGGACATGAAATATTGTTAGCAAACATGGTTAAGGAAAATCCCAAAACCTTTTATTCATATGTAAAGAGCAAGAGGGTAACTAGAGAAAGGATTGGCCCACTTAAGGACAAAGAAAGAAAGTTATGTATTGTAATACAGTGTGAAGCTGGATGAATATAGCGGGCCAAGCAACATCAGAGGAGTAGGAAAGCTTGGCATTTTGGGTCGGGACCCTTCTTCAGAAATGGGGGAGAAGAAGGGGATTCTGAAATAAATAGGTAGACAGGGGAGGCAGATAGAAGACGGATAAAAGAGAAGATAGGGTGAGAGGAAACAGACAGGTCAAAGAGGCGGGGTTTGAGCCAGTGAAGGTGAATGTAGGTGGGGAGTGAAGGGGGATAGGTCAGTCCGGGGAGGACGGACAGGTCGGGGGGTGGGATGAGGTCAGTGGGTAGGGGATGGGGGTGCAGCTTGAGGTGGGAGGAATTTTTTTTGTCTATGTGGTGATAGAACATAGAACATGGAACAGTACAGCACAGTACAGGCCCTTCAGCCCACGATGTTGTGCAGTGGAATAATCCTAATCCAAAAATAAAATAACCTAACCTACATTCCCCTCAATTCACTGCTGTCCATGTGCATGTCCAGCAGTCGCTTAAATGTTACTAATGTCTCTGCTTCCACGACTGCCACTGGCAAATTATTCCATGCGCTCACAACCCTCTGGGTGAAGAACCTCCCTCTGACGTTCCTCCTGTTACCTTAAAACTACGACCCCTCGTGGCAGTCAATCCTGCCCTGGGAAAAAGTCTCTGGCTATCGACTCTATCCATGCCTCTCATTACCTTGTACACCTCGATTAGGTCACCTCTCTTCCTCCTTCTCTCCAGAGAGAAAAGTCCGAGCTCAGCCAACCTCTCCTCGTAAGACAAGCCCTTCAACCCAGGCAGCATCCTGCTAAACCTCCGTTGCACCCTCTCCAAAGCCTCTACATCTTTCCTATAATAGGGCAACCAGAACTGGACACAAAATTCCAAGTGTGGTCTCACCAGAGTTTTGTAGAGCTGCAGCATAACCTTGCGGCTCTTAAACTCGAGGCCCCTGTTAATGAAAGCCAAAACACCATATGCTTTCTTAACAACCTTATCCACTTGGGTGGAAACTTTGAGGGAGCTATGCACTTGAACACCAAGATCCCGCTGTTCCTCCACACTGCCGAGAATCCTGCCTTTAATCCTATATTCAGCATTTAAGTTCGACCTTCCAAAATGCATCACTTCGCATTTATCCAGGTTGAACTCCATCTGCCATTTCTCAGCCCAGCTCTGCATTCTGTCAATGTCTCACTGAAGCCTACAATAGCCTTTGATACTATTAACGGCACCTCCAACCTTTGTGTCATCAGCAAACATACTAACCCACCCCTCAACCTCCTCATCCAAGTCATTTATAAAAACTACAAAGAGCAGAGGCCCAAGAACAGAGCCCTGCGGGACACCACTCAGCACTGACCTCCAGGCAGAATACTTACCATCTACAACCATTCTCTGCCTCCTGTCAATCAACCAACTCTGAATTCAGACAGCCAAATCACCCTGTATCCCATATCTCCTGACTTTATGAATGAGCCTGCCATGGGGAACCTTATCAAATGCCTTGCTGAAGTCCATGTACACCACATCCACTGCTCAACCCTCATCAACCTGTCTCATGACCTCCTCAAAGAACTCAATAAGATTTGTAAGGCATGACCTCACAAAGCCATGCTGACTCCCTTTAATCACAGTCTGCTTTTCCAAATAGTCATAAATCCTATCCATCAGATTTCTTTCCAAAACCTTGCTGACCACAGACGTAAGACTATCTGGTCTGTAATTTCCAGGGATTTCCCTACTCCCTTTCTTGAAAAGAGGAACAACATTTGCCTCCCTCCAATCTAGATTCATTGGATTGGAAATCGATAAATTTGGTGAAATTGCAGAAGTCAACTGCCAAAAACCCCTGTACCACCATGGCCAATCATTTCAAAGAGTGCACATATGCTTCTGTGCACAGGGAAGTAAATGATTGCAACTAGAATTGAACCAGAATACAAGGAAGAACTAAAAATAATGAACACTAAAAACAGAGGCTGCTAATCCACTTGCTGGGATTATGGTTTGCTAATATATAAAAGTAGTCAAATCAACAAAATGTCTGAAAAAGATCTACTGTGAGTGCTGAACTAAAACTAAACAGACCAGAATTTGAGCCAACAGCAGAAATGGTATGAAAGTCAGGAAGTCTCAAAAACTCGTTATTCCACTTGATTTGTGGGATGCAGATAAGGGGAAAACAAGCATGTTGCCAAATTGCATATTTTCAGAGATATTTTTGTTTATTTTTAAAGTGAGCGTAGTTAGTACATTTATTAATAATTCATTTTTTAAAAAAAGTTTAAAAGTGTGAAACAGGGAAAGCGGTATAATGTATTCATTCATTATGAGTACTCCTGATGCATCATGATGCCTTGAAACATGTAGTCTGGCCATCTTAGTGCCTGTGCCGATTGACAAGTTCTTCCTAATATGATAACAGAAAAAGCCAAAGGAAGCCATTCAGGCCACAAGTTCATGCCAGCACTCTGTAAACTCAAATGGTGTCTCTTACCTCATTTTTCATGTACACCTGCATTTTCTTTTTATAACCAATTATGCAATTCAGTTTTGATTGATGTGATTGAATTGGCTTCCATCAAGGTCTGAAATACCACATTCTGGATCTGAATGAATTGCTGTTCAAAAAGATTTCATCCTTGTGTCACCATAATATCAATGTCCTTGGTTCTTAACCATGCCACCAAAGAACAAAGAAAATTACAGCACAGGAACAGGCCCTTCGGCCCTCCAAGCCTGCGCCGATCAAGATCCTCTGTCTAACCTGTCATCTATATTCTAATGGTCTGTGTCCATTTACTCCCTGCTCATCCATGCACCTGTCCAAATATATCTTAAAAGACGCTAACGTGTCTGTGTCTACCATCTCCGCTGTCAACGCGTTCCAGGCAGCCACCACCCTCTGTGTAAAGAACTTTCCACGCATATCTCCCTTAAACATTCCTCCTCTCACTTTGAACTCATGACCCCTAGTAATTGAGTCCCCCACTCTGGGAAAAAGCTTCTTGCTATCCACCCTGTCTATACCCCTCATGATTTTGTAGACCTCAATCAGCTCTCCCCCGCAATCTCCATCTTTCTGATGAAAATAATCCTAATCTACTCAACCTCTCTTCATAGCTAGCACCCTCCATACCAGGCAACATCCTGGTGAACCTCCTCTGCACCCTTTCCAAAGCATCCACATCCTCTCTCATAACTTTGAGCACATCTATTAGATTTTCTCTAATCCTACCTCTCTGTGTGAAGAAATTCTTTGATGCAGCTGCAGATTCAAATATTGTAAACCTGTCATCTATTTATCACGGTTTAGACCATAAAATAATGGAGCAGAATTAGCCTATTAATCCTATCAAGTCTGCAGGTCATGTTGATCTGTTTTTCCACCCCATTCCCTGCTCCTCCTCTTTCCAATCAGGAAACTACCTGTCTTTGTCACAAATACACTCAATGACTTGGCTCCATAGCCTTCTGTGGCAATGAGTCGAATAGATTAACCATCCCTTGGCTGAAGAAATTCTTCTCCATCTCATTTCAGAAGGGTCGTTCCTTCGTTCTGAGACTGCCTGTGGGTCCCAATCTCTCCAACTGGTGGAAACATCCTCTCAATGTCCACTCTGACAGGCTTCTCAATATTCAGTAAGTTTTATTCAGACCCTCTCTCATTCTTCAAAATTCTGTCGAGTACAGGCCCAGAGTCCTCAACCACTTCTCATATAACAAAGTGCTTCATCTCTGGGATAATTCTTGTAAAGCTCCTCTGAACTCCCTCAGTACCAGCACATCCTTCCTCAGGTATGGGGCCCAAAACTGCTCACAATATTCCAAATGCAGTCTGACCTGAGCCTTGTTCAGCCTCAGCAGTACAACTCTGCTTTTGTATTCTAGCCTCTAAGGAAGGAAAATGCAATGTGAGCACTCATTACAATTGTCAACTGAACCTGTGTGTTAACATTAAAAGAATCTTGAACTAGGTCTCCCAAGTCCCTTCGTGCTTCAGATTTCCAAAGCCTTTCCCCATTTAGAAAATAGTCTATGCCTCCATTCTTCCAACCAAGGTGCATAACCTCACACTTTCCCACATTGTGTGTCACATGTAGACAGGGTGGTTGAGAAGGTGTTTAGAAGGCTGGGACTTTATTCACTGGAGGTTGAGGGGTTACCTTATAGAGGTTATTAAATCATAAGGGGCATAAATAAGGTGAATAGGAGATTCGTTTTCTCCTCATATCGGGTTCTTCAAGACTCAGGGCATATTTTTAAGGTGAGGGGAGAAAATATTTTAAAAAGACATGAGGGCTACATTTTTCCACAGAGACTGGCTCAAGAGTGGAATTAACTTCCAGAGGAGGTGGTCTATACGGGTACAATGACAAAATTTAAGAGATATTTGGATAAGCCCACGAGTAAGAAATATTTGGAGGGATATGGGCCAAATGCAGGCAGGTTGGACGAGTTTAGTTTGGGATTATGGTCGGCGTGGACTGGTTGGGCTGAAGGTTCTGTTTCCATACGTATGACTTTATGAGTATCTACCACTTCTTCCCCAAACTACTAGCCTATTAAATCCTTGCACAGCTGCCCCACTTCCTGGACACTACCTGTGCCTACACTTATCTTTGTATCAACTGTAAACTTAGTAACAATGTTGTCTGTTCTTGCTTCCAGATTGTTAATGTATAATGTGAATGGTTGTGGCCCCAACATGGACCCCTGCAGAACTCCGCTAATCACTGGCTACCACCTAAAAAAGACTCATTTATCCCAACTCTTTGCTTTCTGCCAGCCAGCAAATCTTCTGTCCAGGCCAGCATATTGCTCGTAACACCATGTAACTCTTATCTCATTAGGCAGCCTCCTGTGCGGCACCTTGTCAAAGGCCTCCTGGAAATTCAAACAGATCATATGTACTGGCTTAAGAAGTTCCATCCTGCATTCAAATGTGCCATTGAAATGGAGCAATCAAATGATTTCTTTTTCCTTAGTGTAATACTTGAGTTACTTGTTGACTACCGTTCTGCCTTAAACACCATAAATCCAAACAAACTGATCTCTAAACTCTGAGATCCAGGACTCAGCTCACCCCTCTGTAACTGGGAATTCTTGACTTCCTGACTTCTTTTGACTGCAATCAGTAGGAATAGGTGACAGCACCTCCTCCACCACTATCCTCACCTCTGGTACCTTGCAAGGCTGCGCACTCAAGCCCCTACCATACTCCTTATGCACTCATGACTGTGCTACCAGTTTCCACCCCAAATCCATTTACAAGTTTGCTGATGACATCACTGTTGTAGAGCAGATCTCAAGCAACGATGTGACAGAATGCAGGAAAGAGATTGAGTGCTTAGTGGTATGGTGTAAAAACAACAATCCCTCCATCATCATCAGCAAAATGAAGGCGCTGGTCATTGACTTCAGAAAGTGGAGTGGAGGGCATCAATGGTGCTGAGGTGGAGATGGTCGAGCACAAGTTCCTGGGATTGATGATCATCAACAATCTGTCCTGGTTCACCCATGTGGGCACAATGGTCATGAAAGCACAATAACATCTCTACTTTATCAGGAGGCTAAGGAAGTTCAGCATGTCCACAAGGATGCTCAACAATTTTTATAGATTCACCATGGAAAGTATCTATCTGGATGCATGACAGCATGGTTTGGCAACTTCTCTTCCCAAGTTGCAAGAAAATACAGATTCATGAACATAGCCCAGCCCATCATACAAACCAGCCTTCCGTCCATTGACTCCATCTATACTTCCTGCTGACTTAGAAAACTATCCAACAGAATCAAAGAAGCCTCCTACCACAGTTATACTCTCTTCTGTCCTCTGTTGGGCAGACGATATGAATGTTTGTGTGTACATACGAATAGATTCAAGAACAGCTTCTTCCCCACTATTATTAGACTTCTCTCAAACTTAAAATTTAATGTTGATCCCAATCACTGTGTACCTTCACTGCAACTGTCATATAGAGTTCTTCACTCTGTTCTATTATCCTAGAGCATTTTATATGATATTGTGATGACACTGTCATTTTGTAAGGGTTATTTTGTCCTGGGTTTTTTTGAGCAGAGGTTATAAAGGCAGAGGTCCCAAACTGGATATTGGAGATGGCCTAAGTAAACAACTTAAGAGGCCTTTAGTTTTTTTTTAAATGTTGGAATGATAGAAGCAGCTTCAATGAGGCTGGCCAGTTCTCACAGACCAGGCTTTCTCATTTTTATTTAGCTTTAGCATCAGAAGTTGTTTGGGGTCCCAGAAGAGTCGGAGCCCTCAGTGAATGATTCCTAGCTGCTACTTTATCTGAAATCTCTTTTGATGTTGTTTCCTCCTGGATTGGAAAATTGTGTCTGAATTTACCTTTCTGCCAGGGGGTGGATTCACTGTAGGCTGCTATGTTGGAACAGTTAATTAGTAATAGGTACTGTATCTATTATTCTGTTAAGTTTTCCAATAGGTAAGTTATTGTAAATTCTTCTTTCTTTTGTTTGTATTTTAACTATACTGTTTAACTCAATTGTGTTTTGCTTAACATTGAATATTTTGACCATACACATTTGGAACATGTACTTTACATCTACCTTTAAAAATTAGGATCTGGCTACCTTCTTCAAATATTTTGAGGGGGTCAGGTCTGGTCCATAACAATATGATCTGCCTGTACAGAATACAAAATAAAACTTTTCACTGTACCTAGGTAAATACGACAATATTAAATCAAATCAAATCAGTTTCTGGCTTTGTCTTGGAGAGGCACTATTTACATGCCTGATCCAGGTGCATTTCTCACCACTAGTGAATCCCAATGTTGGTAGAGTATTCAGCAATAATGCTCTTGGGCTTCAGTAGGTGGCAGTAATATCCTCTTTTATTGGAGAATGCAGTGTCATATAAATATCACTTGTCATTTATCAGTCCGTGTCTATTTGTTGCCCAAGCCTTGCTACTTTCAGGAATAAATTGCTTCGGTACATGAGGAACTATACTTCGCCCTGAATATGTCAAATTATCAGCAAACATTAAAATTTCTGTCCTAATATTCGAAAAAAGTTCATGAATGAAGCTGCAAAATGTTGGATTGAAGTCACTACCCAGGGGGATTCCGACAGTAAATAAAAACTGAAAGAGCTGGGGATGTTGTAAATCAGGAATGAAAACAGAAGTTGCTGGAAAAGCTCAGCAGGTCTGGCAGCATCTATGAAGAAAAGATCAGAGTTAACGTTTTGGGGCTGGTGACCCTTGCTCAGAAGGGTGTGTTTGTGTCAGACTCCTACAGTGATGTCCTGGGGCAAGTAAAGCTTGTCATGGTGGAGGAAAAGGTGGTGAACTGTGACTAATGGCCTGGCCAGCCACATGTTCAGCTCATGAATGAATTTTAAAAAAACAGATTGAAAGAAACTCTGTTAATGTGTGTATTTGAGGTTTCCAGAATGCTACCTCCTGAAACCTGCAATCAAGACAAAAAAACAGGAGAACTCGCAGCATCTGTTAAGTGTCACTGTGTAGTCTACTGCAATTAGATTTCTGCGTGGATAAAGATGGTGTAGGATGACATATTTTGAATCCTAGTAAAAATAACAGGATCAATAACCACAGAATTATTGATTAAATCTAGAAAATTAGCAATTTAAGGCAGGTAAATTTGGAATTGAGGCCACTAAAATTGAATGGGAAAATCACAATCATACATCTGATTCAAAAACATAGGCTGTGCTGACCATTCAGTAAAATTTATTCTGGAAGAAATTCTTTACAGTTGTAATGATGAGTTAGAACATAGAACATAGAACATAGAACAGTACAGCACAGAACAGGCCCTTCAGCCCACAATGTTGAATGAGAATATTGTGTAGAGCTGCTCTGGGAATATTTGTTTCAAACTTGGAAATCAAAGGCATAAAATAAAGTTGAGCAAGATGAGAAATTCACAACTGTTTATGTTTACCACTGGAAATAATCATTGGTGGTTATTTGTGGGAAATGTTCCTAACTAATCTCTTGAAGGGTTAACAATCAATGCAATTCACATGCCCCTCCTCAGAAATCCATTCCTGTAAAAATGTTCAATGAACACTGAAGAATAAGGTTCAGCACTGAGTAATTATTGAAGCCTTCGCTGTTAAAGTCCACTTGTGCCACCTAGCAACAATATAGTTGAACTGCAACATGCAAATAAATTGCATTATTCTCGCACATTACTTTTCTGACTCAACATCTGGGATGCAAGAAACTGCTTAACCTTAAACTCTTTTTTTATGCTATAAGCAACAAGGCAAACTCAGTTCAGCGGATAATGTGACCTGCTTCTGTGTTCTACAACAATGCTTTCATCACTAACATTGCCCAGGCTGTGGGAGGAATCAAACCATTTATGCTTGTGGACATTGTATGATGTTAGGACCAGAACCAGCTTTGATAGTCTTTCTGACTGAATAATGCAAGGATAAAAAATGACATATGGCCTCTGAGGCATATAACACAGCTACCTAAACTAGAGCAGAGATGTGTTGGGAAGTAAATAAACTTGTTTAAAAAAAAATCATTCATGGGATGAGAACATCACTGGCAAGTTCAGAATGTACTATCCATCCCTAATTGCCCAGAAGGCAGTTTAAGAGTCAACCACACATTGCTGTGGGTCTGGAGTCACATATAAGCCAGATCAGTCAAGGATAGCAGTTTCCCTCCCGAAAGAGCATTCATGAACCAGATGGGTTTTTCCAACAATTGACAATGGATTTGTGGTCATCATTAGATCCTTAACTCCAGATTTTAAAAATCGAATACAAATTCCACCTGAATTCTGAGGAAGGATCACTTGACCTGAAAGATTAACTTCATTTCTGTCTACAGATGCTGCCAGATCTGCTGAGCTTTTCCAGCAATTTCTATTTTTGTTTCAAATTGCACTATCTGCCATGGCAATATTTAAATCTAGGTTTGCAAGCCTCGACCTGAGTCTCTGTATTAAAGGCCTAGCAATAATACCACTAGGCTATTAACTCCCCCTCTTCTACAATATATCTTACAATCTTAAGATCATTATTAAATCAACTTTAACAGAAACTTTAGTCCATTTCATCATAACTCCATCCATCAAAAATATCAACCCTAACATTGCAGTAACAAGAAATACTAGATTATTTTATCAAATATGCTCCAGCATTAAATAGTCATGTGAAGACACAAGTTGATTTGATTTATTATTGCCACATGTATCTAAGTACAGTGACAAGTTTTGTTTTGCATGAAGTACACACAGATCATAACATGCAAAGATCATAAAATGACTGAACAGAGCAAGGAATACAATGTTACAGCTGCAAAGAAGGTGCCCAAAAAGCAAGATCACCAATAGATTAGAAATTTGAAAGGACAATTTAGAAGCCTAAGAACAGCAGGGAAGAAATTGTTCCTGAGCCCATTGGCCCATTTTGGCACAACATCAAAGGCCGAAGGGCCTGTACTGCGCTGTAATGTTCTATGTTCTATGTGTTTAAGCTTTTGTATTTTTTGCCTGAGAGATTATAATGGGATGGGAGGAGTCTTTGATGATGTTGGCTGCCTTTCAGAGGCATCGAGAAGTGTAGGTGAAGTCAGTGGATGGAAGGTTGGCTTGCGTAATGGTCTGGCCTATGTTCACAACTTTCTGTAGTTTCTTATGGACCCGGGCAGAGTAGTTGGGGTACCAAGCCATGATGCATCCAGATAGGATGCCTTCTTTGGTGCATCTTTAAAATTTGGTGAGAGAATTAGGAACAAATATAGACCATCTGGCCCCTCAAGCTTCTTTTTGACTTCAAATAAGGTCACGGCTTGTCTGTTTGTGTTTTGAATTCTCCATTTCCTTCTACTCCTAGAACCTTAGATTCTTGTTTGGTCACGGAATCAATCTACCTCTCCCTTAAGCATTGTCAATAAATACAAAACCACCACTTTCTAAGGCAGAGTGTTCTAAAGCGAATTGCCCTGTTAGAGAAAAATATTGTCCTCATCTCTGTTCTCAAAGGCTGACTCCCTAATATTTTTAAAGTGGTGTCCCCTATTTCTGAGCTCACATGTATGAAGAAAGATCCCTTCCACATCCATTTTGAAAAGACTAGTCAGGATCTGGTTCACTTATAATCAAGGCACTCCTCACTCTTCTGCACTCCAGTAAAATCAAAACCAATGAGTTCAACCTATTCTCGATTGATGACACAATCAATTCAGCTATAAATCCAGTAAATTCCTTGAAAAAAATCTCTAATTCATTTGCATCTTCTTATTCAAAGACCAAATTGCATGTAGTATTTCAGATGTCTCACCAATACCTTGCATAACTGAAATAGAGAATACTTACTTTTGTATTCCATTCCTCTCACAATAAAGAAAAGCATCCTTTCTTAATTAATTAATTAATTAATCACTTGTTGCACTTGTATACTGACATTTTGTTACTCATGCATTAGAGCTCCTAGATCCTCTGGAGCTTGATTTCCACAGTCACTCTCTGTTCAAGTAATATGCTACATTTTCATTCTTCCTGCAAAAATACTCCTGTTTCTCACATTACACTCCATCTGCCAGAAACCAGAGTTCATGATCTCAGCATAATGGATCACACATTTGAGACAAAGATAGGGAGGATTTTTTTTCTCTCAGAGGATTCTGAATTTATGAAATTCTTTGTCTCAGAGGGCTGTTGAGACTGGATATTAAGTGTGTGTTAATCAGTAAGGGAATCAAAGGACATAGAGCAAAGAACATGGAACATAAAACAACATAGAACGTGGAACAATACAGCGCAGAACAGGCACTTCAGCCCTCGATGTTGTTCCGACCTGTGAACTAATCTAAGCCCATCCCCCTACACTATCCCATCATCATCCATCATCAACAAAGAGCAACCCAGCACAGGATCAGGCCCTTCAGCCCTCCAAGCCTACGCTGGCACATTTTGTCTTTCCGTTTTATGGGAAGCGGGAAAAGGCAGAAAAGTGGGGTTAAGGTTTATCCGATCAGGCATGATCTCATTTAGTAGCAGAGTAGACTGAATGGGCAAAGTAGTCTTCTACTGCTCTTGTGTCTTAGCTTCTGTTTGCCAACTTACTCACTGAATGAATGCATTTGCACCCTTCTAATGCCCTCATCACAACACATAAGTCTTTGTACTAACTGCAAATTTAGATACCATGCCTTCACTCCCCTCAACTAAGTATGGTAATAAATTGAGGCATTAACACAGACCTCAGTGGGACTCCACTCTCCACGTCCTGCCAGTCAAAAAAAGACCATTTATGAATATTTTGGGTTTACTGCAAACCAACCAATCTGCTATCCTTGCTAATAAGCTATCACCTACACCATGAGTTCTAACTGGACCCAATAACCTTTCATGTGGCAGCTTGTCAAATGCCTTCTGGGAATTGTCTTTGTAATAGTTTTGTTAATTATACGAGTATAGGACTGAGATCACCCTTGTTATATGCCAGATAATTGAGCACAGACAGAGATAAGCCTAAGATATTATCCAAATAAGAGAGGTTGTTCTATAAGTAATTTCACTGATTACTGTTGTGAGAATTTCCTTTTGTCTCCAATCCAACTTCTGAAAATGTCATGGGGGCATGAGAGCAGTGATGGGAAACAGCTGCAAAATTGACTTGACCTGAACTTTATTCATTCTGTTTTGATTTCATTCAACTGTCATTCTAAAGCTCAGGAGGTCTCCTTAATGCAAAAACATATGAATAATTCATGTCATTATTAAAAACAAAGAACTGTTGTTTGGTAAATTAAAGAAACTCAACTGCCATAAATGCAAGTTATTATTAGTGTTGAGTGGGACAGGAAGAATAAGCAAACAAGCTCCAGCACCATCTGCCCCACAAAATAAAAGGAATGGATTCAAAAATGTTCTATCCATTGGTGGGCATCTTGGTCCTTTGCTTGTCAATGAAGTGGAAACATAAAAATCATGGTGCAGTGGGCTAAAAGCTCTTTTTCTCCACACTGAACTCATCTCCCCATTCCGTTTCAGGTTCATGTCACTACAGTCTCTCTTGTCTGTCATGTCTATGTGAAACAAGTCTCCTTCAGCTCAATCCCCAGTATTCATATAGCAACACAGTGCAATACACTGCCAGTCAATGGGTATGCAGAACACCGCAATGGTTCATGTGCAAAAGAGAAAAGTAACGCACTTGTGCAGAATGGGACTGACTTCTGAGGTTTGGACTGAGCCATATTGTTGAAACAGATTGGGAGAAACTGTTTGAAGGTAAATCCACATTTGATACTTGGGAGGCCTTTAAGGAGAGGTTGATTAGCATGCAGGAGAGACACGTTCCTGTGAAAATGAGGAATAGAAATGGCAAGATTAGGGAGCCATGGATGACAGGTGAAATTGTGAGACTAGCCAAGAGAAACAAGGAAGCATACATGAGGTCTAGGCGACTGAAGACAGACGAAGCTTTGCAAGAATATCGAGAATGTAGAGCGAATCTGAAACGAGGCATTAAGAGGATGAAGAGCGGACATGAGATATTGCTGGCAAACATGGTTAAGGAAAATCCCAAAGCCTTTTATTCATATATAAAGAGCAAGAGGGTAACTAGAGAAAGGATTGGCCCACTTAAGGACAAAGAAGGAAAGTTATGCGCTGAGTCAGAGAAAATGGGTGACATTCTTAACGAGTACTTTGCATCGGTATTCACTAAGGAGAGGGACATGACGGATGTTGATGTTAGGGATAGATGTTTGCTTAGTCTAGGTCAAGTTGACATCAGGAAGGAGGAAGTGTTAGGTATCCTAAAAGACATTAAGGTGGACAAGTCGCCAGGTCTGGATGGGATCTATCCCAGGTTGCTGAGGGAAGTGAGAGAGGAAATAGCCGGGGCCCTAACAGATATCTTTGCAGCATCCTTAGACACGGGTGAGGTCCCAGAGGACTGGAGACTTGCTAATGTTGTCCCCTTGTTTAAGAAGGGCAGCAAGGATAATCTAGGTAATTATTGACCGGTGAGCCTGACGTCAGTGGTAGGGAAGCTACTGGAGAAGATATTGAGGGATAGGATCTATTCCCATTTGGAAGAAAATGGGCTTATCAGTGATAGGCAACATGGTTTTGTGCAGGGAAGGTCATGTCTTACCAACTTAATAGAATTCTTTGAGGACGTGACAAAGTTGATTGATGAGGGAAAGCCCGTAGATGTCATATACATGGACTTCAGTAAGGCATTTGATAAGGTTCCCCATGGCAGGCTGATGGAGAAAGTGAAGTCACATGAGGTCTAGGGTGTGCTAGCTAGATGGATAAAGAAAACTGGCTAGGCAACAGGAGACAGAGGGTAGTAGTAGAAGGGAGTTTCTCAAATTGGAGACCTGTGACCAGTGGTGTTCCAGAGGGATCTGTGCTGGGACCACTGTTGTTTGTGGTATATGTAAATGATCTGGAGGAAAGTGTAGGTGGTCTGATCAGCAAGTTTGCTAATGTCACCAAGATTGGTGGAGTAGCTGATAGTGAACGGGACTGTCAGAGATTACAGTAGAATATAAATAGACTGGAGAGTTGGGCAGATAAATGGCAGATGGAGTTCAATCCGGGCAAATGTGAGGTGATCCATTTTGGAAGATCAAATTCAAGGGTGAACTGTACAGTAAATGGAAAAGTCCTGGGGAAAATTGATGAACAGAGCGATCTGGGTGTTCAGGTCCATTGTTCCCTGAAGGTGACAATGCAGGTCAATAGGGTGGTCAAGAAGGCATATGGCATGCTTTCCTTCATTGGACGGGGTATTGAGTACAAGAGTTGACAGGTCATGTGGCAGTTGTATAGGAATTTGGTTTGGCCACATTTGGAGTACTGTATACAGTTCTGGTCGCCACATTACCAAAAGGATGTGGATGTTTTGGAGAAGGTACAGAGCAGGTTCACCAGGATGTTGCCTGGTATGGAGGGTGCTAGCTATGAAAAGAGGTTGAGTAGATTAGGATTATTTTAATTAGAAAGACTGCGATTGAGGGGGGACCTGATTGAGGTCTACAAAATCATGAGGGGTATAGACAGGGTGGATAGCAAAAAGCTTTTTCCCAGAGTGGGGGACTCAATTACTCAGGGTCATGAGTTCAAAGTGAGAGGAGGAAAGTTTAAGGGAGATATGCGAGGAAAGTTCTTTATACAGAGGGTGGTGGGTGCCTGGAATGTGTTGCCAGCGGAGGTGTTAGACGCAGACACGTTAGCGTCTTTTAAGATATATTTGGACAGGTACATGGATGGGCAGTGAGCAAATGGATGCAGACCGTTAGAAAATAGATGGTAGGTTAGACAGAGGATCTTGATCGGCGTAGGCTTGAAGGGCCAAAGGGCCTGTTCCTGTGCTGTAAGTTTCTTTATTCTTTTGTTCTTTAGAGTAAGGGGTGCATTATTCCGCATCTAACATGGGAATTCTAGATGCTGAAACCAAAGGCCCAGTCTTAAAAGAATTTGGGCAGATGGCCAGTAGTAAAGCAGATTCTAGATGACAGCCCAATGGGCCTAGCTTTGCATCATGGTGCTGAGAAAATTTTAACTGGGGAAGCATTAGAAGGCGACAGGTGGTGCTAGATATTGGGTGGCAGGAAACCACAGCCGATATCAAAGGAAGCATAAAAACAGAAAGTGCTGGTGAAACTCAGCAGGTATGGGCCGCATTTCTGAAAGAGAAACAGAGTTAATACTTCAAATCGGATATGGCGTTTCTTCAGTTTTCAAAACAGCGTGGGGGCGGGGTTTAGGGTTAATGGGTGTCGAGGAGAAAATGGAACAGTTTATGAGGTTTAAAGTTTTGACAACTGTTGCTTGGGTTGTGGGTGAGGTTGTTGACTTTCTCGCCAACCTGGCTTGTACTCGTTCAGATGTTTTGTCACCATGCTGGGTGACATCATCAGTTGAGCCTCTGATGAAGCAAAGTTATTCTACTCCGCTTGGAATTTAACTGGGACAAGGCAACCAAAGTAGCCCAAGCCATACATAGACATGCACGAGAATTTCTAGAGGAATGTTTCTCCACCTGTAATGCAATCAACAAACATATAGAATTGGATCCCATGTACAAACCTGTACAGATCAAAATCAGAAATGACACTTCTCACTATATCAGACTGAATAACATAAATTCCAAGTGTAGTAGAATGACACTGCTTCATCGAAGGCTCCACATGATATTACCCGGAATGGTGACAAAACATCTGAACACGAACAAGCCAGCTCAGTGAGCAAGTCAACAACCTAAGTTTATAAGGGCTTCATCCACAGAATATGGGCATCATGAGCTAAGTCAGCATTTATGACTCAGAGGACAGTTAAGAGTCCATCACATTGCCATGGGTCTGGAGTCATGAATAGGCCAGACCAGGTATGGATGGCAGACTTATTTCTTTAAGAACATTTGTGAAACAAATGTTCCTTTTTTTCCAGACTTTCAACAATGGGTTCATGGTCATTATTGGACTCTTAACAAAAGATTTTTATTGAATTCAGATTCCATCATTTACCTTGGTGAGACTCAAAGCTGGGTCCCCAGAATATCACCAAGATCTCCAGATGAATATTTCAGCAATAGTGCCATTAGGCCATTGCCAATTGTGGTGAGCGGAAGATATTTCTGTGAAAAGGATGCAAATAAAAGTGAGAAATGGAATTATGTTTATCTCCATGGGGGTGTGGATGAGAAACGAAAGCATGGGGATGTAAGGGTTTTCCATGTAACAAGAGTGGAATTTGGATGAAGCTGTCCAGAGGCAGTCGGGGAGGTCGGTGAGTGCTATTTAAGTACTTACCTCGAAGCCAATGGTCCTTTTTTGCAGCAGAGAGCGGCGGGAGCCGGGCGGAAGTGAGGTCACAGCCAGGAGGCAGCCAGGAAGGTAAGTGAGTGCTATTTAAGGAGGCGTGTTGTAGGCCCCAGGTCCTACACGGTAGGGCCTCCCTCCCACCCTCCTCCTCTATCCTAATTAAGAGTCCACAGACTCGCAGCAAGAAAAAAAGGGATCGAGGTAAGTGTCTGGTGAGAGAAGTGCACGTCTTTGGCTCTGGAGTCTTGGTGAAGAGGCTGAGTGAAGAGATTACGCCAGAGTGAAGAGGGTGAAGGACATGACTGCCAAGCTGGTTCAGTGTGCTTCATGCATGATGTGGGAGGTCAGGGACACTGATGCTTCTGGCTCCGATAGCTGTGGAAAGTGTGAACACATTCAGCTTCTAAAGGAGCATGTTGCAGCACTAAAGAAAGAGCTAGATGACCTCAAGCTCATCCGAGAGAACGAGAATTTTCTGGACAGGACCTTCAGCGAAGTCATTACATTGAGGATACCAGAAGAGAGAAGGGAGATGACGATGAAGAAGGAAGAGATAATTCAAGTACAAGAGACCCCGGGGGAAGTACCTCTTGTAAACAGGTTGAATCTCTTGGAAACTGTAGAGACAGATGACACTGCAAGTCCGAGAGGCGGACAGGTCTCCCAATTGAAAATTGACATGGAGGCAGAGCTGAGGAGGCAGTCATCATGCAGAGCCGTGGTAATAGGAGACTCCATCGTGAGAGGGACTGAAAGGAGTTTCTCCGGCAACAGGTGGGATTTGAGGATGGTGTGTTGCCTTCCGGGTGCCAGGATCAAAGATGTCACTGATAGAGTGCAGGGAATCCTCGAGGGTGAAGGTGAAGACCCAGAGGTGGTGGTGCATGTTGGCACTAATGTTGTCGGGAAGAAGAGGAGGGACATTCTGCAGTGGGACTTCATAGAACTCGGAAGAAGACTGAAAAGCAGGGCTTCGAGGGTGGTAATCTCTGGTTTGCTTCCAGTTCCTCAAGCTGGAGAGGGTAGGAACAGGGAGATAATGGACTTGAATGTGTGGCTGAGGAATTGGTGCAGAAAACAAAGATTCAAATTCTTGGATCACTGGGGTATGTTTTGCGGTAAGGATAAATTATACAAAAGGGACGGGTTGCACATTAAGAGGTTGGGTGCCAGCATTCTGGCAGGCAGGTTTGCCACTGCAACGCAGGTGTGTTTAAACTAAGTTGTGGGGGGAAGGGGACATACTGGAAATGTAAGAAGGAAGTTAAAGGGAAAGTGAAAATTAGAGAGGTTAGGAAAGACAACAGAATCAACCGAGCAGAAAACTCAAGAAGGCTTCATACAGAATGGTCAGGTGAAATAGGGATTGATAAGAAGGGTGAGGGGAGTAACAAATTAAAATTATTATATATGAATGCACGAAGCATAAGAAATAAGGTGGATGAGATTGAGGCTCAGTTGGAAATTGGCAGGTACGATGTTGTTGGGATAACTGAGACGTGGCTTCAAATGGACAGGGCCTGGGAAATAAATATTCAAGGCTATACGTGCTATCGAAAGGACAGACTGGTGGACAGAGGGGGTGGGGTAGCCCTGTTGGTGAGGAATGATATTCAGTCCCTTGCGAGGGGGGACATGGAACCAGGAGATGTAGAGTCAGTATGGATAGAGCTGAGAAATTCTAAGGGTAGAAAGACCATAATGGGAGTTATCTAGAGGCCCTCAAACAGTAGTTTGGAGGTAGGGTGTAAGTTGAATCAGGAGTTGAAATTGGCCTGTCACAAAGGTATCACTACAGTTGTTATGGGGGATTTCAACACGCAGGTAGACTGGGAAAATCAGGATGGTACTGGACCCGAAGAAAGGGAGTTTGTAGAGTGCCTCCGAGATGGATTCTTGGAACAGCTGGTACTGGAGCCTACCAGGGAGGAGGCAGTTCTGGATCTGGTGTTGTGCAATGAACCAGATTTGATCAGGGACCTCAAAGTAAAGGAGCCATTAGGAGGTAGTGAGCATAATATGATAAGTTTTAATCTGCAGTTTGAGAGGGAGAAGGGACAATCGGATGTGTCAGTATTGCAGTTGAATAAAGGGAACTATGGAGCTATGAGGGAGGAGCTGGCCGAAGTTCAATGGTACAATACCCTAGCAGGGATGGCAGTGGAACAACAATGGCAGGTATTTCTGGATATAATGCAGGAGGCACAGGGTCAGCTCATACCAAAGAGGAAGAAAGACCCTAAGGGGAGGCAGGGGCAGCCGTGGCTGACAGGGAAGTTAAGGACTGTATAAAGATAAAAAAGAAGTATTACACAGCAAAGATGAGTGGGAAGCCGAAGGACTGGCAAAGTTTTAAAGAGCAACAGAGGATAACTAAAAAGGCAATACGTGGAGAAAAAATGAGGTACGAAGGCAAATTGGCCAAAAATACAAAGGAGGATAGTAAACGCTTTTTTAGGTATGTGAAAAGAAAAAAAAAGGTTAAGACTAAAATTGGGCCCTTGAAGTCAGAAACGGGTGAATTTATTATGGGGAACAAGGAAATGGCAGAAGAGTTGGATAGGTATTTTGGATCAGTCTTCAAGAGGGAAGACACAAGCAATCTCCCAGATGTAATAGTGGCTGAAGGACCTAGGGTAATTAATGAACTGAAGGGGATTTATATTACGCAGGAAATGGTTTTGTATAGATTGTTAGGTCTGAAGGCTGATAAGTCCCCGGGACCTTGTGGTCTGAACCCCAGGGTACTGAAGGAGGTGGCTCTACAAATTGTGAACGCATTAGTAATTATTTTCCAACGTTCTATAGATTCAGGATCAGTTCCTGCGGATTGGATGGTGGCTAATGATGTCCCACTTTCCAAGAAAGGAGGGAGAGAGAAAACAGGAAATTATATACCGGTTAGCCTGACATCAATGGTGGGAAAGATGATGGAGTCAATTATAAAAGATGAAATTACGAATCATTTGGATAGCAGTAACAGGATAGGTTAGAGTCAGCATAGATTTACAAAGGGGAAATCATGCTTGACTAATCTTCTGGAATTTTTTGAGGATGTAACAATGAAGATAGATAAGGGAGAACCAGTGGATGTAGTATACCTGGACTTTCAGAAAGCCTTTGATAAAGTCCCACATGGGAGATTGGTGAACAAAATTAGGGCACATGGTATTGGGGGAAAAATACTGGCTTGGATTGAAAATTGGCTGGCTGACAGGAAGCAAAGAGCAGTGATAAATGGGTCCCTTTCGGAATGGCAGGCAGTGACCAGTGGCGTTCTACAAGGTTCGGTGCTGGGACCGCAGCTATTTACAATATACATTCATGATATAGATGAAGGCATTAAAAGTAATATTAGCAAATTTGCTGATGACACAAAGCTGGGTGGCAGGGTGAAATGTGAGGAAGATGTTATGAGAATACAGGGTGACTTGGACAGGCTAGGTAAGTGAACAGATGCATGGCAGATGCAGTTTAATGTGGATAAATGTGTGGTTATACACTTTGGTGGCAAGAACAGGAAGGCAAGTTACTATCTCATTGGAGTCAAGTTAGGTAAAGGGGAAGCATAACGAGATCTAGGTGTTCTTGTACATCAGTCAATGAAAGCAAGCATGCAGGTACAGCAGGTAGTGAAGAAAGCTAATGGCATGCTGGCCTTCATAACAAGAGGACTTGAGTTTAGGAGCAAAGAGGTCCTCCTGCAGCTGTACAGGGCCCTGGTGAGACCGCACCTGGAGTATTGTGTGCAGCTTTGGTCTCCAAATCTGAGGAAGGACATTCTGGCTATTGAGGGAGTGCAGCATAGGTTCACGAGGTCAATTCCCAGAATGGTGGGACTATCATATGT
Organism: Stegostoma tigrinum; assembly: GCF_030684315.1. Lineage (NCBI taxonomy): Eukaryota > Metazoa > Chordata > Chondrichthyes > Orectolobiformes > Stegostomatidae > Stegostoma > Stegostoma tigrinum. The sequence continues at coordinate 172,088,372 of NC_081354.1, forward strand.
TGAAAGATTGGAGCGACTGGGCTTGTATACACTTGAGGTTAGGAGGATGAGAGGGGATCTGATTGAGACGTATAAGATTATTGAGGGATTGGACACTCTGGAGGCAGGAAGCATGTTCCTGTTGATGGGGGAGTCCAGAACCAGAGGGCACAGCTTAAAAATAAGGGGTAGACCATTTAGATCAGAGTTGAGGAGAAACTTCTTCACCCAAAGAGTGGTGGATATATGGAATGCTCTGCCCTAGAAGGCAGTGGAGGCCAAGTCTCTGGATGCTTTCAAGAAAGAGATAGATAGAGCTCTTAAAGATAGTGGAATCAAGGGTTATGGGGATAAGGCAGGAACAGGATACTGATTGTGGATGATCAGCCATGATCATAATGAATGGTGGTGCTGGCTCGAAGGGCCAAATGGCCTACTCCTGCACCTATTGTCTATTGTCTATTGTCTATAAATACAAGGTAGTGGAACAATACATCAGCTTAGGCACTTGACAGATTAGGACTCAATATAGGATTTTACTACTTCAGAGCTGATCTCTGTTTCCTCCAACATTTTTCCATCGAAACACATCCCCACACTACCATACTTCCCCTACTTCTTCAGCCTGTCTGTCTGCAGCATAAAAAACACAATTTTCCAACCACTTCAGTTCTGAAAAATTTCATATTGGACTCAAAATGTTCAATGTTCCTCTCTCCACAGACACCACCATCCCTGCAGAGTTTCTGCAAACCTTGCTGTTTTTGTTTTAGATTTTCAGCATCCACGCTATTTCAATTTTAGTTGGGCATAAGAACATTTTTTATGTGTTCTTTCAACTTCCAGTTTCTGACAACCACTTTTCAATAGGACATCACCCGTCACTTTAATCCCACTGTGGTGTGAAGTCAACAAGAAATGAGTAGAAGTTGCAGCGCAGGAGAAGCGAAATGCCCTATCTTGCTTCATCGAATCTTTGTGTTAAAAAAGTTGCTCTAACGTCTCTTGTTGGCCATGTTGATTCATTGTGCCTGACTCTCCAGAAACAGAACCCCTTTGTTGCCAGGTAACAAAGTGTTGTTCCCAGTTCCTTTAAATATAAAACATCATAAATTTTAAGATGGACATTGTTAGTGTTCTGTGACAAGCCCAAGAAGACCCTTTAGATTCTGCAGATAAATATAACCCATCAAAAATGGCTGTTGTACATTTTCTGAGAATGCTAGCTGATAATAGGAAGTAAGCATTAAATTAAACTGAGAAAGACCAAGAATCTGAAATTGCAGGGGTCCAGATGCAACACTGCCAATGCAGTACAGCAGACTCCCGATCCTCAGAATATTAACCTTACATTTCAGGAAGGGACATGCTTTGGTTGTTGGGATTGGTAGTATTCAGTATTTGATTATATGTGTGTGTTACTTGCTCGCTATGTGTGACTAGTTACACCATACTTAGTCATTTAGAAAAGTACAGGTAAAGAAGCAAGCTGCTGGAAGTATGAGAGACCAGAGTTCTAAAGCATAGAATGAAACTTCTGTTACACACATAGATGCTGATGTATCACCCCTGCTTTTCTCATGATCACAATAGGGAATGAGGATTTTGGAGAAGAATTTAAATTTGCCATCTGTTGTACACTTCCTTTCCTGGTTTGGAGGTCCACCAAGGTATGGGATCAATGGATTTGATGATTCAAGAACTATTTTCTCACTATAATGAATGTCAGATCAATGACGTACAAGTAACTGAAAAGTGTATATTCTCTCCAAGCAGAAAGGCAACAATTATTCAAGCAACTCACAGAAGACACAGATATTTTTGATTTGGTGTTACCTACCGTCAAAAAATACTTCAGGCCTCAGAAAGGTATGACAATCCATTCCACCAGAGAATTGGTGAGCATATGAAATTATATATGGCAGCATTGCAGCAGTTAGTTTCTACCTGTAAACATTCCAAATAGCAAAGTAATTTGTGACCAATTAATTGAAAATACTTCAATTCCATAAATTAGGGAATACCTCCGCATGGAGGATAATGATTTAACCTTGGATTAAACAAATGGCTTGGCAGTCCAAATCAAACTTGCCATGTTAAATTGAAAGAAGTTATACAGAAATTCTGATTTACAATTATAGATTTAGCTTGGCCACTCAGCTCATGTAGAAACGTTTCAGACAGAGATCTTAGCAATCAAATGTGTTGAGTATATTAAAACATGTACCCAGTTGAGTAAGTGTTCGTAAATTCACAATCCATTTCCAGCTGATGGGTAAAAGTGTAAATCAGGGTAAGAGGTGAACTTGCAAGATGGATAAAAAATAACTGGCTGGGTCATTGAAAACAGAGAGTAGCAGTGGAAGATAATACAATGTGAGGCTGGATGAACACAGCAGGCCAAGCAGCATCTCAGGAGCACAAAAGCTGACGTTTCGGGCCTAGACCCTTCATCAGAGAGGGGGATGGGGGGAGGGAACTGGAATAAATAGGGAGAGAGGGGGAGGCGGACCGAAGATGGAGAGTAAAGAAGATAGGTGGAGAGAGTGTAGGTGGGGAGGTAGGGAGGGGATAGGTCAGTCCAGGGAAGACGGACAGGTCAAGGAGGTGGGATGAGGTTAGTAGGTAGCTGGGGGTGCGGCTTGGGGTGGGAGGAAGGGATGGGTGAGAGGAAGAACCGGTTAGGGAGGCAGAGACAGGTTGGACTGGTTTTGGGCTGCAGTGGGTGGGGGGGGAAGAGCTGGGCTGGTTGTGTGGTGCAGTGGGGGGAGGGGATGAACTGGGCTGGTTTAGGGATGCAGTGGGGGAAGGGGAGATTTTGAAACTGGTGAAGTCCACATTGATACAATATGGCTGCAGGGTTCCCAGGCGGAATATGAGTTGCTGTTCCTGCAACCTTCGGGTGGCATCATTGTGGCAGTGCAGGAGGCCCATGATGGACATGTCATCAAGAGAATGGGAGGGGGAGTGGAAATGGTTTGCGACTGGGAGGTGCAGTTGTTTGTTGCAAACTGAGCGGAGGTGTTCTGCAAAGCGGTCCCCAAGCCTCCGCTTGGTTTCCCCAATGTAGAGGAAGCCGCACCGGGTACAGTGGATGCAGTATACCACATTGGCAGATGTGCAGGTGAACCTCTGCTTAATGTGGAATGTCAGCTTGGGGCCTGGGATGGGGGTGAGGGAGGAGGTGTGGGGACAAGTGTAGCATTTCCTGCGGTTGCAGGGGAGGGTGCCGGGTGTGGTGGGGTTGGAGGGCAGTGTGGAGTGAACAAGGGAGTCACGGAGAGAGTGGTCTCTCCGGAAAGCAGACAGGGGAGGGGATGGAAAAATGTCTTGGGTGGTGGGGTCGGATTGTAAATGGCGAAAGTGTCGGAGGATGATGCGTTGTATCCGGAGGTTGGTAGGGTGGTGTGTGAGAACGAGGGGGATCCTCTTGGGGCGGTTGTGGCGGGGGCGGGGTGTGAGGGACGTGTCGCGGGAAATGCGGGAGACGCGGTCAAGGGCATTCTCGATCACCGTGGGGGGAAAGTTGCGGTCCTTAAAGAACTTGGACATCTGGGATGTGCGGGAGTGGAATGTCTTATCGTGGGAGCAGATGCGGCGGAGGCGGAGGAATTGGGAATAGGGGATGGAATTTTTGCAGGAGGGTGGGTGGGAGGAGGTGTATTCTAGGTAGCTGTGGGAGTCGGTGGGCTTGAAATAGACATCAGTTACAAGCTGGTTGCCTGAGATGGAGACTGAGAGGTCCAGGAAGGTGAGGGATGTGCTGGAGATGGCCCAGGTGAACTGAAGGTTGGGGTGGAAGGTGTTGGTGAAGTGGATGAACTGTTCGAGCTCCTCTGGGGAGCAAGAGGCGGCGCCGATACAGTCATCAATGTACCGGAGGAAGAGGTGGGGTTTGGGGCCTGTGTAGGTGTGGAAGAGGGACTGTTCCACGTAACCTACAAAGAGGCAGGCATAGCTGGGGCCCATGCGGGTGCCCATGGCCACTCCCTTAGTCTGTAGGAAGTGGGAGGAGTCAAAAGAGAAGTTGTTGAGTGTGAGGACGAGTTCAGCTAGGCGGATGAGAGTGTCGGTGGAGGGGGCCTGGTCGGGCCTGCGGGACAGGAAGAAGCGGAGGGCCTTGAGGCCATCTCCATGCGGAATGCAGGTGTACAGGGACTGGACGTCCATGGTGAAGATGAGGTGTTGGGGGCCAGGGAATTGGAAGTCCTGGAGGAGGTGGAGGGCGTGGGTGGTGTCACGGACGTAGGTGGGGAATTCCTGGACCAAAGGGGAGAAAATGGAGTCCAGATAGGTGGAGATGAGTTCGGTGGGGCAGGAGCAGGCTGAGACGATGGGTCGACCAGGGCAGGCAGGTTTGTGGATTTTGGGAAGGAGATAGAAACGGGCCGTGCGGGGTTGGGGAACAATGAGGTTGGAGGCTGTGGGTGGGAGGTCCCCTGAGGTGATGAGGTCGTGAATGGTGTTGGAGATGATGGTTTGGTGCTCGGGTGTGGGGTCATGATCGAGGAGGCGGTAGGAGGTGGTGTCGGAGAGTTGGCGTCTGGCCTCGGCGATGTAGAGGTCAGTGCGCCATACTACCACTGCGCCACCCTTGTCTGCGGGTTTGATGGTGAGGTTGGGGTTGGAGCGGAGGGCTGCCCGTTCTGCAGGGGAGAGGTTGGAGTGGGTGAGAGGGGTGGAGAGGTTGAGGCGGTTAATGTCTCGACGGCAGTTGGAGATGAAGAGGTCAAGGGAGGGTAGGAGGCCTGGGTGTGGTGTCCAGGAGGAGGACTTGTGTTGGAAGCGGGTGAAGGGGTCAGTGGAAGGAGGGTTGGGTTCCCGGTTGAAGAAGTAGGCATGGAGGCGAAGATGGCGGAAAAACTGCTCTATGTCCGACCGTGACTGGTATTCGTTGATGTTCGTCCTCAGTCAGTGGGAGGTCTGGGGGGATGGTGAAGATGCGGCAGGGCTCAGTGTGGCTGTCTCCTCTGGGGTTGCAGGCAGTGGAGGTTGTGGGCGGAGCGATGAGGTCGTCGGCCGTGGGCGGGGTTCCGTCGGCCATGGGCGGGGTTCCGTCGGCTGTGGGCGGGGTTCCGTCGGCGTCGGCTGTGGGCGGGGTTTCGCCGGCGTCGGCCGTGGGCGGGGTTCCGCCAGCGTCGGCCGTGGGCGGGGTTCCGTCGGCGTCGACCGTGGGCGGGGTTCCGTCGGCGTCGACCGTGGGCGGGGTTGCGTCGGCGTCGACCGTGGGCAGGGTTGCGTCGGCGGTAGGAGGATCGGGGTGGGCGGCAGCAGTTGAGGTGAGGGTGGTGTGTGAGGTGTTGTACCTGGAAGTGGAGGTGGTGACTGCAGGAGCGGTTCCAGAAGTTCTGTGGCCGGCGGAGGCGGATGTGACGTCATCGGTGGGGTCCCCGGCCGTGTCCTCATGGTCAATGGCGGCGGGTGCATGGTGGGGGAGGGGCAGGGACAGAGTCGGGATTTGGGAGACGCAGGAATCTTCTTGTGGGTGGCAGGGGCCCGTGAGTTGGTTGTACTTACGATTTTTGGTGTCCAGTAAAGCTGAGTGGAACTGGGTGTTCAGTCTGTGGATCCTGCGGAGGATAAAAAACAGCAGGGGTCCTATGCAGGTCTGGGAGAGGGAGGCTCTGAGCTGGGGCAGGCTGGATTGCAGTGCCTGGAGGTGCCGGCGCATGGCTGCGAGTGCCTGTTTCAGGAGTCGCAGGGAGAACCGCTTCTGAAGGGTCTGAATGTTCTGGGTGTAGAGGTGGTCACGGTTGGGGCAAAATTGGGAAGGCTGAAATGTGGACTGTAGTCCCTTGGGGATGATCTGGTTCCGTAGGCAGGTGCTGAGGAAGGTGATGTGGCTGTGGTACCTGGTTTGCTTCAGGACATGGTCGAGCAGTTTCAAGGCCGAAGAAGATAGCAGTGGAAGGGTATGTTTCTGAATGGAGGGCTGTGACAAGTGGCGTTCCTCAGGATCAGTGTTGGGACCTTTGCTGTTTGTAATTCATAGAATCCCTACAGTGTGGAAACAAACCCTTCAGCTCAACATGTTCACACTGACCCTCAGAGCATTCCACCCAGACTTATCGCCCTATAAAACCACCTAATCTACACACCCCTGAACTCTACGGGCAATTTAGCATGGCCAATCCACCTAGCCTGCACAGCTTTGGACTGTGGGAGGAAACTAGAGCACCCAGAGGAAACCTACACAAACATGGGGAAAATGTACAAATTCCACACAATCGCTTGAGGCTGGAATCAAACTCAGGTCCCTGGCGCTGTGAGACAGCTAACCACTGTGCCACAATGTTGCCCAAATATATATAAATGATTTGGAGGAGAATGTAACTGGTTTGTTTAGTAAATTTGCCGATGACACAAAGGTTGGTGGAATTGTGGATAGCGATGAGGACTGTCAAAGGATATAGATTGGTTGGTGACTTGCGCAGAGAGATGGCAGATGGAGTATAATCCAAAAACTATGAGGTAATGCATTTTGAAAGGTCTAATTCAGACAGAAAATATACAGTAAATGGCAGAACCCTTAAGAGTACTGATAGGCAGAGGGATCTGGGTGTACAGGTACACAGGTGACTGAAAGTGGCAACACAGGTGGAATAGGTATTCAATTAAGCATATGGCATACTTGTGTTCATCGGCCAGGGCATTGAGTTGAAAAATTGGCAGGTAATGTTGCAGCTTTATAGAACCTTAGTTAGGCTGCGTTTGGAATATTGTGTTCAGTTCTGGTTGCCACACTACCAGAAGGATGTGGTGGCTTTGGAGAGACTACAGAAAAAATTTACCAGGATGCTGCCTGGTATTGAGGGCATTAGCTATGAAGAGAGACTGCAGGAACTTGGGTTGTTCTCACTGGAATGACAGAGGTTGAGGGGCGACTTGATAGAGGTCTGTAAGATTATGAAGGGCATGGACAGAATGGGCAGCCAGCAGCTTTTTCCCAGGGTGAAAGAGCCAGTTACCAGGGGCCAGGTTTAAAGGTGATGTATGAGGCAAGTATTTTTACACAGGGGGTGGTGTTTGCCTGGAACTCGCCGCCACAGAAGGTGGTGGAAGCAGATATTATAGTGAATTTAAACGGCACCTTGCCAAATACATGAATAGGATGGGAATAGAGGGATACAGTCACTGGAAGGGGAGGGGGTTTTAGACGTGACAGGCAGCATGCCGGTGCAGGCGTGAGGGCTAAAGGGCCTGTTTCTGTGCTGTAATTTTCTTTGTTCCTTTGTTCTAACCTAAAATTGGGATATGTAGGTCAGAGAAGAGGAAGACATTGGCTCTATAAATAGAGGTGTCTCTTCCTGAGACTGAAACACAGCTCATGCATGTCACTATGGAAGTAAAACAAGTTGTCATTTTAACAAATCCTCACTTGGTTTTGCAGACATTTCATGTCACTTTGTTATTTTGATGTGGAAGTATCAAACCTAACCAAAGGCATTTTTGCAACTTTCTGTCATACCTGTGACACAGTCTTCAAGACGGTAAAATGCAAAAGTAGGCCATTTTACCCACAGAGTCAGATCCGCCATTCACTAAGATCATGAGTGATCGAATAATCTTCAACTCCATTTTCCCGCCTTTATCCTATAACTATTCAAAATTCCCTCCTGATTAAAAGTCTGTCTACCCCAGCCTTGAACACAGATAAAGACCCAATCTCAACAGCATTTTGTGGTAACGATTTCCACAAATTCATTACCCTCTAAGCAAAGAAGTTCTTCCTCATTTCTTTCTTAAATATGTGCCCCTTATTCCGACATTATGTCCTCTGGTCCTAGACTGTCCCGCAAGAGCAAACAATCCTTCTGCATCTGCCCTGCCAAATCTCTAAGAATCTTGTATGTTTTAATAAGATTACCTTTCATTCTTCTATATTCCAACTTAGTCAACTTCTCCACATAACACAGTCCTGCCATACTGCGTACCAGCCTAAGGAACAGTCTCCATACTGCCTCTAACACCAGTACATCTTTCCGTAGATAAGGGGCTCAAACTGTTCACAGAATTCAAGCTGTGGTTCAACTTGTGCCTTGTACAGTTTTTGCAAAACCTCCCTACTATTTATGCTCTATTACCTTTGACATAAAGGCTAATATTCTATTTGCCCTCCCTGTTACCCCTGACTGGGTATCCGCTTTTTGTGACTCAAGCTGTCTCAAATACCTCTGTTCTGTCATTCTCTTTCTCCATTTAAATTTGTTAATTTTATGCTTACTCGCTTACTGTCCATATCCCCCCCACACTCCTTGTGCCATCCTCACCACTTGCCCTCCCATCTATTTATGTGCCATCTGCAAACTTCACTATAGTAGATTCACATCCCTCATCCAAGTCATTAACATATGTGGTATACAATTGTGGCCCCAGCAATAATTTGTGGACACTCAAGCCTACAACAGCTCAGGGTTTTAGCCTTGAGAATGATCACATTTTCAGTGAGCTGGAAATCATCATTCTTGGTTCATGTTCTGCATAGCCAAAGCCAGAAACCTTATGGTAGCAAACCTCTTCTTCAAACCTGGCTTCAAATATGCAATCCCTACTCTGGTACACATACTAACATGATCAATGATGCAGACTGTACATGCAATTACTGGGTTTAGGGAGTACTGACTTAAAAAGCATACGGTCATGCTCCGCGCACCAACACATCAATTCCACCAGATTTGAAAGAGTTGCCATTTGCCATCTGTGACAGAGTATGACTGCAGAGTTGAAGTGACTTGAAGAAAACAACATAATTCGGCAAATCAACTCATTGCCTTGGATATCGTATGTTGTCATTCCATGACAGAAAAATAGCTGACTTAGTTCATGCATCATTCTTAAAGAATTGACAAAGCTAAAATTCCAGACAAGGTTCCACTTCATGCAATTCAAAAATGATCAGTGGTATTTCAAGAAAACAAAGTTGTCTAAAAACTTGACATGAAATGCATCTTCTCCAGAGATTGCAAATGAAGAATGCTGATATCTTACAGCTTTTGTTACAGACATTCCAGATCATCATTTCTTCAGCACTGTCAGGCACTGAAGGGACAATCAACCTCCATGCTGGTTTTTTTGTCTGGAAGGGACAAAGCAGAACATGATCAATTGTTGTCAATAGTGCTTATTCAACTCACACAAAACAATGTAATGCTCAACAAGGCTAAATACATATTTGCAACCTTCAGGATTGACTTTTAGGATTGTTGAAATAAAGCAGAGTGGGAATGTACAATCAGATATGAACCAATATTTGGCACATTAAAGATGAAGACAACCTTTCTGAGCAGATATCTGCACTGGAAAGTATGTCACTTCAAATACATTAGGAAATGTACAGGAACTGTGCTCTCACAATGCATTGAAGGAATAAATTGACTAATCAGACCAGTCAGCAGAAACTAAATGCAATTGAGGAGCAGGAAACACTAGCTTACATCTACTTTGAGAAACATTGGCACAATTAGCATGGTAGAAGAGATAAAATAATCCCACACCCAACAGATCAGATCCTCAGTCTTGACACATTTGACAGTGAATTGTGGTAAACACAATAATTAGAAGGCGAGGAGACTCCACAAATATCTACAATTTCAATGATAGAGGGACTGTGATATAAGATAAGTAAGACTTGAAAGGGTTAAGATGAGACGGGCTCAGGTTTCTTCTTCCAGAAGGTGCGTAAGGAGAGCTCTATGATCAGCAGCCTGTAGCTAAAAGATGGTTCAGTAACGTCATCTCGATCTTACATCCTTAGAACCCGCAAATCTTTAATTAGGCTACTTTTGCAATATTGTGTCCAGTTCTGATCACTGTATTACCAGAAGGATGTGAAGGCTTTGGAGCGAATACAGAAATGCTTTTTACCAGGATGTTTCCTGGGTAGAAGAGTATTAGCTATGAGGAGAATTGGACAAACTTGATTTGTTTTCACTTGATAGATATATGAATAGACAGGGAATAGAGAAATGTGGACAGCACAAAGGCAAATATTTTTTAGTTTAGAAAAGCATTGTATGCCATTGCGGTCTTGGTGGGCTGAAGGGCCTGTTCCTGTGCTGTTCTTTGTTCTTTTGTTGGTACAGACTCAATGGGCCAAACAACCTCTTCTGAGCTGTATGATTCTAAGAGAGATGGGGAACAAATGCTGGCTGAGCAATGACACCTACATCCCGTGGACAATCTTTATAAAATATCTCCACAGTGAAAAATTCACTCTCAACAAAAACTAGCAAATGTTGATTACATTATTCATCATGTCAGGATCTGGATATTGATCTGTGTACATTTCCAAATGGTCAGATCATCTCCATCAACACAGATTTGAGGTTGATTTTCTCATAGGTTCATGTGTTCAAAGCAATCATGGAGAATCATCAGTTTAAATTCATAGGAATCAATACCATCATCAGAGATATCAAAGGTTACTGCAGAAAATAAATAAAGCTCATCGTGTTGTGGGTAACATATTGGCTTACACTGAAAAATGACCAGTTAATTAAAACAGAGGTGTGTCATAAAAATGTCATTTTCTGGCTGGTAAGATGTAATGAGTCTTGTGCCATAGGGATCAGGATTGCAGCCACGTTTTATAATTTATGTAATGACTTGCATGATGAGGTCAAAGTTATGGTTGCTATATTTGCTGATGACACATCGGTAGGAAGGAGAGTGAGTTATGAAAAGGAGAAGTTTGTATTCCCATAGAGCAAATAATTATGAAAGCCAATAGAATGTTATTGTTTCAGAGGTAATAGGAACTGCAGATGGTGGAGAATCCGAGATAACAAGGTGTAGAGTTGGATGAACATAGCAGGCCAAGCAGCATCTTAGGAGCAGGAAAGCTGATGTTTTGGGCCTAAGCCCTTCATCAGAACTGGGGGAGGGGAAGGGGGTTCTGAAATAAATATGGAGCCTATCCATCTTTGATCCGCCTCCCCCTCTCTCCCTATTTATTTCAGAGCCCCTTCCCACCTCCCCATTTCTGATGATGGGGCTAGGCCCGAAACATGCCTTCCTGCTCCGAAGATGCTGCTTGGCCTGCTATGCTCATCCAGCTCTACATCCTGTTATCTAGAATGTTACTGTTTATTGTGAGGGCCATTGAATACAAATGTTACAAATTATACTTCAGTTATAAAGGGCATTGATGAAAGAACATCTGGAGAATTTGTGTACTTCTGGTGCCTCGTTATTTAAGGAAGGATGGAAATGCCTCTGAAGCAGTTTAGCAAAGGTTTATTGCACTAGTACTTGGAATAGGTAGGTTGTCTTATAAGGAAACGTTGGATAGGTTAGGCTTTTGTCCACTGTAGTTTAAAAGAGTAAAAGGTAATTTAATTGAAGCATCTTCGATCCAGAGAGATCTTGACATCGTGAATACGGAAAGGATTTTTTTTTCCATTTGTTGGGGAATCTAGAACTAGGAGTTACTATTTTAAAATAAGAAGTTTCCCCTTTATGACAGAGATGAGATTGTTTGTTTTCTCTGTTTTTGGAACTCTCTTCTTGAAAGTACAGCAGAAACAGTGTTTGAATACGTTTAATGCAGAGATCAATGGATTCTTGATTAGGAAGAACGACAAAAGCAATGGGAAGAAAGCAGGAATGTGGTGTAACCAGATCAGCCATAATCTTGTTGAATAGTGTAGCAGACTTGAGGAGCCAAGTAGCTTACTTCTGCTCTTAATTTATACAGCGGACTGTTGAGATCAACTTTCTCAAACAAATTATCATACATATGCTTGTAGTTTTGTTATTAAAGTATTTCACTTTTAGTTTTAAAGGAGAAAAATAGGTTGCATTCAATTTTCCAGTGTGGCTGTTGGCTATTCACTGTACACTCAATATGATTTGTTAACCCTGTGTGTGACAATTTAGGGAAAATCTATTCTGAAGTAAACTGCTGTAAACATGACAGGGCAGACATTTTTAAAACATTCCATACACAGAAGCTAATGTATCCCTATGTCCAAGGTGTAAAACATGACAAGGTGGGCCACTAATGCCCGTTTCATGCTTCATCTCCAGGGAAAGAGTCCTTCTATCTTTAACAGAACGTAAATGATGCCAGTCAGGATTGATTATTCTCATCTGATTAAGTATATGGAACCTTTCAAAATGTGTCAACAATAATTGTACCAGCTCTCAGCTGGCCAGAGATCCACTGAGATCAGAAAAGTGTGAAGTGGGCAGATTACCAACAGTTGCCTGTGAGTTTTCTCTTTCTACTGCCAAGAGAATCCTCTATTGAAATTATGCTCATATTAAGCTGAGCAAAGGAGTATTGTGGGAAGGCTGTTCTCATTATCCTCCTTCCCAAACTGCAGGTCCTTCAGTTGTTATTTAAATTCTGTTTGTAGTGTGATGGTTGGCTCAGACTGTTGCTGACAGACGATGATAATTATTTATTTCCAAATCACTGTCAGAGAGCCAAATTCAGAGCCCACACTGTGAGGAAGGGTATGTGTTCTTGAACATATTAAAGCTTCAAAACAAAGAGGCAGTGTCTTTAACTAGAATGGCATTAAATTCAGCTCAAAGGCACCTTACTTCACGATAGTGTTGACAATTTGTACTTCTCTCAACCCAGTGTTGTGCATTGATCAATGCTAGATGCAATTGTCATTTTACTGTCCTTTTGGCAATGCTGCAAGTATCTTTCAATGTGACCCCTTTTTCTTTCCCTCTCCTGTTCCTCGAGGCAAACAGTCTTTCAGGTTTTATCCAGCATTTGTTGAAGAAAAAAAACTGCAGTGAGTCATTCTGATCTTGAGTTCATTCCTGAGCATTAATCACCCTTCCCTTTGGCAGGCTGATGAACTTGCTATGATTTTGCATATTCATATATTTTCATTTTGTCATGTAAAGTTTATTGACTGCTTATAGTCAGTTTTGTGGAATGATTTTAGACGTTGGTCACAGCTACCGAATTAGAACTGGTGCCTTATATCAGTGCAATCTATTTTCTATTATTTAGTCCATTAGTTGTCCTGTTTAAAACATTTCATCTCAGAGTTTGTCGGCTTTCACTTCATTGAAATGTGTCTTGTCATGGAACAAATTGAATGAATTTCTAAAAATTGAGATAAGTGTTATGAATGATCTGAATAGCACTCTATAGTATGTGAAAACATTTCTTATCCATTTGTTTGGTTGCCAACCATCACAATACAAACAAAATTTAAACAACAAGTGAAGGACCTGCAGTTTGGGGAAGTGGAGAATGAGAACAGCCTTCCCAGAATACTCCTTGCTCAGCTTGATAAGTCACATATTATAAAATCAGTTGTGACACTTTGCCCCCTTGTAATAATTACCCTAAGCCCCTCGGAAAAAGACTCTAGCTGATTGCTTTGTGCACCTCTATCAAGTCACCTTTCATCCTTCGTTGTTCTAAAGAGAAAAGCCCTAGCTCTCTCAACCTTTCCTCATAAGACCTACCCTCCCTTCCAGGCAACATCTTGGTAAATCTCCTCTGTACCTTTTCCAACACTTCCACATCTTTCCTGAAATGAGGTGACCAGAACTGGACACAATACTCCAGATCTGGCCAAACCAGGCTTTTCTATATCTGGAGCATGACGTCACGGCTTTTGAACTCAATCCCTCTATTAATGAAAGCCAACACACCATACGCCTTCTTAACAACTCTATTCACCTGGGTAGCAGCACCTGGGAACTGTGGACATGGACCCCAAGATCCCTCTGCTCCTCCACACTGCCAAGAATCTTTCTGTTAACCCTGTATTCTGCTTTCAAGTTTTTCCTTCAAAATGAATCACTTCACACTTTTCAGGGTGAAACTCCATCTGCCACTTCTCAGCCCAGCTCTGTATCCTATCAATGTCCCTTTGTAACCTAGAACTGCCCTCCGCAAGGTCCACAACGTGACCCACCTTCGTATTGTCCACGATTTTACTAATCCACCCTTCCAATCCTTCATCCAAATCATTTACAAAAATCACAAATAGGAGAGGATCCAGAACAAATCCTTGTGGTATGCCACTCATAACCGAGCACCATGTTGAATATTTTTCATCAACGATCACCCTTTGTCTTCTAAGGGTCAGCCAATTCTGAATCCAATCTGCCACATTTCCCCCTATCCCATGTCTCCTTACCTTCTGCATGAGCCAACCATGGGGAACCTTATCAAACACCTTACTTAAATCCATGTATACCACATCCACTGCTCTACCTTCATCCACGTGTTTGGTCACCTCTTCAAAGAATTCAGTAAGGTTTGTGAGACATGATCTACCCCTCACAAATCCATGCTGACTATCACAAATCAAACCGTGCCTTTCCAAGTGATCATAAATCCTATCTCTCCGAGCCCTTTATAATAATTTGCCCACTACTGACGTAAGACTAACTGGTCTGTAATTTCCAGGGTTATCCCTTTTTTGAACATTGCCTCTCTCCAATCTTCCGGCACTGTACACATGGACATTGAAGACGAAAAGATCATTGCCAAAGGCCCTGTGATCTCTTCCCTCACTTCCCATAGAATCCTTGGATAAGTCCCATCAGGCCCTCTGTCTTTCACCGATCATTAATGTCCCGGCAATATAATGTAGTGTAAAAAGGGCAAGATGAATTGTGGGGCAACAATTTAATCTCTCACAAGAGATTATATTGTCCGTACCCCTCAATATAAATGTGCGGTTATTCACTTTGGTGGCAAGAACAGGAAGGCAGATTACTATCTCAATGGAGTCAAGTTAGGTAAAGGGGAAGTACAACAAGATCTAGATGTTCTTGTACATCAGTCAATGAAAGCAAGCATGCAGTTACAGCAGGCAGTGAAGAAAGCTAATGGCATCCTGGCCTTCATAACAAGAGGAATTGAGTTTAGGAGCAAAGAGGTCCTTCTGTTGCTGTGCAGGGCCCTGGTGAGACCACACCTGGAGTATTGTGTGCAGTTTTGGTCTCCAAATTTGAGGAAGGACATTGTTGCTATTGAAGGAGTGTAGCGTATGTTCACGAGGTCAATTCCCGGAATGGCGGGACTATCATATGTTGAAAGATTGGAGCGACTAGGCGTGTATGCACTTGAGTTTAGAAGGATGAGAGGGGATCTGATTGAGCTGTATAAGATTATTAAGGGATTGGATACTCTGGAGCCAGGAAGCATGTTTCCGCTGATAGGTGAGTCCAGAACCAGAGGACACAGTTTAAAAATAAGGGGTAGGCCATTTAGAACAGAGTTGAGGAAAAACATCTTCACCCAGAGAGTGGTGGATATATGGAATGATCTGCCCCAGAAGGCAGTGGAGGCCAACTCTCTGGATACTTTCAAGAAAGAGATAGATAGAGCTCTTAAAGATAGTGGAATCAAGGGTTATGGGGATAAGGCAGGAACAGGGTACAGATTGTGGATGATCAGCCATGATCATAATGAATGGTGGAGCTGGCTCGAAGGGCAGAATGGCCTACTCCAGCACCTTTTGTCTACTGTCTATTTTTTATTATGCCAGTAATTATTTTCTCCCTATGTTGGGTCAATTGTAGCACAGATGTAACATTCTCATCTCTAAAGGGTTTTGTGCGATCAAGTCCCACTCTGGACACCTAAGCATAAAATCTCTGCTGACACTCCTAGTGTAGTATTGAGGGACTCCAATATCAGAGATAAGTGGGCACAAAAGAACCCAAGCCACTATTTTGAGGAAGACAAAATGTAATATCCCCACTCTCCCAGAGATAGCAAGAACTGCAGATGCTGGAATCAGAGTCAATACAATGTGGAGTTGGAGGAGTACAGCAGTTCAGGCAGCATCAGGAGCAGGAGAGTCAACGTTTTGGGCCTAGATTCCTGATGAAGGGTCCAGGCCCAAAACATCGACTCTCCTGCTTCTCTGATGTTTTCTGACCTACTACATTCCTCCAACTCCACACTGTATTTCCCTAGTCTCTGTCCTACATTGAAAAAGAACAATTGTCTCCCTTCAACTTCCTTGAAAAAAGCCAAGATTTTATGCCTCCTGGCACATTAATCAAAGTGAAATGTAATCTGTTATTTAGCTGGCCAGTTGGCAAGGACCTTGAGGTGTTTTTCTGACTAATCCCTTTTCATTGAGGAAAACTGGTACAATTTCAATTTTTAACTGGCCCTTGAAAAGTAATTCATTGGCTCTGAAGAGAAAATTGAAACAACCTGAGGTTGTGAAATGTTTTCCAAAAATAAAGCCTTTCTTCCTTTTCATTTCTGTCTATGCACTGTGCCAGGGAGGGCAGTCGATAAGAATATATTCACTGCTTTCTATTTGTAGTAGTTAAATCTCATCTATCTGTTCATCTTTCTGCAAATGTCAAGCTCACAAGTCTATTTTCGATCAGACATGAGTCTGCCCATGAGGTGCCATGCACTGGAGAAAATTTGTTAAAATGATTCAGGCATGCAACCTGCATTATTTAGTGGCTGCTTAATTCTGTATGAGCAGGATGCTGGGTATGAGACATAAACCAAGGGAGCGTGCATTCAGCTGATAGGCAACATGTGGCAAGTTTCCCACAATGATTTGATTTGACTTGATTTGATTTGTTGTCACTTGTATTTTGTGACAAAATACAGTGAAAAGTGTCATATAGCTAACTAAAAGAGATCATAAGACCATTAGACATAAGAGTGGAAGTAAGGCCATTCAGCCCATCGAATCCACTCTGCCATTTAAATCATGGCTGATGGGCATTTCAGCTCCACTTACCTGCACTCTCCCTGCAGCCCTTAATTCCTTGCGAGATCAAAAATTTTTCAATCTCTGCCTTGAAGACATTTAACGTCCCGGCCTCCACTGCACTCCGTGGCAATGTATTCCACAGGCCCACCACTTTCTGGCTGAAGAAATGTCTCCTCATTTGCATTCTAAATTGACTCCCACTAAATCTAAGGCTGTGCCCACGGGTCCTAGTCTCCCCGCCTAACAGAAACAACTTCCCAGCGTCCACCCTTTCTAAGCCGTGCATTATCATGTAAGATCCAAATCGTTCACCCATGATACCATGTCAGAGGCCCATGTTATGAATAGAAGGAAGCAGGCTTTTCAGGCGACACTTGCAGAAAATGTCACAGCGGATTACCGGAGGGATCACTGAGTAATTTCTGGTACTACGTTTCAATCATTGGCCCCATGATTCTATGTTTTTACTCCTTAATGAACAAATACAACAATTCTCATGTTGATGTGCCCTATGCTAACACTCTGGCAGCTGCCATGGCTGCAAACACTCCTGCCATGAAGGCTCAGCTAACTGTCATCTTGGTTTTGTTACCAGTGTGAACAGAGGCTTCAAGAGTGTCTCATCACTCCTGCACTCCATTCTCACGTGGAGATGCAGAGTGCTGAGATGCATTTCCACAAGACTAGCCTTGTCTCCAGAGGAGAGGCCCTGCAGTCCTCTGTCAGGTTGGCAACATGCTTGTCACTTCACCAATCACTCCACCAGTCCCCTTTGTTATTGCCACACATTGACCAGGCATGGCTGATGCAAGCCAAGACAATGTCAAATACAAATGGGTCCTCAAGACTCAGATATGCTTGACTTTGCCTCCCACCATCTTAAATTTTTTTTCATTTAGCTAATCTAGGCATCACCGGCTAGGCTAGAAAATGTTACCCATACCCAATTGCCTTTGAGAAGATGATAGTGAGTTGCCTTCTTGAACTGTTGCAGGTAGACCCTCAATATTGTGAGGGAAAGAGTCCCAGGGAGAAAGGAAGAATATAACAAAGTGTGGAGCTGGATGAACACAGCAGGCCAAGCAGCATCTTAGGAGCACAAAAGTTGATGTTTCAGGCCTAGACCCTTCATCAGAAAAGGGGGAGGGGGAGAAGGTTCTGAAATAAATAGGAAGAGAGGGGGAGATGGATCGAAGATGGATAAAGGAGAAGATAGGTGGAGAAGAGACCTATCTTCTCCTCTATCCATCTTCAATCCACCTCCACTCTCTCCCTATTTATTTCAGAACCCCCTTCCCTTTTTCTGATGAAGGGTCTAGGCCTGAAACATCAGCTTTTGTGCTCCTAGGATGCTGCTTGGCCTGCTGTGTCCATCCAGCTCCATACTTTGTTATCTTGTATTCTCCAGCATCGACAGTTTCTCAGAAAGAGTATGTAAGGTTTAAGAAACCAAATTCAGACAAGGTCCTTGAGTAATATATAAAAAAAAATTCAGGAAGGAACAAGGACAAAGGAAGGAATTCATGCACGGAGCCTGAAAATATGAGTAAGGTCCTTAATGAGTACTTTGCATTGGCTTTCACCAAAGAGGTCATGAATGATGGTAAAGTTATGGAGGGGTATGTTGTTATTCTGTAATACATCAATATTAAAGAGTAGATGTTGGGTGTCTTGAAAAACATTAAGGTAGAGCTTTATAGGCTCTTTTCCAGGATATTGAAGGAGGTGAGAGAGGAGATTGCTGGCACAATGGTGGTAATTGTTGTTTCCTCATGAGCTGCAGGCAAGATTTCAGAAGACTGGAGAACAGCCAATGTTGATCTTCTGTTTACGAAAGGCAACTGGGATAATCTAGGAAATTATAGGCCGGTCAGCCTTATATCAATTGCAGGGAAGTCATTTGAGAAGATTCTTAGGGGCACAGTTTAATCACATTTTGGAAAGAACGGACTTATTCGAGATAGTCAACATGGCTTTGCAGGTGGGAGGTACTATCTCACAAATTTGATTGAATTTTTTGAGAAAGTGATAAAGATGTTTGATAATGGTAGGGCAGTGTATGTTGTCTATATGGACCTTACTTAAGCATTTGATAATATTCCTCATGGTAGACTGGTCCAAAAATTAAGTGGCATGATATCCATGGTGAGTTGATAAGTTAGATGCAAAATTGGCTTGGTCAAGAAGGAAAATAGTAGTTGCGAGCCAGTAGTTTTTCTGAGTAAAGGTTTGTGACCAGTGGCATTTCACAAGGATCAATACTGGGACATGTATTTTTCATAATATATATAAATGATTCGGATGAAAATGTAGGTGGTATGATTAATAATTTGCAGAAGACACAAAAATTGATGGAGTTTTGGATAGTGAGAAAAGTTGTTGAAGGGTACAGCAGGACATAGATCAATTGGAAAGTGGAATGGAGAAATGGCAAATGGAGTTTAATCATGACAAATGCGAGAGGAACATATGCAGTAAATGGAAGGACCCTTAGGAGCATTGCTTTACTGAGGGATCTTGGGGTGCAAGTCAACAGCTCCCAGAAAGTGGCAATACAAGTGGATAAGGTGATAAAGAAGGCAGATGGCATGGTTGCCTTCATCAGTTGCAGCATTGAGTACAAAAGTTAAAGAGTTATGTTGTAGTTGTATAAAACTTTAGTTGGGCCACATTCAAAATATTGTGTGCAGTTCTAGTTATCACACTATTGAAAATGATGGGGAGGCTTTGAAGAATATGTAAAACAGAATTACCAGGATGTTACAGAAACCAAGTTGCTGGAAAAGCTCAGCATCTGTGAAGGAGAAAACAGAGTTCACGTTTCAGGTCCGGTGACCCTTCCTCAGAACTCCATGTTTACCTGATGAAGGGTCATCAGACCCAAAATGTTAACTCTGTTTTCTCCTTCGCAGTTGTTGCCAGACTTGCTGAGCTTTCCCAGCAACTTCTGTTTTTGTTCCTGATTTACAGCATCCACAGTTCTTTCGGTTTTTATTTACCAGGATGTTGCCTGGATTGGAGATGTTGGACAAACTTGACCCGAAACATCAGCTTCCCTCCTCCTCTGATGCTGCCTGGCCTGCTGTGTTCCTTCAGCTCCATACTGTGTTATTTCAGACTCCATCATCAGCAGTTCTTACTATCTTTGAACAAACTGAATTGTTTTGATTAGATCCGAGGAGGCAGAGGGAGTGATTGGACATAAGTATATAAAGTTATGAGAGACTTGGACAGCGTGGATGGTCAGAATATTTTTCCCAGAGTGAAAATATCAAATACTAGGGGGCATAGCTTTAAAGTGAGAGGGGGGAAAGTTTAAAGGTGATGTGCGAGGCAAGTTTTTTTTATGCAGAGGGTGGTAGGAGCGTGGAATGTGCTGAATGGGAGGCAGTAGAAGCAGATATGATAGCAAAGACTAAGCATTTAGACAGACACATGAATGGACAGGGAATAGAGGGATATTAACCACGTGAAGACAGATGGGATTATTTTAGAATGGCACAGACTTGGTGGCCTGTAGGGTCTGTTCCTGCACTGTACAGTTCTGTGGTTCTGACCCAGCCACAGTGAAGGAATGCTGATATATTTCTCGGTCAGGATGGTGAGTGGTTTGGATTGGAATGTACAGTTGGTAATGTTTCCAAGTATGTGCTGTCATTGACCACCTAGATGGTAATGGTCGTGGATTTGGAAAGTGCTGTCGAAGGTGAATTTCTACCATACATCTTGTAGATGGTCTAAGCTACTGCTAATATGCGTTCATTATGGTGGAAGTGCATGTTTGTGCATCATGTGGGATGCTTTGTCCTGGATAATGTGAAAGCCTCTTGAATGTTGTTGGAGCTGTACTCACCGAGAAAAGCGGAGAATACTCCTCATTGAGATAGTAGAAACTGCAGATGCTGGATAATCTGTGATAACAAGGTGCAGTGTTGGATGAATGCAGCAGGTTCTGATTAAGGGTCTAGGCCCAAAACATCAGCTTTCCTGCTCCTATGATGCTGCTTGGCCTGCTGTGTTCACCCAGCTCTACACCTTCTTATCTCAGTTCTCCTCACATTTCTGGTTTGTGTCTTGCAGATGGTGAATTGATCTTGCGAAGTCAGGCGATGAGTTACTCACTGCAAGATTCCAACCTCTGTACTGTTTTTCTAGTCACAACATTTATAATGCTTATCCACTCAGTTTCTGATCAATGGTCAACCCCAGGATGTTATAGTGGGAGAACTAGTGATGGTAATGCCATGGAATGTCAGTGATAATGGTTATATTCTATCTTTTTAGAGATGTCGTTAGCTAACATCTGTGTTGAATGGATATTACCTGATACCTGGCACCCAAAGCTTGAAGATTGTGCCGGTTTTGCGAAATTTGACTTCCCACATTGTAGCAACTGGAAAATACTTCATTAGGGCACATTGAACCAACTACGGGTTTCCATTAAGGTAATCCATGTATGACATCTGCTAATTGTTTCATGAAGATAAAGTTAGGTTTTGTAGAGTTTTTTTCTGGATATGAAGTTAGTCTGTGTACTCGCGATTACGTGAATGCAAGAAAGTCCCTCAGTTTCTTTCCTTACCCCCAGTCTGACTAAACTGCTCCAAATAATTACTACTTGTGGACCTTCGACTTCCATTCTCAATGATACAGGATTATGCACGGGGCACTTTCAGGCAATAACTTGAACACTTTGTGGCCTACGAACAGCTAGAGCCTCCTTCTGAATTCTGACTGCACAGTGACAGTAATTTGAAGGCACCTCCTGAGGGACACAGCTTAAAATTTCTTTATTCCAGTTCCCTCTCCCCATCCCCCTCTCTGATGAAGGGTTGAGGCCCGAAACGTCAGCTTTTGTGCTCCTGAGATGCTGCTTGGCCTGCTGTGTTCATCCAGCTCCACACTTTGTTATATTGGATTCTCCAGCATCTGCAGTTCCCATTATCACTGATACAATTTTAACCTCAATGCGAAGCCTCTTCCAGGGATGCCTAACCTGAAGAAGTTACCCTCCTCCCTCCGGACCAACCTCAGGGAATCTCTCTCCCACTGCAACTCTCTTGTCCTCTCTACCTATCTTGTTTTCTCTCCATCATCGGTACGCCTCCCCATCTCTCCCTATTTATTCCAGTTCCCTCTCCCCATCCCCCTCTCTGATGAAGGGTCTAGGCCCGAAACGTCAGCTTTTGTGCTCCTGAGATGCTGCTTGGCCTGCTGTGTTCATGCAGCTCCACACTTTGTTATCTTGGGTTCTCCAGCATCTGCAGTTCCCATTATCCCTGGGGATGCCATGGTGACTCGGTGGTTAGCACTACTGTCTCAGTGCCAGGCACCCAGGTTCAATTCCACTCTCAGGCAACTGTCTGTGTGGAGTTTGCACATTCTCCTGTGTCTTCATGCGTTTCCTCCAGGTACTCCGGTTTCCTCCCACAGTCCAAAGGTGTGCAGGTAAAGGTGGATTGGCCATGCTAAATTGCCCATAGTGCCCAGGATGCTCAGGTTAGGTGTGTTTGACATGGGAAAATGCAGGGGTAGGGGAATGGGTCTGGGTGGGATTCTTTTCGAGAAGCGCTGCGGACTTGTTGGCCCAAATGGTCCATTTCCACACTGTAGGGATTCTATGATCAGTCTGTCCCATCTGTTCAAAACTGAAATTCTCCAGCTCAGGCAAAATCCTGATAAATCTCCTCTGCATCTTCTCCAGATGTATCACATCCATCCTTCAATGTGAATTCTAGAACACCACAAAATATTCTAGCTGTGCCTAACCAACATTTTATACAGTTCCTGCAGAACCACCATGCTCTTAAATTCTACATCTTGACTCATAAAGGCAAGTACCCCAATTGCCCTCTTAGCCACTTTAATCACATGTCCTGTTACATCAACGGATCTGTGTACATGCATACCAAGGTCCCTTTTATCCTTGATCTTGCCAGGGTTCTATCATTCATCATGTGTCCCCTTGCCTTGTTTGTCCTACCCAAGTGCATCACCTCATTTATTGGGACTTAATTCCATTACCCACTGATCAGCCCATCTGACCAGCCAGCTTATATCCTCTTGTAGACTCACTTTCTGACTTGTCAAAGTCTGTCACCACATACAAAGTGCAAGTCAGGAAGTTTGTTTTTATTCAATCATAGGAATGCTTGACACCATCCAAGAAAAAATGGCCCATTTGATTGGCACACCATCCATCACTTTATTCATACCTTTCAGCACTAATGCACAGTGGGCGGCAGTGCATACTACTGAGAAGGTGCACTGCAATCCCTCAACAAGACTCATTCAAAAAGTTTCTTCCAAACATGTGACGTCTGCCATCTTACAGAGAAATTGCAGTAGATGCATAGGAAAATCACCACCTACAAAGTCTCTCCCACAGCCCTATCTCTACCCATTACCCAACCTCCACCACCATGCCAAGCCACACATCATCCTGACTTGGAACTATATTGTCATCCCTTCAGTGTCACAGTCTGTGAATCCTGAAAATCCTTCCCTAACATCACCATGGTTCAAGGAGGCATCCCAACTTCTCCAGTGCAATGAAAATGGACAATAAATGTTAATCTGGCCCACATCATGTGAAAAAATAAACTAAAAATGTCTTCAGTAAATTATTTTGTTAAGTTACTTCCCAGGCTGCTGGAAATCTGCTTTGGACACAATGATAGAAAACCAGGGGAAGACTCTGGTGCCACAAGTAATTGTTAGCGTACCATCTGTTCAGCAGCTTGGTAAACCTGCTGGAGAGAGTCATCACATATTAGTTTCAACCTCACCTACTTTCAACTCAAACCAAGCAACACTCAAGAGAGGAAGCATTTGTTATCACTATCACCTTGTTACAGCAATAATAGCTTATTTTTCGTGTAACACTTAACACAGCCAGATGAGAGATATCAGTAGGGTTAATGGCAAGTGTATTTTCCCCAGGATGGGGACTTTCAAGACCGGAGCACATTAAGGTGGGAGGAGGGGTTTTAAAAAAGATGTGAGGGGAATGCTTTTACACTTAGGGTAGTTCACATGTGAAATGAATTTCCTGAGGAAGCAGTGGATGTGGACACAATTACAATGTTTATAAGATATTTGGATAAATAGATGAATAGGAAAGATTTGGAGGGATATGGGGCAGGAGCAGGCAGGTGGTTTATGCCGGGATTATGTTCAGCATGGACGAGATGGGCCACAGGGACTGTCTCTGTGCTCTATGTCTCGATAACTCTATATCCTAATTCAGAGAGGTTGAGTTAGTTAGAAATGAAGACTGAGCCAAAGAATGAGGTAAAAGTAAAGATGGTACAAATCTGTGGCAAAAGAGTGAGTTTTCAGGAAGGACTTAAAAGAGAGGAGGATGACATTATGGGGTAAAGGAGTTTTAAAAGGTGAAAATAGAATGGATACACAGGAAGTCAAGAATCAGAGAATAGAGCCCTTTAAGAGTTATGGAATATCTGCAAATGAAGCCATTTAGAACTAAGGATGAGCATTTGAAACTAGAAAACTGTGAGCCAATTTTGTTCAACAATTTCAGAACTGGGGCTCGTTGCTCTACAGGAAATGAACAGCAGATCTTTGGACAAGATAAAGTCTATCGTGGAAAGTATGGGAGGCAATGCAGATCAGTGGAATATTTAAGTGTGGTGATCTTGGGCATGGATGAGGCTTTCTTGAGCAATGAGAAGTGGGGGAAGTCACCAACATTAGAATCTTTGTGATAGAGAGCATATGGGGTTGGAATCACAGTTTAAGGTAGATAGGCTGACAATATAGCAAGCCACATGGATCATCTCAAGGAGAATGGAAATGGAACTGTGGCAATGGTACACGAAAGATAAAATTTGGCAATAGCCTGAATGGAATTTTTTTGTACAGGTTAATGTTTTATTTATTGTCGTTACTAATGAGGTGATTCAGTGAGCTTGGTTTTCCTAGGAAAACCAGCTTCCATTGACATAACATTATTTATAACTATGCTGCTCATATTCTAACTCACAACATTGACCCTTCACCCTGATCTCGCAACATTAGTTCCTGGTTCACCAAAGGCTCGTGTTTATACATTTACATCTTCATATCCAAATCCTTCCATGGAGTTACTCATTCCTAATTCTTCTCCATTGTTGAGTCCTACGATACAATTTGCATTCTTCCAAATCTGGCATCTTGTACAAACTGCATCATTCCACCATGAACGATCTCGGCCCCAAGCCCTGGAATTTCTTCACTGAATATTTCAACCACTCCTCTTCCAAGGTCCTTAAAAAAATCCTCTGTTTTTCTGTCCCACTGTCTCCTCATATGGTTCAATGTCATAGTTTGTTTCATAGAATCACACAACAAGGTTACCCTTCGGCCCATTGAACTTGAACCAAAAATCTACTCTAAATCTACACTAGTTCCACTTCTCAGCATCTCATTGAGGTATTTTTGGGAATGTGGGATTTCTTCCAAAGGTGCTTGCTCTAATGTGTTGACATTTTTGGTCCATGGCCTTGAACATTATGAAATTTCAAGCATTCAGTGAAGTACTTTTTGAAGGTTCAGAGGTTTCCCACCTCAACTATTCGCCCTGTGCAATCCAGATTTCCACTACCTTCTGAATGAAAATGTTTTTCTTCAAATCCCCTCTCAATCTCTTACTTTTCATCTTAAAATTATGCCCACTTTTTCTTGACCCTTCAAACGAGGGGAACAGTTGCTTTCTATCTACCCAGTCCTTTCTCCACAATTTTATATGCCTCAATTAGGCCCCTTCTCATCTGTGCCATCTCTGACGAAGGCAGCCCAAGCTTATCAAAACTTTGTTCATAGTTGAATTGCTCTATCTCAGGCAACATCCTGTTGAACCTCCTTTCAACACTCTGCAGTGCAACCACATCCTTCCTATAGCATGGCGATCACAACTGCACATACTACACCAGCGGTGGGGTAACCAGTAGGTATTCATAAAACTCTGGAAAGCATCATAGATCATTTTGATGTGTTAAAAGGAGTGTACCAAAATGCAACTTGTTGCTGTGGCCTTTTCTGAATAAACCGATCAATATTTTCCTTACATTGCAGGCAGACAAATCTAATGTGAATAAATTGATCTCTCAGCCCATAAAATCACAGTTATTTCTGTGCTCTAGTTTTTTGCATATTTTAGTCAGGAGCATCAAGCAGGGTGGCAGCACCAACACAGACAAGCTATAAAGGTCTCAAAATCAGTTGACAGCTGTTCTCACTCATGAGATGCCACCTGCTTTGAAACTTCGTATACCATATGGATGGGCTGCAAGAAACAAATCAGACAGAGCAAATAAAGATTAATGAAATCTTTTTGAATGGAGAGTAATGCAATGAGTAAAGTTCCTGCTATTTAAAAAGCAAACGCAACAGGTATGGAAGGTATCCAGATTGCAATAAAAGAAAGATTGCATTTATGCTTTTCAATCCACTGGACAAACCCCCCCCTCCCACCAAGTACTTTGCAGTCAATGCAGTACATTTGACTCTGAATTACTATTGTAACTGAGGTAACACTCCAGCCAATTTGAATACAGCAAAAACTCCTACAAACAGCAATAACATAGCGATCAAGGAATAAATGCCGTCTAGTACACCAGGGAGAACTCAATTGATCATCTTGTCACTTTGTCACCAGCTATTTATTATTCGTTTATGGGACGTTGATATCACTTGCTAGGCCAGTATTTATTGCCTGTTCCCAGTTGCCCAGTGTTGCTGGACAGGCCACTCAAAATGGCAGAATCGGATAATACATTCTCAGAACCACAATCTTGGCATTTTACTACCATCAAATAGCACTTCCATGAAAATAAATGAATGAACAAGTGAACCGGCAATAGTGGTTGAATCCCAAGACCCAGCTGTGGCACTCAGTCGCTACTCTCTCTGCTTTTGTTAAGTACTTATATAATTCCCAACTTAATTAAATCGTATAGGCCTAATTCTTTTTGCCTCTAATATTCTCTAACATCAAGATAAGAGGACTAACATTTATTAATTCGATGGATTATTTGTTCATTGGCACAAACCTTGTTTAACTACTTCTGATATATATGTATATCATCCTTATTTTGTCATGTTTGTTTGATCATCATGATGAATTCCTGATATTTATTCCTAGTTTACCAAGATAAGTTGTAAAGGTTGAATTTTGTTGTTCTATTTATGTAAAGTCTGATGATGTTGCTCGATCTCAGTTATGTATCATTTCCTAACATGCTATCTGTTGCTTGCGCATGAGTAATCATATGGTCACCACATAGAGATTGGTTTGTGATCAAGTGATCCATCACGCTTTGCGTCCAGAATCAAGAGGAGGGAGTGTAGCTGGACAGACCACTCAAAATGGCAGAATTGGATAATACACCAAACATGCTGGGAAATCAAGCCAAGCATTGGACAAAGCATCTGTGCTAAGATATTGAAATAAACAAGCTGCAGCCACAGACAGTGCAATACATGATTGACTAAGCCTAGTTACCTGGACAATAGGAAACATTGAGCTGCTTCCAGAGCAAAGGAACACCTCATATCCTAAGAGATAGTAGGAACTGCTGATGCTGGAGTCTGAGATAACAAGTTGTGGAGCTGGAGGAACACAGCAGGCCAGGCAGCGTCAGAGGAGCAGGAAAGCTATGAGACCTTTCTTCAGAAAAGGGGGAGGGGAAGGGGACTTAAGTAAATGGGGCAGTAAGTAATAGCAGGTAGATAGTGGTGTGGATGGATGGGAGAGAAGACAGAGAGATCAAGGAGGTGGGGATGAAGCAAGTAAAGGCGAGTTTAGGTAGGAAGTGGGGGTGGGGATTGGTCAGTGAGGCAGGAAGAGCAGATGAGTGGGAGAGAGGACTGACAGGTCAAGGAGGTGGGGATGAGAGGGGGTGCTGGTCTTGGAATGAGGTCGGGGTCGGGAAATTTTGAAGCTAGTAAAGTCCACATTGAGACTGTTGTAACTGAGGTAACACTCCAGCCAATTTGAATACTGCAAAAACTCCTACAAACAGCAATAACATAGCGATCAAGGAATAAATGCCGTCTAGTACACCAGGGAGAACTCAATTGATCATCTGTAGGCTTCCAAGGCGGAATGTGAGGTGTTGCACCTTCAATTTCCGTGTGGCATCATTGTGACACTGGAGGAGGCTCAGAATGGACATGTCATCTAGGGAGTGGGAGGGGGAGTTGAAGTGGTTCACGACTAGGAGGTGTTGTCGTTTGTTGCGAGCCAAGCATAGGTGCTCCACAAAGTGGCCTCCGAGCCTCTGCTCGGTCTCCCCAGTGTAGAGGAGACCACATCGGGAACAGCAGATACAGTAAAACACATCAGTGGATGTGCAGGTGAACATCTGTTTAATGTGGAAGGTTTTCTTGGGGCCTGGGATGGGGGTAAGGGGGGAGGTGTAGGGGCAGGTGTAGCACTTCCTGCGGTTGCAGGGAAAGGTGCTGGGGTTGGTGGGGTTAGTGAGGAGTGTGGAATGGATGAGGGTGTCAGAGAGACCAGTCCCTCAGGAAGGCAGATAAGAGTGGGGAGGGAAATATACCCTTCGTTGCAGGGTCAGACTGCAGGTGACGGAAGTGGAGATTGATGCGTTGAACCCAGAGGTTAATGGGATGATATGTGAGGAAAAGGAGGATTCTGTCTTTGTTTTCATTGCGGGGAGGTGGTGTAAGGGCTGAGATGTGGGAAACACAAGAGATGCAGTCAAGGGCGTTTTCGACCACTGGGTGGGATGATATTGTGGTTCTTGAAAAATGGGGATATCTGGGATGTCTGGGAGAGGAACGCCCCATCTTGGGAGCAGATGTGACAGAGGCAGATGAATTGGGAATAGTGGATGGCATTCTTGCGGAAAGGTGGGTGAGAGGATGTATAAACTACATTACTTCATCCCTGCCTCCTTGAGCTGTCCATCTTCTCTCCCACCTATCTGCTCCACTATCAACCTGCTATCACTGTCTCCCCCTCTCTCTATTTCAGACACCCCTTCCCCATTTCTGAAAAAGGGTCCCAAACCAAAACGCCAGCTTTCCTGCTCCTCTCATGCTGCCTCCTGCTGTGTTTCTCCAGCTCCACACCTTGTTACCCCATATCCTTATCTGGGAAGCCTACCTGATTTACATAC
Source organism: Stegostoma tigrinum (assembly GCF_030684315.1). Taxonomy (NCBI): domain Eukaryota; kingdom Metazoa; phylum Chordata; class Chondrichthyes; order Orectolobiformes; family Stegostomatidae; genus Stegostoma; species Stegostoma tigrinum. The sequence goes on from NC_081354.1 coordinate 172,117,176, forward strand.
CTTGACACTTTCAGAAAGTGAAGACCAAAGACAACCCACCATCCGCACAGCACTGCCTGATTGATCAGACCCAATCAGGGTAATTGATTCCTGATCAATCCATTGGTGGGAATCAAAGAGCATCCCAAAGGGGTGCAGAAGTTTCCAAGAATAAAAATCACTGCAACAGTTACCCCCAGGAGTGGTAACCCGAGACCATTCACCGTAAGAAGAGGCACTCCTTGGACTACCGGGAGAGGAAGAACAGGCAATCATCAACACATAGACCAGGGCCAAGGTCTAGTGTGGGGGTTGATGTTTGCTCATTCCAAGTTCAGTTAAAGTATAAGATACTGACTGAGATTTACAGCATTAATTGTCAGATTTACCATATAAATTGTTAGTTTGTAGCAAATCATTATTATAGTATTAATTGTAATGTAGCCAATAAATACTATTAAGAGTCAACTCACAGCCCTTTACTAAACACACTGTGTGGCGATTGCAACACTAGCTAGCAATTAGAAGTCAACCATAATTCTGTGAAACACATGTCTGAGAGGACCCCAACTGAATATTGCATCTGAAATGCAGCATCTGACTGTGAAGCACTGACTGACAACTGCAATATTGCATCAACCAGGTCTTATATTCATTTCTCTAGAGTGGAACTTGAATTGATATCCTTCTGGCTTTGAGGAGAGAGTGTTATAATTGAGTCATGGCTGAAGACTAAGATATTTGGATCACCTATTACCCATAGAAATGTTTTCGTCACGTCCTAAAAAACGTAGTATATCATCATGTAAGGGCATGCTTTCTAATCGAAGTATTCTTGGGAATCTGGGATTTCCTCCAAAGGTGCTTGCTGTAATGTGTCCATCTTTTTGTCAAAGTAAGCATTGTTTGTTCTGTGGTTCAAGGATTGTTTTTGAATTTTGCATTTTCCCTGGAAATATCCCACTTCAAAAGTTGCATTCTTGTGATAAAACTGGACATAGTTTCTGCTTGTATGATTTTTGTTTGAAACCACATCTGAAACAATGAATTCTAGTATCAGGAGGTTTGAAAATATTTGTTGGTCTATCTCTGGATACAATGCATTATCCTCCAACACTTCCGCCATCTACAATCCGACCCCACCACCCAAGACATTTTTCCAACCCCACCCTTGTCTGCCTTCTGGAGAGACCACTCTCTCCGTGATTCCCTTGTCCGCTCCGCACTCCCCTCCAACCCCACCACACCCAGCACCTTCCCTTGCAACCTCAGGAAGTGTTACACGTGCCCCCATATCTCCTCCCTCACCCCCATCCCAGGCCCCAAGATGACTTTCCATATTAAGCAGATGTTCACCTGCACATCCACCAATGTGGTATACTGTATCCATTGTACTCGGTGTGGCTTCCTCTACATTGGGGAAACCAACCAGGGAGCAAATGGACACAGCCCGTTAGAAAATGGATGACAGGTTAGACAGAGGATCTTGATCAGTGCAGGCTTGGAGGGCCGAAGGGCCTGTTCCTGTGCTGCAATTTTCTTTGTTCTTTGTTCTTTCTTTGCTTGGGGACCGCTTTGCAGAACACCTACGCTCAGTTCGCAATAAACAACTGCACCTCCCAGTCGTGTACCATTTCAACTCCCCCTCCCATTCCTTAGATGGCATGTCTATCCTGGGCCTCCTGCAGTGCCATAATGATGCCACCTGTAGGTTGCAGGAACAACCTTGGGAACCCTGCAGCCCTATGGTATCATTGTGGATTTCACCAGCTTCAAAAGCTCCCCTCCCCCCACTGTATCCCAAAACAAGCCCAGCTCGCCCCCACCTGCCTAACCTGTTCTTCCTCTCACCCATCCCCTCCTCCCACCTCAAGCCACACCTCCATTACCTACCTAATAACCTCATCCCGCTCCCTTGACCTGTCCATCCTCCCCGGAATGACCTATCCCCTCCACCTCCCCATACTCTCCTCTCCACCTATCTTCTTTTCTCTCCATCTTCGGTCCGCCTCCCCCTCTCTCCCTATTTACTTCAGAACCCTCTCCCCATCCCCCTTTTCTGATGAAGGGTCCAGGCCCATCTGATAATATTCTTGAGCTGATTGATTTTCTGTTCTCAACATTCTCTGGTGCTGTTATCAGATTTCAGCTTTCCCTATCAAAAATATTTTCAAGCGTGATATCCTCTTTTAATTGTAACATATCTGAAAGAAATGAATCAGAAATTCCGATGACAAATCTGGCTTGAATTAGTTCTACTTGTAAAACACTACAATCACAAAATTCTACATATGTAAAAAGACCCGAAATATTAATTGTTTTTCCTTTCACTGATGCTGTCGGACCTGCTTAGCTTGCCCAGCAAATTTGCTTTTGTTCCTGATTCACAGCGTCTGCAGTTATTTCATTTTTCATTTAAGATTTCACTAATCTCCATCTGCTCTGACTGATTCCTTTCTTGCAGCCCATGCACATATAGTATAGCAAGCAGCTTCTCGTGAGTGAGAATAGCCGTCAATTGATTTTGAAACCTTGATACAAGGAGAAAAGAAAAATGCAGCACGGGAACAGGTCCTTCGGCCCTTCAGGCGTGCACGCCACATCTTGCTCTACCGTGCAAAAACTGTCTTGAACCATACCCCTCTATTCCATTCCTGCTCATGTATTCATCCAGATGTTTCTTGAATGTTGCTGTTATGCCTGCTTCCACCATGACCTCTGACAATGTGTTCAAGGGACTCACCACCCTTTGTGTGAAAAGCATGCCTCGCTCGTCTCTTTTCAGTGTTCCCCCCATCACACACTTTGAAGTTTTGTCCGCTAGTAATTGTCTCCACCCCTCTCCGCCCCCCACACCCTGGGAAAAAGCCTGGATACTTTCCACTTGCCTTTGTTAGCGCTGACACCCTGCTTGGTGCTGCTGACTAAGATATGCAGAAAAGCAGAGCACAGAAATGATTGTGATTTTATTGGTTGGCATGAAAACTTAAAAAAATCTTCAACAGCTTTCAAGCAAATCATTTAAATAAGAAGAGTAACAGCAGTCAAATACATTAAAACTGGAGAAAGCAGTTATATTCCCCAAGTAGATTTAAGATTACAGATCATACCTTAACAGAGAATTAGGCTGGATTGCATGGAAGAGATAATTTATGTGATAAACAATTGCTTCAGGAGTACACAAGAAATCAAGAGTTAACACATCTACAAGGTAACACCTTTGACAGCAATGAAAGATGTAATGGTTCAAAATCTGGAAAAGATCTGTCACATAAAAACCTGCTGGAGTGTAATTAATATGTCTCCAGCCTCAACATATTTTGCCTTTCAAATAATTAGTGACCTGCTGTAACTTTCCAGCACATTCTGTTCTCATTTAATCTCCAAAATATCTCAAATTATCTAAGGTTTGCTCCAAATTCCAACATTAAACCAACAAGCTGAAATTATTCTGTCTTTGAGAAACGGAAGACCTGTTCCAAAATTCAATTAAATATCAACGGTTTTGCTGAATAGAAAAAACAATACAGAGGAATTGAAAACCTGTGGATAAACATCACATACTTCACAGAAGCTTAATGAAGTTGATGCCTCACCTGTTGTGTCACTAAGTAACTGAGATTATTAAAATGTTCAAGATTGTTGAATAATCCACAGAAGCCAGAATCCTATCACCATGCCACTCTTCATTTATACATGCATAGTACCTAACTCTGGTCCAACTTCCTCACAGCCAGCACTCAGAGTGAACAGAACGTCTGACATGCCTGTTTGTATGTCAGCCAGAGCTCCTTGATTGGACCAGGTTAACCATATTCTATGAGGTCCACCTGGCTGACCTCAATGAAATCACTACATCGCTCACCCTCTAAGTCCAGGGATGTAGGCCAGTTTTTTTCTTGTAGTCTAACTTGGAGCATTTTTGCACCAGGTCCAATTCCTCCAACTCAGATTCAGATGCAGGCAATACGTACTACACCGTAGCCCCTCTTGTGGGAGCATCTGACAAGAAATTCATTCTTTTCTTTTGGTGCTAAAAATGTTGAGGCTGTGACATCTGCCATGCTGTCTGATCTCTTGGAGGTTTCTTTGATGTTAGATGGAGGGGGAAATCTATGAGTTCAAAAAGTGTTTCTGGCTGTTTCTGAGGGGCCAGGCATGTCTGCCCCATTTGCGAGTTTGCAGCTTTCATGTGGTCCATGTGCTTATTCAGGACTGTTCATTGACCCACACTTTATATGTCACAGACCTGATCTCATGTGAACCCATTCCTCTTATCCATACAGAATCATTTCCATGGTTTTGGCACCAAAGTTTCTTCTCCTGAAGGAAATTGTCTCCCGCTTGGAGGAGTCCTGTGTTTGGTATTAGCGTTCCTGATGCCATTTCACCCCAAACTCCCCAGGTCAGGGGAGATCAGGCTTAACTTGGTGTGGAATGTTCTCCCCATTAACAACTCTGCAGGACTTATTCCTGGAATTGCCTTAGAGTAGTTCAATAATCAAATAGGAATATTGAGTAAAGCTGCGGGCTGATTCTTTGAACTTGACTTCAAAGTTTGGACTGTCTGTTCCACCAGACTATTGGATGATGAATGGCATGGAGCTATGCTTGTACACTGACTACCATTTGACTTCAGCAAATACTCAAATTCCCTGCTGGATAATGATGGCCCGATGGTTGTGACGAATACTTCCGGTAGCCTGTGTATTGCAAAAGAGGCTTGTAGCTTTTCTTTCATTGTCCCCACGTTTGAGAAATGAACTCTATGCACATCCAACCACATTGAGTGGGCTTCCACAATGACTAAGAACACTGAGCCCATGAAAGGACTGGCATAGTCGATGTGTAACTGGCTCCAGGTTTTACCTGGACATTCCTATTAATGTGGGTGAGATGGCAGAAATTTTAGAGATAATGGGAACTGCAGATGCTGGAGAATCCAAGACAACAAAATGTGAGCCTGGATGAACACAGCAGGCCAAGCAGCATCTCAGGAGCACAAAAGCTGACGTTTCGGGCCTGGACCCTTCATCAGAGAGGGGGATGGGGTGAGGGTTCTGGAATAAATAGGGAGAGAGGGGGAGGCGGGCCGAAGATGGAGAGCAAAGAAGATAGGTGGAGAGAGTATAGGTGGGGAGGTAGGGAGGGGATAGGTCAGTCCAGGGAAGACGGACAGGTCAAGGAGGTGGGATGAGGTTAGTAGGTAGATGGGGGTGCGGCTTGGGGTGGGAGGAAGGGATGGGTGAGAGGAAGAACAGGTTAGGGAGGCGGAGACAAGTTGGACTGGTTTTGGGATGCAGTGGGTGGGGGGGAAGAGCTGGGCTGGTTGTGTGGTGCAGTGGGGGGAGGGGATGAACTGGGCTGGTTTAGGGATGCAGTAGGGGAAGGGGAGATTTTGAAACTGGTGAAGTCCACATTGATACCATTAGGCTGCAGGGTTCCCAGGCGGAATATGAGTTGCTGTTCCTGCAACCTTCGGGTGGCATCATTGTGGCACTGCAGGAGGCCCATGATGGACATGTCATCTAAAGAATGGGAGGGGGAGTGGAAATGGTTAGCGACTGGGACGTGCAGTAGTTTGTTGCGAACTGAGTGGAGGTGTTCTGCAAAGCGGTCTCCAAGGCTCCGCTTGGTTTCCCCAATGTAGAGGAAGCCACACTGGGTACAGTGGATACAATATACCACATTGACAGATGTGCAGGTGAACCTCTGCTTAATGTGGAATGCCATCTTGGGGCCTGGGATAGGGGTGAGGGGGGAGGTGTGGGGGCAAGTGTAGTATTTCCTGCGGTTGCAGGGGAAGGTGCCGGGTGTGGTGGGGTTGGAGGGCAGTGTGGAGCGAACAAGGGAGTCACGGAGAGAGTGGTCTCTCCGGAAAGCAGACAGGGGTGGGGATGGAAAAATGTCTTGAGTGGTGGGGTCGGATTGTAGATGGCGAAAGTGTCGGAGGATGATGCGTTGTATCCGGAGGTTGGTCGGGTGGTGTGTGAGAACGAGAGGGATCCTCTTTGGGCGGTTGTGGCGGGGGCGGGGTGTGAGAGACGTGTTGCGGGAAATACGGGAGACGCGGTCAAGGGCGTTCTCGATCACTGTGGGGGGAAAGTTGCGGTCCTTGAAGAATTTGGACATCTGGGATGTGCGGGAGTGGAATGTCTTGTCGTGGGAGCAGATGCGGCGGAGGTGGAGGAATTGGGAATAGGGGATGGAATTTTTCCAGGAGGGTGGGTGGGAGGAGGTGTATTCTAGGTAGCTGTGGGAGTCGGTGGGCTTGAAATGGACATCAGTTACAAGCTGGTTGCCTGAGATGGAGACTGAGAGGTCCAGGAAGGTGAGGGATGTGCTGGAGATGGCCCAGGTGAACTGAAGGTTGGGGTGGAAGGTGTTGGTGAAGTGGATGAACTGTTCGAGCTCCTCTGGGGAGCAAGAGGCGGCGCCGATACAGTCATCGATGTACCGGAGGAAGAGGTGGGGTTTGGGGCCTGTGTAGGTGCGGAAGAGGGACTGTTCCACGTAACCTACAAAGAGGCAGGCATAGCTGGGGCCCATGCGGGTGCCCATGGCCATCCGCTTAGTCTGTAGGAAGTGGGAGGAGTCAAAAGAGAAGTTGTTGAGGGTGAGGACGAGTTCAGCTAGGCAGATGAGGGTGTCGGTGGAGGGGGACTGGTCGGGCCTGCGGGACAGGAAGAAGCGGAGGGCCTTGAGGCCATCTGCATGCGGAATGCAGGTGTATAGGGACTGGACATCCATGGTGAAGATGAGGTGTTGGGGGCCAGGGAATTGGAAGTCCTGGAGGACGTGGAGGGCGTGGGTGGTGTCACGGACGTAGGTGGGGAGTTCCTGGACCAAAGGGGAGAAAATGGAGTCCAGATAGGTGGAGATGAGTTCGGTGGGGCAGGAGCAGGCTGAGACGATTGGTCGACTGGGATCAGGGAGGTTTGTGGATTTTGGGAAGGAGATAGAAATGGGCAGAGCGGGGTTGGGGAACAATGAGGTTGGAGGCTGTGGGTGGGAGGTCCCCTGAGGTGATGAGGCCGTGAATGGTGTTGGAGATGATGGTTTGGTGCTCGGGTGTGGGGTCATGATCGAGGGGGCGGTAGGAGGTGGTGTCGGAGAGTTTGCATCTGGCCTCGGCGATGTAGAGGTCAGTGCGCCATACTACCACTGCGCCACCCTTGTCTGCGGGTTTGATGGTGAGGTTGGGGTTGGAGCGGAGGGAGCGGAGGGCTGCCCGTTCTGCAGGGGAGAGGTTGGAGCGGGTGAGAGGGGTGGAGAGGTTGAGGCGGTTAATGTCTCGACGGCAGTTAGAGATGAAGAGGTCGAGGGAGGGTAGGAGGCCTGGGGGTGGTGTCCAGGAGGAGGACTTGTGTTGGAAGCGGGTGAAGGGGTCAGTGGAAGGAGGGTTGGGTTCCCGGTTGAAGAAGTAGGCATGGAGGCGAAGACGGCGGAAAAGCTGCTCTATGTCCGACCGTGACTGGTATTGGTTGATGTGTGGTTGTAGGGGGACAAAGGTGAGCCCCTTACTGAGGACTGACCGTTCGTCTTCAGTCAGTGGGAGATCTGGGGGGATGGTGAAGATACGGCAGGGTTCGGTGTGGCTGTCTCCTCTGGGGTTGCAGGCTGTGGAGGTTGTGGGCGGAGCGATGAGGTCGTCGGCCGTGGGCGGGGTTCCGTCGGCATCGGCCGTAGCGGGGTTCCGTCGGCGGTAGGAGTGTCGGGGTGGGCGGCAGCAGCGGCTGCGGTGAGGGTGACTGCAGCAGCGGTCCCAGAAGTGGTGTGGCCGGCGGAGGCGGATGTGACGTCATCGGTGGGGTCTCCGGCCGTGTCCTCATGGTCAATGGCGGCGGGTGCATGGTGGGGGCGGGGCAGGGACAGACTCGGGATTTGGGAGCCGCAGGAATCCTCTTGTGGGTGGCAGGGGCCCGTGAGTTGGTTGTACTTACGATTTTTTGTGTCCAGTAAAGCTGAGTGGAACTGGATGTTCAGTCTGTGGATCCTGCGGAGGATAAAAAACAGCAGGGGTCCTTTGCAGGTCTGGGAGAGGGAGGCTCTGAGCTGGGGCAGGCTGGATAGCAGTGCCTGGAGGTGCCGGCGCATGGCTGCGAGTGTCTGTTTCAGGACTCGCAAGGAGAAACGCTTCTGAAGGGTCTGAATATTCTGGGTGTAGAGGTGGTCACGGTTGGGGCCAAATTGGGAAGGCTGAAATGTGGACTGTAGTCCCTTGGGGATGATCCGGTTCCGTAGGCAGGTGCTGAGGAAGGTGATGTGGCTGTGGTACCTGGTTTGCTTCAGGACATGGTCGAGCAGTTTCAAGGCCGAAGAGATTACAAGAGATTTGCAATGGGTGAGAGATTCCCTGAGGTTGGTCCAGAGGGAGGAGGGTAACTTCTTCAGGTTAGGCATCCCTGGAAGAGGCTTTCCGGAGGGAGGAGGGTAACTTCTTCAGGTTAGGCATCCCTGGAGGAGGCTTTCCGGAGGGAAGAGGGTAACTCCAAATTCTTCAAGGACTCCAACTTTCCCCCCACAGTGATCGAGAACGCCCTCAACGTGTCTCCCCTATTTCCCGCAACACGTCTCTCACACCCCACCCCCGCCACAACCGCCCAAAGAGAATCCCCCTCGTTCTCACACACCACCCCACCAACCTCCGGATACAACGCATCATCCTCCGACACTTCCGCCATCTACAATCCGACCCCACCACCCAAGACATATTTCCATCCCTACCTACCCCTGCCTGCTTTCCGGAGAGACCACTCTCTCCGTGACTCCCTTGTTCGCTCCACACTGCCCTCCAACCCCACCACACCCGGCACCTTCCCCTGCAACCGCAGGAAATGCTACACTTGCCCCCACACCTCCTCCCTCACCCCTATCCCAGGCCCCAAGATGACATTCCACATTAAGCAGAGGTTCACCTGCACATCTGCCAATGTGGTATACTGCATCCATTGTACCCGGTGTGGCTTCCTCTACATTGGGGAAACCAAGCAGAGGCTTGGAGACCGCTTTGCAGAACACCTCCCCTCAGTTCGCAACAAACTAATGCACGTCCCAGTCGCAAACCATTTCCACTCCCCCTCCCATTCTTTAGATGTCATGTCCATCATGGGCCTCCTGCAGTGCCACAATGATGCCACCCGAAGGTTGCAGGAACAGCAACTCATATTCCGCCTGGGAACCCTGCAGCCTAATGGTATCAATGTGGACTTCACCAGTTTCAAAATCTCCCCTTCCCCTACTGCATCCCTAAACCAGCCCAGTTCATCCCCTCCCCCCACTGCACCACACAACCAGCCCAGCTCTTCCCCCCCACCCACTGCATCCCAAAACCAGTCCAACCTGTCTCTGCCTCCCTAACCGGTTCTTCCTCTCACCCATCCCTTCCTCCCACACCAAGCCGCACCCCCATCTACCTACTAACCTCATCCCACCTCCTTGACCTGTCCGTCTTCCCTGGACTGACCTATCCCCTCCCAACCTCCCCACCTATACTCTCTCCACCTATCTTCTTTGCTCTCCATCTTCGGCCCGCCTCCCCCTCTCTCCCTATTTATTCCAGAACCCTCACCCCATCCCCCTCTCTGATGAAGGGTCTAGGCCCGAAACGTCAGCTTTTGTGCTCCTGAGATGCTGCTTGGCCTGCTGTGTTCATCCAGGCTCACATTTTGTTGGCAGAAATTTTAGTCCTTGTTAGCACTCTGCACACTGCACCATCAACACAGCTATGTCTGCATCCAATCCTGGCCTCCAGGCATAACTTCTCAGCAACATTTTATTTTGGACAACTCAGAGGAATTCAACCAATGTCTGGCGGCAACCAGGGATTGTGCGGGTTTGTGCGGGTTTGCGTGGGTTGCTCTTTGAAGAGCCAGCATGGACTCAATGGGCTGAATGGCCTGCTTCCAGACTGTAGTGATTCTATGAATGATTCCAACTATCTCTAATGGTCCTATTCCGTCAACAGCCTTGTTTCTCTTATTGATATCTAGGAAAAATAATCTTGCATATTTTGTTTTGATATTTTAATTTCATTTTTGGAAATTTTTGCAAATTTCTTTTTTTTTAGTCTCATCTTTTTGCATCATCTTACCTACACTGCGCTCTGCCTATATACTTTATGTAGCCCATAAATGATCTGCTAATCTGACCAACATCGATCTGGTATCAACTCCGAATGATAGTCTCATATATTGGTGCATGTCCTTTTGGGCATTAATTGTAACATACATCTAGGAACCTTCATCTAACCACAATTGCAGGTACTCATGGTTCATGTCCAGCTTCATGAAGGTCACATCCCCGCCAGCTTTGCATATAAATCCTCTCTGCGAGGGATTGGGTATTCATCCAGCTGCAGAAGCAGTTTACCTCTTGTTTAAAATCACCACAAGGGCGAACTGACAATCAGTCCGACTGGTGCTGCCCATTCCACAAAGTGTACTAGTTTGATCACTCCTTCACTTTCCAGTCGCCTGTTTTCTGTCTCTACTTTTGCACATTCGACAAATGGCACTGAGCGGGCCTTGCAAAATCGTGGTATTGCTTCCTGGTCCATGTGCAAGGGAGGCCTTGTCTCTTTCGACAGTCCCAAAGCCTTCCTGAAAAGTTTCCAGGTATTTAATTCGGACTAAGTGAAAAATGCTGAGACAGTCATGGTGAATCTTTCTCAAACAATTTCGCCCCATCTGGCTTGGGTCTGAATCTTTTACTATGATCAGTGGTAACTGAACATGCTGATTCCAATTCAAGGCTGGAGTCGAAGTTGTACCCCTAACTTATAAATGTTCCCCAGAATAGGTTCTCAGCCTAGTTGATATCTCACGGAAACTTAAGTGTTGGAGTCCAGTATGATTTTGGTAAAGACTGGTTTTGTAATTACTGATATAGCTGCGCTGGTATCAATGTCCATTAGGACCAGGTGTCCATTTAACTGGATGTTTATTTTGATTGCTTCTGAACTGAATGTTGATGAGCAATTTAACTGTGTCGAGCCAGTTGTAATTGGGTTTTCCAGGGTGGGTAATCTCCTAGTTCCTGACCTATGAGTTCTTTCAATCATTTCAGGCCTAGTAAGCCTCCTATGCTGTCTCAAGTTCACATGCCAGCAGCAACTACAATGGATTCATTGGAAATGATCCAGTGGAAATTATTAACAGGTTGGCTGAGGCTTGGCCTTGTTCTGAGGTTTGGCTGTGGATTGACCTTGCAGTCCCTCTGTTCAGGATATATCCTGAGTGAGGCTATGCAACTGCCTTCACTCAATTGGTGTTCTGTAAACTCAGTTGGTATGGCGAGGGTGTCCACTTCCATCAGAACACCCTGTAACTCATATTCTCCATTCTCCCCATTTTACAATGACAAAACCAGCTGTCGTGCCTGTTTGAAGTCCAGTAGGGGTTCAGCTTGTAGGCATGTTTACATGGTAATGTCTCTCAGCATCCCATTAAGGGTTAAATCAAAACAACACAGACCTGTGAATCTTCTTAACCTTGTCAAAAATTCTGACACAGATTCCCCTGGTTCCTGAACTGCTAAATAAAACTGCTAGTAACTTGTAATTAGAGGAAGCTTGGGGTCAGAATATTCTTTAACTAAATCCATCAACTCTTGAGAGATTTTGGTATCTGGGTCTTCAGGAAATGTTAGGCTCCTAATAACCAAAAAGGCTGCAAGTCCACAAGCTGTCAGGAGAATTACCCAGAGATAGCAAGAACTGCGGATGCTAGAGTCAGAGTCAATACAGTGTGGAACTGTAGGCAGGACAGGCAGGATCAAAGGAGCAGGAAGTCGATGTTTTGGGTCAGGACCATTCATCAGGATTCAGCAGAGCCTTCATCAGGATCCCGACCCAAAACGCCAACTCTTCTGCTCCTCTGATGCTGCCTGACCGACTGTGTTTCTCCAGCTCCACACAGGAGAAATACCTGTTGCTTTTCATCTGCCCCAATGTTATTTGCCTAGACAAAGTAATGCAAAGTAATACATACTGGACACAGTCTCCGCCAGCAGGATTGAATGAGTCAAGATTCCCAAATAACAGTGTGATATGAGAAATGCTCACACCAACTCAGACCGTTGTTACAAGCAAATTCCTTCAGCAGTGTACTTTTTCTGTCGTCACCACTGAAATAACTTCACAGAGACCAATATTCCATCACCAAGACATCCTTTATTTTATATGAATAAGACTTGATACTGGTTCGCCTTCCTCAGAGCCAGTTCTCAGAGCGAACAGAGCCTCTGACAGTCCTGTTCATACTTATCAGCCAGGACTCCCTGATTGGACCAGGTTAACAGCCCAAGTCAGGGAACTCATATTCTCTGAAATCCATCTGGATGACCTCAATCACAAATGTCAAATGCTCATAGCTCATTTCAAATAGTCAATCAACCTTAAGTTCATGCTATCTGTAAACAGAAATTGTATCTCTACCTCTCATTTCTGACACTACGTTTGAATTAAAGTTCGATAAAATGTTACATGAATGTCTATCAGGAATATAAATAAATGACAATAAGGAGTTTCCATACTTATTTCCACCTTGCAGTGGAGTCATACATGGTCCGAGGTTAGAGTCTGCTAGTACCCAGCATGCGAGAAGCCAGAGAAACGTCTTTCTCTGAAAGAAACAATATATATTCAAGGAATTATATTTTCCTATTCTCTGGAAGTCCAAGTTCATAGTAGCATCAATACATGATGTGGTTTACGAAAATGAGAAAAATTCTTCTTGAAAGTATCAGACTAAGATTAAAAATTCCAAAAATTTTTCAAATTTTTATTATAGGTGGCAGAGGCTGATTTTTCTTTAAGAAGGTAAATGCATCCTAAATGTTGTCCAAGACATGCTGGCTCTTGTAAGGTGGCATTACATTTGGGTGTCATACTGTAGCAGTATTAATGCGGATTTGTATGCTAGCCACCGTTGGCACCAGAAGAAAAGATGGAGGGATAAAGCATCAAAAACTGAACAAATACTGGATTAAAAGTTCAAAAGATGGACATGGGATGACTGAATGCATGGGCAAAATAAAATAATGGACTTTTATAAAAATTAATTTTAAGTGGTATTTATTGCCCTTTACAAAGTGGTAGTGAGCTTTCCTTTGAACTGAGGCAGACTGTAGGACTACTCATCCAGTTCTGTTAGGTAGGTTGCTCTAGGAATTTGACCAAAAAAGAATGATGTAACTCCAGATCAGCATATTGTATGACTTGGAGGGAAACTTGGTGGTGTTCTCATACATTCACATGACAGGATTTTTGCAGCAAAGAAAAGCATGCTGAGTTTCTGCAATGTATTCTCTGGGTCGTAAAAACTGAAGCCAGGTGCTGTAAAGTTTTTAACCCTGTTGCCCAATCAGCTATCTGTTCCAGTTTCCCACAAGTAATCAAATTAATTGCAGACTTTCTAAAAAGGAACTATGGGTATTCTTCAAATTGTGGTGAGGAAACAGGAGAATTGGATGTTCAATTGATGCCAGACAGATGTTTGCCAGATTGGCAGATCATTCATAGCTTACATTTACTTAAATAGACTTTGGTGTTTGATATGAGGTGATGCAAAAAGATGAGGCTAAAAAATAAAAAGAAATTTAAAAAGTCAAAGTAAAACAAAGAAAATATCAAATCAAAATACATCAGAATTTTATAGACATGTCAGTAAGAAAAACAAGGCTGTGGTGGGAATAGGGCCATTAAAAATAGATGGAATCATTTGTAGAATGACTGCAGTCTGGAAGAAGGCCACTCGCTCCATCAAGTCAACATTTCACTTCCGAAGAGCATCCCAACAAGACCCACCCCATCCCAGTTACCCTGTGTTTCCTATGGTTAATTCACTTTGCCTGCAATATCCTGGACACTACGGGAAATTTAGCATGGCCAATCCACCTAACCTGCACATCTTTGGGAAGGTGGAGGAAATTGGAGCACCTGGGGGAAACCCACGCAGTCACAGGGAGAATGTGCAAACTCTACACAATCATCTGAGCCAGGGTCTGAATCTGGGTCTCTGGCGATGTGAGGCTGCAGTACTAACCACTAAGCCATTGTACCACTCCCATGGGTAACAGTAGATAGATCACAGAAATATTCACTTGTCTCACCTCAATACTTATCATTGTGATAGAACAAGTAGGCTTGAAATTGAATGAGAAATAATGAGGTAAATGGATTTAAAATTTTAAAAAGCTGTATATTGAATACATTATACAAACTCATAGAGAATAAATCAGCCCTGATCATTAATGGAGATGGATTTTTGATATATTTTGATGGAATCTAGGGAAATGTAGCAGACGTATGACAATGCATATTGAGTAAGTCATTACAAAGAGATATATTGCCAGAAGACTGACAGATAGGTTTATAATTATGAACAAATTAATGACCAGTGATCTGAATGTTTGTGGCAGGAAAAGTAATGGAATTCCTAATAAAGCGAGTAAAGAAAACAACGTGGAAACAAAAAGTAGAGTAGTCAGCACAGATTTCAAAAGGAAAAATCCTGCTTCATCAGCCATAGAGAACTTTTTGAGGGGATATCAGAGAGAAAGCAATGGTAATGCAATAAGTGTATTTTAGAGTAAAGAAACAAGTGACAGAATGGATTGCTTGCTGACTTTAGGTGAAAGGGTAGCTGAGGTAGACCATAAGATTATAAGACGTAGGAACAGAAGTAAACCATTTACACCATTAACTCTGTTCCACCATTCAATGAAGTAATGGCTGATCTGATAACCATCAACTCAAATTTCATGCCTTTAACTCATAGCCCCTGACTTGCTTTCCTGATTAAAAATCAACCTATCTCAGCCTTGAAAATATATGTAGGTCATGCTGGGACTACTGTTCTTTATAATACATTAATATTTTAGAATTTGGAATCAAAAATACAACTTTTGAATTTGCTCAAGGCACCAAGTTTGGTGGGTTCTTCAATACTGAGGAAGGCTGCAACACAAAGCTGCATCACAAATTAACACATTCATAAAAAGGTAAACGAATTTTATTCCTCGAGGGTGAGAATTAAATAAAGAACAAAGGCTATGCAAAACCTGCGCAGAATTTCAGCTAGATTAAAAAAAAAATAGAGTGCTGCATCTGATCATTGTGATATTAAAAAAGGGGGAGTTGAGGAGGGACTGTAGGTTTAGCTCGGGTCTGTGAGGGTCAGATCAGGTGAGTGGTGGTACAGGACCCAAGGGGATGGTGGAATAGCATCAGTGGGTGGTGTCAGAGGAGGGGCTGATCAGATCACGGGGGCTTTGCATCAGCTCAGGGTAGGAGGTGTTGGGTCTAGATGACAAGTCAGGCTGGAATGGCTGGGGGTGTGTGGAAAACTCCCTATCGATGATGGAGTACTGAAGCAAAAATTGAGATGGCTAGAAAAGCTCAGCAGGCCTGGGCAGCATCTGTTAAGGTGAATCAGAGTTAATGTTTCAGATCCAGTGACTCTTCCTCAGGAGAAACTGAAGGTGTGCCTTGCATTAGGTTGGAGAGGATGCATGCTGCAAGTGTGAAGTGGAGCAAGTGTCAGGGGTGTGGGGGGAGGGCCAATGGTGCATTAGGAGAGTCAGTTTTACAGTTACCCTGGAATCGGAGAGGATTTCAATTCCTTTAATATTTCTAGCTCAGCATTCAGGTAAGTAAATTGGAATCCTCCAACCTCTGACACTTACTCTAACTTTTGCAAGAAGATCCAGACACTGGGCAATTTCCCAACTGATATTTCAATTTCCTGGGCATCTCCCTCAAGTCAACTGCATTGGGACTTCTGCCCTGTCCCGATGAGCATCTCCAATCTTCACTTCAACAGTAATTATTTTCCCATTGGAAGATCTAGATCGATGTTTTCTGTAATCATAAAAACTTATTAAGATCATGAAGTTATTCATGGGTTTGGGTGAGGTAGACAAACAGGAAATGTCCCTTAATGCTGTCAAAATTGGTGCTGGGGCCATAAGCATAAAGACAGTCAGAAATAAGTCTATAAGAAAATTAAGGAGAAAGTCTTTAACCAAGACAGTGACCAGGATGTGAATCTCATTATCAGTGGAAGACATTGAGGGAAGTAGTATTGGTGCATTCAGATAAATGCACAAGGTGAAATAAAGAAATGTTAAGGTGTTGAGGTTGGTTGGCTCACCGAGCTGGTTTGTTGTTCCGTAGACATTTCGTTACTGTGCTTAGTAACATCCTCAGTGCATCCTCTGATGAAGCGTCAGTGCGTTTTCCCGCCTGGCTTTTAAACTCTGGGGTCCTTTGTAATGAATTGCCTCACTTCTGGGTTTCCTCCGTAGTAGAATATATATGGGGTTGAGTTCAATGTGTTTATTAATAGCCTGCTTCGTGGAGTGCCATGTTTCCAGGAATTCTCGTGCTTGTCACTGCCGAGCCTGACCCAGGATCTTGGTGTTGTCCCAGTCGAAGTCGTGGTTCTTCTTGTCCATGCAGATTGTCCCCTGCAGAGACTGCAAGAAACACTACATTGGACAAACAGGAAGGAAACTAACAACAAAAGTACATGAACACCATCTGGCTACAAAAAGACACAACCAATATTCTCTCATCTCAATCCACATGGACAAGAAGAGCCACCAACTCAATTGGGACAACACCAAGATCCTGGGACTGGCCAGACAGTGACAAGCACGAGAATTCCTGGAAGCATGGCACTCCATGAAGCAGGCTATTAATAAACACATTGAACTCAATCCCATATACATTCTACTACAGAGGAATCCCGGAAGTGAGGCGATCCATCACAACAGATCCCAGGGTTTAAAAACCAGGTGGGAAAACACACCGACGCTTCATCAGAGGCTGCACTAAGTTACCAAGCATGGTAACGAAACATCTGCAGAACAACAAACCAGCTCGGTGAGCCAACCAACCTCAACACCACAACCTGAGCTACAGATCTACTCCAAAACCTTAAAGAAATGTTAGTTTGTTAGATGAACAGGAGTGGGAGAAGGCTTGTTTACAGCATGAGCATTGATAGGAACCTATTTGGTGGAATGAACAGTTCCTGTCCTTTAAATGCATTATGATAAATTGTAACAGGCTCAATCATACATAAGGGCTCAGGGAGTTACCTCTGCTAGTCAAGTGGGAGGCTAGAAGCATGTCTGCAGAGTTGTTTAGGAAAAACACAATTTGGTTTCTTGCACATGCTCCCAGAATCCAACAACCATTTTGGGTTGTAACCTCTGCCAGTTCATAAAATAATCCATTAAAAGGAGGTGACAGGAACTCCCAAGCCAGGAGAATTTTTTTCTCTGGACTGCAGTTGGCCAATGATTTTACTGGTGGCCAGTGCATTGAAAAGAAAGCACTGCTGCCTCACAGCGCCAAGAACCCAAACGGCTGTCTGTGTGGAGTTTGCTCATTCTCCCCGTCTGCGTGGGCTTTCTCCGGGCACTCCAGTTTTCTCCCACAGTCCGAAGATGTGCAAGCTAGGTGGGTTGATAGTGTTCAGGGATGTGTAGATTAGGTGGGTTTTTTGGTGGATGGGTCGGGGTGGGATGCTCTGAGGGTCGGTGCAGACGTGTGGGGCCAAAGGGCCTATTTCCACACTGTAGGGGTTCCGTGATTTTTATGATCTATGGTATCAAAAAAACTAGTGGCCAAAGTCAAAAATATCGTACATGATAGAAGTTTTACTGCTTCCCTTGCAAAGATTGGTTGATGGGTTGTTTATTTTTATTTTGCAGTGTGGCCCCACAAAACATTGCCACCATTGTTGCCACACTGCACACCATCCCCCACCTCCCCACCTCCCCAACCTGCTCCCGCACCAACTCACGCCACAGAGTGGACTGTAACAATTAGGTTACCAACCTGTCCCAGTCAGAAGTCACACCATACCATGTTATGGTTCAACAGGTTTATTTAAAACTCACAAGCTTTTAGAGCACTGTTCCTTCATAAGATGGAGAGGATATCCCAGCAGATTGTGCGTAATGACCCAGACTTCAAGTTTCTACAGAGATGCAAGAAAGCAGACAAGATCCTCAAAGGACTACAGATCACAAACCCACTCAAGTTGACCTACAACATTGACCACAGTGAGAAATTCTGCTGACACACTTCTTGCACAATCCTCAACTATCTTGTACTCCAGCTCTATAGTAGATGCTGCAACCTTGAAATCAAGATAGGGTCTATATTCTCAGGACACAGCAGGCTAGCTACAAGACACTACAAGGCAAGAGAATGACAGCACTTACGTGTGCACCAAGAACAGGAAACTTAAGAAATTCGGCAGCAACCAAGCCTCCCCTGTTATCACAGTTCAAACCAATATCACCACAAGGAAGTCCATCATCAACTTGTCTGATCACACCCTTCAACCAGAAATTAAAGCCCTCATTTAAGGATTCAATTTCTGCCCCACTATTACCATGGGCCCATCAGCCTCACAGCAGGCATAAAGGAGGTCATCAGGCGAATGAGACTCTGGGAATTCTTCCAGAAATGTCAAGATATCAACAGCAAGGCCAATGAGAAGGCCAACGCACTGGAAAAATCATGAGGGAGATCGGTAGTGTAGCAAACGAGGAAGAAAGAGTCAAGTTGGAACCCTTTGGAGGCTGCTGCCCCAGGTTCAACTTATATGCTGAAGCCATCAGGAAGCGTGTCAATGCCAGATTCATCAGCCAAGCTCACAAGATAGCCCTGAACGTCACCCAACCACAATGCCATTCTACAACTCATCTGCACAATGTCTTCACCTTTGACAACCAGTTTTCACCCAGGCACACAGAACAACAATGGGGACCAAACCTACACCCCAATACACCACCAATTTCACGCACAAGTTAGAGCAAAACTTCTTCATTGCACAGGACTTCCAACCAACACTATGCATCAGTTACATTCATGACATTTTCTTCTTTTGGACTCACAGCGAAGATCCACTGAAATGACTACATGATGATATCAAAACGTTTCATTCACCACCAGGCATATCATGGAGTACTCTTCTGAATAGTGAAGGGCATTGTCGGAAAATGCAGCAGAATATAGATAGAGTGAAGAGTTGGGCGGAGAAATGGCGTATGGAATTCATTCCAAATGGAGTGGCCAAGAAAGCATACAGCATGATTTCATTCATCAAGACGGGGTATTAAGTACAAGAGTTGGCAAGTCATGTTACAGTTGTATAAGACTTTGGTTCAACCACATTTGGAGTACTGCATACTGTTCTGGTCGCCACATTACCAGAAGGATGTGGATGCTTTCGAGAGGATGCAGAGGAGGTTTGCCAGGAAGTTTCCTGGTATGGAGGGTGCTAGCTATGAAGAGAGGTTGAGTAGATTAGAATCATTTACATTAGAAAGACGGAGGTTGAGGGGGGGCCTGATTGAGGTCTATAAAATCATGAGAAGTATAGACAAGGTGGATAGCAAGAAGCTTTTTCCCCAGAATGGGGGACTCAATTACGATTTCAAGGTGAGAGGGGAAAAGTTTAAGGAAGCTGTGCATGGAAAGTTCTTTATGCAAAGGGTGGTGGGTGCCTGGAATGTGTTACCATCGGAGGTGGTCGAGGTGAGTAGGATATCATCATTTAAGATGTATCTAGACAGATACATGAATGGGCAGGGAGCAGAGGGATACAGATCCTTGGAAAATAGGAGACATGTTTAGATAGGGGACCTGGATCAGCACAGGCTTGGAGGGCCGAAGGGCTTGTTCCTGTGCTGTAATTTTCTTTGTTCTTTGAATTGGTTTCTTTCTTGGACATGTCCGTCTCCAACAAGGATGGACCCCTCAGTACTTCATTTTACTGCAAGACCACATATAACCTCACAATGCTTCACTTTTCTAGTTTCCACCCTAAACACTTTAAAGAAGCCATCCCCTATGGATAAGGCCATACGCACAGAAAATGCTCAGACAAGGAAGAACGCGACAGATACTAACACACTCTGAAAGACACTGTCATAAGAACAGGATACGATGCTCAACTCATCAATCAACAATTTTGCCGTGCCACAGTGAAAAACCGCAGAAACCTCCTCAGAAGACAGACACAAGACATGACCAATAGGGTGCCCTTCGCCGTCCAGTGCTGCCCTGGAGCAGAGAAACTATGCCATGTCCTCACAGCCTTCAGCATGTCATTGATGATGACAACAACTCGCCAAGGCCAACCACTACTTGCCTTCAAACAGCCATCAAATGTCAAACAGACCTCACCAGACGAATGAACAGTGCAATGAAAGCTTGTGATTTTAAATAAACCTGTTGGATTATAACCTGGTGTCATGTTACTTCTGACTTTGTCCGTGCAAATCCAGCACTGGCACTTCTACATCAAATCTACCCCTGAATCAGGGACCCAAGATGCCCCACAGTACTGGCACCTGACAATGTCAGATTTGTCAGATTTGATACTGTATGACACCAGCAAATAGTTACGTCTTCATGTTTTCATCTGTGTTACTCGTCCAAGGATTTCACTCCTAACTCATAGAATCCC
This sequence comes from Stegostoma tigrinum, assembly GCF_030684315.1. Lineage (NCBI taxonomy): Eukaryota > Metazoa > Chordata > Chondrichthyes > Orectolobiformes > Stegostomatidae > Stegostoma > Stegostoma tigrinum. The sequence continues at coordinate 172,137,650 of NC_081354.1, forward strand.
TACAGTGTAGAGAAAGGTCATTCAGCCCATCAGGTTTGTACCAACCTTCTAGAGAGCATCCCATGCAGACCCACCCAGCCAGTCTATACCCATAACCTCACATTTACAATATGTAATTCAACATCCCGCAACACAATGTCGCAATTTAACATGGCCAATCCACCTAACCAGCATATCTTTAGACTGCCTGACACATATAACTGACTGAAATCTCCAATCCTCAGAAAGGAGCTGCAGATGAGCTCACATCGTAACCAAATAAATCACCACCATTTCCTGGTTTTCTACAAGTCCCTATTAATAAAATTGCATTTCTTAATTGTCAAATTCTGCTATATCCCAAATCAGCAATTAAGTCCAACAGTGTGAAATGCTGTGTTCAGCTGCTTCTTTTTTAAAGATGGCATGTGGTGCGCATTTTATTTCCAAAACATACATTCCTTCCAAATGTTTCCTCAGTGAGGTATAAAATCAGGTGTTCATCTGTTGCTTGGAAGTTCCAGCCTCCAGAAATAGATATGGCTCATTTCTTTCATGTGCTATAACCGCAGCAATGATGTTTATATTGCTCCTGTGGCTGGATGTAACTGTAGGCTATTTAACAAATCTGCAGTCATTTGAACAAGAAATCTATATGGTGCCATCCTTGAGCTTAGCTCTATTACCATGATGAATATTATTCTTTTAAGCGTCAGCTGGAGTTTTGTTTTTGCCTGAGTCTGGGAACTGTGGGTTCAACTCAAGATGTAAAACTCGCCATGTGCTTGCAGAGCCAACCTCTACCTGCAAATACAGAGTTGCTGGAAAAGCTCAGCAGGTCTGACAGCATCTGTGAAGGGAAAAACAGAGTTGACACTTCGGGTCCAGTGACACTTCTTTAGAACTGACCCGAAATGTTAACTCTATATTTTCCTTCACAGATGCTGCCGGACCGACTGAGCTTTTCCAACAACTTTGTTTTTGTTCCTGATTAACAGCATCCGCAGTTCTGGCGGTTTTTATTTTTTCTACCTGTAAATGGTTGGGGTAGAATGCTGGCACAAATCTTCCTTCCAATGCTGGGTCCATTTGGTTAGTAGCATGAGGGGATGAACCACTGGTAAGCCTTATCAAGAGGAGGCCATTGCCTTATCAAAAAGGTGCAATTAATTGCATGATAGCAATAGGTACATTTTACTTTGGCTGGTTGGACAGAACTACAAAGTCTATCAAGTGAGAAATTACAAAGTGTGGAGCTGGATGAACACAGCAGGCCAAGCAGCATCTTAGCAGCTTTTGCGCTCCTAAGATGCCGCTTGGCCTGCTGTGTTCATCCAGCTCCACACTTTGTTGTCCAGTGAGAGATTACGCATCTGACCCCATCAGAATCTCAAGCAAAGAGAGTAAGAGAGCAAACTGAATACTCCTGAGATGCAGCTTGAGCCTTATGAGAAACATTGGAAAGCATTGAATCTATGTCCATCAGGCTGCAGTATCCGGATTGATTGATGGGATTATTGTCTCATATACCAAAATACAGTGAAAAGCTTTGTTTATGAGCAGTACAGGCAGATCACAGCAAACAAAAGATGTACAGATCAAAAAGACTTAGAGGCAAACAGGTCACATTGCAGGTAACATTATTTGAGGCTAGGGTCCATTCAACAGCCTGATAATGGCCCGAAAAATGTTGTTCCTGAACCTACTCGCTTGCGTTCAGACTTCCGTCAGGTTTCTGCTTGATAGAAGAGGTTGTAGGAGGGATGTGATGGGTGGGACCAGGGTGTGATGGTTCTTTGATGATGTTGGCAGCCTTTCCACTGCAGACGGCCATGTAAATAGATTCCATGGATGGAAGGTTGGCTTCCATGATGGTCTGGGCTGTGCACACCACCTTCTGTGGTCTCTTACGGTCCTGGGCAGAGCAGTTGCCATACCAGGCTGGTACGCACCCAGATAGTATGCTAGATCATATCCAAACAGAGCATAAAAAATCTTCCAATGCCACCATGGATAATTTTATCACTTACAACTGGTTTGCTCCAATAGATTTTGAGGGAAGTGAGAGCAGAAATTGTAGGGGCATTGGGCAATAATATTTCATTCTTCCCTCCCAGGATAACAACACCAGTCTATACAATCTTTCTTCACAGCTGTAATTATGAGCATATATTCATAAATCTCTTCTGTTCGCTGCTTAGCGCAATTATATCCTTTCCATAGGAATAAGCCACTCAGCCTCTTGGGCCTGCTCTGCCATTTGTTAGAATCATGGTTCATCTGACATTCCTCACATTGACTTTCCTGCATTTTCCCCTCATCCTTGATTCCCTTACTGATGAAGAATCTATCCATATCAGCCTTAAATTTTCACAAGGACTTTGCTGACACACAACCATCTGGGAGAAGAAATTCCTCCTTATCTCAGCCTTCGGTTAGTGACCCTTGATTATGAAACTATGCCCTTCGTTCCTAGACTCTCCTACAAGGGGAAATATCATCTCCCTGTCAAGATCATAGATCATAGAATTCTTACAGTGTGGAAACAGGCCCTCCAGCCCAACAAGTCCACACTGGCCCTCAGAGCATCCCACCCAGACCCATCCCCCTACAACCCACCTAATCTACACATCTCTGAACACTATGGGAAATTTAGCATGGCCAATCCATCTAACCTGCACTTCTGGAGCACCCGGAGGAAACCCACACAGACATGGGGAGATTGTGCAAACTCCACACAGAGAGTCGCCCGAGGACATAATCGAACCTGGATCCCTGGTGCTGTGAGGCAGCAGTGCTAACCACTGAGCCACCGTGCCATCTAGTCTCTATAAAAATCTCATTTGTTTTGATTAGATCACTTCTTATTCTGCTAAACTCCACTGAGTAAAGTGCCAGCCTCTTTGAGCATAGACAGATGTTTCTGTGCTGTCAGAGAGACATCAGAATGGTGTGTTACCTCCCTGGTGCCAGGCTCAAGGATGTCTCAGAGAGCTTACAGAATATATTGAGAGTGGAAAGTGGCCACCATGGGGTTATTGTGCACATTGGTGCCATTAACATAGGTGGGAAAAAGGATAAGGTTCTGCAGAGAAAAGAGAGGAAATTAAGCAGGAACTTAAAGAGTAGAGTAATAATATCTGGGCCACTACTGTTGTCACATGTTACGAAGAATAAAAATGTGGATAGAACAGATGAATATGTGGCTGAGGAGCTGGCTCAAGGGGCAAGGTTCACACTTTTGGAATACAGGATTCCTTGCAGAGGTAAAAATGACCCATACAAGACTGAGACAATAAAATGTGAGGCTGGATGAACACAGCAGGCCTAGCAGCATCTCAGGAGCACAAAAGCTGATGTTTCGGGCCTAGACCCTTCATCAGAGAGGGGGATGGGGAGAGGGTTCTGGAATAAATAGGGAGACAGGGGGAGGCGACCGAACATGGAGAGAAATGAAGATAGGTGGAGAGGAGAATATAGGTGGGGAGGTAGGGAGGGGATAGGTCAGTCCAGGGAGGATGGACAGGTCAAGGAGGTGGGATGAGGTTAGTAGGTAGGAGATGGAGGTGCGGCTTGGGGTGGGAGGAAGGGATGGGTGAGAGGAAGAACAGGTTAGGGAGGCAGAGACAGGTTGGACTGGTTTTGGGATGCAGTGGGTGGAGGAGAAGAGCTGGGCTGGTTGTGTGGTGCAGTGGGGGGAGGGGATGAACTGGGCTGGTTTTGGGATGCGGTGGGGGAAGGAGAGATTTTGAAACTGGTGAAGTCCACATTGATACCATTGGGCTGCAGGGTTCCCAAGCGGAATATGAGTTGCTGTTCCTGCAACCTTCGAGTGGCATCATTGTGGCACTGCAGGAGGCCCATGATGGACATGTCATCTAAAGAATGGGAGGGGGAGTGGAAATGGTTTGCTACTGGGAGGTGCAGTTGTTTGTTGCGAACTGAGTGGAGATGTTCTGCAAAGCGGTCCCCAAGCCTCCGCTTGGTTTCCCCAATGTAGAGGAAGCCACACCAGGTACAATGGATGCAGTATACCACATTGGCAGATGTGCAGGTGAACCTCTGCTTAATATGGAAAGTCATCTTGGAGCCTGGGAGAGGGGTGAGGGAGGAGGTGTGGGGGCAAGTGTAACATTTCCTGCGGTTGCAGGGGAAGGTGCCAGGTGTGGTGGGGTTGGAGGGCAGTGTGGAGTGAACAAGGGAGTCACGGAGAGAATGGGCTCTCCGGAAAGGACACAAGGGTGGGGATGGAAAAATGTTTCCTGTGGTAATGATGCCACCTGAAGGTTGCAGGAACAGCAACTCATATTCCGCTTGGGAACCCTGCAGCCCAATGGTATCAATGTGGACTTCACCAGCTTCCAAATCTCCCCTTCCCCCACCGCATCCCAAAACCAGCCCAGTTCATCCCCTCCCCCCACTGCACCACACAACCAGCCCAGCTCTTCCCCTCCCCCCACTGCATCCCAAAACCAGTCCAACCTGTCTCTGCTTCCCTAACCTGTTCTTCCTCTCACCCATCCCTTCCTCCCACCCCAAGCCGCACCTCCATCTCCTACCTACTAACCTCATCCCACCTCCTTGACCTGTCCGTCTTCCCTGGACTGACCTGTCCCCTCCCTACCTCCCCACCTATACTCTTCTCTCCACCTATCTTCTTTTCTCTCCATCTTCGGTCCGCCTCCCCCTCTCTCCCTATTTATTCCAGAATCCTCACCCCATCCCCCTCTCTGATGAAGGGTCTAGGCCCGAAACGTCAGCTTTTGTGCTCCTGAGATGCTGCTTGGCCTGCTGTGTTCATCCAGCTTCACACTTCGTTATCTTGGATTCTCCAGCATCTGCAGTTCCCATTATCTCAGATAAATTCAATTACTTTTACTTCAATGCACATGGCCTGACATGTAAGGCAGATTAACTTCGGGTATGGTTGGGGACATGAGAGTGAGATATCTAGCCATTACAGAAATATGGCTCAAGGATGTACAGGACTGGTAGCTTCACATTCCAGGTTATAGATGCTAGGGGAAGAAGAGAAAGGGAGGCAAGAGAGGAGAAGTGATTGTAAAGAATGTAGTCCAGGTTAACAGATATAAACAGGTGTGTCAGAGGTTCTGTTCACTCTGAGACCTGGCTCTGATGGAGCTAAATCAATGTCAAGTACTTTCCACATGTAAATAAAGGGTGGCTTAGTGATGGGATATCAGCCTCTGTGGAGTTGTTTCAAGCGGGAATGCCATTTTTGGTTAGGGATTGCATTACGGCTTACATAGGAACAATATTCCGAGGAGATCATCCAGTGAAGTCAAATGGGTGGAACAGAAAAATAAGAAAGGGATGATCACATTGTTGGGATTGTATTATAGGCCACCCAATATGCAGAAGAAAACTGGGAAGCAAATTTACAGGGAGATCTCAAATATCTATAAGAATGACAGGGTTGTAATGGTAGGGGATATTAACTTTCCAAAGACTGACAGGGATTGGCATAGTGTTAAGGGCTTGGATGGAGACGAATTTGTTAAGTGTGTACAAGAAAACTTTCCTATTCAATATGTGGATGTACCTACCAGAGAAGGAGCAGTACTTGACCTTCTGTTGAGACAGAAGGCAGGGCAAGTGACTGAGGTGCCAGTGGGGTGCACTTTGGGGCAAGTGATCATAATTCCATTAGTTTCAAAATAATTATGGAAAAGGATAGACTTGATCAAAAGTTAAAGTTCTAAATTTGACTAAGACTGGAAGTTTCAAAGGAGCTCTGAGGAAGGGTCACTGGACCCGAAACGTTAACACTGTTTCCTCCTCCATAGATGCTGTCAGACCTGCTGAGCTTTTCCAGCGACTTTGTTTTTGTTCCTGATTTACAGCATCCACAATTCTTTTGGTTTTTATTTGAAAGTTTCAATGGTTGATTGGGAGAGGCTATTCACAAGTAAAGGGATGATTGGGAAGTGGGAGGCCTTTAAAATGAGATAACAAGAGTTCAGATAGAGTATGTTCCTGTTAGTGTGAAAGACAAGGCTGGTAGGTGGAGGGTAATGTGGTGCTATTATTTAAGAATGCCTGTAAGGAAAAGCCAGGGAACTATAGACAAGTGAGTTCTACATCAGGGGTAGCTAAGGCACAGAATTTACATGGATTTTGAAAGACAAGGACTAATAAGGGTAGACAACATGGCTCTGAGTATGGAAAATTATGTCTCACAAACTTGAGTTTTTTTGAAGAAATAGCAAAGAAAGTAGATGGAGGCAAAATAGGAGACATTGTCTATATGACATCAGCAAACCATTTGACTAGGTTCCACATGGTAGACTAGTTAGTAGGGTTTAATCACGTGGACTCGAGAGGGAGTGAACCAATTGGATACAAACTGGCTTGAAGTTCGAAGATAGAGGGTGGTGCTACAATGTTGTTTTTCTCACTGGAGGCCTGTCATCACTGGCGTTCCACAAGGATCAGTGCTGGTTTCACTGCTTTTCGTCATTTATATGACTGATTTGGATGTGAATATAGGAGATATGGTTAGTTTGCAGATGACACCAAAATTAGTAGTGGAGTAGTCAGTGAAGAAGGTTATCTTAGAGCACACCAGGACCTTGATCAGATGGGCCAAATCGGCTGAGGATTGGCAGATAGAGTTTAATTTAGGTAAATGTGAGGTATTGTATTTTGGTAAGCTAAACCAGGGTAAGAATTATACAATTAATGGGGGATACCTTGGGAATGCTGCCGAACAGAAATACCCAAGAGTACAGGTGCACAGTTCCATGAAATTTGGGTCGCAGATAGGTAAGGTGGTGAAGAAACCGATTGGCTCACCTGTCGTCATTGGTCAGAGCACTGAGTATAAGAGTTGGGATGTCATGTTGTGACCTGGCAGGACAATGGTGAGGCCATTTTTACAGTACTGCATATAATTGTGGTTGCCCTTCTACAGGAAGGATGTCGTTAAGTTTTAGTGGTACAGAAGAGATTTATCAGAATGTTGCCCCAACTGGAGGGAGTTTTAGGGAGAAGCTGAGTAGACAAGGGCCTTTTTTTTTGTCTGGAGTGTTGCCCGAGGGATTACCTTATACAGTTTTCTAAATCCATTAGGGGCATGGATGAGAAGATGAATAGGAAGGTATAGAGGGATATGGGCCAAAAGCTGGCAAACAGGACTACTGGGATTACTGGTCGACCTGGATGAGTTGGACTGAAAGGCCTGTTTCCGTGCTGTATGACAATGATTCTCTGACTCTTTGGCTTTTCTGTGGTGAAGTCACCAGAACGACACACAGTATTCAAGTTGTGGCATAACTAATGTTTTATATAACTCAGCATAATCTCCCAGCCATGCTATTCTATACCTCAGCTAATAAACGAAAGGGCACAAAAAATAAGAGATAACAAGGTGTAGAGGCGGATGCACACAGCAGGTCAAACAGCATCAGAGGAGCAGGAATGCTGACATTTTGGGCCTAGACCCTTCTTCAGAAATGGGGGAGGGGAAGGGGATCTGAAATAAATCGGGAAACAAGCAGAGGTGGATAGAAGATGGATAGAGGAGAAGGTAGGTGGAGAGGAGGCAGACACGTCAAAGAGGCTGGGATGGAGCCAGTAAAGGTGAGTGTAGGTGGGGAGGTAGGGAGGAGATTGGTCAGTACATGGAGGATGGACAGGTCAAGGGGGTGGGATGAGGTTAGAAGGTAGGAAATGGGCATGGGGCTTGAGGTGGGAGGAGCGGATAGTTGGGAGGAAGGACAAGTTAGGGAGGCGGGGACGAGCTGGGTTGGTGTTGTGATACGGTAGGGGGAGGGGACATTTTGAAGCTTAAAAGGTTAACATTGTTACCATTAGGCTTCAGGTTTCCAAACAGAATATGAGTTGCTGTCCCTGTAACCTTCAGGTGGCATCGTTGTGGCACTGCAGGAGGCCCAGGATGAACATATCGTCTGGGAAATAGGAAGGGGAGTGGAAATGGTTCGCGACTAGGAGGTGCAGTTGTTAAGAGTGAACCGAGCGTAGATGTTCTGCTAAGTGGTCCCCAAGCCTCTGCTTGGTTTCCCCAATGTAGAGGAGGCCACAACAGGAACAGCCGATGCAGTATTCCACATTGGCAGATTTGCTGATTTGAACATCTGCTTGATGTGGAAAGTCTTCTTGGGGCCTGGGATGGGGGTGAGGGAGGAGGTGTAGGCGTAGGTATAGCACTTACTGCGGTTTCAGGGAAAAGTGCCGGATGAGGTGGGGCTGGAGGGTAGTTGGGAGCAGACAAGGGAGTCACAGAGAGGGTGGTCCCTCTGGAGAGCAGGGAAGGGTGGGGAGGGAATAATGTCTTTGGTAGTGGGGTCGGATTGAACAGGGCAGAATTGTCGGAGGATGATGTGTTGTATCCGGAGGCTGGTGGGGTGGTATGTGAGGACAAGGGGGATTCTGTTTTGGTTGTTATTGTGGGGAGGGAGTGTGAGGAACATTGTGGGAAATGCGGGAGACATGGTTGAAAGCATTCTCAACCACTGTGGTGGGGGGGTGGGGTGCAGGATTTGCAGACCTTGAAAACCGAGGACATCTGAGATGTATGGAAGTGGAATGCCTCATCCTGGGAGCAGATACGGTGGAGGCAAAGGAATTGGGAATCGAGGATGGCATTTTTTCCAGGAAGCTGGGTGGGAGGAGGTGTATTCTAGGTAGCTGTGGGAGTCGGTGGGCTTGAAATGGATATTGGTTTCTAGGTGGTTGCTGGCAATGGAGACAGAGGGGTCCAGGAAGGAGAGAGAGGTATCAGAGATGGTCCAGGTGAACTTAAGGTTGGGGTGGAATGTGTTGATGAAGTGGATGAACTGTTCGAGCTCCTTGTGAGAGTATGAGGCGGCTCCAATACAGTCATCAATGTAACAGAGGAAGATGTGTGGTTTCGGACCAGTGTAGGTACGGAAGAGGGATTGTTCCATGCAACCTGGTAACTCCCCCTTCCATTCTGCAGACGACGTGTCCATCCTGGGCCTCCTGCAGTGCCACAATGATGCCACCCGAAGGTTGCAGGAACAGCAACTCATATTCTACTTGGGAACCCCGCAACCCAATGGTATGAATGTGGACTTCACCAGCTTCAAAATCTCCCCTACCCCCACCGCATCCTAAATCCAGCCCAGCTCATTCCCACCTCCCTAACCTGTCCTTCCTCCCACCTATCCCCTCCTCCCATCTCAAGCCCCACCCCCATTTCCTACCTACTAACCTCATCCCACCCCCTTGACCTGTCTTCCTCCCTGGACTGACCTATCTCCTCCCTACCTCCCCACCTACACTCACCTTTACTGGCAGCATCCCTGCCTCTTTGACCCGTCTGTCTCCTCTCAGCCTATCCTTGGACGAGGGGATTGAAGGATGGGTCAGCAAGTTTGCAGACGACACAAAGGTCGGAGGTGTCGTTGACAGTGTAGAGGGCTGTTGTAGGCTGCAGCGGGACATTGACAGGATGCAGAGATGGGCTGAGAGGTGGCAGATGGAGTTCAACCTGGATAAATGCGAGGTGATGCATTTTGGAAGGTCGAATTTGAAAGCTGAGTACAGGATTAAGGATAGGATTCTTGGCAGCGTGGAGGAACAGAGGGATCTTGGTGTGCAGATACGTAGATCCCTTAAAATGGCCACCCAAGTGGACAGGGTTGTTAAGAAAGCATATGGTGTTTTGGCTTTCATTAACTGGGGGATTGAGTTTAAGAGTCGTGACATCTTGTTGCAGCTCTATAAAACTTTGGTTAGACCACACTTGGAATACTGCATCCAGTTCTGGGTGCCCTATTATAGGAAAGATGTGGATGCTTTGGAGAGGGTTCAGAGGAGGTTTACCAGGATGCTGCCTGGACTGGAGGGCTTATCTTATGAAGAGAGTTGACTGAGCTCGGTCTCTTTTCATTGGAGAAAAGGAGGTGGAGAGGGGACCTAATTGAGGTATACAAGATAATGAGAGGCATAGATAGAGTTGATAGCCAGAGACTATTTCCCAGGGCAGAAATGGCTAGTACGAGGGGTCATAGTTTTAAGCTGTTTGGAGGAAAGTATAGAGGGGATGTCAGAGGCAGGTTCTTTACGCAGAGAGTTGTGGGAGCATGGAATGCGTTGCCAGCAGCAGTTGTGGAAGCAAGGTCATTGGGGTCATTTAAGAGACTGCTGGACATGTATATGGTCACAGAAATTTGAGGGTGCATACATGAGGATCAATGGTCGGCACAACATTGTGGGCTGAAGGGCCTGTTCTGTGCTGTACTGTTCTATGTTCTATGTTCTATGTTCTATCCTCTCCTTTATCCATCTTCTATCCGCCTCTCCCTCTCTCCCTATTTATTTCAGAAACCCCTCCCCTCCCCTATTTCTGAAGGAGGGTCTAGGCCCGAAATGTCAGCCTTCCTGCTCCTCTGATGCTGCTTGGCCTGCTGTGTACTTCCAGCTCTACACCTTGTTATCTCAGATTCTGCAGCATCTGCAGTTCCTCCTAGCTCTGGCCCAAAAATAAAATGTGAAAAGTTGCCCAACTTTGGCTAACAACAGAAATTAGGGATAGCATTGATTCAAGAAAGAGACATACAAATTGAAAAACAAATGTGACAGGTCTGAGGATGGGGAGCAGTTCAGATTTCAGCAGAGAAGACCAATGGGATTGATTAAGATGGGAGGAAATAGAATATAAGAGTAAGCTTGCAGGACTGTACAAACTGATCGTTAAAGCTTCTCTCAGTTTATGAAGAGAAAAAGACCGGTGAAGACAAATGTCAGTCCCTTGCAGTCAGAAGCAGGGTAAGTTATGATGGGGAATAAAGAGATGACTGACTAATGAAATATATATTTAGGTTCTGTCCTCCCAATGGAGAACACAACTGATATTCAAAAAATATTGAGGTACACAATGATACAGAGAAACTAGACGAAATCAATATGAAAAGAGAAAGATTGCTGGGGAAAGTGATGGAATTAAGGGCTAATAAATCCCCAGGGCATGATAGCGTATATCCCAGAGTACTTAAGGAAGTAGCCCAAGAAATAATGAATGCATTGGTAGTCATCTTCCAAGATTCTACAGATTCTGGAACAGTCCCTATAGATTGGACAGCTGCTAATATAACCTCACTCTTTAGAAAAGGAGGTAGAGAATGCATACGGAATTATAAACCAGTTGGCTTGAAACATAGAAAATAGGAGCAGGAGGAGGCCATTTGGCCCTTTGAACCTGCTCCACCATGCTTCACAATCATGACTGATTGTCAAACTCAATAGCCTAAACCTTCTTCCCCCCCACCCCTTAACCTTTGATCTCATTTGTCCCAAGTGCTATATCTCGTCACCTCTTGAATACATTCAATGTTTTGGCATCAACTACTTCCTGTGGTAATGAATTCCACAGGCTCACCAATTTTTGGATGAAGAAATGTCTCCTCATCTCTGTCTACCTTGAACCCTCAAACTGTGACCCCTGGTTCTGGAACATCCTCCCTGAATCTATCCTGACAATGGTAATGGGAAAAATTGTAGAGTCCACTGTAAAATATTTAATGGCAGAACACTTGGAAAGCAGTGACAGGATCAGATGGAGTCAGCAATGGAATTTATGCTTAACAAATCTACTGGAATTTTTTGAAGATGTAACTAGCAGAGTTGACAAGCAGTAGCCAGTCGATATGATTTACCTGAGCTTTCAGAAGGCTTTCAATGAGGTCTAATGTCAGGCATTAACAAAAATTAAAACGTGTTGGATTGGAGGAAATATTCTGACACAGATAGAGGCTGGCTGATAAACAGGGAACAAAGAATAGGAATATGCCTGGGTGAAAAAGAGATAACAAAGTGTGGAGCTGGATGAACACAGCAGGCCAAGCGGCATCTTAGGAGCACAAAAACTGGCGTTTCAGGCCCAGACCCTTCATCAGAAAAAAGGGTTAGAAACGTCTAGGCCCGAAACGTCAGCTCCTAAGATGCCGCTTGGCCTGCTGTGTTCATCCAGCTCCACACTTTGTTATCTCGGATTCTCCAGCATCTGCAGTTCCCATTATCTCTGGGTGAAAAAGATTTGCTTTGCCAGGCAGAACTCAAGTATCCTAAGCATGTGACTCACCTATCGTAATTGGTTTTGAATGGCCATGACCTCAATGCTGGAATTATTGGCTCATTCAAGGACACCTGCCCCCTCCCCCGACTCAGTTTAAGCTCTAAAAGCCCATAGTGTTGAAGGCAGTATATTGGAATGGATAAAGAATTGGCGCATGGACAGGAAACAGCAAATTGGATAATGGTTTCCTTTTCAGGTTGTTGACTGTGACCAGTGGGGTTCCACAGGAATCAGTGTTGGGACTGTAACTGTTTCCAACAATGACTTTGAGGAAGGAAATGAATGTACTGTAGCCAAATCTGTAGATGATAGAAAAATAAGTGGAATGGCAGGATCTGAAAGAGATACAAGCAAAGAGATATTGGTAGGCTCATGACACATCATTGTAGGTCATACCTCAAACAACAATGTGACGGAGTCCAGAAAAGAGATTGCGAGCTTAGCGGCACGGTGTAAAGACAGCAATCTCTCCATCAACATCAGCAAAATGAAGGAGATAATCATTGACTTCAGGAAACAGAGTGAAGAGCACGGCCCTGACTGAATTAATGCTGCTGATGTGGAAATGCTTAACAGCATCAAGTTTCTGGGGGTGACGATCATCAACAATCTGTCCTGATCCACCCATATTGGCACTATTGTCAAAGAAGCAGAACAACTTCTACTTCCTAAGAAGGCTCAGGAAGTTCAGCATGTCCCTAAAGACTCTTCCAATTTTTTATAGATACACCATAGAAACGAACCTATCCTGATGGATCACAGTGTAGTATGGCAACTGCTCTTCCCAACACTGCAAAAAGCTACAGGGAGTTGTGAACAATCCACGTCCATGAAGCAAACCAGCCTCCTGTCCGCTGACTTTGTCTACGCTTCCCACTGCTTTGGGAAAGCAACCAACATTACCAAAGACCCATCTCACCCCCTCTCTTCCACTCTCTTCCATTCTGTTCCATCAGGCAAATGATATAAAAGTTTGAATATATGTTTGAACAAATTCAAGAACAGCTTCTTCCCTGCTGTTTTGAATGGACCTTCTCTGTACCTCAGAAAACATGACAGGAATAAATCAAATCAAATCAAGGTTAAATAGGTATGCAAAAAGTTGTCAAATGGAATATAATGTGGGAGTTGTGAAGTTGTTCACTTTGAAAGGGACAACAGAATACTATTTAAATAGAGAAAAACTGCAGAAAGCTGTAACACACCAACGGACACATGGTTACTTGTGCACAATACACAGAAATCTAGCATTCAGGTACAGCAGGTAGTCTGGAAGGCTTATGGAATGTTGGTCCCTAATTTAAGGGGGGTGGAGTAGAAGAGTAGGAAGTCTTATTATAAATGTACAAGCTGCTGGTGAAACTACACCTGGAGCACTGGAATCAGCGTTCGTCCCCTTATTTAAGGGAAGATATCATTTCATTGGAGGCAGTTCAGACAATGTTCCTAATATGGACGGATTATCTCATGAGGAAAGGTTAAACAGGTTGGGATTCTGTTTATTGGAGTTTGGAAGCAAGGGAGCTAATCTCATTGAAACATTTGGATTCTTCAGGGACTTGACAGGGCAAACACTGGAAGGATGTTTCCCCTCATGGGAGAATGAAGGACCAGAGGGCACAGTCTCAGAATTAAGGGGTGCAAATTTAAAACTGAGATGAGGAAAAAAATGTTTTTTCAGAGGGTAGCAAGCCTTTGCACCTCCTTGCCACAGAGGGCTGTAGGGGTAGAGACCTTGTGTATGTTTAAGCCTGAGATAAATAGATTCTTGATCAGTCAGGTTATCATGGGTTACAGGGAAAGTGCAGGAAAGTCAACATGAGGAGATGACGGTCTATTGGTATTTTCACCAGACTGTTAATCCAAAGGCCCTGGTAGTATTCTGGGGACCTGGTTTGAAACATGCCATAGCAGATGGTGGAATTTGAATTCAATAAATATCTGGAAATGGGAGTCTAATGATAACCATGAAACCATACCGATTGACAGGAAAAACCTATCCAGTTCATTAATGTCTTTCAGGGAAGTAAATTTCCTTCCTTAGCTGGTCTGGCCTATGCATGGCCTTTGATCCACAACAAAGTGGTTGACACTTTATTGACTTCTGGAACACTAAGGATGGGTAATAAAAGTGACACCTCCATCCTGTGAATGAATTAAAATAAAAACAAATGTCAGATTAGCCAGTTCTGAGGAAGGGTCACCAGACCCAAAATGTTAAGTCTGTTTTTTCCTTCATAGACGCTGCCAGACCTGCTGAGCTTTTCCAGCAACTTTGTTTTTGTTCTAGATCAGCTAGGGCTATATTCACCGGAGTTTGGAAGGATCTCATAGAAACCTACAAGCTTCCAACAGGACTATATAGGGCAAACATAGGAAGGGTGTTCCTGATGACCAAAGAGTCCAAAACCAGAGGTCATTGCTTTAAGAATACAGAGTTAAATACATTTAAGACTGAGAAGAGGAGCAGTTTCTTCACCCAGAGATTGGTGAGCCTATGGAATTCTCTGCCACATAGAGCAATTGAGGTCAAAACATTGAATGCTTTCAAAAAAGTTAAGGCTAAAAAAAACAAAAGGCATACAGAAAAAGCGAGAACAGAGTACTGAGTTGGATGAAGATCCATGATGGTGGAGCTGGTTCACAGGGCTGAATGGCCTACTCCTGCTCTTATTTTGAGGAGGAGCACATGATCATAAATGCACTGTATAAATACAAACAATTTTTCCTTTAACAGAGCTGGTTGCCAATGATGAGGTAAGATTGACTGCCCTGATATCAAGACAGCATTTAACCAAGTGTAGTTTAAATAAACAGCCCGAATAAACTTGAGATTAATGGGGAGCAGGGACAGAACTCTCCACCTACTGGAGTTATACCGAATGCAAGGGTATGTTGTTGTAGTAGAGGCCAATCACACCAGTCCTTGAATATTGTTGCAGGAGCTCCTAAGTGAGCTTAAGTACACAAGAAGGTTAGAGGCTGGGAATTCCGTGATGAGTAAGTCATACCTGAAGTCCCCAAAGGCTTTCCAGCATCTACAAGTTACAATCAAGTGTGATGGAATACTTTCCACCTGTCTGGGTCGATATATCTCCATCAACAGGAAAAGCTCATCATTATTTAGCATAAAGCAATCCACTTGATCAGTACCCCACCCACAATCATAAAATTCACTTCCTCGATCATCAATGAACAGTGACAGCACTGCAGCAATTCACTAAGGTTTCAACAGCACCATTGACCACAACAGTTCAAGAAAGCTGCTTATCACCACCTTCTCAAGGGCAATTAGGAATGGACAAAAATGTTGGCAGACAGCAACATCCTCAAGAAAATAGTTTTTTCTAAAACAATCCAAGCTTGCAAATTCTTCCACCAAAAAGGACAAGGACAGCAGATGTGTGAGACAGCACAGCAAGCCATGCACCATTCTGACTTAGAAATATGTCACTGGTCTTTCATTGTTATTCACTCAAAATCCTGGGACCTTGTCCCTCAACCAGTACTGTGAGAATTGTACAACATAAAGACTGCAGCAATTGAAAAAGCTGACCACCAACTTCTCAAGGGTAGTTACGGATGACCAACAAATGCTGGCCCTCTCACTGCTACCCTCTTCCTGTGCTTCAATAAATGCCCAAAAAACACTCAGTGCTCAATTTCACAGCTTTTTTTTATACTGCGTTCTACGAGAATTCCTGTCAAGTTAGCATTGTGTCAGATCCTGTATCTTGGCCAAGCCTGTTCTCTAACAACTAAACTACCCAAAGGTTTGTGCTGTAGCTCTGTTTTCACAATACTGAATGCTGATTCTTATAATGCACTCGTTGAATAATAGAATCAACAAAGTGCAGCAAAGGATTCATGTCATGAACCTTTGAAAGAGCAATTCAATTAGTCCCACTCCCTTACTTGAGCCTCATTACCCTGCATTTGTTTCCACTTCAAGTATTTTCTCGTCACTGTACCTACTGCTGTCTCTCACGCAGTAACCGCTTTGTTTCTTAATTGAGGCATCAGTGCTGCAGGTGGCCTTCTGTCATCCTGTAACTGGAATACCACTTTAAAAAGAGATAATGTTGAGGTGCCGGTGTTGGGACTGGAGTGGATTAAGTTACCTGAAGATCGAAGGCTGAATGCCCTTGACTGCTGAAATGTTCTTTGACTGGGAGGGAACGCTCCTGTCTGGCGATGATTCAGAGATGTCTGTTCATCTGTTGTCGTAATGCCTGCATAGTGTCACCAACATACCATGCCTCAGGGCATCTTGCCTGCAGCATATGAGATAGACAACATTGGCCAAGTCACATGTATGTGGTGGGTGTGATGGTAGTATCCACATCAATGATCCAACATATTTTGCAGAGGGTGCCATGGCAGGGTTGTGTGGTGTTATGGTTGGTGTTGTCCTGAAGGCTGAGTAATTTCTTGTGAATAATGGTCTGTTTAAGGTTTGGCGGCTGTATGAAGGCAAGGTGTGGAGGTATAGGGACGATCTTGTTGAGGTGCTCATCTTCACCAATGAAATGTTGAAGGCTGCAAAGAACATGGTGTAGTTTCTCTGCTCCAGGGAAGCACTGGACGATGAAGGGCACTTTATTGGTCATATCCCAAGACCATCTTCTGAAGGGGTCATTGTGGTTTTTCGTTGTGGCACATCGGAAGTGGTAATCAATGAGTCGATAATTGTATCCCACAATGTACGTGGCAGATGCTTATGTGACTCCGCCAATGTTGTCCATCATACGCTGCAGTCAAGTATGTCGCGAGGCATGGTATTTTGGCGAGACCATACAGACGCTACCACAACGGATGAAAGGACGCCACACAATAATCACCAGACAGCAATGTTCCCTCCCAGCTGGGGAACACTTCAATGGTCAAAGCATTCAGCTTCCAATCATCGAGTAAGCATCATCCAAAGCGGACTTCAAAATACACAACAATGCAGAATTACCGAGCAGAGACTGTTAGCCAAGTTCTGTATACAGGAAGATGGCCTCAACTGCGATTTTGTGTTCATTTCATGCTAGTGGCCCCATCACACTGTGCTGTATCTGTAAAATCTTTCTACTGTCCTGGTTTGACAGCATCACCTCTTTAAATTGTAATGACCTCTCTTCCTTAATTAGCTTGTATAGTTTTGGATTACTTATTACAGTCTCTCACACACACTCCCTCACACACACTCTTTCACACACATACTCTCTCACGCACACACTCTCTCTCAAGCACACATTCACACAGACATACACTCTCTCTCTCTATGACACACACACACACACACACACACACACCTCTATGGGGTGAATTATTTTATCTAAGGTGTTTACTTATTTACAGATACGTTCTATTTTGTCCAAGAAACACAAAATTATAGTCACAGTCAGTCAGGACGGCATTTTATAAATTCCTACTTTTGGAACATAACCAGCCTGATTCAAGGTTAAAACTCTGAGACAGACTCTGGGCAAGGCCTCACACCTACAATTCTGTGTTTGATCTGAGATG
Organism: Stegostoma tigrinum; assembly: GCF_030684315.1. Lineage (NCBI taxonomy): Eukaryota > Metazoa > Chordata > Chondrichthyes > Orectolobiformes > Stegostomatidae > Stegostoma > Stegostoma tigrinum. The sequence continues at coordinate 172,155,225 of NC_081354.1, forward strand.
TCACCTATTGTATGTTCTTATTGCTCTGCCTGTTTGAAGTTTGGAAAATTAGGCAGACACTGACAAACCTTTAATTATCTTGGGGTAGTTACTCGAAACAGATTCTGGAATTTGCATCATAATCAATTGAAACTGGCAGAATTCTCCAAATCCTGCTTCTGCAATTTCTCAAATCCAGGAATGTATGAATGATTAAGGATTCAACAGGAGGCAATCAATCAGCCAGCAATGTTTGGTTTGTTCACTCCACTCACAGTGGTTATATGATCCTTTGATCTCTCTGCCCTTCATCTCTCTGCCTATAAAGTCTGTGTCTGTGTGCTCTCCTCTCACTGCACGTGACGAAGAAACTGTATTCATAAAGCTTGTGCATTCAAATAAACTTATTGGACTATTACCTGTTGTCATGTGATTTTTGACTTTAAAAAGACATAATTAAACATATTTTAAAAAACTCAAAGCAAAGCTACTGCAACAATGTGAGTTTGTTTTAAATTAAGTCCAAAAATGGTTACTTTTGTCAAAGGAAGTTGTACTTTAATGTTGAAATGCATGAGGACACATCTGGTGGTTTAATCTGTAATTGCATAGTAATACAGAGACAACGAATTCCTGCCTTTTAAGTATGAACTAACTTTACCAAAATATCCCATCACAAAACCCATTTTATACTTTCCTAAGAGGAAAAGTGGCCAAATGATAAAGTCGCCAAAATTTCTGGCCAGCTGTAGCAGCTTACTTCAGTACGAAAGAAACGCCAGTTGAATCTGAACGAACTAAATACTGAACTGAGCAGTGCAGCTGTGTATCCAGTTAAAACAGCCATTCATCAAATTGTTTACCACTCAATTTTCCCTACTCACCTCATGTTATCAGATATTGAGACTGGCTCTCCTTTATCACATACTTTATTTTCCCCTCTGATCAAACCTGCAGGCATTATCTATCTCCTCAAAAAAGACTAAACTTGACTACTCTGTTTGAAAGGCTTGAAATCTTAAACAAGAATAGAAATTGATGGAAAATTTCAGCAAAATCTGTGGACAGAAATCAGAGTTAATGTTTCGGGTCAAGTGACCCCTCCTCAGAACTCTGATTTGCGTCCACAGATGCTGCCAAACCTGCTGAGGTTTTCCAGCAATTCCCATTTTCGCTCTGCTTACAGCCTTACATTTCCTCTCTAAAATCTCTGAACGTGTTGTCACTTTATAAATTTGTACCATCATTCAACATTGTTGTGTGTGAATCCTCAAATCAGGGTTTTGTCATGGACACAATACTGAAACAACTCTTGCTAAAGTCACTTTTGTGTCTGTGACTGAGAGGGTAACATATTATCCCTCTCCATTCTCCTTAAATTGTTTCCAATTTTTGACACAGTTGACCACACCAATCTGTCTCAAAACTATTGAAGCCTTTGAGATCTCTGCCTTTCGCAATTCTGATCTATTCAGCATCATTATCATTAGCAGTCCCTTATAGGCGAGAAAGACTCTCTTCCACTCTCAGAGTGAGTCTGTAGTTAGCTGTACAGACTAACTTGTCTTCTGCAGGTTCTCTGATATTTGGGGCAGAAGGTGGTTATGGGACATCGGTGTGGCAGTGTGTTCCTCACACTGTTTTCAAGTTCTTCTCGATGGCAAGTTTCAAAGAGTACAACACCTTTCCAGGTGCTCTTCCTCCATTTTAGACAGTCATGGACCAATGATTCCCGGATGATTGTGGGAAAGGTGCACTTCAACAGCAAAGCCTTGATTTCAATCATTCCACCAACAATATCTGTGCCTTCTTCTTAAGATCTAAGAATCTAATTCTACCTCTCCACCTCTGCTTCTTCTTGATATGCTCCTAAACATCGACTTTTGTGTCCAAACATTTGGTCACCTTTTCTGTTTTCTTATATGGTTCAGTGCTTTAAAAAAGTTCAAAGTTTTATTTTAGTATTGTTTTCCTTGTTGAGCATCTTGAAATAATTTCTGAAAGTGTTTCCAGCTAACAACAAAGTTGGCACCACAGTTTCCTTCAACAATGGTCCTCCAGCATCTTGTTTTTGTAGAAATGCTTAATTCCATTTTTATCCTTAAATTGTTAGCCACCACTCCCTTTTGAGGCATTGAGGGATGACCAATATTGTTACCCATACCATTGATTCCAACATCATCAGAATGATTAAGAGAAAGTAAATTTGATGTTTAAACAAATTTCAAGTCAGTGGGCTCATGTCAGTGAGGTAAAACCACTATACCAGCATTATATTGAGGCCACCAGATACCACTATGTCAACATTATATTGGCAGTTCAACAGATAACAAATCCTGTCTCAAAAATCTCGAGTCTAATAAGAACAACGTCAACATACCAACTAATAAAGCAGCATAGAAAGAAATGGTACCTATCATTACAATACCACAAAGTAAGATGTGCAGCCAAAACTAAGGAATCAGAGGAATAATTGATAACATAGTGCCAGCATTGATAGCACAGAATGGCAGACTCAGTACAACAATGACAGAAAGGATGTGAATCTGCTACGTGAACAGAAGTAGCATATTCGATGGAAAAGGCATGTGATTCTTTTAAATATCTTAATTTAGACCTAGGCTGAATAATGATGGTTCCAACGTGGCTGCATGTTCCTATGAACACTGCTAAAGCAATATAATCGGCAGGTTATCTCAAAAACTCATCACAATTCCATGAATAAATATTTTGTTGCATTTGAACAGAAGCCAGTACATTAGGCTCTAACAATACAAATCATTACACCCTAATGATAGCACACAGCATATAAACATTAAGACTTGAACATGTTCTCTTGAACTCAAACTGATTTAAAAGCAGATAGATTTGGACAGACATTTCAATGGGTGCCGAGTGATGGTAAGTTATCAAGAGGAGTATGATCTCCTGTTGTTGCTGAGAAATGAATAAAGGGGGACACGGTGGCTCATTGGTTAGCACTGCTGCCTCACAGTGCCTGGGACCCCGGTTCAATGCTCAGCCTTGGCAACTAACTCTGAGGAGTTTGCACATTCTCCACGTCAATTGTGTTTCCTCACACAGTCCAAAGATGTGCACATCAGGTGGATTGGGCATGATAACTTGCCTGTAGTGTTCAGGGGTGTGTAGGTTAGATGGGTTATGAGGAATGCTTTGAGGGACAGCGTGGGTTTGTTGGGCCAAAGGGCCTGTTTCCACACAGTAGGGATTCTGTTCTTCTATGAAACTAGCCAGCTTGAATTACCCTGACACTAAAATGAGACAGCATCACTTAGAATTATAAAAACACAAGAGAGTAGGGAGAGGCCATTTTTCCCAACAAGTCCACACTAACCTTCTGAACAGCATCCCACCCAGACCCAGCCCCCTACCCTCTCCCCATAACCCCACATTTACCATAACGAATCCATCTAGCCTGCAAAACCGTGGGCAACATGGGACAATTTAGCACAGCCAATCCACGTATCATCCATATCTTTGGACTGTGTGAGGAAACTGGAGCACCTGATAAAAACCCAAGCAGACAGAGAATAGGCAAATCCCCATAGACAGTTACCCAAGGCTGGGATCGAACCTGGGTCCCTGACACTGTGACACAGTAGTGCTAACCACTGAGCCCCATGCTGCTCATATTTATATAAAAAAAACAAATCAACAATGCTTTCATATCAATAGACTTTTCATGCCAGATTTGAAAACAAAAATTAAATTCCATCTACCATGGTGGGATTTGAACCAGGATTCCTAAAGATTACTTGTCCAAGTAATGCTTGATACCTAGTGTAAATATTAACATACCATCACCTCCCGTGTTTCAGCGATCTCTTTAAAATATCTACTATTGAGCATGATAATATTCACATCTTCGTGCAGGGTGTAAGATGCAACATTGGCTCCATTTGGACTGTGCAATTGTTAATCCTATCAATCATGCCACAGATTAATACACCCTTTTCTGAGGAAGGGTCCTGACCCAAAACGTCAACTTTCCTGTTCCTCTGATGCTGCCTGGCCTGCTGTGTTCCTCCATCTCCACGCTGTGTTATCTCTGACTCCAGCATCAGCAGTTATTATTATCTCTTAACACACCCTTGACTGGTCAGTTGGCTAGAACGAGTTCAGGTAGATTTTTTTGCCTCTTGAATGTTCCCCAAGCACCTGCTGCAGCGTTGTACTAACAGCTTTGTATTTCAGGAAGACAAAATGGCATAGTGGTGATGTCATTGAACTAGGTGATATCCTGACACAGGTTCAAAACATATAAAGAACATAGAACATAGAACATTACAGTACAGAGCAGGCCCTTCAGCACTCGATGTTGTGCCGACCTGTCATACCAATCTGAAGCCCATCTAACCTACACTATTCCAAGTACGTCCATATGCTTGTCCAATGACGACTTAAATGTACTTAAAGTTGGCAAATCTACTACCATTGCAGTCAAAACATTCCATTCCCTGACTACTATCTGAGTAAAGAAACTACCTCTGACATCTGTCCTATATCTTTCACCCCTCAATTTAAAGCTATGCCCCCTCGTGCTCGCCATCACCATCCCAGGAAAAAGGCTTTCCCTATCCACCCTATCTAACCCTCTGATTATTTTATATGTTTCAATTAAGTCACCTCTCAACCTTCTTCTCTCTAATGCAAACAGCCTCAAGTCCCTCAGCCTTTCCTCGTAAGACCTTCCCTACCAGGCAACATCCTAGTAAATCTCCTCTGCACACTTTCCAAAGCTTCCACATCCTTCTTATAATGTGGTGACCAGAACCGTACGCAATACTCGAAATGCGGCCGCACCAGTGTTTTGTACAGCTGCAGCATAGCCTCTTGGTTCCGGAACTCGATCCCGCTATTAATAAAAGCTAAAACACTGTATGCCTTCTTAACAACCCTGTTAACCTGGGTGGCAACTTTCAAGGATCTGTGTACATGGACAACAAGATCTCTCTGCTCATCTACTCCACCAAGAATCTTACCATTAGCCCAATACTTTGCATTCCAATTACTCCTACCAAAGTGCATCACCTCACACTTGTCCGCATTAAACTCCATTTGCCACCTCTCAGCCCAGCTCTGCAGCTTATCTATGTCTCTCTGCAACTTACAGCATCCTTCTTCATTATCCACAACTCCACCGACCTTAGTGTCGTCTGCAAATTTACTAACCCATCCTTCTACGCCCTCATCCAGATAATTTATAAAAATGACAAACAGCAGTGGACCCAACACCGACCCTTGCGGAGCACCACTAGTAACTGGTCTCCAGGATGAACATTTCCCATCAACCACCACCCTCTGTCTTCGTTCAGCAAGCCAATTTCCGATCCAAACTGCTATATCTCCCACAATCCCATTCCTCTGCATTTTGTTCAATAGCGTACTGTGGGGAACCTTATCGAACGCCTTGCTGAAATCCATACACACTACATCAACTGGTTTACTCTCATCTACCTGTTTGGTCACCTTCTCAAAGAACTCAATAAGTTTTGTGAGGCATGACCTTCCCTTCACAAAACCATGCTGACTATCCCTAATCAATTTATTCTTTTCTAGATGATTATAAATCCTATCTCTTATAACCTTTTCCAACACTTTACCAACAACTGAAGTAAGGCTCACTGGTCTATAATTACCAGGGTTGTCTCTACTCCCCTTCTTGAACAGGGAAACCACATTTGCTATCTTCCAGTCTTCTGGCACTATTCCCGTAGACAATGACGATTTAAAGATCAATGCCAAAGGCTCGGCAATCTCCTCCCTGGCTTCCTAGAGGATCGGAGGTTAAATACCATCCGGCCCAGGGGACTTATCTATCTTCACACTCTGTCGGATTTCCAATACCTCTTCCTTGTGAACTTCAATCCCACCTAGTCTAATAGCCTGTATCTCAGTATTCTCCTCGACAACATTGTCGTTTTCTAGAGTGAATACTGTCGAAAAATATTCATTTAGTGCTTCCCCTATCTCCTCTGACTCCTCACACAACTTCTCACTACTATCCTTGATTGGCCGTAATCTTACTCTCGTCATTCTTTTATTCTTTAAATACCTATAGAAAGCCTTAGGGTTTACCCTGATCCTATCCGCCAACAACTTCTCATGTCTCCTCCTGGCTCTTCTGAGCTCTCTCTTTAGGTCTTTCCTGGCCACCTCGTAACCCTCAAGCGCCCTAACTGAGCCTTCACATCTCATCCTAACATGAGGCTTCTTCTTCCTCTTGACCAGAGATTCCACCTCCTTCGTAAACCATGGCCTCTGCGCTCTACAGCTTCCTCCCTGCCTGACAGGTACATACTTATCTAGGACACACAGGAGCTTTTCCTTGAATAAGCTCCACATTTCTAATGTGCCCATCCCATGCAGTTTCCTTCCCCATCCTATCTCCCTAAATCTTGCCTAATCTCATTGTAATTGCCTTTCCCCCAGCTATAACTCTTGCCCAGTGGTATACACCTATCCCTTTCCATCACTAAAGTAAACATAACAGAATTGTGATCGCTATCACCAAACTGCTCACCTACTTCCAAATCTAACACCTGGCCAGGCTCATTACCCACTACCAAATCCACTATGGCGGCTATTGAAATTGAAATTTAGTTCAATTAATAAATCTGGGATGTGAAACTTTTCTCAGAAATGGGTTTCAGGATCACCATCACTGATTGCTGTCATCCAATCTGAATCAACAATGCCCTTCACAAAAAGAAATCTGCTGCCCCTACCTGGTCTAGCCCACATGACTCCTGGCCCACAGCAATGTGGTCTGTATTTGCACATGTACACTGGCCACATTTTGCAAGGGGTTATTTAGGATTTCAGCAACATTCTGTTCCTGACCAGGAGTCCAATTTTCATAATCGCACTCAGGAACGAAATGGAAGCAGGCCCAGGAAAAAATGGGAGCTGGATTCCAAATGTGGAAGTCTCACTTACGTTCCCAGAGTTGGTGCATTCACCAGCACTGATGTTGCCGGGACTGTTTGGAAGATGGCCCATTTATGAAAATGACGATCTTCCATTCATTCCTTTGACACAGTTTATCCACCTTCATAATCCATACCTCAAAAATGGTGGAGTTTAACCAGGCAATTTTGTTTCTCTCATTCTGCACGGATAGCATTTTGACATTTACAAAGCAGCATGTCAGCTTAGATTTCTCTCTCATAAGAAACAAAAGATTTTTGGTGGATTTAATACAGTCAAGAATAAGGACACATTTCTTACTTTGCTTTCTACCATTACGTATTTCATTGTTAAACATTAAAGTGTCATCTAGTAAAAGAAGAAATGGCTAACAACTATGTCGCAACACAAATTTCAATTTATCTTTTTTTGACATTTTTAAAATTCTCTTGTGAAATGTGGGTGTCGCTGGCTGAGCCACCATGTCTTGCCCATCTCTAGCTGCCCTTGAGAAGGTGGTGGTGAACTGCTTTCTTGAACCACTGCAGTCCGCCTGCTGTGGGTTGACCCATAATGTGATCAGAGAAAGAATTTCAGAATTTTGACCAAGCAACAGTGAAAGAATGGTGATATCATCCCAAGTCAGGCTGATGAGTGGTTTGGAGGTGAACTTGCAGGCAGTGGTGTTCCCACGTATCTGCTGCCCTTGTCCTTCTAGATGGGAATGATCGTGGGCTTGGAAGGTCATGTCTGAGGATTGTTGGTGAACTTCTGCAGGGCATCTTGTAGATAGTACACACTGCTGCTACTGAGTGCTTGTGCTGGAGGGGGTAGGTGCTTGTGGATATGGTGCTAATCAGGTGGTCTGCTTTGTCCTGATTTTTCTGAGGCATGGACAATGAAGGTAGATAAAATGTATCAATGGAAGGAATGGAAGATGTCAAACTTCTTGAGTGTTTTTGGGGCTGCACTTGTCCAGGCAAACATTAAGATTGATAAGCCCCCAGGGCCAGACCAGATTTATCCTAGGTTGCTCCGGGAAGTGAGAAAGGAGGTTGCTAAGTCATTGGCGAAGATCTTTGCTTCCTCACTCTCCACAGGAGTCGTACCGGAAGATTGGAGGGAGGCAAATGTTGTTCCTCTTTTCAAGAAAGGGAATAGGGAAATCCCTGGAAATTACAGACCAGTCAGTCTTATATCTGTGGTCAGCAAGGTTTTCGAAAGAATTCTGAGGGGTAGGATTTATGACTATTTGGAAAAGCATAGCATGATTAAAGGGAGTCAGCATGGCTTTGTGAGGGGCAGGTCATGCCTTACAAATCTTATTGAGTTCTTTGAGGAAGTCATGAGACAGGTTGATGAGAGTCGAGTAGTGGATGTGGTATACATGGACTTCAGCAAGGCATTTGAGAAGGTTCCCCACGGCAGGCTCATTCATAAAGTCAAGAGGTATGGGATACAGGGTGATTTGGCTGTCTGGATTCAGAATTGGTTGGCTGACAGGAGGCAGAGAGTGGTTGTAGATGGTAAGTATTCTGCCTGGAGGTCAGTGCTGAGTGGTGTCCAACAGTGGTGTTCTTGGGCCTCTGCTCTTTTGTCGTTTTTATAAATGACTTGGATGAGGAGATTGAGGGTGGGTTAGTATGTTTGCTGATGGCACAAAGGTTGGAGGTGCCATTTGATATTTCAGTGGCTATTGCAGGCTTCAGTGAGACATTGACAGAATGCAGAGCTGGGCTGAGAAATGGCAGATGGAGTTCAACCTGGATAAATGCGAAGTGATGCACTTTGGAAGGTCGAACTTAAATGCTGAATATAGGATTAAAGGCAGGATTCGCGGCAGTGTGGAGGAACAGCGGGATCTTGGTGTTCAAGTGCATAGCTCCCTCAAAGATGCCACCCAAGTGGATAACGTTGTTCAGAAAGCATATGGTGTTTTGGCTTTCATTAATAGGGGGATCAGTTTAAGAGCCGCAAGATTATGCCGCAGCTCTACAAAACCCTGGTGAGACCACACTTGGAATATTGTGTCCCGTTCTGGTCGCCCTATTATAGGAAAGATTTGGAGGCTTTGGAGAGGGTGCAAAGGAGGTTTAGCAGGATACTGTCTGGGCTGGAGGGCTTGTCGTACGAGGAGAGGTTGACTGAGCTCGGACTTTTCTCTCTGGAGAGAAGGAGGAAGAAAGGTGACCTGATCGAGGTGTACAAGGTAATGAGAGGCATGGATAGAGTCGATAGCCAGAGACTTTTCCCCAGGGCAGGATTGACTGCCACAAGGGGTCATAGTTTTAAGGTGTTCGGAGGAAGGTATAAAGGAGACATCAGAGGGAGGTTCTTCACCCAGAGAGTTGTGAGCACATGGAATAGTTTACCAGTGGTAGTCGTGGAAGCAGAGTCATTAGTGACATTTAAGTGACTGCTGGACATGCACATGGACAGCAGTGAATTGAGGGGAATGTAGGTTAGGTTATTTTATTTTTGGATTAGGATTATTCCACAGTACAACATCATGGGCCGAAGGGCCAGTACTGTGCTGTAGTTTTCTACGTTCTATGTTCTAAGTTGTGAGTATTCCATCACACTCCTGACTTGTGCCTTGTAGATGATGGATAGGCTTTGAGAAATCAGGACATGAGTTACCTGCCACATTATTCCTCTCCTCTTTTAGCCACTGTGCTTATATGGTGAGTCCAGGTGAATGCTTGGCCAATGGGAACTGAGCCCCCACCCCCCCAAGAATGTTGACAGTGGGAGATTAGTGATGGTAACATGATTGAATGTCAAGGTAGTTAGATTGTCTCTTATTGATGACGGTCATAGCCTGGCATTTGTGTGGTGTGAATGTTACATACCACTTGCCAACCCAAGCCGAGATATTGTCCAAGACCTTGTTGCATTTGAACATGGGCTACTTCAGTGTCTGAGGAGTCATGAATGGTGCTGAACATAGTGAAATCATTGGTGAACATCCCCACTTTTGACCTCATGATGAGGGGAAGGTCATTGATGAAGCAGTTGAAGATGGTTGGGCTTAGGGCAGTATCCTGAGGAACTCCTGCAGAGACATCTGGGATTTCAGGTGCCAAGTATGACTCCAACTAGTGGTTGATTTCAGTTTTGCTCGGGTTTCACTTTATTTTTTTTAACTGCCAATGGTTTTTTTGCACCAAGGCATACTTTAAAATTCAGGCCACATCAGCATCTGACTCCATCAATCTATTTCTGCCTCTGGAGGTGGTGAGTACATCTCTGGGCCTTGGCTGCTTCTCTGACATGAAAAGTGGTGAGGGGAGCTCCTATGGGACAGAGCTGGGATCACAGTGGGGAAAATTCCAAAATTCCACTGTGCATCTCAGCTGGAATAGCTTCTCGCAGGAAAGTAAATGATTGGGGCAGGAAAGGGATTTGCACCAAAATATCTAAAAGGCTGTTACAATTGAAATGATTGTATTTAGAATTCCCTTCCATAAAAGGCAGTGGATGCAGAATCTTTAAATACTTTTAAGGGAGATGCAGATGAAAGATTATCAGGGATATTCAGTACGGTGGAGTTGAAGTTAAAATCAGATCAACCTTGATGGTGTTGAATTTCAGAGCAGGCGCAAAGGGCCAAGTGGCCTACTCAGGTCTTTTCTTTGTGTGGCTGAGGGGTGATCTTAGAGAGGTTTGGAAAATCATGAGGGTCATGGGTAGGGTGAATAGCCAAGGTCTTTACCCAGAGGTAGGAAACCCAAAGCTAGAGGCCATAGGTTTAAGGTGAGAGGGGAAAAATGTCAACGGGACAACCTTTTCACACACAGGATGGTGCATGTATGGAAATGAGCTGCAAGATGAAGCTGCCAGGTGGAGGCTGGTAAAATTACAACATTTAAACAGCATCTGGATCAGGACATGAATAAGAAAGGTTTAGAGGGATATGGGCCAAATGCTGGCAAATGGAACAAGATTAAGATAGGCTATCTGGTCAGCATGGACAAGTTGGACTGAAGGGTCTGTTTCCATACTTAATGGCACTATGTTCCTCTGTTTAACTGCAGTCAATCAGCTCCGTCGGGTGAGAGGCATCTTCCACATTTCATTCACAATACTTCCAAGATTAGTTCACTTCCCCAAGCTTTGTCATAGCAAGCAGTTACCAAGAATGCAGAGAAAAAGCTTGTTCTCAAAGTGTCCCTGAAAAAAATTTGTTATCTCATCACAGGCTGCAGGAAATCTTCAGCATAAGGCCAGCCAAACTGGAGAAAAGCAATCTGTGAAGGTCCCAACTGTTTAAACATTCTCCAACAGACCCAGATGGACATCAAATGAAAACACCAAAAGGACCATGAGAACCTGAGCACCCCTCCTTCAGCAAATACTCCCTACACTACCTTTTAATGGGTCTTATGTTAGATTATTGAGTCAGTTGAGGACCCACAACACCAGATTGATGCTAAGGGGTTGTCAAAGTTGAAATGGTTGGAGACACAGCAGGTCCCACATAATGGCGGCGTGCTGTGGGAAGGGTGGACTGGGATTAGAAAGAGTGAAAGAAAGAGCTGAAGTCATGCTTGAGTTTAAAATCGACAGCAACATGAAGAATGCTTCCTGAGAGCAAAGGGCCCAAGTACTCCCAGCTGTAATGTGGAAAATGTGAGTAGAGATAAGACTCTCGGTGTCTGTAAAAAAGCAAAATGCTGAAGTTGCTGGATATCTGAAATGAAAAGGAAAGTGCAGGAGAATCTTAGATCTGGCAGCATCTGCAGAGGAAGAAATGGCGTTAACATTTTGAATCTGATACGAGTCTTCTTTAGAACTGAAAAAAGTCATATCAAACATTAATCCTGTCACAGACATGGTTTTCTCAATGATACCACCAGGCCAGCTGACTCTGCTATATTTTGTTGTTTTGATTACCCTAATTGTCTATGTTGGGTATTCAGAGAAATGAAAAACTTTTTACTGTGTGAGTCTTTCCACTGACAGGAGTCAGTAAACAGCAATGCAAATTTAAGGTGATTGACTAAAAAGAAATGATAGGAGCTGAGGAGCATTCTTTTCTGAAAACTGTATAAGGTTTTTTGAAACTGTCATCACATGGGCTGAATGGATTCTTTCAGTGCTCTACAATTCCATGTTCCAGAGAAAGTATTTACAGACAGATGGAGGGTAGGGCCATTGATTATCACTGCCACTGCTATACTTCCACAAACAGCGGTTAAGTACCAGAAATGTTATTTGATTGCCAGTCACGATCTGTAAGCACAAGAAATTAAATCCAATCCTGTTGACAAAAGTAAAAAGGCTTTCAGACACTTTGAACCATGAGTGACATTTACCTTTTCAACCATGAGTTACATTCTTGACCACTGCACTGAGGAAGTCAGCCACTTTAAACCAACTGGGGCTCCGAGTTTTGCTGCATCTACATAGAACTGAATGAATTGAAAAGCAGGCCTGAATGGGGCATCTGCGATCTGTCTCATTCAGCCATGAGCTGCTGATTGATGCAAGTACTGTTATATCAGTGTGCCAGGGGATGCATTAAAGTGGTGTTTTTTTCTGTTTTGTTGACTGTCACAAATATGGTAGTGTCCTCAGTGGAAAGAGATTACAAGCCACATTCTATTTCTCCCAAAAAGTGTCACAGACACCACTCAAAGGAAACATCCACATAGATTTTTCTCAGCCAGGACAACCTGCCTCATTTATACTTGTGATTCACATGAATGATATTGCACTTTACTGTTTCTTCATACCTTTCTTCTCCATGCTCTCAATATTCTCTTCTTAAAAGCATTTACCAAAGAGAAATATGCATAATTTCACAAAATTTCATTTTCAAATTTAAATAACCAGCAAGTTTCATAAAATGCTATCAACTTGTAATCCCTCTATCAAGAATGATTCTTCCTTGTAGAATATCAGGGAAACTTGAAGCAGAGAGAAGGGTGAGAAGCTGTTGAAAACAACCCATACTGTGATATTGTACAGCTACAGTGACAACGAGGAGCTGACTATCCCTTGCATCAGAAAATCATTTTCTGTGGATTATGTCTGAAAGTACAGACATTTGTGTTTTATCTCTCCAAGTATATTCAAATAAAGGAGTTAAAAACCAACTACAAACCCAAGTCAATGCAGGTTAGTAGCTGATGTAATAATGAGGACTAATGTGCTATGAACATCACAGCTTGAAGATAGCCATTAGATACCCCTGCAGGTAGACAAAAGAAATCCCTCTTTCCCTGACAGCTGGAATTCAGGCCAGCCTTTGAAGTCACTGTTGAAAAAGGAAGTGGATGAAAGCCTACTTACTAACCTACTGAGTGGTAGAGACCTTCATACATTCTGATGGTCAGGCAAGTCATTAAAATACTCAGGTAGTGCAGGCAAAAAGACACCTGAAATAATGGAATAAATAGGCAGCCCAGCCAGGGCAATGTCACACAATTATATTCCAATTACGTGACGTGTTACCTTCCCAAACTTCAGTTTCCACGTATCATGTTTGGCACAGCCACCTTTGCATTGGAAATGATTTTCAGGGGCATTGAGTGCATGAAAACAGAGGAAAACCTCAGGAGACACTTGTCAGTGGAGAATCTTTCAGGGTGAAATCAAGATCAATCACATTAGGGGAATGGGAGGAAAATTACAGTGACCGTTTAAAGGAATGAAACTTGCCAATGATCTTTCCATCCCATTTATACTTTCTGGGTCTTTGCTGCACAATCCAAAGAAGTTTATTTTTTCATATTAAAAAAGGCAAAATTCAGGCTAAAAATGTAACACATTGGTGCAAAACAGCCAGAACTGCAAATGACTATGAAACTGTAGACTTCAAATAAACTCAGCTACATTCTTAGTTGATCTCAGTTGAGGCAGCACAATTACAATCTTAGGTTACACATGGAGAGAAAGGAACATATATCCTGTTATGGACCACAAAGTGGCAGTTGTTGTAGGACTATAAAGTAGCTGAATCCAGTCCTACAACAACTGCTGCTTTGTGGTCCATAACAGGATATATGTTCCTTTCTCTCCATGTGTAACCTAAGATAGAAATTGTGCTGCCTCAACTGAGATCAACTAAGAATGTAGCTGGGGCCCTATCTTTATTATGTTTGGAGAGGGTGTATGGTTAAGAGCTTGGAGCAGGGATTGGACGATACGTGGTGAGGGCTGTCTGGATGACAGGGAAGGTGAGAGAACATTGTTTGAAAAAGGCAGAAATTCGGGGTGCTTGGGAGTGGAATGTTTCCTTGTGAGTGTAGATGCAAAGGAGACAGAGAAATTGGGAAAATGTATTTGAGTTTTTGCAGGATACAGGGTGGGAGGAGGTGTAGTCTAGGTAGCAATGGGAGCCTGTGGGTTTATAGTAAATGTCAGTCTGTAAACTGTCACCAGAAATGGAAACAGAGAGGTCAAGAAAGGGGAGGGAGGTGTCTGAGACAAACCAATTTGAGGGCGGGTTGGAAGTTGTTAGTGAAGTCAATGAACTCCTCCAGTTCAGCCTGGGTGCAGGGTGCAGCACCATTATAGTTATCAATGTAACGGCCGAAGAGTCAAGGAACTGAAGGACTGTTTGGCATAATTGACAAACAGGCAGGCATAGCTAGGGCCTATGTGAGTGTCTATGGCACCCCCTGGATTTGGAGAAAGTGTGAAGAATCGAAGGAAAAATTATTGAGAGTGAGGACTAGTTTGGCGAGGTGGAGAAGGGTGTTGGTAAGGGGGTCTGGATGGGTTTGTTGGAGAGGAAAAAACTGAAACCCTGTAGGCCATCCTTGTGGGGTATGGATGTGTAAAGGGATTGAATGTCCATAATAAAGATTAAACACTGGGGGCCGGGGAACTGAAAATTTCCAAAGAGATGGAGGGCCTGGTTGGAGTCCAACAGGTAGGTGGAGAGTGCCTGGGCCAATGGGGAGAGAATGGGGTAGAGGTAGGATGAGATGAGTTTGTGGGTCAAGAACATGTGGACCCAGTGGGCTTGTGCATCTTTGTGAGCAGGTAGAACCAGGCTGTGTGGGGCTGGGGGTCTGTAAGGCTGGACGTGATGGAGGAGAAGTCACCAGAAGTGATGAGGTCATGGACATGTGGGAGATGGTGTCTTGATGGGCCATGGTGGTGTCGTGGTCAAGTGGAGGTAGGATGTGGTGTCGGAGTGTTGGCATTCAGCCTGTGTGATACAGAGGTCCATCCTCCAGACTACCACCAACCCTCCTTTGTCAGCGGATTTGATAGTGAAATGGGGTTGAGTGTGGAAAAAGTGGGGTGCTGCACGTTCAGAGGGGGAGAGGTTGGGATGGGTGAGGGGTGTGGAGTAATCAAAGCAGTTGATGTTGCATTGGCAGTTAACAATGAAGAGGTCAAGGGCGGGTAGGAGGCTGACAGGGGTTGTCCAAGAGGAGGAGGAAGGGTGGAGGCTGGAAAAGTGGTCCCAGAAGGGTGGTTGGGAGTCTTTATTTGGAAGAAGAAGGCATGCAGGCAGAGGTGGCGGAAGAAAAGCTCCACTCATTGAGGTGGGGGTAGAGGGGCACAAATGTCAGCCTTTTACTGAGGACAGACCATTCCACCTCAGGGAGTTTGAGGTCAGGGGGAATGGTGAATATACAGCAAGCCGTCTCTTGTAGTCTAGCCTTTGTACAATTAATGCCAACATTGTATTGGCTTTCATAACAGCTAATTGAACATGCATGTTAGCTTTCAGACAATCCTGACCTAGGACTCCTAAATATTTTTGGTCTTCAGATTTCTGAAGCCATTTCCCATTTACAAAATAGCCTCCACATCTATTCTTCCTACCAAAGTGGATCATCTCACACTTCCCTACATTGCATTCTTTGCCCACCCTCCTAGCCTTTCAAAGTTTTTCTGCAGCCTCCTCCGCCACTTGTCCCTCTACCTTTCTGTGTGTCATCTGCAAATTTAGCAAAAATTCCCTCAGCCATTTTGTCCAGATCATTAACATCTCTGGTTCAAATACTGACCCCTGTAGAACTCCACTAGTCACTGGCTGTCATTCCTGTAAAAGACCCCAATATCCTTACTCTCTGCCTTCTGGCTGTCAGCCAATCCTCTATCCTTGCAAATATCTTGTCCTGAACACTAGGCTGTCATCTTATTTTGCAGCCTCCTGTGGCACCTTTCTCAGGCCTTCTGGAAATCCAAATAGATCATGTCCGCTGGCTCACTTTTATATAAAGGTGACACAAAAATTGAGGATGTTGGTAATAATGAGGAGGATGGGGTTTCGGGCCACAGTCTGATATTGATTAGCTGGTAAATTTGCTGGAGCAGTGACAGACAGAATTCAATCCTGATTAACGTGAGGTGGTGCATTTTGAAGGTCAAATAAGGGAAGGATTTATTTAGTGAAAGGCTGGTGCCTAGGAAAGACTGAGAAATAAAGGGACCTTGGTGTACAAGGATCTTGCAGTGTAGATCTGTGCAGGTTTTAACACAGGTAGACAGTGTGTTGAAGAAGACAGATAGCATCGTTGAAGATAGAAAGGACTGAAGATGCTGGAAGCTAGACTCAATAAATGCAGAGCTGAAAAAGCACAGCAGGTCAGGCAGCCTCTGAGGAGCAGGAAAGTCAATGTTTTGGTCCAGACAAAAGGTTTCGGCCGAAAATGTTGACTTCCCTGACCCTCAGAGGCTTTCTGACCTGCTGTGCTTTCCTAGTTCCACATTTATTGACCCTGCATTTGGCATGGTTGCCCTCTTTAGCCAGGTTGTTGGATATAGGAACAAGAAAGTCTTGTCAAAACTTTATAGAGGATTGCTCTCGCACCACATGTCAGTGAGCTTAGGAATAGAGAGATAGCACAGTTAAATATGTGGCTAAAGAGCTGGTTTGGGAGCAAGGGCTTCAGATATATGGGTTATTGGGACATCTTCCAGGAAGGTAGGGCCTGTACAAGAAGGATGGATTGTACCTACACTGAATGGACATTAATATCCTGGCAGGTAAGTTTGCTAGCGTTACTCGGGAGTATTTAAACTAGCATGGCAAGGGACTGGGAACGAGAGCAGTAGGTCAGCGAGTGAAATGGCCAGTAAGGCTAAGAGGAAAAGCAGTGAGGGGTTACTGAACATGATTAGAATCCCAGGCAGATGAACTTGGAGCTTGGATTAGGACACACAAGCATGATGTTATCATTGTTACAGAGACTTGGTTGAAACAGGGATGAAGCAGACAGCTTAACTTTCCAGGATTTAGATGTTTCAGGAGAGATAGAGAGGGATGTAAAAGAGGTAGGGCATTGTGTTACTGATTAGGGAAAAATTCACAGCGGCACTAAACAGAGACACATTGGAGGGCTCATCCAGTGAGACCATATAGGTACAGCTCAGGAATGGGAAAGGTGCAATCTCTTTGTGAATGTACTACAGGCCTCACAAGAGCTAGCAGGAGATAGAGGAACAGTTACATGTTTAGATTATAGAAAAATGTAAAAATAAAAGGATTGTTGAGGTAATTTTAATTTTTTCTATATTGACTGGGATGCTCTTAGTGTCAGGGGTCTGGATTGGAGGGAGCTTGTCAGATGCATCCAGGAGGGGTTCTTGAAGCAATATGTAATAGTCCAAATTCTTGAGGGTGAACCCAGGGAAAGTGGCTGGCCCAGATGGAATCTTGAGCTGTACATTCAGATTCAGCAGGCTGACGTATTTGCAGACATCTTTAACTTCTTCTTACTACAATATGAGGTTCCCACCAAATTCAAGAAGATCATATCATCCCGGTGCTAAAGAAACATCAGGTAACGTGTCTTAATAACTACCGCCTGGTGGCTCTGGCATCCATCATTATGAAGGGCTTTGAGAGGCTTTTAATGGTACACATCAACTCCAGCCTCCCAGATTGCCATGATCATCAGGAATTCACCTACCATCATATTTGTTCAAGGATAGATGCCACCTCTCTGACCCTTCACTCATCACTAGAACATTTAGATAACCAGAACACCTGCGTCACACTTCTATTTATTGACTTTAGCTTTGCCTTCAACATCGTAATTCCAACAAAGCTCATCTCCTAACTCTGAAACCTAGGAGTCTGCTCACACCTCTGCAATTGGATCCTTGATTTCCTGACCTGCAGCCAACAATCAGTAAGGATAATCCACCATAATCCTCAAAACTGATGGCCCGCAAGTCTGCATACTCAGTCCCTTACTTTACCTCTTATACACTCATGACTGTGTGAACAAATTAATCTCTAACTCCATTTGCAAATTTGCTGATGACACCACCATAGTAGGTCGGATCTTAAACAACGACAATGAAAGAGACAGACAGCTCTGTGGTATGGTGTAAAGACAATTATCGCTCCCTCAATATCAGCAAAACAAAGGAGCTAGTAATTGACTCGGGAATCTAAGTAGAGGACATGCCCCTGTCTGCATCAGTGGTGCTGAGATGGGGGTGGTCAAGACCTTCAAATTCCTCGGAAAAATATCACCGAAGATCTAGCCTGGCCCATCCATGTTAACATGAGAGCCAAGAAAGTACACCAATATCTCTACTCCTCAGAAAATTAAAGAAATTCATACATGTGACAATAATAAATTAAATCAAGTGAAAATAATTAATTTTCTCATTGTCAACTTTCCATTTGCATTAATTTTCTTCCTTCCCTGTTCCGATTCCCAATGAATTTCCTTGGGACTTCTGGAATGCTATCCTCCTTTTCCACTGCGAATACTGAAGCAAAGTAACATAACATGTCTGCCATTTCTCCATAGTCACTGAGAGCATCCCCATTTTCTGTCCTTGGTGAGCCAACTTCACTCCTGGCCACCCAGTTTCTCCATATAACAAAAACATTTCTTCTTGCTTTTGATCTCCCTTGTGAGTTTCCTTTGATAATCTCTTTTGGTATCCCTTATAAACTGCTTTGTGGCCCTTTGCTGGTTTTTTGTATCTTTCCCGTTCAGCAGACTTTATTTCTTTTTGCACTTTTGTAAGTTTTCAGGTTTATGGATGTAAGTTTGCTCGCTGAGCTGGATGGTAGATTGGCTCCAAATCAATGTGTTTGTTGATGGAGTTCCGGTTGGAATGCCATGCTTCTAGGAATTCTCGTGCGTGTCTCTGTTTGGCTTGTCCTAGGATGGATGTGATGTCCCAATCAAAGTGGTGTCCTTCCTCATCTGTATGTAAGGATACGAGTGATAGTGGGTCATGTTGTTTTGTGGCTAGTTGATGTTCATGTATCCTGGTGGCTAGCTTTCTGCCAGTTTGTCCAATGTAGTGTTTGTCACAGTTCTTGCAAGGTATTTTGTAGATGATGTTCGTTTTGTTCGTTGTCTGTATAGGGTCTTTTAAGTTCATTAGCTGCTGTTTCAGTGTGTTGGTGGCCAATCTACCATCCCCTGAGAAAAAGAACAGGGAATGACATTACCAACGCAGGAAATGACATCACCAACCCAAGGAAACCTAACCAGATAAATAGAAAGCTGGACATAACACCAGCGCTTCGTCGGAGGCTCACTGATGATGTTACCTAGAATGGTGATGAAACGTCTGAAAACTAACCTTCCAGCTCAGCGAGCAAACTTACATCCAGAACCTCAACCTGAGCTACAAATCTTCTCAAAACTCGCTTTCAGGTTTATGTTGTCCCTTGGCTCTTTTATTGTCCATAGATTTTTTTTTCTGTGAAGTGAAACTTTTTTCTCTCAGGGATATAAACCTTGTATTGTGTATTTGTATTATGTTAAATGTTTCTTTAAACATCCTCCACCATTCTTCTTGATTTACCCATGAGCAGATGTTCCTAGTCACTGTAGGCAGTCGCTGTCCCATCTCATTAAATGCATCCTTTTTGCTTTCAAACACTCAATGAACTCAATCATGTTATGATCACTATTTGATAAACACTCAAGCATAATTAGGTGATTAATTAAATCTGACTCACTGTTCATTACTAAATCCAATATTGCTTAATACCTTGTTATATCCAACACATATTGCTACACAAAACTATTCTGGATATACTCCAGAAATTGACTAACTTTCTGGCAAGTACTCATCTGCCTCTCCTAATTTATGTTAATGTTAAAATCCCCCATTAATATTATGCTGGCTTTACTATATGCTTGCCTAATTTCCGTATTTATACAATCTAGCACTTCAGAGCTTCTAGCAGGGGCTCTGTACACAATACCTATTACAGCTTTAGATCCTTTACTGTTCTTTAGTTCTACCACATAGTCTGCTGGTGCTACATGTTTTTTTCATTTACAGAATGAGGGCACTGCTGGCATGGCTAGCATTTATTGCCCATCCCTAATTGCCTAAACAGCAGTTGAAAATCAACCACATTGCAATAGGTGGAGAGTCACATGTAGGCCAGGCCAGGTAAGGTAAGGATGTCAGTTTTCTTCCCTATAGGACATTAGTGAACCTTGTGGCAATGGTTTCACAGTCATTGGTAGACTCTTAATTCCAGATTTAAATCCGGGTCCCCAGAACATCACCTGAGTTTCTGGACTGACAGTCTAATGATAATACCCCAGGCCATCTTCTCCCCTTGATATCCACCCTCATCATTGAAGTAATTTTGTTTTTAATCAATGAAGTTACTCCATCTCCTCTGATATTTTCCCTGTCTGTTCTGTAAACCTTATAACCTGGTATATTTTGTTCCCAATCCTGCTCATCCTGCAGCCATGTCACAGTAATGGTTACTATATCAATAATCTCCAATTTGAATTTGTGCCCACTATGATTTAATTTATTCTTTATGCTCCATGCATTCATACATAGAATTCTTATTTGGGCCATGCTCTAACCTGTCCCTCAGCACTGATGGTTTATTCATCTGTTCATTCTTTCTCTTTCAGTGGAATCAATGTCTTGGTATTGCCAGCCATACCTGAAGAAGACTTCCTGACTGTTTCTTTAATCTGCCTTTTAATTTGATTTTGAGACGGCATTGACTTCCTCAGAAGCTTCCGCTCCCACATTTACCAGTTGAAAATCCTCGTAACCAGCCTAACTAGCCTTTCTACAGGGAAATTGGTCCCAGAGCAGATCAGGTAGAGTCCATCACGATGGTACAGTTCTTTTCTGACCCAATAGCGATGCTAGTGACCCATGAAATGGGACTTCTCTTTCCCATACCAGTCCTTTAGCCACACATTTACTTCTTTAATTTTTTTATCCTGATACAAATCTGCATATGGCTCATGAGAGATTGGAACCCGTGAGGTCCTTTTTTAAAATTTTGTTCCTAATTCCGGTTATTCCCTAAACAGGACCTCTTGCCTAATCTGGTTTATATTATTGGTCCCAACATGAATCAAAACAACTGAATCCGTCCCCAATATTCTTTCAAGATATTCCCTTACTTGGCACTAGGCAGGCAACACATCATGCAGGAATCTCAATCCTGCTTACAAAGGATGCTATCTGCAACTCTAATTATAGATTCTCCTACTACAACCACTTTTCTTCTTTACTCCCAATTGAATGGCCTTCCATGTAGTGCAATGATCAGTTTGCTCATCCTGTCTTTAGTCCTTTTCCTCACCCACACAGGGAGCAAGTATCTCATACTTGCTAGACAAGGTCAAGAGCTCAGGCTCCTCTAATGTTAAATTTAGCAACTCTCTACCTGTCTCACTTGTAGTCACACCCTCCAGTCCCTCACTACATTTGAAGTACTTAACTACTGAAACATAGCACTCGGCTAACTCTCCCACTTCCTGATGTGTCAAAGTGGTCACAGCTCAAATTCCAGCTCATCAACCCTGAGCAACCAACTCTTGCTATGCGGTCTCTATGAACCAAAATGGGGTACGCAAACTCCCACACGATGCAGTTATAACACACTATCTGACCCTATAACTTTAAATTATTTGATTATTTTTTCATTTGTATATTTAAATTTCCTACTCACCTGTCATTTTTAGTCTGTAAAATATTTCTCTGATTCCCTTTAACCTGAACCTAATCCCAGTAGAATCATTAACCTAGACTACAGTATTATTCGCAAACAAATGGATTTATGGCTTTTTCTGTGATATCGGTGAGAGTCAGGATTTATATTAAAAGAACAAAAACAAAGTTGCTGGAAAAGCTCAGCAGGTCTGGTAGCATCTGTGAAGGAAAAAACAGAGTTAATGTTTGGGTCCGGTTCTAAGTTTTGACCTGCTGAGCTTTTCCAGTAACTTTGTTTTTGTTCCTGATTTACAGCATCTGCAGTTCCTTTCATCTTTATTTATATTCAAAGAAGATTGGTTTAGGTCATAGGTATTACTTAGATTGCCTTATACACTTTATTCGACTGAAGTTATTTTTTAACGATATGTTGTTCATACTTGTTTAAGTGATAAACTTGGTGTCCAAGATCTGCTATTTGTAAAGTCTATTTGGGGAAAATTGAGTAATTTTTAGGGCCATTAAATGCTTTTATTTCATGGCGTTGCAAATGCAGTGATAGAGGCAGATTTGATTTGGCTTGCTACCCTTATGTTGTATTAGACAATAAACCAGGATGCTGAGAGAATTTAAAAAATGCCTTTACATTTCATGTACATTATCAATCATCAACATTGTACTTCTTTATTATTGTATTGGATATGTGAATCTATGGAAGACAACAAACAGCAGCAGCACATAAAGCCACACAATTGCAGCATCAGACTTCTCAGAAAGACCCATAGCTCTGGTTCATTATTCTCAGCAACTCGATGGACAAGTACTTATGCTGCTCATCGTGCATGTTAAATTATTTTGGAAAGTATGCTATTTCTGATGCCAATTCTAAATTAATCCTTTAGGGACCAATGAATTTGTCCGTTGTCTCAGAGACTGAACCTCATTACATGCAGGCTAATTATAATGGTATATGTGCTGTAAAGCTGCTGGACCCATGTTTAATTTTTGTTTTGATGCTCTTTAGGCTGTGTTGGAAGGGTTATATTGTCACTTGCATTATGCTCAGATCCCAATAATCTTTGAAAGACTGAAATTTATTGACTTTCTTTTCGCTGTAACAGGAAAATTGAAAATAAACCAATTAGTAAAATTGCACAGTTTGTTTGTGAGCAGAGAAAGCAAAGAGTTGAAATCTAAAATTTAATGCAGGAAATAAAGGAAAATACCATTGTTACCATTAATTTGAGCATTTGGTGAAATGGGCGCATGATCAGGAGCATGCCCTTTAGTCAGCTCTTCAAACTTGAACTGCCATTCAATAAGATCAGAGCTTAACTTTTTCACTTGCAAATACCCTGTGACTCGAACGTTTAACTCCATCTAGGTCGGTAATTCTTCCTTCTGCCTTCTACTTTGACCTCTTGGAAGAAATTTCTGTAGCTTTTCAGCTCTGATCATGAAATACTAATATTTTCTTTTCTGGGTGTCATTTTCTGAAGTTCCTTCTATTGCAATTTCAGCTAATTCTTCATTTGTCCAATGGAATATATATGACAAATTATTTTCTATCCTACCAACAAAACTGCTAATAATTATCAGCGGTAATTTGCCCTATGTACTGCAGACAAGCTCAGCTTCACTCGAAAGTATATATTCCAAAGAAATTTGATGTTTGACTGCTAACAGGAAAAGTATTTCAGACCCAACTATCACCAGCATATTCATCACATCATTTGACTTGGAACTACATCACCATTCCTTGATAGTTTCTGCATTGCATCTTGGAACCGCAACTGTGTAACAGTGGTCGAGGGAATGAGTTCTCATAATCTCTGTCATAAATGAGAGCCCAATTAGTTTTACACTGTGTTGCCTAATTATAGTTCTCCTGAAGAGGGAAACATCCTTTCATCCTGTCAAGTCTCCTGAGAACCTTGCATGCTTCACTACTATCGCTTTGCATTCTTCTAAATTCCAATGGACACAAACAAAACCTGGGCAAGCATCCCTCATAATATAATCCTGTCATCCCAGGAATCAGTCAAAAGAATGTTCTCTGATGGCTTCTCTTGCAGTTACTTTCATCATTGAATGAGCCTAAAACTGCAGTGCTCTCAGTGAGTTCTCACCAATGTCCTGTACAGCTGTTATAAAATGTCCTAAGCATTCTATTTGTATTGAACAACAAGAGATAGCTCAATTGGGTGTACAGCTGGTTTGAAATGCAGAGTGATGCCAACAGCTTAGGTTCACTTCCCATATCTGCTGGGGTTGCCATAAAATTCTCACTGTCTTTTTCCCAGAGTGGGGGATTCAGTTACTAGGGGTCACAATTTCAAGGTGAGAGGGGAAAAGTTTTTTAGGAGATATGTGAGGAAAGCTCTTTACGCAGAGGCTGGTGGGTGCCCTGGAATGCGTGGCCAGCAGAGGTGATAGAAGGAGGGCACGATAGTATCATTTAAGATGTATCGAGACATACATGAATGGGCAGGAAGCAGAGGGATACAGATCCTTGGAAGATAGGCAACAGGTTTAGATAGAGGATCTGGATCGGCGCAGGCTTGGAGGGCCAAAGGCCCTGTTCTGTTCTGTAATTTTCTTTGCTCTTTGTTTGTTCTTAACCTTGTCCCTCACTTGAGGTGTGGTGACCGTCAGCTTAAACTCACGACCAGTTGTCTCTTGCTAATGAGAGAGTGGACTATGTTACTTCACATGTAACATGGCAAAAGGAGAGTAAAGTTATTTCTAAATTCCAGCTTGATTGTTGATTTAGTCAAGTTTTCAACGCTTTTTCTTTTTAACTAATTAAATAGTTGCATCTCATTTTGCACTAAAGTATGGTTGTTCTTGTTCTGTTGGCCCATGACCATCAGAAACCCAGTTAAAGACAGTTAGGACCTTTCAATTGTCAAAGGTAACATTCATGCATAAATTAAGGCAAGACTCCAGAGGCAAAGGCAATTTCCAGAGGAGAAAATGCAGTGCTCCAACATTTTTTCAGTCTTTTCCTGCCTGCTTTAAGCATCTAATTGACAGACCTATTATTCTCTGATGTCTGCCAGTGTTACTCTGGATCTGCAAGGATGCCCTCAGTTGACTGGCTGTCCTATTTTCTCTCTACTGTTTTCAGAAGTGTCTTACATCTAATCAGTGACAATTTACAGCACAAAATGAGGCAGTTCAGCACATGACATCTGCTTCAGCTCTTCTACTTTTTCTCAACTGTTTGTGAAAGTGCCTAACAGATAATCACTGAGCAGTTACAGCATTAGAAAGGAGCCATTCAGCTCATCATGTCTGCTGTAGTTCTCTTGCTTTTTCTCTTATGTTCGGACAAGTATCTTACCTTTGCAAGTTGTCTTGTTCCAATGTCACAGATACAAATCACACTTGTGACATGCTGGGGTTCAATGATAATTAAACTAAACTTGCTTCACCATTCTCTTTTGCCAAATGATTCACTCACACAGACAGGAAATACACCCAGAGAGCCTTTCTTGTGCCATTTTTAACAGTAGTAAACAAATAAAACTGGAAAGTTAACATAATAAAATGTGAGGCTGGATGAACACAGCAGGCCAAGCAGCATCTCAGGAGCACAAAAGCTGACATTTCGGGCCTCGACCCTTTATCAGAGACGGGGATGGGGAGAGGGTTCTGGAATAAATAGGGAGAGAGGGGGAGGCGACCGAAGATGGAGAGAAAAGAAGATAGGTGGAGAGGAGAGTATAGGTGGGGAGGTAGAGAGCATAGGTCAGTCCAGGGAGGATGGACAGGTCAAGGAGGTGGGATGAGGTTAGTAGGTAGGAGATGGGGGTGCGGCTTGGGGTGGGAGGAAGGGATGGGTGAGAGGAAGAACAGATTAGGGAGGCAGAGACAGGTTGGACTGGTTTTGGGATGCAGTGGGTGGAGGGGAAGAGCTGGGCTGGTTGTGTGGTGCAGTGGGGGGAGGGGACGAACTGGGCTGGTTTTGGGATGCGGTGGGGGAAGGGGAGATTTTGAAGTTGGTGAAGTCCACATTGATGCCATTGGGCTGCAGGGTTCCCAAGCGGAATATGAGTTGCTGTTCCTGCAACCTTCGGGTGGCATCATTGTGGCACTGCAGGAGGCCCATGATGGACATGTCATCTAAAGAATGGGAGGGGGAGTGGAAATGGTTTGCGACTGGGAGGTGTAGTTGTGTGTTGCGAACCGAGCGGAGGTGTTCTGCAAAGCGGTCCCCAAGCCTCTGCTTGGTTTCCCCAATGTAGAGGAAGCCACACCGAGTACAATGGATGCAGTATACCACATTGGCAGATGTGCAAGTGAACCTCTGCTTAATATGGAAAGTCATCTTGGGGCCTGGGATGGGTGAGGGAGGAGGTGTGGGGGCAAGTGTAGCATTTCCTGCAGTTGCAGGGGAAGGTGCCGGGTGTGGTGGGGTTGGAGGGCAGTGTGGAGCGAACAAGGGAGTCACGGAGAGAATGGTCTCTCCAGAAAGCAGACAAGGGTGGGGATGGAAAAATATCTTGGGTGGTGGGGTCGGATTGTAGATGGCGGAAGTGTCGGAGGATGATGCGTTGTATCCGGAGGTTGGTGGGGTGGTGTGTGAGAGCGAGGGGGATCCTCTTTGGGCGGTTGTGGTGGGGGTGGGGTGTGAGGGATGTGTTGCGTGAAATGCGGGAGACGCAGTCAAGAGCGTTCTCGATCACTGTGGGGGGAAAGTTGCAGTCCTTGAAGAACTTGGGCATCTGGGATGTGCGGGAGTGGAATGCCTCATCATGGGAGCAGATGTGGCGAAGGCGGAGGAATTGGGAATAGGGGATGGAATTTTTGCAGGAGGGTGGGTGGGAGGAAGTGTATTCTAGGTAGCTGTGGGAGTTGGTGGGCTTGAAATGGACATCAGTTACAAGCTGGTTGCCTGAGATGGAGACTGAGAGGTCCAGGAAGGTGAGGGATGTGCTGGAGATGGCCCAGGTGAACTGAAGGTTGGGGTGGAAGGTGTTGGTGAAGTGGATGAACTGTTTGAGCTCCTCTGGGGAGCAAGAGGCGGCACCGATACAGTCATCAATGTAACGGAGGAAGAGGTGGGGTTTGGGGCCTGTGTAGGTGCGGAAGAGGGACTGTTCCACATAACCTACAAAGAGGCAGGCATAACTGGGGCCCATGCGGGTGCCCATGGCCAACCCCATTTATTATGGGAACTTACCTTCTTTTAACAACTTTGGTAGAAGGCGTCTTCTCCCAGCCCAGATCCAATGGCAACGTGGCTTCCAATGGCCCAGATTAATGATTTAGGCCTGGCAGGTCATTGTCCCGATTTGGTGGTCTACTGGTATGGCAGTCTCATCCAGAAGGGGTGGTCTCAGGCTAGAGTGGAGGTCTTCTTTGGCATGGACGTCTCATTCTTGAGAGATGGCATCTAGGTCTTCCAACGGTCTCATCTTTGTATGGTGGCCTCAGCCTAGCGATGCAGTTTCAGCCTGGACCCGCATGGGGGTTTTGGCTCGGTTTTCCAGCAAACCCCAAACCCAGGAGTAGTCAACTGAATGCAATGAATTTTTACTTCTTATTTACAACTTTTGCCATTAATTTCGGTGTCATGGTATGGCGACTGATAAGATTTGTCACTGTTAATGAAATAGGAGGCTGGATGAACACAGCAGGCCCAGCAGCATCTCAGGAGCACAAAAGCTGACGTCTTGGGCCTAGATCCTTCATCAGAGACTACGATTTTTGGTGTCCAGTAAAGCTGAGTAAAACTAGGTGTTCAGTCTGTGGATCCTGCGGAGGATAAAAAACAGCAGAGGTCCTTTGCAGGTCTGGGAGAGGGAGGATCTGAGCTGGGGCAGGCTGGATTGCAGTGCCTGGAGGTGCCGGCGCATGGCCGCGAGTGTCTGTTTCAGGACTCACAGGGAGAAACGCTTCTGAAGGGTCTGAATTTTCTGGGTGTAGAGGTGGGCACGGTTGGGACCAAATTGGGAAGGCTTGAATGTAGACTGTAGTCCAATGGGGATGATCCGATTCCGTAGGCAGGTGCTGAGGAAGGTGATGTGGCTGTGGTACCTGGTTTGTTTCAGGACATGGTCAAGCAGTTTCAAGGCTGAAGAGATTACAAGCGAGTTGCAATGGGAGAGAGATTCCCTGAGGTTGGTCCGGAGGGTAACTTCTTCAGGTTAGGCATCCCTGGAAGAGGCTTCGCAGTGAGGTTAAATTGTATCAGTGATAATGGGCACTGCAGATGCTGGAGAATCCAAAATAATGAAATGTGAGGCTGGATGAACACAGCAGGCCCAGCAGCATCTCAGGAGCACAAAAGCTGATGTTTCGGGCCTAGACCCTTCTCTGTCTCTGTTGACATCTCTGATGAAGGGTCTAGGCCCGAAACGTCAGCTTTTGTGCTCCTGAGATGATGCTGGGCCTGCTGTGTTCATCCAGCCTCACAATTCATTATCTTGGATTCTCCAGCAAACTTGTCACTGTATTTTGTTTTGTAAAAATACATGTGCTCATAAATTGCTGTTCTATTCTTTATCACTGCATCTTTTATTTTCTATCCAAGTTATCATCCATTACCCTCTTGAGTGCCTCAGTTAAACCAGTCTCCAGCACGTTTCTATTTCATAGCCTAACCACTTGCTGTGTGAAGCAGATCCTTTCTCACATCACTTTTGCTTCATTTGCACATCATTTTACATCCAAGCCCTTTTTTTTCCCCTTGTACCAGCAGGAATAGCTTCTCCCTATCTACTCTGTCGTGGAGTTACACGTAGGCCAGACCAGGTAAAGAATGCAGTTGCCTTCCCTACTGCATGTACGTGACCAGATGGGTTAAATATGTGGAATGCTCTGCCCCAGAAGGCAGTGGCGGCCAAGTCCCTGGATACTTTCAAGAAAGAGATGGATAGAGCTCCTGAAGATAGTGGAATCAAGGGTTATGGGGATAAGGCAGGAACAGGATACTGATTGTGGATGATCAGCCATGATCATAATGAATGGTGGTGCTAGCTCAAAGGACAGAATGGCCTACTCCAGCACCTATTGTCTATTGTCTATTATCCAGCCAGCTCATGACATTGAAAACCTCTATCAAATCTCCTCTCAGCTACCTTCTGCCAAAGGAGAACAGTCCCAACTTCATCATTTTATCCTCATAACTGAAGTTACAGTTTTAGATACCTCTATCAATGACCAAGGCCATGGATAGTCTGTCTGTCAAGTGGGTCATCGTTTAACAGCAAGTATCAGCTCAGTTTTTGTAGCACTCTTGTCTCCAAGTCAAGTTAGTTCAAGGGCCATTCCACAAATTGAGTCCACTCCAGCACAGTACTGAGAGACTGCAGTGCTGTAGGAGATGTTTTTCAGGTGCAATGGTAAGCCACACCACATTTGCCCTCCTCGGTCTGAGGATGCTATTTCAAAGAAAAGCAGGAGAATCATCTGCAATAAGATTTTACTAACATCACAAAAACTGATTTATTGCTATTATGGCATTTGCTTGGCACATTAACAGTGCCAATGTTTCAAATGTTTTCATTAGCTGTAAACAGCTTTTAGACCTACAGTGGTTGTGAGAAGTGTTCTTCTTGATATACACTAATGACCTAGAACAAAGTGTGCCAAACACGTCTACAAGTTTTCAGATATTAGAAAACATTGGAATCATTGTGGACATGAGGACAGTATAGAAGTTCAAAAGCACATAGACAAGTTGATGGATTGAGAAAATGAGTTCAATGTGGAGAAATGTGAAGTGATTAATTTTGGTACAAAGAACATGGACAGACAATATAAAATAAAGAGCACAACTCTAAAGGGGACTCAGGAGCAGAGGAGCCTGGATATACATGTGCTTAAGGCTCTAAAGGTGGCAAGACAGGTTTGAGAGTACAATTATTAAAGCATACCACATCAGTCTTTGATTCAAGGTACGGAGTACAAGATCAAGGAGGTTATGTTAAACTTGTATAAGTCATTAGTTCAGTCCCAACTTTTGCATCTAATTATGAACACCATACTTTAGAAAGAATGTGACTACACTGGACGAGGTATAGGAATGATTCACATAAATGTGAAATGCCAGGGATGAAAAGCTTCAGTCATGTAAATGAATGGAGAGGTTGGAACTGTTTGCTCTGGAGAAATGAAGGTGAAGAGAAGATCAGGTAGAAACATTCAAAATTATGATCAGTCTCGACAGGGATAAATTGCTCACAATCATGGTAGGATCTAGAACAAGATGGCAAAAAATTTAAAGCAACGAATAAAAGAAGCTGAAGCAACAAATGGTTAAGGTTTCAAATTCACCATCAGAGAGTGTGACGGAGGCAGGTTCAATTGAAGTATTCAAAAGGATGTTCCCAATGGTAGAGGAGTTCAGAACCAGGGGTCACAGTTTAAGGATACAGGATAAATAGTTAAGGACTGAGTTGAAGAGAAGTTTCTTCAATCAAAGAGTGGTGAGTGTGTGGAATTTGCTACCATAGAAAGCTGTTGATGCTAAAATATTTTACGACTTCAAAGAATTCGATATAACACTCAGGGCTAAAGTGATCGAAGAATATGGGGAGAAATCAGGAATATGCTGTTGAGTTGGATGATGGGTCATGAAAATAATAAATGGTGGGGCTGGTTTGAGGGATAAAATGGCCTACTCCTGCTCCTATTTTCGGTTTCTATGAATTAGATTGTTTCCATTTTTACCTGAACAATACTTCCATTTAATCTAGACTTTTGACACCTAATGGTTTCTATTTAGCAATACCTTTTGTTCATCACCTTTTGCATAGTGATGCTCAACAGTAACATTATCAGAAAAAAACTTGGCATTAAACCACCTAAAGATATGCTAGAACAAGTAACAAAAGTCTTAGTCAGAGATGACCTTTCAAAGACTGCCATTAGAGGAAAAAGAGAGGAGGAGGCAGAGAGCACCATGAAGTAAGGGATAAAACAGCTAGAAGCTGAGGGGCCATTAATGGAGTCATGAAATTCTGGGATGTCTGAGAGTAACGCATCAAACTATTCATAAAATTGAAAGTGCTCTGGCGTGGAACATCTTATTACTTCTCAGTTGTAAAAAAGACTTTCAATGATGCAGTTTGTAACACGGTATCACTGCAGGATTATTGATAGCTGCCTTCGAGGAACAAAATAACAAAGTAACATTTTAGGAAAAAAACTCATAGTAGAAGCTCATAGAGCAAGTTTCTCCTGGCAGCAAATGTGAGAAAACAACCTATTGTACACAGCTCCTGGAACCTTGCCTGTTCTGGAAACTTTCCAGTGTGGTAACAATGACGTTTTAATGCTGTCTTTGTCTGCGCATTGGCATACATCTACAGATTGCTGACATTTTTCAATCTACTTGTTTGGCCTTCTGGGCAAGTTTAATATGCACTAACTGCATCAAAAAACTGATGATGCAGAATTTAAATGGTTGTAAATTGAATTTTTGATCTTCGTCCTCGATTAGTCATTGTATTATGTGTGCAGTCAGATGGCAACTTTGTGGTCAGGCTATTTAACATAAGAAAATTTCTGATCCCTGTGAGCTGGAGGCACCAAAGGAAGGCAAGAATGCTCCAGACAATTACTAGAATTATTTGAAAGTATGTCAATCAACGCTGTGTTGTTACATCTCCTACAAATTTGGATCGACGGGAGCTTATTAATAGTTAAAAAGAAGTTAGATAATCGAGAAAGAAGTTTCAGGAGAATAAATCTTCTGGTGATACTGGTGTCACTTATTGTCTCTCTTTAAGGCTGAATGTTCATCTACAATGATATAATTCCTTTGCAGTTAGCAAAAGCGATCAACATAACGCACCTAATAGTCTATCCAATGGCTTCAATATGATTTCTCCTTCAAAAGTGAAAATCTTGCAACTACATACCATGAAATATCGTCAAATTGGTTGCCCTTTTGAAATCATTTTTAAATGCAAAATAGCATTTACATTGATCAGATCCTTTCATTATGTTATAATATCTTCAGTGCTTATTTGCAACAAAAATAAATCACAACAGATTGTTATTACCTGTTGCAAAATCAGTTGATAAAAGACTAGAAAGCCGTCTAAATTCTCCAGCACATTTTATCTCAGTATCCACAAACTGCATTGAGATGGGGGTAAGTTAAGACCCTGTTTACAGCAGTTAACCTCTGTCCCAAATTGGATGTCAGATGAGATTTATAATGCTGGGCCTTCATAACCAACCTTCATAAAAAAGTCTTTATAATACTGAAATTCCTCCATATGAGTCCTTTAGCTTGGCATCCATTTTATTTTCATGATTTCACCTCTGTGAGGTGTCTTCGGCCTTTGTTCTGCTGTGCTGGCCACACTTCCTAATTTCCTTGTTAAATTCCTCCATGACTTTCCAGCTCTTCTTACTTTTAAATTTCATCTTGCAAATGTAATTTTTCTACCTAGTTCCCATTTGCTTCCCTATTTTTTGGCATCTACTCAGGAGGGAAATTGCCATTCGTTCATCATATCATTTCCATTATTCACTAATTTTTGGAGGGAAATCTGTCATCCCAACCCAATCTGACCTGATAGCAGATGAAGTTCAATGCTGAGAAGTGTGAGATAATGCACAAGAACAAAGAGAGACTGTATGAAATAAACAGTAGCATTCAAAAGGATGTGCAGGGGCAGAGAGACATGGATATGTGTGTACATAAGTCACTAAAGGGAGCAAAATGACCAGGAGAGCTGTTAATAAAGCATGCAGTATTCTAGGCTTCATTAATAGGGCATACGGTATAAGATTAGGGAGGTTATGATACATCTGTGTAAGATATTGGTTCAACTTCAAATAGAGACTTGCGTACACTATGAGAAGGTTGTGGATGCATTGGTGAGAATGTAGAAGAACTTTGAGAATGGTTCCACAATAAAACATTTCAGTCATGAGGAAAGATTGGAGAAGGTGGAACGGTTTGCCATTGGAGATGTAGGCGTTTTCAAAATCGTGAGGGCCTGGATAGAGTGTATAAGAGACCCTTTCTTCCCTGACTTGTAAAAGGTTCAAGAACAGTGGCACAGTTTTAAAGTGTTTCACAAAATAAGCAAATGCAAGGTGAGAAAATTCTTTTTGACACTGTGAGAATTAAGGGTCCCGAATGCACTATCTGGAAGTATAGTGATGGCAAGTTCAACTGAGGCATTCAAGTGGGCATTCTGTGATTACATAAATGGAAACAATGTGCAAGGTTATGGAGAGACAGTAAGACATTGGCTCTAAGTTATTATTCGCTGAAAGTGGGTGCAGAAATGACAAGCTGAATGGCCTCCTTCTGCACTGCAAGAATTCTGTGACACATATGATCCCAAACCCACAGCAATGTACTTAACTGTTAAATATTCTCTGAAATGGTTGAGCAAGCGATGGAGAGTTATACGTGGGCTCCGCGTAAGTATGGACAGCAAATGCTGGCTTTGCCGGCAATGCTTACTTCTTATGAAAGAGTAAAGAAAATAAATTTTCTACCCAGGAAAATTGGCAACTGAACAAAAAAAGAGAAATGACAGTAGAAGATTGAATGTCATCCACTGTGAAAACATCATCCATGTGAATTATGGCTGGTGTCAATTGACCAGTGAATGTGGTAAAGGTTTATGAAATTAATTTACATGATGGAATTAGAGGTATTACAGAGTTAAGGGGCATAAGAGTCAAATGTTGAAGTTTGGTTGTCAGATAAATCTATGTCTCTGCAAGAAAGTTTCATTATTGAGGATTAGTCCTTTTTTTGTGTTGGTAATTTCCAATTGCCTGTCATTGTTTGAGAACAGGAGGCAATTTTAACAAGGCGCAAGGCAGCATTTATCACTCACCCATCTTTCTAACCATTATTTGATTTACATGTCTGCACACTGCAAAAAAAATACTGTCAATGGGCAGACATTTGAATTTTCCAAACCACAGCTGCTTCTGAAGACTGCTTATTTAAATTCTCACACAAAATTCAAAAGTGTTTTATGCAGAAAAATTATTTTAATCAGTTCAGAAAGAGAAATCTGTGAGGTTGTATATCTCAGTTTTGAACTGAAATTAAGCACGCTCCAGGCATATGTTGAACAGAGAACATACAAAAGAACAGCACAGTACAGGCCCCTCGGCCCACGATGTTGTGCCATGGAATAATCCTAATCCAAAAATAAAGTAACCTAACCTACATTCCCCTCAATTCACTGCTGTCCATGTGCATGTCCAGCAATCGCTTAAATGTCACTAATGACTCCGCTTCCATGACTACCACCGGCAAAGTATTCCATGCGCTCACAACTCTCTGGGTGAAGAACCTCCCTCTGATATCTCCTCTATACCTTCCTCCTAATGCCTTAAAACTATGACCCCTCATGGCAGTCAATCCTGCCCTGGGGAAAGGTCTCTGGCTATCGACTCTATCCATGCCTCTCATTACCTTGTACACCTCGATCAGGTCCCCTCTCTTCCTCCTTCTCTCCAGACAGAAAAGTCCGAGCTCAGCCAACCCCTCCTCGTAAGACAAGCCCTCCAGTCCAGGCAGCATCCTGGTAAACCTCCTTTGCACCCTCTCCAAAGCCTCCACATCTTTCCTATAATAGGGCGACCAGAACTGGGCGCAATATTCCAAGTGTGGTCTCACCAGGGTTTTGTAGAACTGCAGTATAACCTCGCGGCTCTTAAGCTCGATCCCCCCCGCTAATGAAAGCCAAAACACCATATGCTTTCTTAACAACCTTATCCACTTGGGTGGCAACTTTGAGGGAGCTATGCACTTGAACACCAAGATCCCGCTGTTCCTCCACACTGCCGAGAATCCTGCCTTTAATCCTATATTCAACATTTAAGTTTGACCATCTAAAATGCATCACTTCGCATTTATCCAGGTTGAACTTCATCTGCCATTTCTCAGCCCAGCTCTGCACACTGTCATTGTCTTGCTGAAGCCTGCAATAGCCTTCGATACTATCAATGGCACCTCCAACCTTTGTGTCATCAGCAAACATACTAACCCACCCCTCAACCTCTTCATCCAAGTCATTTATAAAAGCGACAAAGAGCAGAGGCCCAAGAACAGAGCCCTGCGGGACACCACTCAGCACTGACCTCCAGGCAGAATACTTATCATCTACAACCACTCTCTGCCTCCTGTCAGCCAACCAATTCTGAAACCAGACAGCCAAGATTTGTAAGGCATGACCTGTCCCTCACAAATCCATGCTGATTCCCTTTAATCATGCTATGCTTTTCCAAATAGTCATAAATCCTATCCCTCAGAATTCTTTCCAAAACCTTGCTGACCACAGATGTAAGACTGACTGGTCTGTAATTTCCAGGGATTTCCCTATTCCCTTTCTTGAAAAGAGGAACAACATTTGCCTCCCTCCAATCTTCTGGTTCAACTCCCGTGGAGAGTGAGGAAGCAAAGATCTTCGCCAGCAGCTCTGCAACCTCCTTTCTCACTTCCCGGGGCAACCGAGGATAATCTGGTCTGGCCCTGGGGACTTATCAATCTTAAAGTTTGCCAAAATTTCCAGCACGTCAACTTCCTCAACCTTGATCTGTTCAAGCCTGTTTTCCTGTTCCTCAAAGTTCTCATTCACAACAAGGTCCCTTTCCTTCGTGAAAACCATAGCAAAAAACTCATTTAGGGCTTCCCCTATCTGCTCAGACTCCACACACAAGTTCCCTACGCTATCCCTGATCGGCCCTACCTTCTCCCTGATCATTCTCTTATTCCTCACGTATGAGTAAAATGGCACGGGTTCTCCCTAATCCTTCCTGCCAAGCCTTTTTCATGCTTCTCCTGGCTCTCCTCAGTCCACTTTTGAACTCCTTCCGAGCAAGCCTATAATCCTCTAAAGCTGTGCTAGACCCATGCTTCCTCCACCTTACGTAAGCTGCCTTTTTCTTTTTGACGAGAAGCACCTCTGTTCCCGTCATCCAAGGCTCCTTAATCTTACCCCTTCTTACCTGTCTCAGAGGAACAAATTTATGCAACGCTCGCAACAACTGCTCCTTCAACAGCCTCCACATGTCTGTTGTGCCCTTTCTGTGGAACAATTGCTCCCAATCTGTACTTCCCAACTCCTGCCTGATAGCGTCATAGTTTTCTTTTCCCCAGTTAAATATCTTCCCCTGGTAACTGCTCCTTTCACTTTCCATGGCTATGGTAAATGTGAGGCTGTTGTGGTCACTGTCGCCAAAGTGTTCTCCCATCACAAGATCTGACACCTGTCCTGGTTCATTGCCGAGCACCATATCCAAAATGGCCTCCCCCCTCGTCGGCCTGCCCACACACTGAGTAAGGAAACCCTCCTGAACACACCTGACAAAAACCGGTCCATCCAAACCATCTGCACTAAAGAGGTTCCAATCAATATTGGGAAATTTGAAGTCACCCATAACAACAACACTGCTACGTTTGCAATCGTTTTCAACAATCTGCCGGCCTATGAGTTCTTCGATCTCCCTACTGCTGTTTGGGGGTCTCTAGAAAACCCCCAATGAGGTGATTGCTCCCTTGCTGTTCCTAACTTCCATCCATACTAACTCCGTCGACAAACCTTCCTCGGCAACCTCAGCCCATACCACCTCAGTAGACGAGTCCTCATCAAAAGTTCTTTCACCCACCGTTATACTGTCCTTGACTAACAAAGCCACACCTCCCCCTCTTTTACCACCTTCCCTGACCTTAATGAAAGATCTAAACCCTGGAACCTGCAACATCCATTCCTGACCCTGCTCTATCCTTGTCTCCAAAATGGCCACAACATCGAAGCCCCAGGTACCTATCCAAGCTGCAAGCTCACCTACCTTATTCCAGATACTCCTGGCGTTAAAGTAGACACACTTCAACCCAGCTTGCTGTCTGCCAGCACACTCCTGTGACAGTGAGGTCCTGTCCATGTCCTCCCTACGCTCATCCTCCTGTGTACTAGGACTACACTTCAGTTTCCCATCCCACTTCTGAGCTAGTTTAAATCCACCCGAATAGCACTAGCTTATTTCTCACCCAGGATATTAGTGCCCCTCTGGTTCAAGTGGAGACTGTCCTGTTTGTAGAGGTCCCACCTTCCCCAGAATGAGCCCCAAGTGTCCATGTGCCTGAAGCCCTCCCTCCTGCACCATCCCTGCAGCCACGTGTTCAGCTGAAATCTCTCCCTGTTCTTTGCCTCGCTATCACGTGGCACGGGTAATAAACCAGAGATAACCACTCTGTTTGTTCTAGCCCTCAGCTTCCACCCTAGCTCCCTGAAATCCTGCCTGACATCCCTATCCCTCTTTCTACCTATGTCGTTGGTGCCTATGTAGACCACGACTTGGGGCTCATCACCCTCTCCCTTCAGGACCCCAAAGACACGATCCGAGATATCATGGACGCTGGCACCTGGGAAGCAACACACCAACCGTGAGTCTCTTTCATTCCCAGCAAAACTTCTATCAGTCTCTCTAATGTTTGAGTCCCCAATGACTATCACTCTCTTCCTATCCCCCCTTCACTTCTCTGCAAGAGGGGCAGACTCTGTGCCAGAGACCTGCACCCTACTGCATGCCCCTGGTAAGCCATCCACCCCAACAGTATCCAAAACAGTATACTTGTTTTTCAGGGGAATTACCACAGGGGATCCCTGCACTGACTGCTTTTTCCCCCTTCTGACAGTTACCCAGCTTTCTTCATGCTTAGGAGTAACTACTTCCCTGTAACTCTTGTCTATCACTGACTCTGCCTCCTGAATGACCCGAAGTTCATCCAGCCCCCGCTCCAGTTCCCTAACGAGGTCTTGGAGGAGCAAAAGCTGGGTGCACTTACAACAGACGTATTTGGATGGGACACTAATGGCGTCCCTCACCTCATACATTATGCAGGAGGAACATTCCTCTACCTGCACTGCCACCCCTGCTAACCCCCTTAACAGAAGGTAAAAAAAAAGAGAAGCTTACCTTGATTTGTCCCTGGTGTATAAAGCTTGAGGAGGTGAATGGGTAGGGTCTCGAGTTTACACAACGATCACTTATATAGCTGAGGGATGAAAAAAAAGTCCCTCCCTTCCCAGAAACCTCTGCTCCGAGGTGCTGCTGCTGCACAAAGAAATGGAAGGCTCTGATGCTCGAGGTAAGCTTTTTAAAGATTTAAAATCTCTGACTCACCGGCTTCCCGACAGGCCCCTGGTCCAAGCTCCCGCTCGCACTGCTGCTGCACAAAGAAATGGAAGGCTCCTTGTTTACCGAAAATTTTCATCATCAGTGGCCAAAAGACTCATTGATAATGAGGTGAACTATCGCTGTAAACCATAGGATAGGTTTTCACAAATCTATGTCTTTGACCTTCAAAGCTTACACCACATAAACAAAGGTATTGAATTTATTCTCCAATGTATCACTTTTATAACAAGACGCTGTATGTCAATCTGCCCAAGTCCCTTTAATTTTCCAGATAGTGCAATATCACCATAAAAGTTACCTTGGTAGATCCAGGGGAAATGCCACACTTGGAACAAGAGATCAAATGTGCAAAAGATGTGTCAAATAAAATCTAACTTCTAGAGTAACAATGTCATACATCATGGAAGCAGAACATAAGAACATAAGAACTAGGAACAGGAGTAGGCGATCTGGTCCCTCGAGCCTGCCCCATCATTTAATAAGACCATGGCTGATCTTTGAGACTCAGCTCTACTTAGGCGCCCGCTCACCATAACCCTTAATTCCTTCACTGTTCAAAAATTTATCTAGCCTTGCCTTAAAAACATTCAGCGAGGTAGCTTCAACTGCTTCATTGGGCAGGGTATTCCACAGATTCACAATCCTTTGGGTGAAGAAGTTCCTCCTGACTTCTGTCCTACAACTGCTTCCCTTTAGTCCTAGTTTCACCTGCCAGGGGAAACAACCTCCCTGCCTCCGCTGTATCTATTCCCTTCACAATCTTATATGTTTCTATAAGATCTCCCCTCATACTTCTGAATTCCAAGAAGCTTCAGTCCACTCATACATGCCAACCAAGTTTTCCAAACTAAACTAGCCCCACTTGTCTATGTTTAGCCCACATATGTGTAAACCTTTCTGATCCTTTCCTGTCCAAATGTCTTTTAAATATTGTAACTACCATTGCATCTACCATTTCCCCTGGCAGTTCATTCCATATATAAACCACTCTCTGGGTGAAAATGTTACCCCACAGAACCCTTTTCAATAATTTTCCTGTCACCTTAAAAATGTGCCCTCTAGTTTTGAACTACCCTACCTTGGGGAAAAGACCTTTGCTATTTACCTTACCCAACCTCCTCATGATTTTATAAATCTGTATAAGGTGACCCCTCAATCTCCAATGAAAAAGGTCAATCCCTCTCCTGATAACTCAAAGCCTCCAGTCCCAGCCACATCCTTATAAATCTTTTCTGAATCCTTTCAAGTTTAACAACAACTTTCTTACGCCAGGGAGACCAGAATTGAACACAGTATTTCAAAAGTAGCCTAACCAATGTCCTGAGATATTATGAATTGCAGATGCTGGAGAATCCGAGACTCTTCTTCCGCATTTCTGGAGAAGGGTCTCGGCCCAAAACATCAGCTTTCCTGCTCCTATGATGCTGCTTGGCTCGCTGTGTTCATCCAGCTCTACACCTTGTTGTAACCAAAGTCCTGCACAGTCACAACATGACACCCTAGCCCCTTTATTCAATACACTGGCCAATGAAAGCAAGCATGCCAAAGACCTTTTCACTATCCTGTCTACCTGTGATTCTACTTTCAAAAAACTATGTACCTGCACCCCTAGATCTTTGTTTGGACCTACCATTATAGCATATGAGCCTTTCACTGATCTGACTTACCAAACTGCAACACCTCACATTTATCTAAATTAAACTCCATCTGCTACTCCTTGACCCATTTGCCCATCAGATCAAAGCCCCATTGTCATCTGAGGTAAGCTTCTTCATTGTTCACTACACCATCAATTTTGGTGTCATCTGCAAAGTTACTAACCATTCCTGCAATAATCACAAGCAAACTATTTCTGTGAATGATGAAAAGCAGTGGAGCCGGCATTTCTTCTCTCTTCAACTCCTCAAATCCACCACATATGGAACCTTTGACAGTCTTTGACAAAGATTAATATGCCAGATATTCTGCAATCCTCTCCACACCATCTATCTTCGGCAAGCTTTCTGTGGTTGACCTTGATTTCAAGCCAGACATTCAGACCTCATGTAAAATGAGGCTAACTATCAGAATTTCTGCCTGGGTCAGCAATTGTTGGTAAATATAAAGGTGACAACATATTTGACTTGCTCAAATGTTGGAGATGTTGAAAAATGTTGCAGAGCGTCATTTCAAAGTTAAAATGTTGAAAATGCCTCAGTGTAATATAAGAAATGGTTAGCCTTTGGTGCACAGAAAGATCCCAAAAACACAAATTTGTTTATGGTCATGACATATATTCTAGTGACGCCAATTGTGGTAATTACTGATCAGAATGACAGTGAAGGTCAATAGAAAGTAACTATTTTAGGGAATGGGCAAATGAAAGATATGTTTTGGGATGAAGGAGATAAATTGCATTGTCTTTTCTGGTCATTTTTTTGATACTCATCTTTCAAATGAGGTATCAAACCAAGGCCCCATGTCCATGACCATTATCTATTGCTCAACAAACAGATTATATCCTCAGTGGTTGATGTATTATATCCCAATGAAAAAAACAATAACTAAATGAAAATTAAGTCCTGATATCAACATGTACACAATTTTGTGAGTCATACATTCTGTACTCACACTCACTTTTGCAATCGTGATCTCACCAAATGTCACCATTTAATGTAAATTAGGATTGGTGATCGAATATTTGCTCAAAGAGCTAAGTTTTAACAGAGAGAAGTGGAAAGCTGAAGAAGTTTTGGAAGGGTATTTTTCAGAGCTTAACCCTTAAACAGTTGAAGGGTCAGTGGTTAATGATGGGTGAAGGAAATGGGCAATGCACAAGTGGCCATAGTTGGAGAGTTGAATGTAAGGATTTGAAGCAGATGGAGAGAGATGATTTGATTGATGAATTTCAGCAAAAAGATCAAATCTCTAAATGCAAGACATTAGTGGAGTGGGAAGCAGATTTGAAGTCAC
This sequence comes from Stegostoma tigrinum, assembly GCF_030684315.1. Lineage (NCBI taxonomy): Eukaryota > Metazoa > Chordata > Chondrichthyes > Orectolobiformes > Stegostomatidae > Stegostoma > Stegostoma tigrinum. Next base: position 172,196,106 of record NC_081354.1, read on the forward strand.
ACAAGTTACCCATTATAGCTCAGCATGGCGGCTTAGTAATTAGCACTGCTGCCTCACAGCACAAGGGACTGGGCTTTGATTCCAGCCCTGGGCGACTGTCTATGTGGAGTTTTGTACCTTCTCCCTGTGGCTGTGTGGGTTTCCATCGGGTGTTCTGGATTCCTCCCATAGTCCAAAGTTGTGCAAGTTAGGTGGATTGGCTGTGCAAAGTTATCCACAATGTCCAGGGATGTGTAGGTTAGGTATATCAGCTTTGGGAAATGCAGGGTTACAGGGAAAGGACAGGGGATTGATCTTTGGAGGGTTAGTGTGGACTCCTTGGGCTGAATGGCCTGTTTCCAGACTGTGGCGATTTTATTCAATAAAGAAGTAGCGGTTTGTAGAGGTTGCAGGGATGAGGAATGGTGGATATGATTTGCAATTTAGAACACAGAACCAAGTAACATCCAATTCAAAGTCAATACAGTGTAGAAATGGAGGAACACAGCAGGTCAGGCAGAATCAGAGGGGCAGGAAAGTCAATGTTTCGGGTCGGGACCTTTCATCACGAGCCTGGATGGGGAAAGAGTGAATCTTCTCCTTGTTCTTTGTGCAAAGCACTGCAAGCATTCACAAACTTGCCAAAGAATTTAGGCCTGCACAAACCTATAGGAATTGAAGGTGGTGCAATTGGTTACAGTGTGGAAAATTATCACCATCTCATCCGAACCGTGAATGTGCCATTGTAAAATTCCTCCCTGTCAAATGTGAAGGTGTATATCATTGGTACTGCCTGAAAACTCTTAGTATTATTGACCTTACAATAAGCAAAATTAATTAAGGGGAACTTAATTAAGCAGAATTACTTAAGAGAACTGGTAGATAGGCTGCATTTGAATTTTCAGACGGCAATTGATAAGGCACCACATGAAAGGTTATTGTACAAAGTGGGGAAAGGTAAAGTGCGGACTGGAACCAATGTCCTTCGGGGTGCTTTTGCTAATGCTGTGGAGGAGGGTTTAAACTAATGTGGCAGGGGGATGGGAACCAAATATTGGACAGAAAAGAGGTAGCAACGAAAGCCTGTAGGGAACTAGATAATGGAGTCAGTGTGACTAAAGGGAATAATAGTCGGGGAGCAGATGATGAACACAAAGGGACAAGTAGTCTGAGGTGCATTTGTTTTAATGCGAGAAGTGTAGTGGACAAGGCAGATGAATTTAGGGCTTGGATCGGTACCTGGAGGTATGATGTTATTGCTATTACTGAGACTCGGTTGAGGGAAGGGCATGATTGGCAACTAGTTGTCCCAGGATATTGACGCTTCAGGCAGGATAGAGAGGGAGGTAAAAGGGGTGGAGGAGTTGCAGTAATGGTCAAAGACGATATCACAGCCGCACTGAAGGAGGGCCCCATGGAGGACTCAAGCAAAGAGGCAATATGGGTAGAACTCAGAAAGAGGAAGGATGCAGCAACAATGTTGGGGCTGTACTACAGTCCTCCCAGCAGTGAGCATGAGATAGAGGTACAAATATGTAAACAGATAATGGAAAGGTGTAGGAGAAACAGGGTGGTGGTGATGGGAGATTTTAATTTTCCCAACATTGACTGGGATTCAATCAGTGTTAGGGGTCAAGACAGAACGGAATTTGTAAGGTGTGTTCAGGAGGGTTTTCGAGAGCAGTATGTATGTAGTCCAACTCGGGAAGGGGCCATACTGGACCTGGTGTTGGGGAATGAACCCGGCGAGGTGGTTGATATTACAGTAGGGGACTACTTTGGAAATAGCGACCACAATTCTATAAGTTTTACAATACTATGGACAAGGATAGGAGTGGTCCGAAAGGAAGAGTTCTAAACTGGGAGAAGGCCGATTATACCAAGATTCGGCAGGATCTGAGAAATGTAGATTGGGAGAAACTGTTTGAAGGTAAATCCACATTTGATATGTGGGAGGCTTTTAAGGAGAAGTTGATTAGCATGCAGGAGAGACATGTTCCTGTGAAAATGAGGAATAGAAAAGGCAAGATTAGGGAACCATGGATGACAGGTGAAATTGTGAGACTAGCCAAGAGAAAAAAGGGAGCATACATGATGTCTAGGTGACTGAAGACAGACAAAGCTTTGCAAGAATATCGAGAATGTAGAGCGAATCTGAAACAAGGCATTAAGAGGGCTAAGAGAGGACATGAGATGTTGCTGGCAAACATGGTTAAGGAAAATCCCAAAGCCTTTTATTCACATATAAAGAGCAAGAGGGTAACTAGAGAAAGGATTGGCCCACTTAAGGACAAAGAAGGAAAGTTATGCGCTGGTTCAGAGACAATGGGTGACATTCTTAATGAGTACTTTGCGTTGGTATTCACCAAGGAGAGGGACATGACAGATGTTGAGGTTATGGATAGATGTTTGTTTACTCTAGGTCAAGTTGACATCAGGAAGGAGGAAGTGTTAGGTATCCTAAAAGACATTAAGGTGGACAAGTCCCCAGGTCCGGATGGGATCTATCCCAGGTTTCTGAGGGAAGCGAGAGAGGAAATAGCCGGGGCCTTAACAGATATCTTTGCAGCGTCCTTAGACACGGGTGAGAGCCCAGAGGACTGGAGACTTGCTAATGTTGTCCCCTTGTTTAAAAAGGACCGCAAGGATAATCCAGGTAATTATCGACCGGTGAGCCTGACGTCAGTGGTAGGGAAGCTACTGGAGAAGATATTGAGCGATAGGATCATTTCCCATTTGGAAGAAAATGAGCTTATCAGTGATAGGCAACATGGTTTTGTGCAGGGAAGGTCATGTCTTACCAACTTAATAGAATTCTTTGAGGACGTGACAAAGTTGATTGATGAAGGAAAGGCTGTAGATGTCATATACATGGACTTCAGTAAGGTGTTTGATAAGGTTCCCCATGGCAGGCTAATGGAGAAAGTGAAGTCACATGGGGTCCAGGGTGTGCTAGCTAGATGGATAAAAAACAGGCTAGGCAACAGGAGACAGAGGGTAGTAGTAGAAGGGAGTTTCTCAAAATGGAGACTTGTGACCAGTGGTGTTCCAGAGGGATCTGTGCTGGGACCACCGTTGTTTGTGATATATGTAAATGATCTGGAGGAAGGTGTAGGTGGTCTGATCAGCAAGTTTGCTGATGACATTAAGATTGGTGGAGTAGCTGATAATGACGGGGACTGTCAGAGATTACAGCAGAATATAAATAGACTGGAGAGTTCGGCAGATAAATGGCAGATGGAGTTCAATCCAGGCAAATGTGAGGTGATGCATTTTGGAAGATCAAGTTCAAGGGCTAACTGTACAGTAAATGGAAAAGTCCTGGGGAAAATAGATGAACAGAGAGATCTGGGTGTTCAGGTCCCTGAAGGTGACAATGCAGGTCAACAGAGTGGCCAAAAAGGCATATGGCATGCTTTCCTTCATCGGACGGGGTATTGAGTACAAAAGTTGGCAGGTCATGTTGCAGTTGCATAGGACTTTGGTTCGGCCACATTTGGAGTACTGTGTGCAGTTCTGGTTGCCACATTACCAAAAGGATGTGGATGCTTTGGAGATGTTACAGAGGAGGTTCACCAGGATGTTGCCTGGTATGGAGGGTGCTAGCTATGAAGAGAGGTTGAGTAGATTAGGATTATTTTCATTAGAAAGATGGAGATTGAGGGGGGACCTGATTGAGATCTACAAAATCATGAGGGGTATAGACAGGGTGGATAGCAAAAAGCTTTTTCCCAGAGTGGGGGATTCAATTACTCGGGGTCATGAGTTCAAAGTGAGAGGAGGAAAGTTTAAGGGAGATAGGCGTGGAAAGTTCTTTACACAGCGGGTGGTAGGTGCCTGGAACGCGTTGCCAGCGGAGGTGGTAGAGGCAGACACGATAGTGCCTTTTAAGATGTATCTGGACAGGTACATGGATGGGCAGGGAGCAAATGGACACACACCATTAGAATATAGATGACAGGTTAGACAGAGGATCTCGATCGGCGCAGGCTTGGAGGGCCGAAGGGCCTGTTCCTGTGCTGTAGGTTTCTTTGTTCTTTGTTCTTTGTCACCATAGAGATACCAGAACATAGGGCTGCTCTCTCATAGCAGAGAGATGACTGGTTGTAATTTAATCTGAGGATCACCATACCTCACGCAAAAGGAGAAGTTGAGAAGAGTGAACTTCATGATAACATCAGCTGGTGTGGGGATTGAACATTACTCTGCAAAGTAGGACTTCATGTAATTGGCAGTAATGTATTTGCAAAGTTAACACACAAGGCTGAAAGTAGGGATTAATAGATCTTTAAAATATGGAGCTGGAGGAGCACAGCAGGTGAGGCAGCATCAGAGGAGTAGGAAAGTTACTATGTCAAATCATCCTGATGAAGGGTCCAGACCCGAAATGTCGACTTTCCTGCTCCTCTGACGCTGCCTGACCTGCCATACTCCTCCAGTTCCATATTTTATCGACTTTGACTTCCAGCATCTGCAGTTTTTATGATCTCCTATTCAGAGATCTTTTTCATGTTGGAGATGTGTAATTAGCGGAGTACCATAAGGGTGAAGCCTGGGTCCTCAATTATTTACTTTGACATTGACGGTTTGAATGAGGGAGCAGAGTGTAAAGTATCCAAATTTGCTGATAATACAAAAGTGGGAGGGCATGTTGTGATGAGGACATAAGGATTCTGCCAGAGGTTATAGTTTATTTAAAACAGTCAGCAAAAAATTGGCAATGGCATTTAGTGGAGGGAAATGTGAGGCTGTGCATTTTGGCAGGAAGCTTCAAGAGACAGATTATTTAAATGGAGATCGACTCCAATAAGAGTGTAGTTCAGGGGTATCCGGTTATTCTTGTGCATGAACTCAAATACTATTGCAGGTGCACTGAGCAATTAAAAAGGAAAATGGAATTTTGGTTCCTTTTTGCTCGGGGTTGGAACTTAAAAGCAGGGATATTTTACTGCAACTATACAGTGTGTTGGTGAGGTCTACGTGGAGAATGCTATACAGTTGTGATCCCCATATTTAAGAAAGGATATGCTGGCTTTGAAGGCTATTCAAAAGCCATTCACTAAGCTGATTCATGGAATGAAGGATTGATATGGAGGAGCGGTAGCGTCGACCAGGTAGTTGCCGGGAAGGTGAGTCACGGTTTTAAAAACTTAGCTCGTGAATAGGCGGAGCGTACGCTGAGCAGGAGCAGACACAGGACGGCTGAGTAAGTGAGGTCATATATTTGTGTGGTTGCGTTACCCGAAACACTACTCGGGTAGTGTCTCCCACCCATCCTCCTCCTCTAACCAAAACAAAAGGTTCTGTGCTCCAGATTGGTAAGGTATCTAGAATACACCTCCTCCCACCCACCCTCCTGCAAAAATTCCATCCCCTATTCCCAATTCCTCCGCCTCCGCCGCATCTGCTCCCACGATAAGACATTCCACTCCCGCACATCCCAGATGTCCAAGTTCTTCCAGGACCCCAACTTTCCCCCCACAGTGATCGAGAACGCCCTCGACCGTGTCTCCTGTATTTCCCGCAACATGTCCCTCACACCCCGCCCCCGCCACAACCGCCCTAAGAGGATCCCCCTCGTTCTTACACACCACCCCACCAACCTCCGGATACAACGCATCATCCTCCGACACATCCGCCATCTACAATCCGACCCCACCACCCAAGACATTTTTCCATCCCCACCCCTGTCTGCTTTCCGGAGAGACCACTCTCTCCGTGACTCCCTTGTTTGCTCCACACTGCCCTCCAACCCCGCCACACCCGCCCCCTTCCCCTGCAACCGCAGGAAATGCTACACTTGCCCCCACACCTCCCCCCTCACCCCTATCCCAGGCCCCAAGATGACATTCCACATTAAGCAGAGGTTCACCTGCACATCTGCCAATGTGGTATACTGCATCCACTGTACCCGGTGTGGCTTCCTCTACATTGGGGAAACCAAGCGGAGGCTTGGAGGCCGCTTTGCAGAACACCTCCACTCAGTTCGCAACAAACTACTGCACCTCCCAGTTGCTAACCATTTCCACTCCCCCTCCCATTCTTTAGATGACATGTCCATCATGGGCCTCCTGCAGTGCCACAATGATGCCACCCGAAGGTTGCAGGAACAGCAACTCATATTCCGCCTGGGAACCCTGCAGCCTAATGGTATCAATGTGGACTTCACCAGTTTCAAAATCTCCCCTTCCCCAACTGCATTCCTAAATCAGCCAAGTTCGTCCCCTCCCCCCACTGCACCACACAACCAGCCCAGCTCTTCCCCTCCACCCACTGCATCCCAAAACCAGTCCAACCTGTCTCTGCCTCCCTAACCTGTTCTTCCTCTCACCCATCCCTTCCTCCCACCCCAAGCCGCACCCCCATCTACCTACTAACCTCAACCCACCTCCTTGACCTGTCCGTCTTCCCTGGACTGACCTATCCCCTCCCTACCTCCCCACCTACACTCTCTCCACCTATCTTCTTTTCTCTCCATCTTTGGTCCGCCTCCCCCTCTCTCCCTATTTATTCCAGAACCCTCACCCCATCCCCCTCTCTGATGAAGGGTCTAGGCCCGAAACGTCAGCTTTTGTGTTCCTGAGATGCTGCTTGGCCTGCTGTGTTCATCCAGCCTCACATTTTGTTGTCTTAGTTTATTTTTTATTCTTTATTTTTCAACAGTCTCTTTGGGAATTTAGAATAATGGGAATGGAGGTCAGGGCAGTTGAAGGTTCCTCCTGCAGAATGTGGGAGACAAGGGTCACCACTCATGTCCCTGCTGACTACATCTGCGGGACGTGCACTCAACTCCAGCTCCTCGAAAACTGCATTAGGGAACTGGAGCTGGAGCTGGATGAACTTCGGATGATTCGGGAGGCAGAGGGAGTTATTGAGAGGAGTTACAGGGAGGTAGTCACTCCTCAGGTACAAGAAAAAGGTAGATAGGTTACAGTCAGAGGACGGAAAGGGAACCGGCAGGCAGTGCAGGGATGCCCTGTGGCCATTCCCCTCAACAATAAGTATACCATTTTGGATACTGTTGGGAGGGATGACTTACCAGGGGAAAGCAGTGGGGCACAGGTCTCTGGCACAGAGTCTGTCCCTGCTGCTCAGAAGGGAAGAGGGAAGAGGAGCAGAGCAGAAATCATTGGGGACTCCATAGTTAGGGGGACAGATAGGAGGTTCTGTGGGGACGAGAGAGACTCGCGGTTGGTGTGTTGCCTCCAAGGTGCCAGGGTTCGTGATGTCTCTGATCATGTTTTTGGGATCCTTAAGGGGGAGGGGGAGCAGCCCCAAGTCATGGTCCACATAGGCACCAGCGACATAGGTAGGAAGAAAGATGGGGATTTAAGGCAGACATTCAGGGAGCTAGGATGGAAGCTGAGAGGTGGGACGAACAGAGTTGTTGTCTCTGGTTCGTTGCCCGTGCCACGTGCTAGTGAGGCGAGGAATAGGGAGAGAGAGGAGTTGAACACATGGCTACAGGGATGACGCAGGAGGGAGGGTTTCGGATTCTTGGATAATTGGGGCTCTTTCTGGGGTAGGTGGGATCTCTACAAGCAGAACAGTCTTCACCTGAACCAGAGGGGTACCGATATCCTGGGGGGAAATTCGCTAAGGCTATTTGGGTGATTTTAAACTCATCCAGCAGAGGGATGGGAACCAAAATTGTAGTTCAAGTATAGAAAAGATTGAGAATAGGGAGGTCCGAAATAAAGTTTCAGGGATGAAGGGTCCAGGCCTGAAACATCAGCTTTTGTGCTCCTGAGATGCTGCTTGGCCTGCTGTGTTCATCCAGCTCCATACTTTGTTATACTGGCAAGCAAGAAGTTGGTTTGAAGTGTGTCTACTTCAACACCAGGAGCATCCGGAATGAGGTGGTTGAACTTGCAGCATGGGTTGGTACCTGGGACTTCGATGTTGTGGCCATTTCGGAGACATGGACAGACAAGGGACAGGAATGGTTGTTGCAGGTTCTGGGATTTAGATGTTTCAGTAAGAACAGAGAAGATGGTAAAAGGGGCGGAGGTGTGGCATTGTTGGTCAAGGGCAGTATTACAGTTGCAGAAAGGATGTTTGGGAACTCATCAACTGAGGTAGTATGGGCTGAAGTTAGAAACAGGAAAGGAGAGGTCACCCTTTTGGGAGTTTTCTATAGGCCTCCGAATAGTCCCAGATATGTAGAGGAAAGAATAGCAAAGATGATTATCGATTGGAGTGAGAGAGACAGGGTAGTTGCCATGGGGGACTTCAACTTTCCAAATATTGACTGGGAACACTATAGTTCGAGTACTATAGATGGGTCAGTTTTTGTCCAGTGTGTGCAGGAGGGCTTCCTGACACAGTATGTAGATAGGCCAACAAGGGGCAAAGCCACATTAGATTTGGTAATGGGTAATGAGCCCGGCCAGAAGTTAGATTTGGAAGTAGGTGAGCACTTTGGTGATAGCGATCACAATTCTATTATGTTTACTTTAATGATGGAAAGGTATAGGTGTATACCACTGGACAAGAATTATAGCTAGGGGAAAGGCAATTACAATGAGATTAGGCAAGATTTAAGGAGCATAGGACGGGGAAGGAAACTGCAGGGGAAGGGCACATTAGAAATGTGGAGCTTATTCAAGAAATAGCTCCAGTGTGTCCTAGATAAGTATGTACCTGTCAGGCAGGGAGGAAGCTGTAGAGCACGGGAGCCGTGGTTTACGAAGGAAGTGGAATCTCTGGTCAAGAGGAAGAAGAAGGCTTATGTTAGGATGAGATGTGAAGGCTCAGTTAGGGCGCTTGAGGGTTACAAGGTAGGCAGGAAAGACCTAAAGAGAGAGCTCAGAAGAGCCAGGAGGAGACATGACAAGTTGTTGGTGGATAGGATCAGGGTAAACCCTAAGGTTTTCTATAGGTATTTAAGGAATAAAAGAATGACGAGAGTAAGATTACGGCCAATCAAGGATAGTAGTGGTAAGTTGTGTGGAGTCAGAGGAGATAGGGGAAGCACAAAATGAATACTTTTCAACAGTATTCACTCTAGAAAACGACAATGTTGTCGAGGAGAATACTGAGATACAGGCTACTAGACTAGGTGGGATTGAGGTTCACAAGGAAGAGGTATTAGAAATCCTTCAGAATGTGAAGATAGATAAGTCCCCTGGGCCAGATGGGATTTATCCTAGGATCCTCTGGGAAGCCAGGGAGGAGATTGCCGAGCATTTGGCATTGATCTTTAAATCATCATTGTCTATAGGAATAGTGCCAGAAGGCTGGAGGATCGCAAATGTGGTTCCCCTGTTCAAGAAGGGGAGTAGAGACAACCCTGGTAATTATAGACCAGTGAGCCTTAATTCAGTAGTTGGTAAAATGTTGGAAAAGGTTATAAGAGATAGGATTTATAATCATCTAGAAAAGAATAATTTGATTAGAGATAGTCAGCACAGTTTTGTGAAGGGTAGGTCGTGCCTCACAAACCTTATTGAGTTCTTTGAGAAGGTGACCGACAGGTAGATGAGAGTAAACCGGTTGATGTGGTGTATATGGATTTCAGCAAGGCTTTCAACAGGTTCCCCACAGTAGGCTATTGTGCCAAATGTGGAGGAATGGGATTGTGGGAGATATCGCAGTTTGGATCGGAAATTGGCTTGCTGAAAGAAGACAGAGGGTGGTGGTTGATGGGAAATGTTCATCCTGGAGACCAGTTACTAGTGGTGTACCACAAGGGTCGGTGTTGAGTCCACTGCTGTTTGTCATTTTTATAAATGACCTGGATGAGGGCGTAGTAGGATGGGTTAGTAAATTTACAGACAACACTAGGGTCGGTGGAGTTGTGGATAGTGACGAAGGATGTTGTAGGTTACAGAGAGACATAGATACGCTGCAGAGCTGGGCTGAGAGGTGGCAAATGGAGTTTAATGCAGACAAATGTGGAGTGATGCACATTGGTAGGAGTAACCAGAATGCAAAGTACTGGGCTGATGGTAAGATTCTTGGTGGGGTAGATGAGCAGAGAGATCTCAGTGTCCATGTACACAGATCCTTGAAAGTTGCCACGCAGGTTGACAGGGTTTTTAAGAAGGCATACAGTGTTTTAGCTTTTATTAATAGAGGGATCGAGTTCCGGAACCAAGAGGTTTTGCTGCAGCTGTACAAAACTCTGGTGCAGCTGCACTTGGAGTATTGCATACAGTTCTGGTCACCGCATTATAAGAAGGATGTGGAAGCTTTGGAAAGTGTGCAGAGGAGATTTACTAGGATGTTGCCTGGTATGGAGGAAAGGTCTTACGAGGAAAGGCTGAGGGACTTGAGGCTGTTTTCATTCGAGAGAAGAAGGTTGAGAGGTGACTTAATTGAGACATATAAGATAATCAGAGGGTTAGATAGGGTGGATCGGGAGAGACTTTTTCCTGGGATGGTGATGGCGAGCACGAGGGGGCATAGCTTTAAATTGAGGGGTGAAAGATATAGGACAGATGTCAGAGGTAGTTTCTTTACTCAGATAGTAGTAAGGGTATGGAATGCTTTGCCTGCAACGGTAGTAGATTCGCCAACTTTAAGTACTTTTCAGTCGTAATTGGACAAGCATATGGACGTACATGGAATAGTGTAGGTTAGATGGGCTTCAGATCGGTATGGCAAGTCAGCACAACATCGAGGGCCAAAGGGCCTATACTGTGCTGTAATGTTCTATGTTTTATGTTCTATGATAGATCAAAAGCACTCAACACCTTAGGCCTCTATTCTTTCGAACTTAGGAAAAAATGGTTATCTCATTGAAATGCACAAGATTATGTGAGGGCTTGACAGAGTAGATATTGAGAAGATGGAAACCAAAAGAACTGCAGATGCTGTAAATCAGGAACAAAAACAAAGTTGCTGGAAAAGCTCAGAAGGTCTAGCAGAATCTGTGGAGGAGAAAACAGAGTTAATGTTTCAGATCCAGTGACCCTTCCTCAGAACTTTGAGAAGATGGAGACCAGACCAAACCCCCTTAAAATATATTAAGAAGATAGCCTTGAACATTATTTTTTCTAATTTTAAAGTTAAGATTAAGGCATTGTGTTCCAGATGCAAATCGATTTGCCAAACTATTCGACTTTCAGCAAAACACACTTTAGTTTGACAAATAAAATAATAACAAAAATGAAAGAATTAACTCATCTGTAACTCTAATGAAATGTTTAACAAAATAATAGAAATCTTAACTACTACTAATTAAGTATTCCAAAATAGTAACATCCCATAAACATATCCTCGACAAAGGCAAATTCAGTAAAATAGATGATCTCACATGCAATTCTAGCAGCAGGAAGAGAACCCCAGCTCTTAACTGTAACAGAGAAAGGAATAATAGCTTCAATATTCAGGTTCAAGAGCCCAGCAACTGTAGAAAGCCAAAACTATAAATCCTGGATCTGTGAAGCTTGACCCCAATCAGTCAGGCTCCTCCTATTGTTCCAACCTTTCTAAAAAAAAACAAGCCCTCACCAGCAGTTTCCTTTATTGGTTTTGAGCATACCACTCACCACCTCTGCCTCAACGTTTCTTCATTCAAGAAAAATCAGGACAAATCACATCTCTTCAAGCCATAGCATCATCACAATTATGAAAATTAATCACATTCGGAACATCCAAATTATGATCAGTTATAGATCATTCAATCCATCAAGCTTTCAAGAACATAGAACATAGAACAGTACAGCACAGTACAGGCCCTTTGGTCAATGATGTTGTGCCCACCTATTATCCTACTAAGATCAATCTACTCTGCTTACCCTACATTTTACTATCCTCCATGTGCCTATACAAGAGTCATTTAAGAGTCTCTAAAATATCTGAATCCACTTACAACTGCCGGAAATGCATTCCATGTATCCACCACCCTCTGTGTAAAGAACCTACCTCTGACATCTCTCCTATACCTTCCTCCAGTCACCTTAAAATTATGCTCCCTTGTAATAGTCATTCCCGCCCTGGGAAAAAAGTCTCTGAGTATCCACTCTATACTTCTCATCATTTTATAAACCTCTATCAAGTCACCTCTCATCCATCTTCGCTCCAATGAAAAAAGCCCTAGCTCCCTCAACCTTTTCTCATAGGATATGCTCTCCAGTCCAGGCAGCATCCTGGTAAATCTCCTCTGTACCCTCGCTAAGGCTTCTACATCTTTCCTGCAATGAGGCGACCAGAACTGAACACAATATTCCAAGTGTGGTCTAAGCAGAGTTTTATAGAGCTGCAGCATAGCTGCACAGCTCGTAAACTCAATTCCCCTTTCAATGAAAGCCAATACACCATACGCCTTCTTTATAACCCTATCATCTTGGGTAGCAACTTTGAGGGATCTATGGACGTGGACCCCAAGATTCCTTTGTTCCTCCACACTGCTGAGAATCCTGCCATTAACCCTGTATTCTGCATTCAAATTTGACTTTCCAAAATGAATTACTTCACACTTTTCTGGGTAGAATTCCATCTGCCACTTCTTTGCCCAGCTCTGCATCCTGTCAATGTCCCACTGCAACTTACAACTGCCTTCCATGCTGTCCACAACTCTACCAACCTTCGTGTCATTAGCAAACTTAGTAACCCAAACTTCCACTTTCTCATCCAAGTCATTTCTAAAGATCACAAAGAGTGGCAGAGCCAGAACAAATCCCTGCGGCACACCACTGGTCACTGAGCTTCAGGCTGAATACTTTCCATCTACCATCACCCTCTGTCTTCTATTGGATAGGCAGTTCTCTGTCATTTAGGATAATGGCTGATCTACATTTCCTCCTACTGATTGTAGTTAATGCTCTTACTTATCAAAATCTATCTGTCCCTGCTTTAAAAATACCTGAAGACTTTTTGAGGAAAAGAGAATTCAAAGATGTTATCATCCTCAGTAGGAAAGAAAATTCACATCTCTGTCTTAAAAGAGTGAAATCTATTTCTAAACAGTGACACATAGTTCTAGATTTTCTCACAACAGAAAACATCCACGAGGTGAGGCAAATGTAATTGTTCTTGACATCAAAACCACATTTGACCAAGAGTGTCCCAGCAAAACTAGAGTAATTGGGAATCAGAGGGCAAACTTTCTACTTTTTGGAGTCACACCTTGAGTGAAAGAAGGTGGTTGAAGCTGTTAGAGGTCTCCACTCCAGGATCTCAGAGGCGTAGTGAGACTCTGCTGAATTTCTCAGTAAGTCCCAACATTCTATCCCCTTCCCATGCAAGTGTAATTCTTTCTCCTTGCCATCCAAGGCCTCCAGCAGCTGCGAGAATAATTTGCTGTACTTCTTTCAGTTTTGAATACTGTACTCACTGCTCACAATGTCTTTTATATTGGGCAGACCTGATATGGATTGGGTGACTACTTTGTGGAAGATCTTCATTCAGGCTGCAATCATCATCCTGAGCCTCTGATTGTTTGACATTTTTATTCTAATTCTCAAGAGTCCAGTGAATCTGTGGAATACGTTACTACAAAGGGCTGAAGAAGCTGGGTCATTAAGTCTATTAAAGATTGAGATAGAGATGTTTTCAATTCATAAGGGAATCAAGGGTTATGGGGAAAAGGTAGGAAGGTGAAGTTAAGGATTATCAGATCAGCCAAGAACTCATTAAGTGAGGGAGTACGCTCAGTGGACTGGATGATCTAATTCTGCCCTTACATCTCATTTGGTCTGTGGTATCTGATACTTCTGATCTCAGGCTACTGAAGTAGTCTATTGAAGCTCAACACAAGCTTAAGGAACAGCACCTCATATTCTGGTTAAACACTTCACAAGTTTCTGTACTCAGCATTGAGTTAAACAATTTAAGACCATGAATTCTGTCTCCCATTCGCTTTCTTTTTGTTATGTGCCAGTCTGAATTGTGTTTTTCATCATTCTGTTTTTAGACAGATATATTCATTATTCTGCTATTATATTTTGTGCTTTGTTTCTTTATTACAACTGTTACCCTGGCAAAATGTCCTATGATACCCTTAGTCATTTAATGTCTCCTGGCTTCTATTTGCCCTCCCAGATATGTTTTTTAAGCCTTCCTCCTTCTAACAGAACATATCAGGGTGGATAGCAAAAAGCATTTTCCCAGAGTGGGGGACTCAATTACGAGGGGTCATGAGTTCAAAGTGAGAGGAGGAAAGTTCAAGGGAGATATGCGTGGAAAGTTCTTTACACAGAGGGTGGTGGGTGCGTGGAATGCGTTGCCAACGGAGGTGGCAGACACAGACACGTTAGTGTCTTTTAAGATATACTTGGACAGGTACATGGATGGGCAGGGAGCAAATGGACACAGACCGTTAGAAAATAGATGACAGGTCAGACAGAGGAACTTGATCAGCGCAGGCTTGGAGGGCCGAAGGGCCTGTTCCTGTGCTGTAGGCTTCTTTGTTCTTTGTTCTTTGTTCTTTGTTGACATCTGAAGAAGAGTCGTTCAACTCAAAATGTTAACTTCACAGTTTCCACAGATGCTGCCACCCATTGAGTATTCCCACCAGTTTTTGTTTTAATTCCAGCCGAGATTGTGCTCAAATCACTGTTGTGAAACTTGAGCCCACAATGTTCTGACACTGAGGTTAAAGTGCTACTGTACAGAATAGTATTTAATTTTTCTGTTTTAATATGGGTTATCTATGCTTGTTCTGTATCAATATTTTGACAACAAAATTAGAAGCAGTCACATTACAACTACCTGAGATAATGGGAACTGCAGATGCTGGAGGATTCCAAGATAATAAAATGTGAGGCTGGATGAACACAGCAGGCCAAGCAGCATCTCAGGAGCACAAAAGCTGACGTTTCGGGCCTGGACCCTTCATCAGAGAGGGGGATGGGGAGAGAGAACTGGAATAAATAGGGAGAGAGGGGGAGGCGGACTGAAGATGGAGAGTAAAGAAGATAGGTGGAGAGAGTATAGGTGGGGAGGTAGGGAGGGGATAGGTCAGTCCAGGGAAGACGGACAGGTCAAGGAGGTGGGATGAGGTTAGTAGGTAGATGGAGGTGCGGCTTGGGGTGGGAGGAAGGGATGGGTGAGAGGAAGAACCGGTTAGGGAGGCAGAGACAGGTGGGGCCTGGGATAGGGGTGAGGGAGGAGGTGTGGGGGCAAGTGTAGCATTTCCTGCGGTTGCAGGGGTAGGTGCCGGGTGTGGTATCAATGTGGACTTCACCAGTTTCAAAATCTCCCCTTCACCTACTGCATCCCTAAACCAGCCCAGTTCGTCCCCTCCCCCCACTGCACCACACAACCAGCCCAGCTCTTCCCCCCCCACCCTCTGCATCCCAATACCAGTCCAACCTGTCTCTGCCTCCCTAACCGGTTCTTCCTCTCACCCATCCCTTCCTCCCACCCCAAGCCGCACCCCCATCTACCTACTAACCTCATCCCATCTCCTGGACCTGTCCGTCTTCCCTGGACTGACCTATCCCCTCCCTACCTCCCCACCTATACTCTCTCCACCTATCTTCTTTACTCTCCATCTTCGGTCCGCCTCCCCCTCTCTCCCTATTTATTCCAGTTCCCTCTCCCCATCCCCCTCTCTGATGAAGGGTCCAGGCCCGAAACGTCAGCTTTTGTGCTCCTGAGATGCTGCTTGGCCTGCTGTGTTCATCCAGCCTCATATTTTATTACATTACAAGTACCTCTTAACTTTGCAAAGTTGTTTTTAATATTCATGGCAATCTCATTTTCAACTACATTAAAGTAGTTGTAACAATCTAAGTAGGAGGTCAAATAAATTAACTCATTAATGAATGTAAAATCAGTCATGTCCAACCATTTATGTCTCCAAAACAAATTAATACTTCGCCAATAGTCAAACTGCTTTGCGGAACACCTATGTTCTGTTTGCAACAAACAACTGCACCTCCCAGTCGCAAACCATTTCAACATCCCCTCTCACTCCTCAGATGACGTGTCCATTCTGGGCCTTCTGCAGTGCCACAACAATGCCACCCGAAGGTTGCAGGAACAGCACCTCATATTGCGCTTGGGAACCCTGCAGCCCAATGGTATCAATGTGGACTTCATATGCTTTAAAATCTCCACTCTACACCTGCATCCCAAAACCAGCTCAGCTTGTCCCCGCCTCCTTAACTTGTCTTTCCTCCCACCTATCCACTCCTCCACCTCAAGCCGCTCCCCCATCTCCTACCTACTAACCTCATCCCCCCCCTTGACCTGTCCATCCTCCCTGGACTGACCTACCCCCTCCCTAACTCCCCACCTCTCCTCACCTTTCCTGATTCCACCCCCACCTCTTTGACCTATCTGTCTCGTCTCCACACATTTGCTCCTTTATCCATCTTCTATCCACCTCGCCCTCTCTCCCTACGTATCTCAGAATCCCCTTCCCCTCCCCCATTTCTGAAGAAAGGTCTTGGCCCGAAACATCAACTTTCCTGTTCCTCTGATGCTGCTTGGCCTGCTGCATTCATCCAGCTTTAAACCTTGTTATCTCTTGTCAAAGAAGCATAGTATTTTCAGCAACCTGTGGGTACTGTTTATTAAATAACTTGCATCTAAACTTTCAGTGCTACCAATATCTTTACAGACGAGCATTTTGCTGTGGGATAGATATAAGTCTGGCCACTTTTTATTTTCATGGGCAATTTGTCCATTTCAGAAAACATCCTCAGATTCGTAGGATGGGATATTACAATTACAGATGAAAGGATTATTGATCACTGCACTCTGCTTATTCTAATTCCTGTTGCAGAGGGGTTTAATGTGGGCAATTGATTTTAAAATTCCATCATCTGATTTGGGACTTTCACAGACTGAAAAGACTGCTGTATCATCAGCATACCGCAGGATTTTATAGGTTCCGGTCTCCAACTTTTGCCCCTGGAAGTCTGATTAATTCTCTGAATATTTGCTCTTTGTACAGATTGAGCAATTTTGGCAATAATACAAATCCTTGTCATATTCGGCTGTTCACTTGAAGCACATTTTTTTGTCCATCTTCTACATTGATGCTTGCTGTTTTGGTCCAAATATAGATTCTGGAGAAATCTTATGTCTGGATACATTTCAGCAAATAATAAAAAATTATGGTAAAATAACACAACATAATATCAGGTCTTTTTCTCAGACCCATATATTTCAAAATCAGTTAAGAATGACTATGGTTCTACAATCTAACCCATAAGGGATTTCTTAATTCTGATAAAATCATGAACACATTTACGATATTTTGCTACAACAGTGAACAAAGAAAATTCCTAAATTTCTTATAGCTCTTTTTAACCAATTAAGATACTTTGCATACCTTGAACATTCTTTATGATTATTACGACCAACTTTTCCTCTCCTCCACGATGTCCATTTGGTGTTAATGCATGGTTCAGAGGGCCCTGTTCCCTCCTAGTTGTAAAAGATACCATTGTATTTTGACCAATATTTATCTTTCAATCAACATTCCTTAAGCAGATTATCTGACCATTTATCTCATTGCTGTCCATGGAAACTTGCTGTGCGCAATTTGATTGCAATGTTCCCAACATTACAGTGGAGTCTGCACTTCTAACAAGATCTTTTTCAATTACTCATGTGAATAAGCATTCAATTATTACCTACATTAAAGGTGCATGATAATGGTTTTAAACCCATTCAAATTGAATGGTTTTGTCACATATCCTAGTTTATACCTACACTTAACAGAAGTTCGACAGCTGTATTTGCAAAAATAGTCAATCTCACATATCAATGGTTAGGAATTAATATCACAAGCTAAAAGTTCAACAGCTTTAATGCCTGAACTCTGCATAATCTAATACTTTGTCTCATCTGAGGCCATTTAACAGGGGAGTAAAAATTCACCTACCAATTCCCACTATTGTAGTTATTGCAACAAATCAAAGACTTCAAATGAAAACATTCTTTTATTACACCATGACAAAAGGAAAGAAGGAAAGAAGGAAGAAAGAATTGACATTTACATGAGGTCCTTTGTTTATCCCAAAATACTTCAAAAAAATACTTTTGAAGTGTTATCATCTTTGTTATGAAATTTAAGAACACATTTTCGTTATGCCTTGATAAACTTTAATAAAGTAGTAATTCGGTCTGTCTATTAAAGCTTTCCCCAGCTGTTCTATGTTTTGATTTTGACTGGTCTCATATTTATTGTTCCTTCCAAAATCAAGCATATGCCTAATAAAAAAACGGCAGATATTGTAAATCAGGAACAAAAACAGAAGTTGCTGGAAAAGCTCTGCAGGCCTGGCAGCATCTGTGAAGAAAAAAATCAGAGTTAACGTTTCAGGTCTGGTGACCCTTCGTCAGACCAAAAATATACCTTGTTAACAAAACATAAGAATTAACAATCACTTAAGATAACTGGATGAAAAGCTGTCAATATTAACGAACATTTCAATACAAGTGTGAAGCACTTCCACTTTTGTTTTTATGCAGTTATATGCCAAGCAGAGGTTACTTGCATTCTGACAGCAACATGATTTCAAAGGAATAACAAGTCACTGAGAAGCCTTCTGTCCTTCACATTCTAAGGAGATTGTTATTGATTGATTGACGAGTCACTAAAACTTCAGGAGATTCATCACCTACTACTACAAGCTGCTTCTCATCTGAAAGCCTTGAGGGATTTTGTCTGAAGCTGATAGGGTTAAGGTTAGTCCAGTAATTTATGTAATTCTAAGATTTTCATTCTTATACCACGTCACCAAAGAAATATATTTTGAAATATTTTAGCATCACTTCCACCACTTACATTAAACTTAAGTCATAATGTAAAGTATTTATAGTGCATAAATATTTTAATTAGGGGCTCTTCAGCTTAAGTCATAAATGCTTTCATATGCTGAGAGACTTTATGGTGAGCATTTAGAACTCCATTGCACTATCATGAAGGAAGGAGTGATATCACCATTGCACATTTCAATTTTTATTCCTCAAACAACATCATTAAAAATAGCAATATGATCATTATCATTTTACTGCTTGTGGGAGATTGCTGTGCACAAATAGGCTGCCACATTTCCTCATTCCAACAGTGATTGTATATTGTAAGTATTTAATTGTCTGTTAACTCCTCTGAGATGAGTTAAAGCTTTGAAAGGACTGAGCATAAAGGACCAGAGAGTGCCAAAAAAGGCTGTCAACCACACGGTGAGGGACAATCTTGAGACAGGCAAACAGTAGCACCTGGAAGAGCAGCTAAGTGCAGCATTTCAAAAGAGCTTTGAGTAGCACCTAGAATAACTAACAAGTCAAAGATATGGAGCGCAGACATTTCGAAAGAATTGAAGAACACAGTCACATCTCAAGAAAGCTCTGAGGTAATTGAGAGTGGTGCAGACAGAGGTAGACCTGCAGAAACAACACAGAGCAAGTGGGAAGATAAATATATTGGATTTGTAAAAAAAACGGTGATATTGCAGAAAAAATGCTAAGTTGATGATTAAGTATTATTAAGGACCATGCAGAAAGTGTTGAAATTTAGAGAAACGTGTTTTCTCAAAAACCTGCAGTTGACTTATTTGAGACTACAGAAGGAAGGAACTGAGAAGTTAATGATTGCATTACTTATTTCAATGTTGAGTGGTAAAGCTGATTGGATTCTACGGATTAAGCTCCTGTAGTAAGCAACATTTAATTTCGTAATTAAGACAATAAAGATGGCAGAGCAGTTGTTGTATTGTGATTATTTAGAGGAGACTTTAAACTAAACAGTGGGTGTGAGAGTACAAGCTTGTGTCAATTTAACAATAGAAAAACAGGAAATGAAGGCCAGAGAATGGCAAGTAGAAACAGAGAAAATAAACCGAAGAGTACAGCAGTAAAGACCAGATGTCACAAAGGTAACAAAAAGACGAGCTAAAGACTCTGTGATAATGGGAACTGCAGATGCTGGAGAACCCAAGATAACAAAGTGTGAAGCTGGATGAACACAGCAGGCCAAGCAGCATCTCAGGAGCACAAATGCTGACGTTTTGGGCCGAGACTCTTCATCAGAGAGGGGGATGGGGAGAGGGTTCTGGAATAAATAGGGAAAGAGAGGGAGGTGGACCGAAGATGGAGAGAAAAGAAGATAGGTGGGGAGGAGAGTATAGGTGGGGAGGTAGGGAGGGGATAGGTCAGTCCAGGGAAGACGGACAGGTCAAGGAGGCGGGATGAGGTAGTAGGTAGGAAATGGAGGTGCGGCTTGAGGTGGGAGGAAGGGATGGGTGAGAGGAAGAACAGGTTAGGGAAGCAGAGACAGGCTGGGCTGGTTTTGGGATGCAGTGGGGGGAGGGGAGATTTTGAAGCTTGTGAAGTCCACATTGATACCATTGCGTTGCAGGGTTACCAAGCCAAATATGAGTTGCTGTTCCTGCAACCTTCGGGTGGCATTATTGTGGCACTGCAGGAGGCCCATGATGGACATGTCATCTGAGGAATGGGTGGAGGAGTTAAAATGGTTCGCAACTGGGAGGTTCAGTTGTTTATTGCAAACTGAGCGGAGGTGTTCTGCAAAGCGGTCCCCAAGCCTCCGCTTGGTTTCTCCAATGTAGAGGAAGCCACACCGCGTACAATGGATACAGTATACCACATTGGCAGATATGCAGGTGAACATCTGCTTAATATGGAAAGTCATCTTAGGACCTGGGATGGGGTTCGACGGGAATCTCTTCCTCCATTACATTGATGACTGTATCGGTGCCGCCTCTTGCTCCCAAGAGGAGCTCGAACAGTTCAACCACTTCACCAACACCTTCCACCCCAACCTCAAGTTCACCTGGGCCATCTCCAACACATCCTTCACCTTCCTGGACCTCTCAGTCTCCATCTCAGGTTAGCAGCTGGAAACTGATGTCCATTTCAAGCCCACTGACTCCCACAGTTACCTAGAATACACCTCCTCCCACCCACCCTCCTGCAAAAATTCCATCCATCCCCTATTCCCAATTCCTCCACCTCCGCTGCAACTGCTCCCAGGATGAGGCATTCCACTCCCGCACATCCCAAATGTCCACGTTCTTCAAGGACCGCAACTTTCCCCCCGCAGTGGTCGAGAATGCCCTTGGCTGCGTCTCCCACACTTCCCGCAACACATCCCTCACACCCTGCC
This sequence comes from Stegostoma tigrinum, assembly GCF_030684315.1. Taxonomy (NCBI): domain Eukaryota; kingdom Metazoa; phylum Chordata; class Chondrichthyes; order Orectolobiformes; family Stegostomatidae; genus Stegostoma; species Stegostoma tigrinum. The sequence goes on from NC_081354.1 coordinate 172,217,119, forward strand.
CCCGCAACAACCGCCCCAAGAGGATCCCCTTCGTTCTCACATACCACCCCACCAACCTCTGGATACACAACGCATCATCCTCCGACACTTCCGCCATCTACTTTCCGACCTCACCACCCAGGCCATTTTTCCATCCCCACCCTTGTCTGCCTTCCAGAGAGGCCACTCTCTCCATGACCCTCTTATCTGCTCCACACTCCCCTCCAACCCCACCACACCCAGCACCGTCCCCTGCAACCGCAGGAAGTGCTACACCTGCCCCAACACCTCCTCCCTCACCCCCATCCCAGGCCCTAAGATGACTTTCCATATTAAGCAAATGTTCACCTGCACGTCTGCCAATGTGGTATACTGTATCCATTCCACCCAGTGTGGCTTCCTCTACATTGGGGAAACCAAGCGGAGGCTTGGGGACCGCTTTGCAGAACACCTCCGCTCAGTTTGCAATAAACAACTGAACCTCCCAGTTGCGAACCATTTTAACTCCTCCACCCATTCCTCAGATGAGATGTTCATCATGGGCCTCCTGCAGTGCCACAATGATGCCACCCGAAGGTTGCAGGAACAGCAACTCATATTCCGCTTGGGAACCCTGCAGCCCAATGGTATCAATGAGTACTTCACAAGCTTCAAAATCTCCCCTTCCCCCACTGCATCGCAAAACCAGCCCAGTTCTTCCCCTCCCCCCACTGCATCCCAAAACCAGCCCAGCCTGTCTCCGCTTCCCTAACCAGTGCTTCCTCTCACCCATCCCTTCCTTCCACCTCAAGCCGCACCTCCATTTCCTACCTACTACCTCATCCTGCCTCCTTGACCTGTCCGTCTTCCCTGGACTGACCTATCTCCTCCCCACCTCCCCACCTGTACTCTCCTCTCCACCTATCTTCTTTTCTCTCCATCTTCAGTCCCCCTCTCCCCCTCCCTATTTATTCCAGAACCCTCTCCCCATCCCCCTGTCTGATGAAGGGCCTCGGCCCGAAACGTCAGGTTTTGTGCTCCTGAGATGCTGCTTGGCCTGTTGTGTTCATCCAGCTTCACACTTTGTTATCTGAGCTAAAGTCTCTGATCTAAATGCACTCACCATTCATAACATAGTGAACAAATTGACCATGCATACTGAAGGAAACAAATATGATTTGATCACCATTACTTTAAAGCTTCTGCATGATAACAAGGCTTGGGTCCTGACGCCCACTGAGAGGTACCTCACATTCAAGAAGAATGTTAAACTAGGAGATTAATCAGTCAAGAAGCATTGGCAGATGATGTTCCTTTGGTGAAGTAGTATATCCTTACCTCTAAGCCAAAGGTTCTGGGTTCAAGTCCTACCTGCTCCAGGGGTGCAATAACATTCCTGAATAGTTTAATTAGAAAAATATAAAAAAAAACAGACATTCAAAAGGGTATATCAGTATACTTTGAAGAAGTACACTTCAACATAAAATGAAAAATAACAACCGAAACATCCTCCTAAAAGTGGAAGTACTTTTACCCTTGGTAATTTTTCCCTGATAGACTCTAATTCATAAATTACAAATATCCAGTCTGAATACCTGTTACAATTACTGCCCTTGTGTTAGCAAGCTGAGACACAGTGAAAATTACATAATTTATTTTCCAAACATACCTGCCCACAGATGAAGTCTGGATTTCCAGTACATTACAACAAGTCTTACAGAATTTAATATGTACGAAAAAATGATTTTCATCAAATATATGACAAGAGGGAGAATGCGAAAGATTGCTACAAATTGTTTGGATTAAAATGTAATTAGTTTTATGACAATTTGAAAATGCCTCCTGAAAAGACATTTGAATTTATTACTCTTCATGAATAAATCTTTAATGAATAGTCCACAGATGTACTGATAAACAAATATAAATAACAAGTTTGAAAATGTAAGTTGAAGAGGTTTTTGTAAGCTACAACAGAGTGATGTATCCTACCATTTGCAACCTGTTCCCACAAATTAAGGAAAAATCTTGTACCCTGCCTCTTGGTGAATTCCGTGGCAAAGTGCATTTTATCCTGACTCCATCACTTTCCTTCCTCAATGTATTCCTGGACAAGAAAGTCCTCAGATACTTCCACGCACCAAAGTCACAACTCCCCCTTCCCCACTGCTTCTTCCCAATCAGACATTAGATGAGTCCCAAATTTGTCCAAATGAACACCAGTGAAGATCAAACTCCATGTCACAATTATAGTTAGCTTGCCATCAGCTCCATACCTCTCTTTTGTCATTGCTTCAGTTTGAACGAGAATATTTTTAACATATCATCCTTCCAAAAGAGAGCTTAATTTTCAAACAGATACCATCTCTATCTGCTAAATCATTGTGCTCAAAGGGTATACATTCCCTTGAGGAACTAATAATTCCATTGGAAAGATGGTATAAAGAAGGTAAGCCAACTTAACAGTAACATAGTGCAGAGTCTTACTGAGGTCTCAGTGACATGGGGTATAATGAGATATGGTGGGACTTTTGGCAGATTTGGACAAGAATTCCATTGAATCCTACTTCAATGTCTGGAGCTGTTCATTGCATCTTTAATATTTTTGCTGAGTGCAAGACCTGTTTCTCACTAGGGAGTGATAATTTACCAAGTAAGGAGATTATACCTATTTATGTGCCTTAATGAGACCCAACTTGCCTAATTAATATTCAACTTTTTGTGTTACCAAACATGGCAAACAAGCTACACATTGAGTGTCGGGTACCTGGTGACAGCAGCTCTCCTTTGGTCCAAAGGACCCCATGGTGGACATTGGGCACAATAGCACAGTGGTTAGTACTGCTGCCTTACGACACCAGCGACCTGGGTATGATTCCACCCTCAGGCGACTGTCTCAGTGGAATTTGCACATTCTCCCCGTGTCTGTGTGAGTTTCCTCTGGGTGCTCCGGTTTCCTTCCACAGTCCAAAGGTGAGCAGGCTAGGTGAATTGGCCATGCTAAATTGCCTGTAGCGTTCAGGGATGTGCAGATTCGGTGGGTTGGGTGGGATATGATGAGGCTTGGCGTGGATTTGTTGCGCTGAAGAGCTGGTTTCCACACTGTAGGGATTCACATAAGAGCACATAATCAAAATAAAAAGAAGAATAAATTTGAGGATTGCAGTGTTTTTAAGTCGATGGATAGCCATTAAATTGCTGCAGAAAATAATCAAGGTCAATGGAATGTTGGACTTTGTATCAAAAGGGCTGGAGTATAAGGATGCAGAAGTTATGCTGTAGCTACACAAATCTTTGATTAGATCCCACTTGGAGTACATCGAGCAAATGTGGATACCACAACGTGAAATGATGGACTGTACTGACCTTGGAGTGAAACAATAGAGGTTTATAGGTGTACAGCTAGACTTAGGAGACAAAGCTAAGAGGAGAGATTATACAAATTAGGCCTGTTTCTCTAGAAATTAGAAGGTTAAGAGTGATCTGATCAAAGTCTTCAAGATATTAACAGGAAAAACACAGGGTAGATTAAGATAACATATTTCCACTGCTTGGAGATTCTTAAACTAGGGGGGGAATAGACAAAAATTTAGGGCCAGACCATTCCAGAGAGATGTTAAGAAGTGCTTTTACATATTAACGTAGTAGAAGTTTGGAACTCTCTTCTACAAACAGCAATTGATGGTAATCAGTTGTTAGTTTTAAAGCTGAAACAGACTTTTCTCTTGAAAAAAAAACAGGAAGTATTTTGGAAGCTGGAAATTAGAAAAAAACAGCAGAAATTGCTGGAAAATGTCAGCAGTCAGGCAGCATCTCTACTGCAAAATCAAAGTTAATGCTTCAGGTCCAGTGACCCTTCTTCAGAACTGAGTTCCAAAGTCAGATGAATTTTTGTAAAGGAAAGGGATTGAGGTATGGGCCTAAAGCAGGTACATGAAGTTCGGCCACGGATCAACCATGATCTCATTGGAGGGTGGAACAGGCTCAAGGGGCTGAATGGCCTACTCCTGCTCCTATGTTAAATCAGTTGAAAATAGAAATATGTGAGCAAATATTTTAAAAGGGAGAGACTAAAGAAAGTAAATGTGAATCTCTTTAAATTAGATATCTTTAGTATTTCTGGTTCCATACAAGAAGGCTCAAAGAGCATATAGAAATATTGGGGAACCATGAGACAAAAAGAGTGAGAAACATAAGTAAATAATATCTGCAATGCCAAGGTGCTGGGAAAATTAAAAGGAGGATTAGCTCCCAAATGTCTTAGACCTGAAGACCTATGCACTCCAGTTTTAAAAGAAAATTGAGTTTGAGGCCTGTTATTGGAAAAATGTTGGAGTCTGTTATAAAGGATGTAATAGCGGAGCATTAAGAAATGCATAACATGATCTAGTCAAGTTGACATGGCTTCATGAAGGGGAAATCATGTCTGAAAATTTACAATTCTTTCAGGAGATAACAAGCAGGATTGACAAAGGGGAAGTAGTGGATGGAATATATTTTGATTTTCAGGAGGTTATTGATAAGATGTCATACATTAGCCTACATAAATGTTAAAAGCCCATGGTATTGGAGGTAATATATTAGCATGGTTAGAGGATTTGGTAACTAAAAGACAAAAGAGAAGAAAGTTGGGATGAGGGGATTTTCAGGATGGCAATTTGTAACTAATTTTTTTGCTACAGGAATTAGTACTAGGCACAATCTTTTACAAAATAAATGACTTGGATGAAGAAAGTGAATGGACTCTAGCCACGTGACAAAAACAAGTGGGAAGGCAAGTGGTGAGGATGACATAAAGAGTCTGCAGCAGGACATAACGAGTGGGAAAAAAATTTGACAGATGAAACATAATGTGGGAAAATATGAGATTATGAACTTTGACATGAAGAATAAAAGGAGCTACATATAGTTTAAATGGAGAAAGAATGCAGAAAGGAATGAATCAAGGGACTTGGGAGTTCTGATCCATGAATCACAAAATGCCAGTATCCAAGTTCACCAAATAATAGAAAAGGCAATCTTTTACTTCGAAGGAAATGGAATATAAAATTAGGAAAACTTTGCTAAAACTGTACAAGGCATGAATCAGTCCATTGTTAGAATACTGTGAACAGTTTTGGGTCCCCTATCTAAAGAAAGATGTACTGGCATTGGAGCAGTCCTGGGAAGGTTCACTGTGCTGATATCATAAAACCATAAGGTATAGGAACAAAATTAGACCATCTAGCCAATTGAGTTTACTCCGCCATTCGATCATGGTTGATATGTTTCTCAACCCCATTCTCCTGCCTTCTCCCATGAACCCTCGAACACACTTCTCGTCAAGAACCTATCTATTCCTAGCTTAAAGGTGCTCAATGACTTGACTTCCACAACCCTCTAGAGCAATGAGTTCCACAGATTCACCACCGGCTGACTGATGTAATTCATCCACATCCAAATCCTAGAGGGTTGTCCTTTCACTCTGAGGCTATACCCCTGCATCCTAAACTCTCCCACTGGTAGAAACATCTTCTCCACATCCATTGGGTACAAACCCAAAGTCATCAACCTTTTTCCATATCTCAAGCCTTTCAGTCCTGGAATCATTCTTGTGAACCTCCTCTGGTCCCCCACAAAACTTGCACATCCTTCTTCCAATAAGAGGCGCAAAACTCCTCACAGTATTTCAAATGCAATCTGACGTGAGCATTGTACAGCCTCAGCAACGCATCCCTGTTCTTGTATTCTAGCCTTCTCGAAATGCATGCTAACAATAAATTTGCCCTCTTAACTGTCAATGGAACCTGCACGTTAACCTCCAGATAATCCTGAACTAAGACTCCCTAGTCTCTTTGTGCTTCAGACTTCTGAAACATTTCCCTATTTAGAAAATAATCTGTGCCTCTATTCTTCTTGATAAAGTGCATAACCTCACATTTTCCCCTACTGTGTTCCATTTACCATTTCTTTGCCCAGTCACCACTTCAACACTATATGTCACTACACTGTTGAGTCATCTGCAAACTTAGCAACAATGCCTTCAGTTCCTTCATCCAGTTCATGAACATATAATATAAATAGTTGTGCCAACATTGACCCCTCCAATCAATATTGGCTGAAAAAGAGCCCTTTGCCAGCCTTCTGCTAGTTAGCTGATTCTCTATCCATGCCAGTTCATAGCCCCAAATACCATGGGCTCATCTTATTTAGCAGCGTCCTGTGCAGCACCTGGTCGAAGGCCTTCTGGAAATCTAAATAGATCATATCTCCTATCTCTCCTTTGTCCATCATTCCCATCATCTACTCAAAGTATTCCAACAGATTTCACAGGCACAATATCTTCTTGATCAAGCTGCGCTGACTCAACACTATTTTACCACACACTTTCAAGTACTCTGCAATCTCATCCTTAATGATGGACACTAAAAACAAGGTTAGGCTAACTGGCCTATTGTTTCCTGTCTTCTGCCTCAGTCCCTTCTTAAACAAGAGTGTTACATTTGCACTTTCCAGTCTTGTGGGACACCCCACACCACGCCCCCCACCCCGCCCTGGCTTACTCCAGTGATTCCTGAAAGAGCACGACCAATACTTCTAAGAATGATTCAAAAGTCTGAAGCACAGAGAGACTTGGGAGCCTTAGATCAGGATTATCTTGAGGTTAACATACAGGTTTCATTGACAGTTAAGAAGGCAAATGTACTGTCATAACAAGGTGTAGAGCTGGATGAACACAGCAGGCCAAGCAGCATTAGAGGAGCAGGAAAGCTGACGTTTTGGGTCTGGACCCTTCTTCAGAAATGTACTATCAGCATACATTTCAAGAGGGCTGGAATACAAGAACAGGGATGTGTTGCTGAGGTGGTATAATGCTCTGGTCAGATTGTATTTGCAATATTGTGAGGAGCTTTGAAGAATGTTTGAGGACACCGGGACTGTACTCATTGGATTTTAGAAGGATGACGAGGGATCTAATTGAAACTTACCGAATAGTGAATGGCCTGGACAGAGTAGATCTTGGGAAGATGCTTCCATTGGTAGGAGAGACGAGAACCCAAGGGCACAGTCTCAGAGTAAAGGGAAGCCCTTTTAGAACGGAGATAAGGAGAAACTTTTTATCAGCCAGAGAGTGGTGAATCTATGGAATTCACTGTCACAAAAGGCTGTGGAGTCCAGATCATTCAGTACATTTAACACTGAGATGGATAGGTTCTTGATTATCAAGGGGATCAAGGGTTATGGGGAGAAAAGGGGAGAATGGGGTTGAAAGACTTATCAGCCATGATTGAATGGCAGAGAATAATTGATGGGCAGAATGGCCTAATTTCTCATGCAATGTCTTAGGGTCTTATGGTCTTATAATCTCCTCATATATCTCCATCACAACCCTGAGATTTAGTTTATCTCTGGAGGAACTATCTTATGAATAGGTGTTGAGTAGATTGGGCCTCTACCACTTGGAATATAGATGAATAAGGGGAAACATTATGAAACATACAAGATTCCTTAAGGACTTGCCAGGGTAGATTCAGAAAGGCTTTCTCTTTGACACAGAGTCTAGGGCCTAAAAATAACTTTAAAATAAAGGGTCTAACATAAAGACAAAGTTGTGGAGGAATGACTTTCCTTGGGGCATGATGAATCTGTGGAATTCTTTACCACAGAGAGCTGTTGAGGCTGAATTATTAAGTGTATTCAAGGCTGGGAGAGGCAGATTTATGAGGAATCGGCAAGAAAAGAGAGTTGAAGATTGTTAAATCAGCCATGATCTCATTGGATGATGGAGCAGACTTAATGGGCTGAATTGCCTACTTCTGCTTCTACATCTTATGGTCTTATGATAGGCCTGGTTTCTGAGGCAGTGGAAGCTTTGGTTTTCATCTTCCCAAGTTGCATGGATTTTCGAATACTCCATGGAATTAAAGACAGTAATCCAAACACATTCTTCAAGAAAGGAGGAAAAGAGTGAGCAAGGAACGATGATAACAAAGTGTGGGGCTGGATGAACACAGCAGGCCAAGCAGCATCTCAGGAGCACAAAAGCTGACATTTCGGGCCTAGATCCTTCATCAGAAAAGGGGGATGGGGAGAGGATTCTGAAATAAATAGGGAGGGGGGGAGGCAGATCGAAGATGGAGAGAGGAGAAGATAGGTGGAGAGGAGAGTATGGGTGGGGAGGTAGGGAGGGAATAGGTCAGTCCAGGGAGAACGGACAGGTCAAGGGGGTGGGATGATGTTAGTAGGTAGGAAATAGAGGTGCGGCTTGAGGTGGGAGGAGGGGATAGGTGAGAGGAAGAACAGGTTAGGCAGGTGGGGATGAGCTGGGCTGGTTTTGGGATGCAGTGGGGGGAGGGGAGGTTTTGAAGCTGGTGAAATCCACATTGATACCATTGGGCTGCAGATTTCCCAAGCGGAATATGAGTTGCTGTTCCTGCAACCTATGGAGACATCATTATGGCATTGCAGGAGGCCCAGGATGGACGTGTCGTCTAAAGAATGGGAAGGGGTGTTGAAATGGTTTGCAAGTGGGAGGTGCAGTTGTTTCCTGCGAACTGAGCGGAGGTGTTCTGCAAAGCGATCCCCAAGCCTCCGCTTGGTTTCCTCAATGTAGAGAAAGCCACACCGTGTACAGCAGATGCAGTATACCACATTGGGGTTGTGCAGGTGAACATCTGCTTGACATGGAAGGTCATCTTGGGGCCTGGGATGGGGGTGAGGGAGGAGGTGTGGGGGCAAGTGTAGCACTTCCTGCGGTTGTAGGGGAAAGTGCTGGATGTGGTGGGATTGGAGGGGAGTGTGGAGTGGACAAGGAAGTCACGGAGAGAGTGGTCTCTCCGAAAGGCAGGCAAGGGTGGGGATGGGAAAATAACTTTAGTGGTGGGGTTGGATTGTAGATGGTGGAAGTGTCGGAGGATGATGTGTTGTATCCGGAGGTTGGCGGAGTGGCATGTGAGAACGAGTGGGATTCTCTTTTGGCGGCTATTGCAAGGGTGGGGTGTGAGGGATGAGTTGCAGCAAATGCGGGAGACACGGTCAAGGGCATTCTCGACTACTGCGGGGGGCGGATTTTGTGGTCCTTGAAGAACTTGGGCATCTGGGATGTGCGGGAGTGGAATGCCTCATCCTGGGAGCAGGTGTGGTGGAGGTGGAAGAATTGGGGGCAGGCGATGGAATTTTTGCAGGAGGGTGGGTGGGAGGATGTGTATTCTAGGTAGCTGTGGGAGTCAGTGGGCTTGAAATGGACATCAGTTTCTAGCTGGTTACCTGAGATGGAGACTGAGAGGTCCAGGAAGGTGAGGGATGTGTTGGACATGGTCCAGGTGAACTTGAGGTTGGGGTGGAAGGTGTTGGCGAAGTGGATGAACTGTTCGAGCTCCTCTTGGGACCATGAGGTGGCGCCGATACAGTCATCAATGTAACGGAGGAAGAGCTGGGGTTATGGGCCAGTGTAGATGCGAAAGAGGGACTGTTCCACGTAACCTACAAAGAGGCAGGCTTAGCTTAGGCCCATGCGGGTTCCCATGGCCACCCCCTTAGTCTGTAGGAAGTGGGAGGAATGAAAAAAGAAGTTGTTGAGGGTGAGGATGAGTTCAGCTCGGCGGATGAGGCTGTCGGTGGAGGAGGATTGGTCGGGCCTGCAGGTCAGGAAGAAGCGGAGGGCCTTGATACCATCTGCATGAGGAATACAGGTGTATAGGGACTGGATGTCCATGGTGAAAATGAAGTGTTAGGGGCCAGGGAATTGGAAGTCCTGGAGGAGGTGGAGGGCGTGGGTGGTGTCACGGATGTAGGTAGGGAGTTCCTGGGCCAAAGGGGAGAAAATGGAGTCCAGATAGGTGGAGATGAGTTCGGTGGGGCAGGAACAGGCTGAGACAATGGGTCGACCAGGGCAGGCAGGTTTGTGGATTTTGGGAAGGAGATAGAAACAGGCCGTGCGGGGTTGGGGAACAATGAGGTTGGAGGCTGTGGGTGGAAGGTCCCCTGAGGTGATGAGGTCCTGGATGGTGTTGGAGATGATGGTTTGGTGCTTGCGGGTGGGGTCACGATCAAGGGGCAGTAGGAGGAGGTGTCAGAGTGTTGGCATTTGGCCTCGGCGATGTAGAGGGCAGTGTGCCATACTACCATTGCACCTCCCTTGTCTGCAGGTTTGATGGTGAGGTTGGGGTTGGAGCGGAGGGAGTGGAGGGCTGCCCGTTCTGCGGGGGAGAGTTTGGAGTGGGTGAGAGGGGCGGAGAGGTTGAGGTGGTTAATGTCTCGGCAGCAGTTGGAGATGAAGAGGTCAAGGGAGGGTAGGAGGCCTGGGGGTGGTGTCCTGAGGGCTTGTGTTGGAGGCGGGTGAAGGGGCTGGTGGAGGGAGGGTTGGGCTCCCGGTTAAAGAAGTAAGCGTGGAGGCGAAGGCGGTGGAAAAACTGCTCGATGTCCAAACGTGACTGGTATTCATTGATGTGGGGGTGGAGGGGGACAAAGGTGAGCCCCGTGCTTAGGACTGACCGTTCATCCTCAGTCAGTGGGAGGTCTGGGGGGATGGTGAAGATTCGGCAGGGCTCAGTGTGGCTGTCTTCTCTGGGGTTGTCGGCTGTGGAGGTTGTGGGCGGAGCAATGTGGTCGTTGGCTGTGGGCGGGGTTCCGCCGGCGTCAGCTGTGGGTGGGGTTCTGTCGGCTGTGGGCGGAGCGGAGTGGGCAGAGCCTAGTCCCAGTCCACAAGTTAAGGAATCTGCAGGCAAAGAGGATACGGTTTACCTCACCAAAAATGATCTTATGGATACTGGAAAATCTCCTGTGTCCAACCCCTGTGCCCTGAGGGTGCAGCAGAAAACTGACCTTTCTCCTGCTACCCTTGTTTGTCTTTTGAGATGGAGTGGCATGAATGTATTCCGAGACATATTAAACATGAAACAGGCTGCATTTTGTGATAACAAGGTGTAGATCTGGACGAACACTGTCAGCCAAGCAGCATCAGAGGAGCAGAAAAGCTGACATTTCGGACCTAGGCCCTAGGCCCAAAATGTCAGCTTTCCTGCTCCTCTGATGCTGCTTGGCCTGCTGTGTTTATCCAGCTGTAAACCTGATTATCTCAAATTCTCCAGCATCTGCAGTTCCTACTATCTCTGAGACTTCATTTTGTTTTTGATTGGAGGAATGTAGTGGTCAGAGGCAAGATGAGAAAGAGCCTAAATTGTACTCTTTAAAATTATATTTTCTTGCTTAAATTTTCCTAAAAATGAGCACTTTACTCGACTGCCAGTCGGGGTGTAACATGATGCCAATTAACCACAAATGCTGACCAGTAATAACCAGGGACAAGAGATTACAGAACCATTTTAAAATGACAAACTGCTTGCATTGTATGAATATTGCAGCCCACCAACACAAAGGAACAGTAGGCAAGACACTCATCCCAGCCAGTTTTGAACAAAGAATTCCATCAAAATCCAGTATGGTTTGACCGACTGCAAATTACTCCAATTTTTCTACTGTTTCTGACAAGGACATGAGTGGTCCTCCACAGAATTATTAGTCACTGAGCCATTCTTGCGCTAATGCATTTATGTGATTTATCTAGTTAATGTCTTGTCAATGGTAATCCCAATGGATATGGTGGTGGGAGATTCAGTGATAGTAATGTTGTTGAATGTCAAGCGGAATTGGTTGGATACTGTCTTATTAGAGTTAAGCATTGTCTGGAACTTATATAGCACGAATGCTGATCCAGTACTTCAGCTGGGGAAACAATGGAATAGTAGAAATGTCACTGAGCTAATTCTTTACAGGACCATGCTAATGGTCTGGGAACATCAACTATTACAGCTGGAAGGAAATCTGTTGCCTTTACCCAATTTAGCCTACATGTGAATCATTCACAGTGATGTGGTTGACTCTAAAATGGCCTAGCAAGTGATTCAGAATAAAGGAGAATCAATGATGAGCAGAAAATACTAAAGCCTAATATCGGAAGAACTGCAATTAATTTGTGCACTGCATGCTTTCGCAAGCAACAATGTTATAATGACCAAATAAATGGCTGAGAAATTGAATAATGGACTGATTTTCTTTTCCTGACTTGACCATGGTCCTACTATACAATACTTAATATTTTGCATCATTTTTGCTGAATTTTGTACTCCTCAATCCTAAAACTGAGTAGAATGCATCTGTGGCTTTAAGAAATTAATTGTGACATTAATTGCTTTAGCAAAGGGTATATTCAATAAATATCTGGAATTAACAATCTAATGATGACCATGAATCCATTGCCGATTGTCGGAAAAATCCATCTGGTTCACTAAATGTCCTTTAGAACATAGAACATTACAGCACAGTACAGGCCTTTCGGCCCTCGATGTTGTGCTGACCTGTCATACCGATCTGAAGCCCATCTAACCTACACTATTCCATGTACATCCATATGCTCATCCAATGACGACTTAAATGTACCAAAAGTTGGCGAATCTACAACCGTTGCAGGCAAAGCGTTCCATTCCCTTACCACTGTCTGAGTAAAGAAACTACCTCTGACATCTGTCTGATATCTTTCGCCCCTCAATTTAAAGCTATGCCCCCTTGTGCTCGCCGTCACCATCCTAGGAAAAAGGCTCTCCCTATCCACCCTATCTAACCCTCTGATTATTTTATATGTTTCAATTAAGTACCTCACAACCTTCTTGTCTCTAATGAAAACAGCCTCAAGTCTGTCAGCCTTTCCTCATAAGACCTTCCCTCCATACCAGGCAACATCCTAGTAAATCTCCTCTGCACCCTTTCCAAAGCTTCCACATCCTTCTTATAATGTGGTGACCAGAACTGTACGCAATACTCCAAGTGCGGCCGCACCAGAGTTTTGTACAGCTGCAGCATAAACTCTTGGTTCCAGAACTCGATCCCTCTATTAATAAAAGCTAAAACACTGTATGCCTTCTTAACAGCCCTGTCAGCCTGGGTGGCAACTTTCAATGATCTGTGTAGGGAAGGAAACTGCCATCCTTACCTGGTCTGGCCTACATGTGACTCCAGCCCCACAGCAATGTGGTTGACTCTTAGCTGCCCTCTGGGCAATAAATGATGCCGAGCCAGTGGTGCCCTCATCCAGTGAATGAATAAAGAAAAAAAAATTCTGTACTTGCACAGGGCTGTGGAAGCAAAAAAAAGCAAATCGCTAATTCAAGGCTGGATAAGAATTGATAAGGATTCAATTGTACCATATAAGTTTTGCTTTAATTCTTGTGTACAAATAGAAGCAAACATGGACCTGAAAACATATTTTAGGTGCCGGAAAAAAAATAAGTCAATATATTTTGCTCATGAGTTACACTTTTGTACATCACATCACTCATAAGTTACTAGATTTTCCTCACACAGTGAATAAAGTGGAAACAAAAAGGTGCGTACTTGGCCATTTGTTTATATTTATCATTCACAAGATGAAGAATTGCTGGCAACATTCTGTGTTTATTCCCAACTGCCATTGAAAAGATATCGATAAGCCACCTTCTTGAATCCTGTTTTCCATGTGATGAAGTTATTTCAACTGTGTTCTTAGTTATGGTGTTCCAGGATTTTCACCTGAAAATAATGAGAGCATGGTGTCGATAAATTTCTAAGTCAGCATGGTATAGAATGTGGATGCCAACCTGGAAAAGGGGATGTACTTTTGCACGAACTTACCTTCTTCTTGTAAGTAGTTCATGCCAAGGGTTTGGAACAACATCTTGTGGTTGGTGCTCACTGTAGCCATGAAGGACCAGTGGTGGATGGAGAGAATATCAATATGGCAGATGAAGTTTCAATCAAGTTGACTGTTTTGTCCTGTTGGCATCGAATTTACGTTCATGTTGTGGTGGAAAATGAATACTTTCACGTTGTCCATGTGACTTATATCAGAACAATGATCTCAAGGAGGTTTTATATGTTGAAATAGAGTAATAAACTATTCGAGGAGACTGATGGAATCTTTGAAGGGTATTAGCATTGCAAGTGAAATGAGCTCATATAATTTCACACGTGTATTCAGTACTCATAGGACAAAAAACTATTTGAAAATGCAGCACCCATGTGAAAGTCTAAAAGATGCCTTACACTCGGGTAGAATAGAGAATGGAAAGCAATACTGACACAGTAGAATAATTCTTTTGACTTTTCGATGCATATCATTTAACTAGGAAGACACAATATTAATACTTGCAAGAATCAGAGTTAAAAGATTTTGACCTTTCCAGATTTAATAGGTTGTCTCTGAGATTGCTGTCCATTAATTATGATATGTGACTGTGGTATTCCCTTTGCATCTTTGTGCAAATGGCTTTACGAGCACAGTGAAATTGGAATTATATATTAGGTGACAGCCCAATTGTGCTATCCCTTCCCAACTTAGTGAAACAAGTTAAGAGAGAAATATTACTGAACTGCAATATCCCAGATCCAATTAGGGAAAGCAAAACTGTCACTAACTCCCCCACACTAAACACAGGGAATAAGATTGGACCTTTAACAAAATCTTGCTTGAAAACCCAATATCGCAAATCTACCTTGCATTATGCTGATCCTACTACAATTGATCTCTTCGACTTTGTGCTTTTCAGACAGAAAAAAAGCTGACATCATAATATCTCATGCCAAGCGAGAAGCTGATGACAAGAAAAATTTAGACAAGCTGAATTTAAAGATTTTTAAGATCCAGCTAAAACATCATAAATCAAATTGCCAAACTGGCCAAAGCTTGATGTCAAACTCTTCAAGGAGACAAACTGTTGCTTTAGACTTTCTACACAATTTAACACTAATCTGCAATTTAATCTTCCTTTCTCATATTACATAGTGAATGAAGAGAAACAGCACCATGATCTGATCTTCAAGACTTTGGCAGATGTCCTGATATACAGAAAGCATCAACGTAGGTTTAATGTGAATGATGAAAACATCTCACATTTCCACAAACGGAAACAGCTCACACATGCAAGTTTGCAAGCAGCCTCATAGTCAAAATCTTTACTTCAAACTGATAAAAAAAATTGCTAAACGCAAGCAGTAGTGCGTTATAAGAGGAATGTAGAATGCAAAAGCTATTGATTTTCAATAAAATCAGAAATTTCTGAAAAAGCTCAGCAAGTGTGACAGCATCTGTGGAGAAAAAGCAGAGTTAACTTTTGGGTCCAGTGACCATTCTTCAGAACTGATCTGTAATATCCAGCTGAGAAGCATGTGCTTTTACAATGTGTTGAAGTTGAATTTGGTCCATCCCCTAAAACCTTTGAACCTATCCTCACAGCTGATGGAAATTAACTAATGACCGATAAAGACATCTGCATTGGGAAGGCTACATAAGCACTTCGTCAAACTTCTCAAAAGAGGCTTTTATATTTCACTAGATTCTTTCCATCAAGTTTGGAAGTTAGCTGAAAAGGAAAGCCCTGCTCTTTTATTCTTTCAACTGAAGAGATTTTGAAGGCAATCAAAATTAACAAAACGAAACAATGCCCACAGACCAAACAGCATTCTGCATTCATATACAGCCAATATTTGATTGTGTAACAGTACAGAGATTATTAGGAACACATGAATAGGAGTAGACCATCCAGTCCATTGAGCCTGCTTCACTATTAATAAGATCATGGTTGATCCAAGCCTAACTCCACCTGCCTGCCTTAGGCCATATCCCTTGCTTAAGAAAAAATTGTCTATCTCAGATTTAAATTTAAGAATGGAATTAACATTGAATACCATGTGAAGAAGAGTTCCAAACCTCCACTATCCCTTGCATGTAGAGTTGTGAGAGCATGGAATGCGTTGCCAGCAGCAGTTGTGGAAGCAAGGTCATTGGGGTCATTTAAGAGACTGCTGGACATGCATATGGTCACAGAAATTTGAGGGTGCATCCATGAGGATCAATGGTCGGCACAACATTGTGGGCTGAAGGGCCTGTTCTGTGCTGTACTGTTCTATGTTCTATGTTCTATGTTCTAAGTGCTTTTTAACATCTCTCCTGAATGGCCAGGCCCTATTTCTTAGATTACACCTCTGGTTCTAGAATTTTCAACCTATGGTTTATCTTTAACTCACCTGTCTTTCCCTGTTCATATCCTGAAAACCTTGATTAGTCCAGGTATTAAGGTTCTAATTCGGTGTTGAACTCCCTCTAGGGTCAAAACATCCTTCTTTCGGTGTGGTACCCAGATTTTCTCACAGTACTCTAAGTGGTGCCTAACTAGAGTTTTGTCTAACTGCAGCATAAGTCAGCATCGTTCGACTCCAGCCATTTAGACGAGATGTCCAGCCTTCCATTACCTTCTTGACTATTTTCTGTACCGATTTGCAGCATTTTAAATGGTTATATACCTGAAACTCCAAAAATCATTGGACATTCACTGTATCTAACTTTGCATTTGACTAAAAATACTCTGATCTATCCTTTTACAGTTCAAAATGGATAACCTCACATTTGCTTATATTAAAACCCATCTGCCATAACTTTGCCCATTCACTTAATCTATTTTTGTATCCTTTTGTAATTTTATGATGTTGTCCACGTGTCTACAATACTGCCCAATATTGTGTTGTCAGCAAATTTGGATATTTGACTTATGCCACTATCCAAGTTGCTAATGAACATTGTCAATATGGTCGAGTGGCAGGAAACAATCTCCTATCCATGTCAGTAATTTACCCTCAAATTAATGGACTTCCATGATCAGTTACCCAATTCTCAATTGTAGATTCCAACAATTCCCCCATCACAGATGTCAGGTTAATAAAATTAATGTTACCTTTAATATTGTCTTGCACAGCATTATAGTTCAAAAGAACATCATGGATGTCAACAGAGTCAGCATTTGGAATCATAAAAGAACCAAAAGTATATGCACAAGCTGTCAGGGAAAATGTTTTGACTCATTCACAGGAAAGATCCTTACAATTATGTATGAGGCAGCCTCTTACAACCTAACTTTTGAGTTAACTATAATAGAACAGCAAGATAACCACAAGAAATGCAAGACAGCAACATCAGTATTTATGTACTGTTGTTCATAGATCAAATAAGCTATTCCTGTGTGAGTTGACCTGGTCAATGGCATTTCTTTTCCAAGTAAAGATATCTGAAGTAGTATGTCAAAATCACCAGTAACATACCCACAAGTGTCTTGAGGTTCTATTCAAGGAAGATACTTAATCTCTCCATTCTGCGTACTTTCAAAAAAGTTACAAATGGTTAACAAAGTGCAGCCTTTCCAGTTCTATTTTGATGAAACTCTGTACCCCTCTCCTTACTTTTCCCCTCACCTCCGATGATTAGCATTGCCCTTAAAATGCAAGCTATTAAACAGCAAAATATGGGTAATTTACTGGTTAACAGATGAAAAAAAATACTGAGGGTGATATGTTGATGGAAAAAAATTGTTCAGTTGTTTGAAAAATAACTTCTGAACATAAAAAGAAGGAATTAACAAGCTTCCGCACACAGATGGCTATGTCCAAGCTATCAACAATGAAGGTCATCAGACAATGGCAAACAAATTCTTAAGTTCAACTAAAATCTTTGGTCCTCAAATTAATGCCTCTAAAACCAAGGTTATATTTCATTTAGCACAGTCACAGCATGAAGCTCAAGACATAACTTTGGTACAAGTCTTAAAGTTGGAAAGAATCTTTCCTGAATCTCATGAAACCTGTAAGCATATGTTTGGTGACTTCCTTAAGTGTTGCAATAAAGAAAAGAATGAAAAGTTCGGGAGCCACAAATCATCTTTGCTTTATGCCACTGGTTATCACAAAGGCATTAAATTTTTCACCACAGGAAGAAACATATCTAATCGTGCAGCAATGCAGGATCTTGACAAACTTGCTTGAGCATCCTAGCAAGGAGAACAAATGCCAAAGATCTTTGCGTTCTAGGGGTTCTGTTTAGAAGCAATGTGGAATCTGAAGACTGAAGTCAAACTCTGCTGGCATTGTCCTTACCGCTCGGCTATATAGTGCAGAATCCAATGTCGGCTAGAGGTGCCATTTCAACCCTGTGGAATGCATCCACCAAAGTCACCTTCGTTTCACACTGACAGTTTCATGACAGGGCAAAAAGAATTAAATAAAACGATTCTCCATCATTGTGGACTCAACTACAGAGAGACAATCATCCTGAAATTTCATCTTTAGAAGCCATGGTCGCTCAGTGGCTAACACTGCTACCTCACAGTACCAGGGACCTGGTTTCGATTCCAGCCTTGGGTGGCTGTCTGTGTGGAGATTACATCTTCTTCCTGGGTCTGCATGGGTTTCCTCTGAGTGTTCCACTTTCCTCCCACAATCCAAAGATGTGGAGGACAGGTGGATTGGCCATGTTAAATTGCACTGTGGCATTCATGGATGTGCAGACAAGAGGGTTAGGGAAGGAGACTGGTCTGGGTGAGATGCTGTTCTAAGGGGTGGTGCAGAATCAATGGGCCAAATAGCCTCCTTCTGCACTGCATGGATTCTCTGATTCCATCAAGCTTGCTCCCCTGTTCAATTATAGTTGATATGTTCCTCAACCTCATTCTCTTATTTTCTCCCCACAACCCTTGATCCCCTTATAATCGAGAACCTATTTCTCTCTGTCTTAAATAAACTCAACTGTCTCCACAAACCTCTAAGGCAGTGAATTCCATAAATTTCTATGGTCTCACTGAAGAAATTCCTCCTAATCTCAATTCCAAAGCGTTGTCCCTTCACTCCAAAGCAACTCTCTCCTACTAGTGGAAACATCCATTCTCTCCAGGTCTCTCAGTATTTCGTACATTTCAATTGGATACAACCCCTCCCTCCCACCATCCTTCTAAATTCCATCAAGTACAAGCCCAGAGTCCTCATGCGTTCTTCAACTGACGAACCCTTCACCCTCTTGGAGTTAAGGTGGCTCAGTGGTTAGTACTGCTGTCTTATAGCTCAGAAACTTGGGTTCGATTCCACCCTTGGTCAATTGTCTGTGTGGAGTTTGCATATTCTTCTCTTGTCAATAGACAATAGACAATAGGTGTAGGAGTAGGCTATTCGGCCCTTCGAGACAGCACAACCATTCATTATGATCATGGCTGATCATCCACAATCAGTATCCTGTTCCTGCCTTATCCCCATAACCCTTGATTCCACTATCTTTAAGAGCACTATCCATCTCTTTCTTGAAAGTATCCAGAGACTTGGCCTCCACTGCCTTCTGGGGCAGAGCATTTCATATATCCACCACTGTCTGGGTGAAGACGTTTCTCCTCAACTCTGTTCTAAATGGCCTACCTCTTATTTTTAAACTGTGCCCTCTGGTTCTGGACTCTCCATCAGCGGAAACATGCTTCCTGCTTCCAGAGTGTCCAATCCTTTAATTATCTTATATGTCTCAATCAGATCCCCTCTCATCCTTCTAAACTCAAGCGTGTACAAGCCCAGTCGCTCCAATCTTTCAACATATGATAGTCCCACCATTCTGGGAATTGACCTCGTGAACTACGATGCACTCCCTCAATAGCCAGAATATCCTTCCTCAAATTTGGAGACCAAAACTGCACACAATACTCCAGGTGTGGTCTCACCAGGGCCCTGTGCAGCTGCAGAAGGAACTCTTTGCTCTTATATTCAATTCCTCTTGTTATGAAGGCCAGCATGCCATTAGCTTTCTTCACTGCCTGCTGTACCTGCATGCTTGCTTTCATTGACTGATATATAAGAACACCCAGATCTCATTGTGCTTCCCCTTTACCTAACTTGACTCCATTTAGATAGTAAACTCCCTTCCTGTTTTTGTGACCAAAGTGGATAACAACACATTTATCCACATTAAACTGCATTTGCCATTCATCTGTTAACTCACCTAGCCTGTCCAAGTCACCCTGTATTCTCATAACATCTTCCTCACATTTCACCCTGCCACCCAGCTTTGTGTCATCAGCAAATTTGCTAATATTACTTTTAATGCCTTCATCTATATCATGAATGTATATTGTAAATAGCTGCGGTCCCAGCACCGAACCTTGTGGAACCCCACTGGTCACCGCCTGCCATTCCGAAAGGGGCCCGTTTATTACTACTGTTTGCTTCCTGCCAGCCAGCCAATTTTCAGTTCAAGCCAGTATTTTTCCCCCAATACCATGTGCCCTAATTTTGCTCACTAATCTCCTATGTGGGATTTTATCAAAGGCTTTCTGAAAGTCCAGGTAAACTATATCCACTGGCTCTCCCTTGTCCATCTTCATAGTTACATCCTCAAAAAATTCCAGAAGATCGCCATCCTCCAATCCGCAGGAACTGATCCTGAATCTATAGGACATTGGAAAATAATTACCAATGCGTCCACGATTTCTAGAGCCACCTCCTTAAGTACCCTGGGATGCAGACTATCAGGTCCTGGGGATTTCTCAGCCTTCAGACCTAACAGTCTACCCAACACCATTTCCGGCCTAATATAAATACCCTTCAGTTCATCCATTACCCTAGGTCCTTCAGCCACTATTACATCTGGGAGATTGCTTGTGTCTTCCCTCGTGAAGACAGTTCCAAAGTACCTATTCTACTCTGTCATTTCCTTGTTCCCCATAATAAATTCACCAGTTTCTGTCTTCGAGGGCCCAATTTTAGTCTTAACCATTTTTTTTTTCTTTTCACATACCTAAAAAAGCGTTTACTATCCTCCTTTATATTTTTGGCCAGTTTTCCTTCGTACCTGATTTTTTCTCCACATATTGCCTTTTTAGTTATCTTCTATTGCTCTTCAAAAGTTTCCCAGTCCTCCGGCTTCCCGCTCATCTTTGCTATGTTATACTTCTTTTTTATCTTTATACAGTCCTTAACTTCCCTCGTCAGCCACGGCCGCCCCTCCTCCCCTTAGGATCTTTCTTCCTCTTTGGAATGAACTGATTCTGCACCTTCTGCTTAGCTTTCTCCGAGTCTCCTGGTTTCCTCCCACAGCCCAAAGATGTGCAGGTTAGGTGTTTTGAGACTGAGGTTGGTATCAAGGAGCCACAGAAAAATTGCAGTCAATGTGACTCAGGTGAGTCATTTCTTGTAAAGGAAGACGTTTGTCATTGGAGGTCATCTCTGCTTGAGGGCATTCCTGCAGGAATTTCTCAGGGCAGTGTCCTGAGCATAATCATTTGCAGCTGCTTCAATGACATTGCCTTCTTCATGATCTCAGAAATGGGGATGTCTGCTACTGATTGATTAATGGTCAACACCATTTGCGGCTCCTCAGATACTGAAGCAGTCCATGCCTAAGTGGAACAAGACATGGACAATATCAAGGTTTGGCTGACAACAGGCAAGTGACAGCTCTGCCTCATCTGTACAAGGCATTGGCCATCTCCTATAAAAGAGAATCTTTTCATCACCCCTTGACAGTCATTGATATCATCTTCACTGAAACAATGACTATCAACATCCTTGGGGTTATCATACAAACTGAACTGGAAATATAAATACTTGGCTACAACATCGAATCAGAGTCCAACAATGAATGAGTCCTACAACGAGTAACCTGCCTCTTTCCCCAAAGCCTGTTCAACATCTGAGGCACAAGTCAAGAACGTGATGGAATGCTTCCCACCAGCCTGGATGCGATCATCCAGGGCAAAGCAGACTGCTTGATTGACACCACATTCACAAATATTTATTTCCTCCAGCACTGACATTCATTAGTATTGGTGTGTTCCATCTAAAGATGAGCTGTAGCAACTCACTAAGTCTCTTTTGACAACACCTTCCAAATCCACAACCATCACTATCTAGAAACACAAGGGCAGCAGATACATGGGAACATTACCTGCGAGTTCCCTTCCAACACACTCACCATCCTAGCAAAGAAATACACTGCCATTCCTTCATTCTCACAAGGTCAAATGTCCTGAAACTCCCTCCCGAACAGCACTGTAGGTCTATCTAAAGGAAATGAACTATGGATGTTCAAGAAGGCAGATCACCATCACTTTAAGGGGAGCAAAATGTGGACAATAAATGCTCACCCAATCAGCAGTGCCCACTTCTGATGAATGGATGAAAACTTCATACCATTAAAATATTTAATGGCACATGAATACATTTAGCCTGCTCTTAGAATAGTTGCTGAACTACATTCAAATTAAGGCAGTGCCAAGAAACTGATCTGAGACATTTTGCTTTTCGTAAGTGTCAAAATTTATATTTGACTTAACTTAATAGTGGCTCAGGGTAATAATAACATTTTTCCAGGAAGAATTAGACCTAAATTCCAGAGATTAATACCTGCTGGACATATAATCTGTCATGACTGTGTAATTATAACTTAAATATTTTGTAAAGAAAGCCACCCTGTCTTTAAAATGGAAAGTAATCATACAGAAAGGCTTTCTGAAGTCACATAGCTCTCCTTGAAAATTTCTACCGACATTAGGGCAGAAATGTAATATCCCTGGTAGAAATCACAAAAAGTCTTTTGAAATGTGATGAACATTTTTAAGGGTAAACACAGACTTGGAATTGCAGAAATGTTACAATAAAGGAGGTTGACATTTGACCCATTGTATATGTGCCGACCCTCCAAATGGGCAGTTCACCTGTTGATACTTTCCTGCCTTTATTAGTGACATTTAAGCGACTGCTGGACATGCACATGGGCAGCAGTGAATTGAAGAGAATGTCGGTTAGGTTATTTTATTTTTGGATTAGGATTATTCCATGGCACAACATCATGGGCCGAAGGGCCTGTACTGTGCTGTACTTTTCTATGTTCTATGTTCAATGTTCTCTGCACAGCCCTGCACAGGTGTTCCTTTTCAAATAACCACAATTTCCTTTTGGATGCCTCAAATGAATCTGATTTCATCACGTTCTCAGCTAGAGCATTCCAGACATAAACCACTTGCTGCATGCGTAAATTTCTCTTGATTTCATTTGTTTTTCTTTAAATATTTGAATATCTGCCCTGTCATTCATGGTTCTGCTCCAAGTCAATTTTTTTTGTATACATGCTATCCAAGCCTCACAAAAACCATTGGCAGAATTGTATAGAGGTCTGAGTGATATGGGCTGTGGCTAGATTTATTGTGGAAACATGCAAGTGCAGTAAGTCCTACTTTGACATCAAGAGCATCTTGGACCACATTTTATGCTTGTGAACAAGCATTTTCACACAATTTAAGTAGATCATGCATCCTACTCAGATATTTACACTTCTGAAGGACCAGATGGGTTTTCATACAGTTACGAGTAGAGAGTACAGATCATGGAGTCAGGGACGGCAGTAAAATGTTGAAGTCAATTGGCTCACAAGGTGTTTCAGTGGTCACACTGCTACCTCAGTGCTAGGGATCCAGATTCAATTCAAGCCTTGGATAACTGTCTGCATAGAGTTTCCACTGAGTGCTCCGGTTTCGTCCCATGATCCAAAGATTTGCAAGTTAATCATAGAACCCCTGTGTGGAAACAGGC
The DNA here is from genome assembly GCF_030684315.1 of Stegostoma tigrinum. Lineage (NCBI taxonomy): Eukaryota > Metazoa > Chordata > Chondrichthyes > Orectolobiformes > Stegostomatidae > Stegostoma > Stegostoma tigrinum. Next base: position 172,240,468 of record NC_081354.1, read on the forward strand.
CCTTCGGCCCAACAAATCCACACCGACGCTCAGAGCATCCAACCCAGAACTATTCCACTATAATCCATCTAATCTGCACACCCCTGAACATTACAGGCAATTTAGCTTGGCCAATCCACCTAGTATGCACATGTTTGGACTGTGGGAGGAAGCCAGAGTGCCTGGAGGAAACCCACACAGACACGGGGAGAATGTGCAAACTCCACACAGACAGTCGCCTGAGAGTGGATTCAAACTCGGGTCCCTGGCACTGTGAGGCAGCAGTGCTAACCAGTGAGCCACCATGCCGCACAAGTAAATTGGCTATGCTAAATTTGGGGTTTGGGTCTACGTTGGATACTCTTTAGAGGGTCAGTGTAGACTTGATAGGTTGAACGGCCTATTTCTGTCACGATACAATGCACACCTCTCCAATTTTTCAGCTAGACACAGATGTAACATGCCTGGGATAACAGGAGCTGCAGACGCTGGAGAAACCGGGATAACAAGGTGTAGAGCTGGATGAACACAGCAGGCCAAGCAGCATCTTAGGAGCAGGAAGGCTGACGTTTTGGGTGTAGACCCGTCATCAGAAATGGGGGAGGCGAAGGGGGTTCTGAAATAAATAGGGAGAGAAGGTGAGGTGGCTCGAAGGTGGATAGAGGGGAAGATAGGTGGGGAGGAGACAGGCAAGTAAAAGAGGTGGGGATAGAGCCAGTAAAGGTGAGTGTCGGTGGGGAGATAGAGAGGAGATAGGTCAACCCAGGGAGGACGGACAGGTCAAGGGGGCGGGATGAGGTTAGTGGGTAGGAAATAGGGGTGCGATTTGAGGGGGAAGAGGAGATAGGTGAGAGGTAGAACAGGTTAGGGAGCAGGGGATGTGCTGGGCTGTTTTTGGGATGCAGTAGGGGGAGGGGAGATTTTGAAGCTTGTGAAATCCACATCGATACCATTGGGCTGCAGGGTGCCCAAGCAGAATATGAGTTGCTGTTCCTGCAACCTTTGGGTGGCATCATTGTGGCACTGCAGGAGGCCCATGATGGACATGTCATCTAAAGAATGGGAGGGGGAGTGGAAATGGTTTGTGACTGGGAGGTGCAGTTGTTTATTGTGAACCGAGCGTAGGTGTTCTGCAAAGCCGGCCCCAGGCCTCCGCTTGGTTTCCCCAATGTAGAGGAGGCCACAACAGGTACAGCGGATGCAGTATACCATATTAGCAGATGTGCACGTGAATATCTGCTTGATGTGGAAAGACTTATGAAAGGGATTAGATATTATGCTTAAGGCTAAATGGATCAAAGATTTGGGAAAAAGCGGGAACAGTAAACTGTGTTAGATGATAAGCCATCATCATAGTGAATGGCAGAGCAGGCTTACAGAACTGAATGGCATAATCCTGTTTCCTATTTTCTGTATTTTGTTACAACACAGTCAGCCAAACCAAATCAAACCCAATTTGTTTGCAACACAGTAAAATTAAATCCTTCAAAGACCCTCAAAATTGACCCAAAGGTTCCTGATCAGGCTTTTTGAAAGACTAATCCCAGACTTTGGAAAATGAATTCTAGGCACCTCTCTGTAATTTCTTTTAAAGCATAGTAATTTATTACCAAACAATGACTTCAGTAGAATAAAACTTAACCAAGTAATCTAATTGATATGTATGATTTAAAATCAGTAACATATGTTTTAGCGCCAGACAAAAGATAAAAAAGACAAACACAGTTGAGGGGTAAAGAAAAGAAAATATCAAAATAAAATGGCAGATGGAGTTTAGAACATAGAACATAGAACAATACAGCACAAAACAGTCCCTTCGGCCCTCGATGTTGCACCGACCTGTAAACTAATCTAAGCCCCTCCCCCTACACTATCCTGTCATCATCCATATGCTTATCCAAGGACTGTTTAAATGCCCCTAATGTGGCAGGGCATTCCACGCCCTTACCACTCTCTGAGTAAAGAACCTGTCTCTGATATCTGTATTAAATCTATCACCCCTCAATTTATAGCTATGCCCCCTTGTACAAGCTGAAATCATCATCCTCGGAAAAAGGCTCGCACTGTCCACGCCATCTAATCCTCTGATCATCTTGTATGTCTCTATTAAATCCCCTCTTAGCCTCCTTCTCTCCAATGAGAACAAACCCAAGTCCCTCAGCCTTTCTTCATAGGGCCTACACTCCAGACCAGGCAACATCCTGGTAAATCTCCTCTGCACCTTTTCCAATGCTTCCACATCCTTCCTGTAATGGGGCGACCAGAACTGCACACCATATTCCAAACAAAGCCGCACTAGCGTTTTGTATAGTTGCAGCTTGACATCACGGCTCCGGAACTCAGTCCCTCTACCAATAAAACCTAAAACACCGTAAACCTTCTTAAAGCTGCCAGAGGTGATCATTAATCTGGACAAATGTCAAGTGATGCACTTTGGAAAGTCAATTACAGGGGGAAATTACATAGTGAATAACAGAACCCTTAGGAGCAATGATATGCAGAAGGACCTGAGTGTGAAGGTCCACAAATCACTGAAGGTAGCAGCAGAGGCAGATAATGTAGTAAAAAAAGGCCTATGACATGTTTGCCTGTCATTGGAAAGGGCATTGAGTATAGGGATAGGCCAGCTATGCTGCATCTTTATCGGGCTTTACTCAGGCCACATTTGGAATATTGTGTACAGTTCTGGTTGCCACACTTCCCCAGAAGGTGGTTGCTTTGGAGAGAGTACAGAAAAGGTTTACTAGGATGTTGCCGAGTATGGGGGAGTTTAGCTATGAAGAAAGGTTGGATAGACTGGGGGTTAAAATAGTATCAGAGATAATGGGAACTGCAGATGCTGGAGATTCCAAGATAATAAAATGTGAGGCTGGATGAACACAGCAGGCCAAGCAGCATCTCAGGAGCACAAAAGCTGACGTTTCGGGCCTAGACCCTTCATCAGAGAGGGGGATGGGGGGAGGGAACTGGAATAAATAGGGAGAGAGGGGGAGACGGACCGAAGATGGAGAGTAAATGTGCGGCTTCCTCTACATTGGGGAAACCAAGCGGAGGCTTGGGGACCGCTTTGCAGAACACCTCCGCTCAGTCCGCAACAAACAACTGCACCTCCCAGTCGCAAACCATTTCCACTCCCCCTCCCATTCTCTTGATGACATGTCCATCATGGGCCTCCTGCACTGCCACAATGATGCCACCCGAAGGTTGCAGGAACAGCAACTCATATTCCGCCTGGGAACCCTGCAGCCATATGGTATCAATGTGGACTTCACCAGTTTCAAAATCTCCCCTTCCCCTACTGCATCCCTAAACCAGCCCAGTTCATCCCCTCCCCCCACTGCACCACACAACCAGCCCAGCTCTTCCCCCCCCCCCCACTGCATCCCAAAACCAGTCCAACCTGTCTCTGCCTCCCTAACCGGTTCTTCCTCTCACCCATCCCTTCCTCCCACCCCAAGCCGCACCCCCCGCTACCTACTAACCTCATCCCACCTCCTTGACCTGTCCGTCTTCCCTGGACTGACCTATCCCCTCCCTACCTCCCCACCTACACTCTCTCCACCTATCTTCTTTACTCTCCATCTTCGGTCCACCTCCCCCTATTTATTCCAGTTCCCTCCCCCCATCCCCCTCTCTGATGAAGGGTCTAGGCCCGAAACGTCAGCTTTTGTGCTCCTGAGATGCTGCTTGGCCTGCTGTGTTCATCCAGCCTCACATTTTATTATCTTGGATAGACTGGGTTTGTTTTTATCAGAACACATGAGGTTGAGGAGCAACCTGATAGAAGTTTATAAGATTGTGAATGGCCTGGACAGAATGGGAAGTATGAAGCTTTTTCCCAGGCTGCAGGGATCAATTACTAGTGGACACAGATTCAAGGTGTGGGGTAGGAAGTTAAGAAAAAATGTACAAGGCAAATTTTTCACACAAAGGATGGTGAGTCTCCTGAATGCGCTGCCAGAGGTGGTGGCAGAAGCAGACAATAGCAACATTCAAGAAGCACTTGGAAGAATACATGAAAGGGAAGGAAATGGAGGGATACGGATCCTGAGAGTGAAGACAGTTTCAGTATGGATGGGCAAAATGTGTCGGCGCAGGCTTGGAAGGTCGAAGGGTCTGTTCTTGTGCTGTATTGTTCTTTGGTCTTTATTCAGCTGGCCAGATGACACAAGTGGTTTTCATGATGTGTTGTTCCACAGGCAGAGGATCATTTCTTCAGTGACTTTTTTTTGAGAATGTCGATCAGCTCCACGTTTTCCAGTTCACTCTAAAGTCTGTTATACTTACAGTGTAACTTCTGTTCTCTGAACTTCAAACAGTAAATAATGGAGGTTAGGCAGGGAGTTTTCAAATCTTCACACTGTCGCTGCAGCAGCCAAACTCCTCCTCCTAGACAACACAGTTCAAAACTCTGGCCTCTCCCAATCAGATTAGCAATCTACCCAGGTACCAGTTAACATTCAATACCTGCTCAGTTATGAGGATAAGATCTCTTTCAGACTTGTCTGAAACCAACTCTCAGGTACTGACTTTATTAATAGTCAAACATCTGCTATCATTTTAAACATACTGCTCTCTCCTAGTGTGGAACAGTCTGTAGAACATTTCTGATCAAGAGTCAACCTACGAAACTTCCAGGCCTAGCCTCACAAACAAGTAAACAAATAATTTGTTTGTTCTCTCTTCCTTTTTATTAAAATACACAAGCTGCTGCCCACAGTCCAAAGCCATTTTCAACTTACTGTTCTCAGTTCACAGCTCCAAATCAAAAATGATACAGTATTAAAATCAAACTAATGAAAAAAAACAGCAACTGTTAGAACCCTTGCTATGTTTGATCGTAAATTGATGACACCTCCATCAGGATATCCACTTAGCCCTTAGCCTCACAGATACAGTGATCACAGTTGCTACTGAAATTCCAAATTTCAGAATTCAAGTTTTTGCAACTGCTGATACTTTCTGTGCAATTGATTATCCTGGACAGTAAGTTGCCTTAGTTTTCCCACAGAGTTTATACATTCTTGTGGCTGAGACTAAATACCATTGCTCAATTCTTTAGCTACCCTTGTTGCAGATAAAAATAATACTAATACTAAATGAAACTTCAAGCTACTAAAATCTTACAAGCACTGATAAATCCAACTAACATTTAAAATTTATGAGTTGCAACCTGAAGGGTCCCAACCCAAAACATCAGTTTTCCTGCTCCTCTGATGATGCCTGGCCTGCTGTGTTCCTCAAGCTCCACACTGTGTTATATCAGACTCCAGCATTGACCGTTCTTACTAACTCTTCAACTTAAATAGCCCCTGATGGAACAGAGATTTGACGCAGGGTCACTCACCTCAAAACGTTAACTCTGATTTGTCTCCACAGATACTGCCAGGCCTGCTGAGCTTTTCCAGCAACTTCCAGCAATAGCACCTGCAGTTCTTCAGTTTTTAATCAACAGATGACATTGGCTTCACGTAATACTATAAATTTCATTAATTCAAAAAACTGATGCCACTCACTTCCAAACAGAAGGATGTCTGCATATTATAATCCAGCTCTATAATATTCCTGAGTTAATTAAACAAAACACAGTCCTCCAAACCAAGTCAAGCAAAGTTCAATGCAACTGAAGAATAATCTTGTTATTTCTGCATTCTAGTCTTTGAGATAAAAGCCAACATTCCATTCGCCTTTTCATTTACTTCTCATCCCTTTGTATTAGCTGACATTGATTTTCCTATATGAATATCTAAAACTCTTTGATCATCCACAGCTCCAAGTCTCCTACCATTAAGAAAATATTAGGATTTGCCTCCGTGGATTTGCCACAAATCCACAGAAGATGATCTCACATTAAACTCTACCTGCTAGAGTTTGGCCACTACCTAGTCTATGTTCGTTATTCATTCACGGGATGAGGGCGTGGCTGGCTAGGCAACATTTATTGCCCATCCCTAATTGCCCAGAGAACAGTTAAGAATCAGCCACATTGCTGTGGGTCTGGAGTCTCATGTAGGCCAGAGATAATGGGTGCTGCAGATGCTGGAGAATCCGAGGTAACAAAGTGTGAAGCTGGATGAACACAGCAGGCCAAGCAGCATCTGAGGAGCACAAAAGTTAACGTTGAGACTGCTGCTTGGCCTGCTGTGTTCATCCAGCTCCACACTTTGTTATCTATTCTCCAGCATCTACAGTTCCCGTTATCTCTGATACAATTTTAACCTCACTGCAAAGCCTCTTACAGGGATGCCTAACCTGAAGAATTTCCCCTCCTCCCTCCGGACAAACCTCAGTGGGATCGCTCTCCCACTGCAACTCTCTTGTAATAAGCTTTTCTGAAGAAGGGTCTAGGCCCAAAACGTCAGCTTTTGTGCTCCTGAGATGCTGCTTGGCCTGCTGCGTTCATCCAGCTCTGCACCTTTGTTACCTTGGATTCTCCAGCATCTTCAGTCTGCCTCCCCCTCTCTCCCTATTTATTTCAGAATCCTCCCACCATCCCCCTTTTCTGATGAAGCGTCTAGGCCCGAAACGTCAGCTTTTGTGCTCCTGAGATGCTGCCTGGCCTGCTGTGTTCATCCAGCCCCACACTTTGTTATCTCCCATCCAGGTACTGATTTGTTTCTCCCTGCCTCTCAAAGAAACATTTATTAATTATACTTTGAGGCCTTCAGGACAAAGCGATCACAGGTCAAAGTGATAATAGTAGTTGTACCAACTCTTTAGATTGCCTTGAATCCAGGCTAAATTTTAAGAATAGAGTATATAATAATGTATAGATGCTTGACTCAGCAGGAAGCATCAGTTGCCCAATGTTAAAATAACCATGATACCAAAACAGATGTTCAATTTTGACTCTCATTCTTTCAACTTTGACTTTCATTCTTCCAATTTGGCACCAGAAGGAGAGAGTTAAACCCTTCCCAAGGGTATCATGAGCATGTGGATAAAAATATCTGCTTTTACCAAAAAGACAGTTCTTTTTTGGCACACAATAAATTAAAATACATTTAGGAAAGGCAGCTTGAAAATACTGTACCTTTGAAATAGTTATCTCTCTCAATTGCCAATTTGTAGCTTGCTTATGGGAAAGCATATAATGAAAAGGTAGCCCATCCCCCACTATGCAATGTCATTGGATTTACTGCTGGCAGACATGGTAACAGACCAGCAATCAACACTGTCAATTAATCTACTGCTTTCAAAAATACTCATCTGTTATTTCTCTAATACTCTTTTTCTTTACTTGACTAAAATTTTCAAAGGCTCTTTGTTTTCTGTTACGTTCTTGCAAAGCTGAGTCAGGACTGTGCAAATAGAATCACTAACATTTAAAACAAAAATCTAATGCATTTCCTTTATTTAAAAAAAATTATTTTGCAGTGACTTGTTGCCAGAACATTGTATATGCAACCCAGCCAAGTATAAAATGCTTATCTCGCCACAATATTTAACATCAAAATGTTTTCACCAGCATTATTGATCATCATTAATCTCAGATGCCACTGACATTCCTTTGTCCCTAACAGCCCAGTGAACATAAAATTTCTGGCCTACACGGCAGGTCAGCCAGAATTTGCAAAACACAACATAGGTTGATATTCTGAGTGGAAGTCTTTTTCAGGGTTAATAGGAATAACAGTAGGCCAGTCAGACCATTGAGCCTGCCCTGATATTCAACATGATCACAGCTGAACGTTTCAAAGCCTGTAATTCACTCCACCCTACTGTATGTCACATACAGCCTTCTCTGGTATAGAATTCCAAATAATCACAACTCTATGAATAGAATACTTTCTCCTTGTCTTGAACCTAAGTGGCATCCTCATTGCTTTTAAATCAGGCCCCCTTCTAGAATCACTAGCAGGGAAACTTACCTGCACTTTCACCTGATCATCTGGGATAAGTTTGCTCAATTGGCTGGACAGCTGGTTTCACAATGCAGTATAATGCCAACAAGCGTCAGTTTAATTCTTGCACCAGCTGAGATTATGAAGGATTCTCCTTGCCAACATCTCCCTTTGCCTGAGGTGTGGTGGCTTTCAGGTCAAGCCACCACTATCAGTTGTTTCTACAAGACAGTACACCAGGACTGTTAGAACATGGTGGATTTACCTTTAAGTATATTGTAGGTTTTAATGAGGTCACCTCTTATTCTTCAAAATCCTAGAGAATGCAGATGCATTTTGCCCAATCTCTCTTCATAGCATAGTTCCACATCCCCAGGATGAATGATGAATCTTCATTGCAGTCCCTCAACAACAATAATATCTCTTGAGAAATGGACAGACATCAGAACCACAACTCAGCCCTTGAGGTGCGCTTTGATCAAGCTGTTATGCAATTGAAGGTAAACTTTACTATTCTTCTCCCCAAATCCTCTTGTAATAAATGCTAACATCCTATCAGCTTCCCTTAAACATTATTGCACATGTATATTAGCTTTCAGTGACTTATCATTAAGGACACCCATGCCCCTTTATAAACATACACTTTATAACCTCTTTATCTTTAAGAAATAATCTTCACATCTATTTTTCCTGCCAATCTGGATAAACTAATTCTTTTCCATATTGTATACCATCTACCATGTTTTTGCCCATTTACTAAGCCTGTCCAAATCCTTCTGATGCCACTTTATATATTCCTCACAACACACATTCACACTTAGCTATACATCATCTGCAAATTTTGAAGCATTACATTTGAGCCCTACCTCCAAATCATTGATGTTTTGAACTGCTGGGGTCCAAGTTCTGATCCTTGTGGTACCCCATCAGTCACAGTCTGCAAATGTGAGAAAGACTTATTCATACTATCTGTTTTCTGTCTGTTACCAATCTTGAACTGATGCCAGTACAGTACGGCCCATCTCAAATGCTTTAATCTTTCTAACATGCCTCATCTAGGGGGATTTTATCAAAAGTTTTTGAAAAGCAAAGGATACCACATCCATTGGCTCTCCTTTAACAAACTTGTTGGTAATATCTTCAAAAACTCCAACAAGTTCATCAAACATAATCTCCCTTTTGCAAATCTATGCTGACTGTGCCCATACAGATCATTGTCAACCCGTATCTATTTCTGACATCCTTTGTAATAGATTCGAGCATTTACCTTCCCATTGATGTAAGGTTAGCAAGTCTGTAATCCCCTGTTTGTTCAATGACACCTTTCACAAATAATGGGGTGCATTTTCTCTGCAACTTGCGATGTGCTACAAAACAAAAATGTTCAGGCAGATTCTTCGCTTGCGAAGATCAGTTGGGAAGAGATTCGTCAGCGATTTCGTTGGCACAACCGTTGGTGGCTGTAGAGTCTTATTCTGGACCTGCAGATCCTGGGGCAGTGCGGGCAGGGGAATGCTCCGGACAGTAGGGCTTGAGATGAGGGCTCCTTCCTGCGTTTCCGTCTGTCCTAGCAGCTGCTCTCCTTGAACATTTGAACTGCACCATCGCCATCGTAGTTTTCTTCCGCCATGCGTCCCTGTCAGAGGCCAGCTTTTGCCATTCCGTTGAGGCGATGCCGGCCTGAGACAGCTGTTGCTTCAGTTGGTCCTTGTAGCGCTTGCGGAGGGCACCGCGGTTTTTTTTGCCGTCGCAGAGTTCGCGGAAGAACACTGTTTTGGGTACTCTGGTGTTGTCCATCTGCGATACGTGACCCAACCATCGAAGTTGCTTCAGGAGAAGGGTCGCTTCGATGCTGGGGAGCCGAGCCTTTTCCAGCACTTCGTTGTTAGAGACACGGTCCTGCCAGGTGATGCCCAATATAGAGCACAGGCAATGTTGGTGGAATCGTTCCAGCAGCCGCTTCTGTTTCCGATACAGAATCCAGGCCTTGGAGCCATAGAGCAGTGTGGTGATGACCACGGCCTTGTAAACTTGGATTTTCGTCGACATGCTTATCGAGTGGTTTCCCCATACACGCTTCCGCAGTCGCCTGGAGGTGCTGCTTGCTTTCCCAAGGTGATTGTCGACATCTCCTGTGACTGGAGCATCGTTGGAGGTTATGCTTCCCAGGTACGTGAAACGTTCAACCGGGTTGAGGGGATGGCCGTCGATCAAGATTCGAGGTGGGTTTTATGCGCTGCATGGTGGCTTCTGGTACAGGATCTCCGTCTTCTTCAGACTGATCGTTAGTCCGAAAGCCTTTGCAGCTTCGGAGAAGTGCGTCACTGCAGTCTGTAGTGCACCTTCTGTGTGTGAGAGTAGGGTGCAGACATCCGCATACAGCAGCTCTATGATGGGCTCCCGTGTTGTCTTTGTGCGAGCGAGGAAGCGGCGCAGATTGAAGATATTGCCGGCTGGGCGGAAGTGAATGTAGATGCTGTTCATGATGCCCTCCTTCGCTTCCTGCAGCATCCTGTTGAAGAAGATGGCGAAGAGCATTGGTGCCAAGACGCAGCCCTGCTTCACGCCGTTGCTGATGGGGAACGGGTGTGATAGGTCACCGTTGTATTTCACCTTGCCGCTCTGACCTTCATGAAGTTGCTGTAGGATGGTTAAGCACTTAGGAGGGCATCTGAGCTTCCCCAGGATTTTCCATAGACCGTCGCGGCTGACAGTGTCGAAGGCTTTGGTGAGGTCAATGAATGCCGCGTACAGTCCAACATTCTGCTCACGGCATTTCTCCTGGAGTTGGCGTAGTGCGAAGATCATGTCGGATGTGCCTCTGTTCGCTCTAAGACCACATTGACTTTCTGTCAGGTTGTCCTCCGTAATGGTGGGAATCAGTCTGTCCAAGAGGATTCTGGAGAGAATCTTCCAGGCCGTAGACAGCAGAGTGACACCTCTGTAGTTTGAACAGTCCGATTTCTCACCATTGTTCTTATACAGGGTGACGTAGATCAGCTGGCACCTCACCCTGTTCCCAGAGTGCAAATAGGTTGGTGAGTTCACTCAGGAGTGAAGCTCCTCCTAATTTGTATACTTCTGCAGGGATGCAGACCCACACACAGCCCCAGACACAGACCCATGCACTCACTGACACACACCCCCAGAAACTCACTGACACAGACCCCCAGACACACACAATCACTGACACACACCCCCACACACTTAGACAGACCCTCAAATGTAGACCCGTACATACACTGAGACACACAGACCCAGAATGACACACACCCCGACACAAACACACCCCTGCACAAAACCTGCACATACCCACACTCTTACAATGTCGGCCAGCGTTAGGATCGCCGCTGGTTCGGTTTGATTGTGCGCCGTCCACGCGCCGCTGCCAGTGGCGTATTTTGTTGTTTGCTGACATACGCCATTGAAACCAGCAACAACAAAAACAAAATAAAAGCTGAGGAAAAGGACAACTCTGACTCCAAACCCGGGTTGAGAGAACTCGTCAGCCTTGGCAGGCACTCCCTCTGGGAGAAGGAAAACTCTAAATCTCAACCTGCATCCTTGCGGCCGCCACAGTCGTCTCAGCTTGCTGTGCCACTGTGTAACGTCCCCTGGCCTAAAGAGTGGCGTCGGTTCGTGCGCACCAACTGTTACTATAAAACTACGCAGCGCAGGCGGGAAGAAAAGTCTTACAGCGATGGAGGAGGGGCATACCGGCAGGTGTTAGATGACACTGGAAGTCGCAGTCTCAACTCTGCATGTAGGCGGCTCAGACCAACAGGTCGTCTGTCTGTTGACTCGAGGCAACAACAGCATTTGGCAGCCCTCTGAGTGACCAAGCAGCCCTCTTCAGGGACAGCACTGCTTGCTCCAAATGGAGATGGACCTCGAAAAGGTGGTTCAAAGAAAGCTTGCCTTACCATCACCTGGTTGATTCGCCGCGGCCAATGGGCATCTCCTTCCAGCGGTAAGAACAAACAGATTAAATCTAAACACTCAACAAACCTCAAGCTAGCCTGCTGGAACGTACGCACAATGCAAGACTCGCCAGCAAATGAATGCCCACAAAGAAGATCGGCCCTCGTCGCACGCAAACTGTCCTGGCTGAACATCGATATTACTGCTTTAAGTGAAGTCCGTTTCGCAGACCAAGGTTCGTTGGTGGAACATGGTGCAGGCTACACTCTGTTCTGGTACGGCAGAAGCAGCACCGACAACAGACTCTCAGGAGTAGGTTTCATGATCAAGAAGACAATCGCCAACAAGCTCCAAAGCCTACCAATCGGCCACTCAGACCGCCTCATGACCCTGCGACTCCCACTACAAGCCAACCAGTTTGCCACTCTTGAGAGTGTCTACGCCCCCACACTGCAAACTGAGCCCGCAGTCAGAGAAGCCTTCTACAACCAGCTCAAGTCTCTCCTCCTGAAAGTCAGCACGAAAGACAAACTCATTGTCCTAGGCGACTTCAATGCGAGGGTGGGCAACGACTCAGAGGCATGGCCCGGAGTCCTGGGTCGACATGGTATTGGAAGCTGTAACGACAACGGGAAGCTGCTTCTGGAGCTCTGCACAGAACTCGGACTGGTGGTAACAAACACATTGTTCCAACAGAAAGCAAGATTCAAGACGACTTGGAAGCACCCCCGATCCAAACATTGGCACCTCCTGGACTACGTCCTAGTGCGCCAAAGGGATAGATCGGATGTCCTACAGACCAGGGCTATGCCGAATGCGGACTGCTACACGGACCATAGGTTGATACGGACGAAAGTAAGACTAGTAGTCAAGCCAGTGACAAAGAAGAGGGGGCCATGTTCCAAGAAAATCCACATAAGCAAGCTCCACAATCTTCGTGACGAATTCCTGTCCAAGCTAGAGGATAGACTGAAATCCAAGGACTCATTGGTCACAGATGGAAACACAGGAAAGACATGGGATCACCTGAAGTCTGCAATGCGAGATACAGCTGTTCAGGTGGCTGGATACACTTCTAGGAGGAACAGAGACTGGTTTGACGAAAATGACACTGAGATACAGACTCTCCTCCAGAAGAAACGCTCTGCCCATCAGGCCTTGCTCTCCAGATCTGACGACAAAACAGCTAAAGCAGAATACAGAGATACATGCAGTACCCTGCAAGTCAACCTCAGAGCGATGCAAAACGACTGGTGGTCAAAACTGGCAGAACAAACACAGCAGTATGTAGACACTGGCAACACCAGAGCTTTTTGTGAGTCTCTGCGCACGATGTATGGGCCGACCCACCTACTTCCGGCCCCTTTGCGTGCTGCTGACCGTGCCAGTTTGCTTACTGTACATAGAACGTAGAACATTACAGCACAGTACAGGCCCTTCGGCCCACAATGTTGTGTCGACCTATTATCCTGCTAAATCAGTCTACCCTGCATACCCTACATTTTACTGTCCTGTGTGTCTAAAAGAATTGTTTAAAAGTCTCTAAAGTATCTGGCTTCACTACCACTGCTGGCAGCGCATTCCACACAACCACCACTGGAATAAGTGGGGATCTCTTCAAGATTTACAGAATACTGAAGGCCTGAATAGAGTGCAGAAGATGGTTCCAGAAGTAGGAGAGACTGCGACCTGAAGGTTCATTTTCAGGATGAAGGGACAATCCTTTAGAACTGAGATAAGGATTAATTTCTTCAGTCAGACGGTACAGAGTCTCGGGAGCTTTTTGACACTGAAGGCTGTGAGGCCAAGTTGTTGAGTATTTAAGACAGAGATAGATAGGCTCTTGATTAGTAAGGAGATAAACGGTCACGGGGAGAACAAAACAGAAGTACAGCACAGGAACAGGCCCTCCAAATCTCCAAGCCTGCACTGATCACCTTGCCCTAACTAAAACTGAAAAGAAACCTTCTGCATTAATTCTGTATCCATCCATTCCCTCCCTATTCATGTAACCATCCAGATGTCTCCTAAATGTTGCCAACGTGCCTGCTTCCACCACCTATTCTGGCAGTGTGTTCCAGGTTCCTACCACTCTCTGCATGAAAAACGTTCCTCACACATTTCCCTTAAACCTTCCCCCTCTCATCTTGAACCTGTGTCCCGTGTTGACTGAAACTTAAACCCTAGGAAAAAGCCTCTGACTATGCACCCCACCTATGCCTCTCATAATTCTGTAGACATCCGTCCGGTCTCCTCCCAGTTGCGGTCCTTCCAGGGAAAATAACCCTAGTTCTTTTAATTTTTCCTCATAGCCAATTCTGTCAAGACCAGGCAAAATCCTGGTGAACATTCTCTGCAGTCTCTCTAAAGCTTCTGCCTCCCTCTGGTAGTGTGACAACCAAAACTGCACACAATACTCCAAATGCAGCTTAACAAGGGTTTTATAATCGCTGCAACATGGTTTGCCAACTCTTGTATTCAATGCCCTGGCCAATGAAGGCAAGCATGTCATATGCCTTCTTAATCACCTTGGCTACCTGTCTTGAAACTTTTAGGGAAGTGTGGGCCTGCATGCCTAGATTTGTCTATATGTTAATGTTTCTAAGGGTTCTGCTATTTACAGTAGAATTCACGCCTAAATGTGATCCTCCAAAATGTATCATCTCATATTTATCTGGATTAAACTCTGCCATTTCTGCACCAAAGTCATCAATCTATCTATATCCTGTTGTATCCTTTCATAATCATCAGCACGATCAACAACTCCACCAGTCTTCATGTCATCTGCCAACTTACTAATCAGACCACCCACATTTTCCTCCAGATCATTTTTCGATCCTCAGTTGTTTGTGGTATATAAGACTGATCCCTGTGGAACACCACTAGTTACTGATCTCCATGCTGAAAAACACCCTTCCACCCCTCCCCTGTCTTCTATGACCAAGACAGCCCATTCCACCAGAAAGCAAGAGAATGAGACTGAGAAACATATCAGCTATGATCGCAAGTTGGAGTAGACTTGATGGGCCACACGGACTAATTCCTATATCTTGGTCTTTTGGGTGACTTTCCAATCCACAGGAATCTTTCGAGAATCTATAGAATTTTTGAAGATAATGACCAATGCATCTACTTTCTCTAAAAGCACTTGCTCCAACAGTATGGGAGGAAGACGATTGGCTTCTAGCGATTTTCAACTTTCAGCCCCATCAATTTCTCCAGTACAATCATCTTATGAATGTTAATTTCTTTCAACTCCTCATTCACCCATTTCATTTGCCATTTTTCAGTTTAGAAAACTTAGGGTTTATTGATTCATCCAAAAAAAGGTTAATCTTTCTCTTCCAGGTGATAACAGGTTCTCATAGTCAAAAAGAGGTCCTCAGTGGGGGGATAGGATTCAGTATGGCCCACACATCCAATGATTCTTAGTATAAATAATCTGTAAATAGTTGCCAGCATTAAAACAAAACTGAGTCCAATCATTTCTGAGCTTTGTAAGATGGGAGATTATACGAAAAATTTGAGTACAAAGATAAGCAGACCAAATTGAAGGTTATAACTGGTTTCTGGAAGGAAAATCATATAGGCAGCAAATCAGGCTTGTAGGCTTCCAGAATCTGTACGTGCTTCAGGCATACGAAGCTCTATACTTGAAGCCCTAAATTGTGAAATTCCTGGGCCTTGATCATTTCCAACATTAACGCATATGCCATAGTCAGGATCATGGACAATTATATGATTACTTCAGTACATAGAACATAGAACATCACAGCACAGTACAGGGCCTTCGGCCCTCAATGTTGTGCCGACCTGTTATACCGATCTGAAGCCCATCTAACCTACACTATTCCATGTATGTCCATATGGTTGTCCAATGATGACTTAAATGTACTTAAAGTTGGCGATTATTCAGATTTTGTCCAGTAATGTTAGAAGCCATTATTTTACCAGTAATGATTCTTAATTTATTTACCATTAGAACAAAGTATAATCATGACAACTTGAAAATTTGGGGTATACATTTTCTCATTTAAACCCTACTGCATTTGATTTGCACATCATAAGCACCAGGAGATGGCTGTCTCATATGATGGAGAATCCAAATGCCTCCCCTTGATGTGCAACAGCATTACCATTAGAAATTCCCCATCATGAACTTCCTGGGGGTTTCATCAACCAGAAACTGAACAAGAGGCTGGGAACTCTGCAGTGAGTAACTTGACATGCTATCTACTATTCAAGACATGCTGGAACAGGTGGGACATGAATCCAAGTCTTACCTCCACTTGCTTTGATAGGTGCAGCTTCAAAATACACTCAAGAACTCGATGCAAGCCAAGATAAAGCAGCCAAGTTGATCAGTGCCCCTTCCATCAGCTTCAACATTCACTCCCGTCACCACTAATGCATCATGGCAGCAATGTGTACACTACACAAAGCTCACCACGCCTCCTTGGACTCAAAACCTCAAACACAAAGATGGACAAGGGTAACAGAAGCTTGGTAACAAACCACCTGCAAGAACTCCTAACCACACACCATCCTGACTTGGACTTATTTCACCATTCATCCACTTCTCATGAATTTCGTCTGTAATAGCACTGTTGGTGTACCTCCAATGCATGAACTAAACAGTGGTGTAAGAAAGGAGTTCATTGCCACCTTCTCAAGGGCAATTAAGAATGGACAAGTATTGGCCTAGCCACTGGTGACCATATCCCATGAAAGGACAAATAAGTAAGTGACAATGACCTCATTTTTAAAAAATGGCGATGCTTCCTTGAAAATCTGAAATATTGTCCTCTGTACAACCTTGGCCGCAGATAATCAAAGCAGCATTTTGATAACCTTATCTGCTGATTTAGTAGAAAAAAAAAGCAAGCACTTACAAAATAGTTTTATGCCATGAGTGATCCTGAATAACAGTAAAGGCTGTTCATTGTTTGAACATAATTTAGTATTTCTGTCACAGGAATTTAAAGAATGCTGCTGAGTGAATACTCAATTTGGGGCAAAGCAGAGTTGATTCAAGTTGTAACTTGGAAATAGAAACTCCAGTCTCTTGACCTTGGCATTGATCTATGCCATGAATCTGATTTGCAGCAAACGGATACAAATGCTGATGCAAGACTTTACAGGATAGAAAAAACTCATTCAATTCACGAAATATTAAAAATGAGGTGGCAGCCTACTTTCTAAGTCACAGGCAAGTTCTATTGTTTGTTGGTAAAGAATGCAATTGTGTGTATTCCTATTTTATTTTGCATATTCTTAGAAAATAACAGAGCTTTTAATAATACACATTGCCTGATAGATTTAATAGGATCAACGACAAATGCTGCAGCTGTTTGGGAAGAGGTAATTTCTAACTGTCCTGTGATTTTTTTTTGCCAGAACTAAGTGTTCAGCAGGAATTGGTGCTGGGTCCACTGTTGTTTTTCATTTATATAAATGTTTTGGTAAGAACTTAGGAGGCATGTTTAGTAAGTTTGCAGATGATAACATAATGGCACAGTGGACAGTGAAAAGGGTCATCCAAGATTACAAAGAGATCTTGGTCAATTGGGCCAATGGGCTGAGGAGTGATAGATGGAATTCAATTGGATAAATGCAAGATATTGCATTTTGGTAAAACAAACAAGGGCTGTTAATGGTGGGGCCCTGGATAGTGTTCTTGAACAGACAGGCCTAGGGGTTCAGGCACACAGTTCACACCAGAGGGCATAGGTTTAAAGTGAGAGAGTAAGGATTTAAAAGGAACCCGAGGGGCAACTTTTTCATATATAGGGTGGTGTCAGTATGGAACAAGCTGCCAGAGGATATGGAGGAGACAGTAGAATTACAACACTTAAAAGGCATCTGGCTGGATATATGAACAGGAAAGGTTTAGAGGGATATGGGCCAAATGCTGGCAAATGAGATTAGATCAGTTTAGGATATCTGGTTGTTGCAGATGAGTTGGACTGAAGGGTCTGTTTCAATGCTGTATAACCCTATGAGGTATATAGGGTGGTTAAGAAGGCATTCAGCATATTTGCATTCATTGCTCAGACCTTTGAGTACAGGAGTTGGGATGTCATGTTGAGGTTGTAAAGGATGTTGGTGAGGCCAATTTTGGAGTACGGTGTATGGTTCTGGATGCTGTGCTTATAAGAAGAGTATTATTAAATTGAAGAGGGCTCGGAAGAGATTTACCAGGGACAGAAGAGTTTGAGTTATATGGAGAGGCTGGATAGGCTGGGGCTTTTTCATGGAGCGTAGGAGGTTGAGCGGTGGCGTTATAGAAGTTCATAAAATTGTGTGGGACATAGATAAGGTAAATTGCAATGTCTTTTCCCTGGGGTAGGATAGTTCAAAACCAGAGGGAATATTTTTAAGGTGAGAGGGGAAAGATTTAAAAGGACATAGGGGGACAACTTGTTCCATCCAGAGGGTGGTTTGTATGTGGAATGAATTGCCAGAGGAAGTGGTATATGCAGATACAGTCAGAATATTTAAAATACATTTGGACAGCTACAATAGTAGGATAGGTTTGGGAGGATTTGGCCAAATGCAGGTGAGTGGAACTAGTTCAATTTGGGAAAATTGGTTAGAATAGGTGAGTTGGACTGCAAGGTCTATTTCCATGCTATAAGATGCTATGACTATAACCCTTCAGACTTGTTTTCGACCTGAAGCACAATGTCAATGGAAAGGTCCTTTCCCTTGCTGAAAAATAATACCAGGATATTTATGCTTCAGAAATTAGGATGTATTTTGTTATAATTGAGTCAGGTCCCTTCCTGTATATAATATTGCAATCTATTTCCACAGCAGTCATATGTTCAATGCTAACTGCATGTTAATCTTAAAAGAAACCTGAACCAGTACTCCTAAGAACCTTTGTGCTTCAGATTTCCGAATCCCTTTCACCATTGAGAAAATAGTTAACACTCTGCTGTTCCCATCAAAGTGCATAAGCTCACGCTGTCCCACATTGTATTCCATCTGCGACTTCTTTGCCCACTCTCCTAGCCTATCCGAGTCCTTCTGCACTCTTCCTGCTTCCTGAATATTCATTGTCCCTCCACCTACCTTTGCGTCATCTGCAAACTCAACATCAGTGCCTTCAGATCCATTGTCCAGATCATTAACGCATAACATGAATAGTTGTGATCCCAACTTTGACTCCTGCGGACCCCCTTTATTCACCAGTTGTCATCCCAAAAAGACACCTTTATCCCCACTGTCTGCCTTCTGTCAGTCAGTCAATCATCTATCTTTGCCCATAATACCATGGGATCATCTTATTTAGCAGACTCTTATGCAGCACATTGTCAAATGCCTTCTGGAAATCGAAATAAATCACTTTCATTGGCTCTCCTTTGTCTAATTTGCTCATTACCTCCCCAAGTAATTCTAACAGATTTGTCAGGCATGATCTCCTTTTGACAAAGCCATGTTGACTCAGTCCTAGTTAACCTTGCACTTTCATGTGGTCTGCAGCCTCATCCTTAATAATAGGTTCCAAAATCTTAACAACAACTGAAATCAGGTTAACCTGCCTATAGTTCCCTGTCTTCTGCCTCCCTTGCTTCTTCAACAAGTGTTTTTCATTCCTCTGAGACCCTCCTTGATGTCAAAATTTTGATTTTTTACTGTCACATTTACCTAGATTCAGTGAAAAGTTCTGTTTTGCATGCAGTACAGGCAGATCACAACATACAAAGGCACAAAGAGCAGAGGGTGATCAAAAGAAGTGAGGGAAACAAGTTATGGCTGCAAAGGAGGTGCACAAAAGCAATATTTGAAATTTGCAAGGTCCATTCAGAAGTCGAATAATAGTGAGGAATAAGCTGCTCTGGAGCATGCTGGTATGTGTGTCTGAGATTATGCATCTTTTGCCTGATTGAAGAGGTTGGAAAAGACTACAACCAGAGTCGGAGGAATCTTTGATGATGTTGGTTGCCTTTCTGAGGCATTGAGAAGTTAAATGGAATCAATGGATTGAAAGTTTGCTTGCATGATGGTCTGGGCTGTGTTCACAGGTTTCTGTAGTTTCTTGTGGTCCTGTCCAGAGTAGTTGCTGTGCCAAGGTACGATGCATCCAGATAGAATGCTTTCTATGGTGCATCTGTAAAATTGGTGAGGATCCTTATGGACATGCTAAATTTCCTTAACCTCCTGAGGCAGAGGTGTTGATTTCCTCAAAGATTACTGGCAATGCCTCCGTTTTGGTTCGGCCACATTTGGAGTACTGTGTGCAGTTTTGGTTGCCACATTACCAAAAGGATGTGGATGCTTTGGAGAGGGTGCAGAGGAGGTTCACCAGGATGTTGCCTGGTATGGAGGGTGCTAGCTATGAAGACAGGTTGAATAGGTTAGGATTATTTTCATTAGAAAGATGGAGATTGAGGGGGGACCTGATTGAGGTCTACAAAATCATGAGGGGTATAGACAGGGTGGATAGCAAAAAGCTTTTTCCCAGAGTGGGGGACTCAATTACTGGGGGTCATGATTTCAAAGTGAGAGAAGGAAAGTTGAAGGGAGATATGCGTGGAAAGTTCTTTACGCAGAGGGTGGTGGGTGCCTGGAACGTGTTGCCAGCGGAGGTGGTAGACGCAGACACGTTAGTGTCTTTTAAGATATATTTGGACAGGTACATGGCTGGGCAAGGAGCAAATGGACAGAGGCTGTTAGAAAATAGATGATAGGTTAGACAGAGGATCTTGATCGGCGGAGTCTTAGAGGGCCGAAGGGCCTGTTCCTGTGCTGTCTATAATCAATATTTCTCCAGCCTCACTTTCCAGCAGTCCAAACACTTTGGTCTTTCTTTCCATTTACATAACGAAAAGTCTTTTGCAGTCTTCCTTTATATTGTTAGCTAGCTTACCTTCATATTCTATATTCTCACCCCAATTGCTCTTTATGTTAACAAAGTGTGAAGCTGGATGAACACAGCAGGCCAAGCAGCATCTCAGAAGCACAAAAGCTGACGTTTCAGCCCTAGACCCTTCATCAGACGATGACAGGCTGGTTTAGGGATGCAGTAGGGGAAGGGGAGATTTTGAAACTGGTGAAGTCCACATTGATACCATATGGCTGCAGGGTTCCCAGGCGGAATATGAGTTGCTGTTCCTGCAACCTTCGGGTGGCATCATTGTGGCAGTGCAGGAGGCCCATGATGGACATGTCATCTAGAGAATGGGAGGGGGAGTGGAAATGGTTTGCGACTGGGAGGTGCAGTTGTTTGTTGCGAACTGAGCGGAGGTGTTCTGCAAAGCGGTCCCCAAGCCTCCGCTTGGTTTCCCCAATGTAGAGGAAGCCGCACCGGGTACAGTGGATGCAGTATACCACATTGGCAGATGTGCAGGTGAACCTCTGCTTAATGTGGAATGTCATCTTGGGGCCTGGGATAGGGGTGAGGGAGGAGGTGTGGGGACAAGTGTAGCATTTCCTGCGGTTGCAGGGGAAGGTGCCGGGTGTGGTGGGGTTGGAGGGCAGTGTGGAGTGAACAAGGGGGTCACGGAGAGAGTGGTTTCTCCGGAAAGCAGACAGGGGAGGGGATGGAAAAATGTCTTGGGTGGTGGGGTCGGATTGTAAATGGCGGAAGTGTCGGAGGATGATGCGTTGTATCCGGAGGTTGGTAGGGTGGTGTGTGAGAACGAGGGGGATCCTCTATTCCCAATTCCTCCGCCTCCGCCGCATCTGCTCCCACGATAAGACATTCCACTCCCGCACATCCCAGATGTCCAAGTTCTTTAAGGACCGCAACTTTCCCCCCACAGTGATCGAGAACGCCCTTGACCACGTCTCCCGTATTTCCCGCAACACATCCCTCACACCCCGCCCCCGCCACAACCGCCCCAGAGGATTTAATTTCACTTGCCACTTCTCCACCCAAGTCTCCAGCCTATCTAGATCTATATATCTCTTGCAATCCTCCTTACTATCTGCAGCTCCCAAACTAATTCCAAACTTTCTAATCTGAGCACAAATGTTCTGCTCCAGATCATTTGCATATTTTACTAACAACAGGGATCCCTGCTGAAAACCACTGGTCACAAATCTCAAGTCAAGAAAACAACCTTCCACCACAACCCTCTATGTTCTATGACTGAGCCTGTTCTGTTATCGATCTTACCAACTCAATGAAGGTTCTGTGTGATTTCACCTTTTGCATTAGCCAGCCATGGGGGATCTTGTTAAAGGCCTTGCTAAAGTTCATGTAGGCAGCATTCACTGCCTTGTCCTCAACAATCACCTTTGTCACTTCCTCAAAAAACTCAATCACATTTGAGAGAGATGACCTCCACCACAAAACGTCCTGCTGCTTAGTGTTGATAAATCTCTACTTCTCTGAAAGTGAATAAATCTTGTTGCTTGGAATCTTCTCAATAATTTTGATACTGCTGGTGTAAGGCCTATCAGCCCGTAACTTCCTGGATTATCCCTCTCGCCCTTCTGAAACAAATGAACAACATTGGCCATTCTCCATTCCTCTGGAACCTCTCCTGTGACTAAAGAGGATGCAAAGATTTTGTACCAGGCACTACAATTTCCTCCCTCGCCCTCTCAGTATTTTGGGTTGGATCCCATCACGACTGCCGTTATCTAAATGCTTTTCAAACACCTTAACACCACCTCTTTTTTATTAACATGCCCTAAAATATCAACATACCCATCCAGAGATTCATTATACACCCTGTCCTTCTCTTTTGTGAGTATCAATGCAAAGTATTTGTTAAGGACCCACTTCCTCTGACTGCATGCATAAATTCCCTCCTTTGTCCTTGAGTGGACATACCCTTTTGCTAGCTCCTCGCTTGCTCCTCATATGTATGTGAATTGTTTTGGGATTTTCTTTAATCATGTTTGCCAAGGACATTTTAAGGCCCCTTTTAGCCCTCCTAACTCCTTGCTTAAGTTCTTTCCTACTTTCTTTGTATTTTTTAATGGATCTACCTGTTTTCAGTGTTCCTAAATCTTATGTGTTTCTGAGGATGAAGTTCTGAGGAAGGGTCAACAGACCTGAAACATTAACTCTGTTTTTTTCTTCACAGATGCTGCCAGACCTGCTGAGCTTTTCCAGCAACTTCTATATTTGTTCTTGATTTACAGCTTCCGCAGTTTTTTTGGTTTTGATTTCACAGTTTCTCTTGTCTTCCAAGGTTCCAAATCTTATCATTCACTTTCATAGGAACATGCTGTTCCTGAATTCTAATCAATTGGCCTTTAAGATGTGGGTTTACTCTCAAACAGCGACCCCCAATCTACATACCCCAGTTTCTGCCGAATGTCATAGATAGCATTCAGCAAATTAATACTTTCACCCAAAGACTGCTCTTATCCTTATCCAGAAATAGCTTAAAACTAACAGAATTATTGTCACTGTTCCCAAAATGCTCCCCCTCTGAAATTTTGATCACTTGGCCAGGCTCATTTCCCAAATTCAAGTCAGAATGGCCCCTTTCTGAGTTGGACTGTTTGTATGTATCCTGCTGGATGCACCTATACATATTCCAACCCTCCCCACATGTGTCTAAGCTCCTGGTACCAACAGAGTCCCGGTCAATATTGGGAAAGTTAAAATCACCCACTCCAAATAACTGTTATTTTTACATTTTTCTACAATCTATCCATACATCTGTATGTCTGTTCCTCTATCTCTCTTTGGTAGTAGTGCAGTACAACCCATCAGAGTAATTGCATCCTATCCTTTTCCTGAGGTGTAGCCATATGGCCACATTGGATAAGTCCTCCAAGGTGTTTCTCCTCAGTATAGCACAATATTGTTCCTAATCAGTTACACAACACATCTAAATTCTGGAACGTTAAGCTGCCAGTCTTGTCCCTCTCTCAACTAAGTCTCTGCAATAGCTACAACATCATAGTTATTAGTATAAATTCGAGCTGTTAAGTTCGTCTGCCTCATCTGTCATACTCCTCATCTTAGAACAAATACACCAGGCCGCCAGCCCCACTGTGTTAAATTGCCTCTCCCTATCTGTTCTTCTCCTTAGCTTTACTGGGCTTAGTCTCAGGCTCCTCCTTGGTCATTTTGCTGACAGACTTTCTGCTCTGCTTCTCACTCCCTCTCTGCCACACTAGTTTAATCTCTCCTGACTGACACTAGCAAACCTCTCTGCCAGAATAACACTTCCTTCTTGTATAAGTCTCACCTGCCCCAGCAGGCATTTCAATGATCCACATATCTGAAGCCCTCTGTCCTATACCAGCTCTTTAGCCATGTATTTAATTTTGCTATCTTCCTATTCTTGGCCTCACTGGCATATGGTACTGGGAATAATCACTAGATTACAGCCCTTGAGGTCCTATTTTTCAATTTAGTTCCAAACTCCCTGATTTCCCTTTGCAGGACCTTGCCATTCTTCCAACTTATGCTGTTAAGTCCCATTGTGTACCACAATCTCTGCATTCTCACCTTCCCAGCTCAGAGACATCATTGTCCCTGACAGCAGGGAAGCAACACACCACCCTGTCTCTTCTGCAACCACAGAAATATCTGTGTCCCTGACGATAGTGTCCCTTATTACAACTGCTCTACGACATTTGGTCCTCCCTGCTGTATAACAGATTTCCCTGTTATACAACGGAGCCAAGGTAACAAAGTGTGAAGCTGGATGAACACAGCAGGACAAGCAGCATCTCAGGAGCACAAAAGCTGACATTTCGAGCCAAGGCCCTTCATCAGAGAGGGGGATGGGGAGAGGGTTCTGGAATAAATAGGGAGAGAGGGGGAGGCGGACCGAAGGTGGAGAGAAAAGAAGATAGATGGAGAGGAGAGTATAGGTGGAGAGGTGGGGAAGGGATAGGCCAGTCCAGGGAAGATGGACAGGTCAAGGAGGTGGGATGAGGTTAGTAGGTAGGAAATGGAGGTGCGGCTTGAGGTGGGTGGAAGGGATGGGTGAGAGGAAGAACAGGTTAGGGAGGCGAAGACAGGCTGGGCTGGTTTTGGGATGCGGTGGGGGAAGGGGAGATTTTGAAGCTTGTGAAGTCCACATTGATACCATTGGACTGCAGGGTTCCCAAGCGGAATATGAGTTGCTGTTCCTGAAACCTTCGGGTGGCATCATTGTGGCACTGCAGGAGGCCCATGATGGACATGTCATCTAAAGAATGGAAGGGGGAGTTAAAATAGTTCGTGACTGGGAAGTGCAGTTGTTCATGGAAAACCGAGCGGAGGTGTTCTGCAAAGCGGTCCCCAAGCCCCCGCTTGATTTCCCCAATGTAGAGGAGGCCACACCGGCTACAATGGATACAATATACCACATTGGCAAATGTGCAGGTGAACATCTGCTTAGTATGGAAAATCATCTTGGGCCCTGGGATAGTGGTGAGGGAGGAGGTGTTGGGGCAAGTGTAGCATTTCCTGCGGTTGCAGGGGAAGGTGCCAGGTGTGGTGGGGTTGGAGGGGAGTGTGGAGCGAACAAGGGAGTCACGGAGAGAGTGGTCTCTCCGGAAAGCAGACAGGGCTGGGGATGGAAAAATATCTTGGGTGGTGGGGTCGGATTGTAGATGGCGGAAGTGTTGGAGGATGATGCGTTGTATCCGGAGGTTGGTGGGGTGGTATGTGAGAACGAGGGGGATCCTCTTGGGGCGGTTATGGTGGGGGTGGGGTGTGAGGGATGCAGGAGATGCGGTCAAGGGTGTTCTTGACCACTGCAGGGGGAAAGTTGCGGTGCTTGAAGAACTGGGACATCTGGGATGTGCGGGAGTGGAATGCCTCATTCTGGGAGAAGATGTAGCGGAGGTGGAGGAATTGGGAATAGGGGATGGAATCCCTCACACCCCACCCCCACGGCAACCGCCCCAAGAGGATCCCCCTCGTTCTCACATACCACCCCACCAACCTCTGGATACAATGCATCATCCTCCAACACTTCCGCCATTTACAATCCGACACCACCAGCCAAGACAATTTTCCATCCCCACCTTTGTCTGCCTTCCGGAGAGACCACTCTCTCCATGGCTCCCTTGTTTGCTCCACACTTCCCTCCAACCCTACCACACCTGGCACCTTCCACTGCAACCGCAGGAAGTGCTACACTTGCCCCCACACTTCCTCCCTCACCCCCATCCCAGGCCCCAAGATGACTTTCCATATTAAGCAGATGTTCACCTGCACATCTGCCAATGTGGTATATTGTATCCATTGTAGCCGGTGTGGCCTCCTCTACATTGGGGAAACCAAGCGGAGGCTTGGGGACCGCTTTGCAGAATGCCTCCGCTCGGTTTCCCATAAACAACTGCACCTCCCAGTCGCGAACCATCTTAACTCCCCCTCCCATTCTTTCGACGACATGTCCATCATGGGCTTCCTGCAGTGCCACAAAGATGCCACCCGAAGGTTGCGGGAATAGCAGCTCATATTCCGCTTGGGAACCATGCAGCCCAATGGTATCAATGTGGACTTCACAAGCTTCAAAATCTCCCCTTCCCCACAACTACATCACACAACCAGCCCAGCTCGTCCCCTCCCCCCACTGCATCCCAAAACCAGCCCAGCCTGTCTCCGCCTCCCTAACCTGTTTTTCCTCTCACCCATCCCTTCCACCCACCTCAAGCCGCACTTCCATTTCCTACTTACTAACCTCATCCCACCTCCTTGACCTGTCCGTCTTCCCTGGACTGACCTATCCCCTCCCTACCTCCCCACCTATACTCTCCTCTCCACCTATCTGCTTTTCTCTCCACTTTCAGTCCGCCTCCCCCTCTCTCCCTATTTATTCCAGAACCCTCTCTCCAACTCCCCCTCTGATGAAGGGTCTAGGCCCGAAACGTCAGCTTTTTGGTCCTGAGATGCTGCTTGGCCTGCTGTGTTCATCCAGCTTCACACTTTGTTATCTTGGATTCTCCAGCATCTGCAGTTCCCATTACCTCTGATACAACAGAGCCAGTTGTGGAGCCACCATTCTGGTTGCTGCTATTGCCATCCTCTGATTAGCAATCTCCCCCAGTGGTCTCCAAAATGGTATATTTGTTAGTGATAGCAATAGCCACAAGGGATTCCTGTACTGTCTCCTTCCCCTTCTTGCGGTCCACCCATCTATCTGCCTGAACCTGGAGTGTGACCACGTCTGTAAAACTCCCATCTATGACGCTTCCCACCTCCTGGATGCTCCTCAGTGCATCCAACTCCCGCTTCAATTAATCATGTGGTCTGACAGAAGCTGCAATTGGCTGCACTTCCTGCAGATGTAATTGTCATGTATGTTTCAACTATCTCTGACTATTTGTGGATCCACACCCTCCTATTCCCCATTCCCCTACAGCAGTAATTGACTGATATCCTCCAACTTGGACTGTGCGTACTTCCTGGAGACAATCTTATCCTGTATGAGAAAAGAAAACATGTTATTGATAGTTAGAGACTGTTAATTTTGCAAACAATTTGCAAACACTTCATCAACCTAGAATTTGCAAAGTGATAGTGGCGAAGAACTTGATTGACTGTGCTAGGTTGGAAAATGCTGCAACATTCCAAAAATAAAAGGAAAAATATTTAACAGCATGTCTCTCTGTCCCCAGTTCCTAATGCTATTCTACTTGATTCCATCCTAGAAGAGGCTGTCATTGGGCATCTAGAATCCAACCTCTTTCAGGCGATAAACCCTTTCAACATGCCACCTGAGCCTCTATCGAATCCCAATTTCCATGTTAAGTACATGGGCAAATGTAGCTGAAATCTTCTGGATCAGACCAGAGATTTTAAGAGGGCAGAAGCGGAAACTTAATTAGGCAGGTGGCAAAAATTTACTTTGTGATAGCAGGAATTCAAATGCAATTAAGTCCTCAAACTTTCAGGTCAGTCAGCTTCCCAACTCACTAACAACCTAGTCCACTGGAATAAATTTTACAGGCATAATCTTGTTATTCAAAGTGGGAAACCTATGTATTCAAAAACCTGATTATATATGTGAACCATGCATCTTTTGGGGTAGACTGCTTCTTCCACATTCCAGCGAGCACAAATGTCTGCACTAAATTGGCACCTTCATTAGGCAACTGTTTACTTGCTCACAGTGTAAGGGTGAAGCTTTCTCACTTCATGGGTAGTCTCAATCATTATGCAGTCTGGCTTTTAGACATACAAAATATATGAAATAAGACGTAGATCCTGGCTGCTTTGTTTGTGTTTTGAATTTTACATTCCTATTGACCCTGAAGCCCCGTAATATCCCTGTCTAACAAGAATCTACCAACCTCTATCTTAAATATCTTCAATGGGCCTGCCTCTATTGCCTTCTGTAAGACCATAAGAAATAGGAACAGGAATAGGCCATTCGACCCTTCAACTTGCTCCTCTGTGCAATAGGATCATGGCTGATTACATTCCTTGTGTCCACTTTCCTGCCCTTACCTCATAACCTTTGATTCCCTGATTGATCAAGGATCCATATATCGCAGCCTTAAACAGCCATAAGAACACTGCCACCGCAGCTCTCCATGACAAGAATTTCCGAAGACACTCAATTCCTCCTCACCTCAGTCTTAAATGAACATTCCTTTATTCTGAGACTATTTTTCAGATGAATTTTTAAAGAGGCAACCTCCTTTTCAGGTCCATCTTATCAAGACCAACCAGAATCCTATACACTTCAAATGACTCCTCATTCTTCTAAACCCCAATGGAAACAAGCCGAGGCTGTCCAATCTATCTATCCTCATGAGGTAAACCTACTTCAGGTATCAATCTAGTAAAGCTTGTCTGAACTGTCTAAAATACATTTACATCTTTCATTAAACAAGGAGACAGTATTCAAGATGTGGCCACACTGGTATAACACCATTAATTTTATGGTTCATTCCTCTCATAATTAAGGATAGCAATCAGGCTAAAGATAGCCTTCTCAGTTACACATTGTGCCTGTATACTAACTCACAGCTCATGCACCAGAACACATCAATCCGTCTATACATCAGAATTCTGCAGCTGTTTTTCCTGTGTCTTTGATAAGCATGATGGACTGTCACTTTGAGAGTCCGACCATGTGACATCATGAAAACATAACAGCAGTTTTGGAAACAGATAGCTTAGTTTAACCTTGCTGCCTGCAGAGTGAACACCTCTCTAATAAAACTCCTGTTGTTGTTTTAAATTTGTTTGTCCTGGTCCTTCTTTCTTGAACCATAAGAAAGAACAGGTGAAGAGGATAAAAACTGCCTTCATTATTTTGTTCAAAATGACAAAATTGAAGCAGATTTTGTGCTCCTGGGATGCTGCTTGGCCTGCTGTGTTCATCCAGCCTCACATTTTATTATCTCAGATGTAGTCATTACTGTTTTTCTGAGTACAATGGGATGAAAAACTTTTCACCACTTGAAGAGTCTGGTCCAGCCAAAGAAGTCATGTTACAATGTTTATGAAAAAATAGTAGGAATCCTACAGAGCTATACTTTTATATGCAAAGCCACTGGAGATTGCTAAAATGTTCAAATTCCACAAGCATAATCAGCATGATTCTTAATCTATCACCCAGCTCGAAATAATTTTAAAGAAGCTAGCAGAATTCTGTGAATTCAAACACAACTTAATTGATCCTATCAGGGACAAACTGGAGTGCGGTGTAAGATGTGAATCAATTCAGACAGGATCAACGACTGAAAGAAATGTAGCTTTAACGAAAGCTGGAAATAGCCAACGAAGCTCAACAGCTAAGCTTGAACATGAGAGACCACAAAATGGCAGCTAAGAGATGAGCACCAAAGCAAACTCAAAACTACCATCGGTGTGGAAAACAAGTCATGCAGCAGTAAATTGCTGGTATCAAGAAGTTATATGTAGAAACTGCAGCAAAGAAAGTACAATGAATTGGATGTTTGAGGAAGAAATAGAAACTGCATCTCACATTGAGAAGAAAGAAAATCTACACAGTACAAAAAGAGCATGAGAAAAGTCCAAAGTCAATCTGAAGAGGAGCTGTTATTAAGCATACTATGAGAGTTATCAACATCAATTAATACTGGGTGACTCCCTTACTGAACGGGAAATCAGTAAGAATAGATGTTGACATGCATTGGTGATTTCATTGACCCACACACTTTGAGGCATCAGAGGCAACTGAGTCACATTGTGCTGTAACAGACAAAAATTGAACTGAGAACATGCACAGGCAATGTAGTAGAATAATGGGAACTGCAGATGCTGGAGAATCCAAGATAATAAAATGTGAGGCTGGATGAACACAGCAGGCCAAGCAGCATCTCAGGAGCACAAAAGCTGACGTTTCGGGCCTAGACCCTTCATCAGAGAGGGGGATGGGTCGAGGGTTCTGGAATAAATAGGGAGAGAGGGGGATGCGGACCAAAGATGGAGAGAAAAGAAGATAGGTGGAGAGGTAGGGAGGGGATAGGTCGGTCCAGGGAAGACGGACAGGTGAAGGAGGTGGGATGAGGTTAGTCGGTAGGAGATGGGGGTGCGGCTTGGGGTGGGAGGAAGGGATGGGTGAGAGGGAGAACAGGTTAGGGAGGCAGAGACAGGTTGGACTGGTTTTGAGATGCAGTGGGTGGAGGGGAAGAGCTGGGCTGGTTGTGTGGTGCAGTGGGGGAAGGGGACGAACTGGGCTGGTTTAGGGATGCGGTGGGGGAAGTGGAGATTTTGAAGCTGGTGCAGTCCACATTGATGCCATTAGGCTGCAGGGTTCCCAAGCGGAATATGAGTTGCTGTCCCTGCAACCTTCGGGTGGCATCATTGTGGCACTGCAGGAGGCCCATGATGGACATGTCATCTAAAGAATGGGAGGGGGAGTGGAAATGGTTTGCGACTGGGAGGTGTAGTTGTGTGTTGCGAACCGAGCGGAGGTGTTCTGCAAAGCGGTCCCCAAGCCTCCGCTTGGTTTCCCCAATGTAGAGGTAGCCACACCGGGTACAGTGGATGCAGTATACCACATTGGAAGGTGTGCAGGTGAACCTCTGCTTAATGTGGAATGCCATCTTGGGGCCTGGGATAGGGGTGAGGGAGGAGGTGTGGGGGGAAGTGTAGCATTTCCTGCGGGTGCAGGGGAAGGTGCCAGGTGTGGTGGGGTTGGAGGGCAGTGTGGAGCGAACAAGGGAGTCACGGAGAGAGTAGTCTCTCTGGAAAGCAGACAGGGGTGGGGATGGAAAAATGTCTTGGGTGGTGGGGTCGGATTGTAGATGGCGGAAGTGTCGGAGGATGATGCGTTGTATCCGGAGGTTGGTGGGGTGGTGTGTAAGAACGAGGGGGATCCTCTTTGGGCGGTTGTGGCGGGGGCGAGGTGTGAGGGATGTGTTGCGCGAAATGCGGGAGATGCAGTCAAGAGCGTTCTCGATCACTGTGGGGGGAAAGTTGCGGTCCTTGAAGAACTTGGACATCTGGGATGTGCGGGAGTGGAATGTCTTATCGTGGGAGCAGATGCGGCAGAGGCGGAGGAATTGGGAATAGGGGATGGAGTTTTTGCAGGAGGGTGGGTGGGAGTGTATTCTAGGTAGCTGTGGGAGTCGGTGGGCTTGAAATGGACATCAGTTACAAGCTGGTTGCCCGAGATGGAGACTGAGAGATCCAGGAAGGTGAGGGATGTGCTGGAGATGGTCCAGGTGAACTGAAGGTTGGGATGGAAGGTGTTGGTGAAGTGGATGAACTGTTCGAGCTCCTCTGGGGAGCAAGAGGCGGCGCCGATACAGTCATCAATGTACCGGAGGAAGAGGTGGGGTTTGGGGCCTGTGTAGGTGCGGAAGACGGACTGTTCCATGTAACCTACAAAGAGGCAGGCATAGCTGGGGCCCATGCGGGTGCCCATGGCCACCCCCTTAGTCTGTAGGAAGTGGGCGGAGTCGAAAGAGAAGTTGTTGAGGGTGAGGACGAGTTCGGCTAGGCGGATGAGGGTGTCGTGGAGGGGGACTGGTCGGGCCTGCGGGACAGGAAGAAGCGGAGGGCCTTGAGGCCATCTGCATGCGGAATGCAGGTGTATAGGGACTGGACGTCCATGGTGAAAATGAGGTGTTGGGGGCCAGGGAATTGGAAGTCCTGGAGGAGGTGGAGAGCGTGGGTGGTGTCACGGACGTAGGTAGGGAGTTCCTGGACCAAAGGGGAGAAAATGGAGTCCAGATAGGTGGAGATGAGTTCGGTGGGGCAGGAGCAGGCTGAGACGATGGGTCGGCCAGGGCAGGCCATCCCCCTCTCTGATGAAGGGTCTAGGCCCGAAACGTCAGCTTTTGTGCTCCTGAGATGCTGCTTGGCCTGCTGTGTTCATCCAGCCTCACATTTTATTATCACAGGCAATGTAGTGTCTTTTTTAAGGGTTGTATGAATGTGAATGTTCAGTTATACAGTATGCAGTTTTCCCCTACACAATATCAAAGGAACTTTTCCAGCTTTACTGGGATGAAAATAGTTGGAGAAAATTATATTCAACCGGGCTGAGGTAAATCATTTGTCAGATTCTGAGACTAATCTATCAAAATTCTAAAGAACTTTATCTTTTGTTTCCCAGATTCCTGTTGAAAACAGGGAAATATATCTATCAAATTAAAAATCAACAATGAGAATCAAGCAAAATGTTTCAAGGCTAGAAGAGTGCCTAATGCAATCAGACCAATTTGATCGAGGCAGAGTTAGAGATCACAGAGTGTGGAGCTGGATGAACACAGCAGGCCAAGATGCTGCTTGGCCTGCTGTGCTCATTCAGCTCCACACTTTGTCATCTCGGATTCTCCAGCATCTGCAGTTCCCATTATCTCTGAGGCAGAATTAGAGTTTGGTCAAGACAGGAATTCTTGAATCTGTAAATGTGAGTTATTGGGCAACATGTATTACATCAGCGTTGAAACAAGATGGATTGGTAACCTACTGCGGTGATTTTTAAGTTAACAATTAATCCAGTACAATGTGTTAAGCAATATCCTTTTCCTTTAATCACGATCGATTTGTTGGATTAGATGAAGTCAGGTTTTCCGTAAAACTGACGTAAGTCAAGCCTATCTGCAGATGAATGCAGATCCTGAGTACAGAAATACTTGATAATTGAAACACAACTATTCAAACACAAAGGACTTCCATTTGGAATCACAGCTGCACCTGTGATATTCTAACATGCAGTGGATCAGATTTTAAGTGGATTGGGAGAAATCCAGTATTATCTCGTCCCCTGAATATCTCTGCAGGAGTTCCTCAGGGCAGTGTCCTAGGCCCAACAATCTTCAGTGGATTCATCAATGCATCCATCATAAGGTCAGAGGTAGGGATTTTCACAGATGATTACACAATGTTCAGCAATGTTCACAATTGGCGACTCCTCAGACACTGATGTAGTCCATGTCCAAACGCAATAAGATCTGGACAACATTCAAGCCTGGGATGACAAGTGGCAAGTAATATCTACGCCACACAAATGCCAGGCCATGACCATCACCAACAAGAGAAAATCTAGCCACTGCCCCTTGACATTCAATGATGTTACCATTACTGAATTTCCCACTATCAACATCATAGGAGTTATCACAGATCAGAAACTCAACTGGACTGACCACATAAATGCAGTGGCTACAAGAACAGGTTGCAGGCTAGGAGTAATTCACCTCCTGACTCCTGAAAGCTTGTCCACCATCTACAAGGTACGAGTCAGAAGTGTGATGGATTTCATCCATTTGCCTGGATGAATGTAGTCCCAACAACACTCAAGAAGCTCGACACCATTCAGGACAAAGCAGCTCGCTTGATTGATACTACATCCACAAGCATCCACTCCCTCCACCACTGATGCTCAGTAGCAGCAAGATGCACTACAGAAGTTCACCAAAGATTCTCAGACAGCACCTTCCAAACCCATGACCACTTTCATCTCGAAGGACAAGGCAGCAGATACATGTATATCGATATAACGCCATCTTCAAGTTCCTTTCCAAGCCACTCACCATCCTGACTTGGAAATGTATCACTGTTTCTTTACTATCACTGGGTCAAAATCCTGGAACTACCTCCCTAATGGCATTGTGGGTCAACCCACAGCAAGTGCAGCCATTCAAGAATGCAGCTCACTGTTACCTTCCCAAAGGCAACTAGGGGCAGGGAATAAATGCTGGTCAGCCAGCGACGCCCACGTTCCATAAAATGAATAAACAAAAGTAACTCAGACAATATTTTAGTCAAGGGGAGAAATGAAAATCAGCATCTCCACAGTTTAGATGCTACTTTTCAAAGACTTGATGATATGGCTGAAGAAAAGAAAAATATGAATTCTTCAAATCTTCAATTCAACATTTAGACCAAGTTAATGCTAAGGGACTACACAAGTCATCTTCAAAAGTAAAAGCCATAGCAGGGGCCCCAGGACGTCAATGTAAATCAACTATAATCATCTCTCGGATTGTTAAATTACTATGACAGATTTGTCCCAAATCCTACAACCATTCTCAAGCTATTGTACAATTTATTATGCCAAAACAAGAATTCAAAACGGGAAAATTAATGTGAAAAAGTCTTTCCACAAGCAAAAGAGGCTTTATTAAAGTCAAAAGATCCCCTTTGACACAACGTTTATATCATGCAACTTGCATGCAATTCGCCACAATTTGGAGTAGAAACTGTCATTTCACACATCAAACAATGGTGTAGTGAAGCCAATAACATTCAAATCAAGATCATTAAGCAAAGCAGAAATGAACTCCACGCAGATAGAGAAAGAAGCTCTAGAATATTTTTGGAATTAGATGCTTCCACCAACGCTTCCAATGGTTGGAATTTGCTGTATTAACAAATCACAATAGACCAATGACCACAATATTTTGGTCTCATATAGGGATATCTTCTCTTATAGCAAGCCATTTGCAGAGGTGGGCATTGTTCCGATAGCTCACACACAATTAAGTTCTGGCAATTAGATGGAATCTCTAGATAGTTTCTCTAGACAACATTTG
This sequence comes from Stegostoma tigrinum, assembly GCF_030684315.1. NCBI lineage: Eukaryota > Metazoa > Chordata > Chondrichthyes > Orectolobiformes > Stegostomatidae > Stegostoma > Stegostoma tigrinum. The sequence goes on from NC_081354.1 coordinate 172,275,090, forward strand.
CCAACTGTATTGAATACAAAAAGTCCTCATGTAGCCATTTTCTGCGTTGAACAAGTAGAGTACACTCCAGTAATGGCAGAACAAATTATGAAGGGCACTAGAAACTATCCACTATTATAAAATGTCACGAATATGGTACATTGTGGCAAGATCACAGGAACAACCCGAAAACTGAAGCCTTACATCACACAAAAGTTAGAATTATCCAAACAAGCAGAATGTCTCTAATGGGGAATGAAGGTCATCATTCTACCACAGCTAAATAAACATATGTTGAATCAACTACACAAAAGTGACTATGGTTTTATCAGAATGAAGGTTGCCAGGGCTCAACTCTAAAATTTGCAGAAAAGGCAGGAATGCAGACACTTGCACAAGAGTTGACAACCTATTTTCATCAGTGATCTTACACCTATGGGAATGACAGGAAAGGCCAGGCAAAAAATACAGATTGACTACGCTGGATGTCTTTTTTTGGAAAGTGAATGTTTGTTCATAGTGGTTGATGTACATATTAATTGGCCTGAAGTTTCCATCATCAGGATGACATGTTCAGAGAAGATCAGTGACAGATTGGGGAAAGTCTGGAATAATTTGTTTGTGATAATAATCCACAGTTTATATCACAAGTATTTATGGACTGTCTAAATCAGAGCAGAATTCAACATATTTGATCAATCCTTTATCACTCAGCCACAAATAGTTTGGCAGAAAGGTTTGTTCAGACAATGAAAAGTCTCTTAAAGGTAACTCGTGAACAGGGATCACTCTCCAAAAGACAATTTTTGTTAACACACTGGAAGACAACCCATTCAACAACCAAAGTTGTCTGGCACTCTTCAGGATACATTATCAGTCACACATGGCATTTTGTTTGCTGAAACCATCCATGATAAAAGACATTGTTGACAAAAGGCAATGACAGATGTTCCTAGTCCACATAAACCATAAAGGCTAAAGCCATTGAGAAAAATAGTTTGCTGAGGTGTGCCAGCAGCCAAACAAGAATCAATGGCTTCCAGAACATCTTACCTAATGATTGTTGGATATATGATTGTAAATATTGGGAATGCTTTTATTGGAAGAACCTACCTGTAAAGGAGGACAGGTCTTGTGTCTTTGTTCAGTAAGGTAGGACTTATACACATAATGGTAGTATCCTGGGGAGTGTTGTCAAACAAAGAGACCTTGGAGTGCAGATTTATATTACCTTGAAAGTGCAGTCATAGGTGGACAGGGTAATGAAGAAGACATTTGGTACACTTGCCTCATTGACCTCACTTTATGATTCTGATCATGTGATGTCATAATAATATTATTGCAAATTTTGGAGGGCAACAGCATTGTCTAATCTTGTTGCCTGCAGACTGAACACCTCCACAATCAAGTTCCTGTTGTTATTTCAACACTTCAGCCTCCTGGTCCTTCATGAAATATAACAGCTCTCAATTTAAGTAATACTTTTTTATTCTTCTTGCTCATTTAAACAACTCCATTTTTTCTTCACACAATCCTCTATCTATGAGGTTTTTGCTCACTCATTCAACCTATCCACATTCATCTGTAATTTCCTTAGGGTCCTTTTATGTGTATTTTCCTACCTATCTTGGTGCACTTTGTGAATTTAGCTGCCATTTCTTTGTTCCCTTTATGCAAGTCATTGATATGAATTGTAAAACAGAGGCTCCAGCGCAGACATTCTGTGAAACTTCACTCATCACATTCTACTATTCAGCCAAAGACCAATTTTGCATGCTCTGATTTCTGCCAGCCGGTCAATCTCCCATCAGTGATAATATTATCCCTGTACCATGATTTTTAAAAATTTTCTGCAACTATTGTCATTTATTAAAATGATTTGGATGTGAATATAAGAGGAATGGTTAGTATGTTTGCAGATGACACCAAAATTGGGAGTGTAGTGGACAGTGAAGAAGGTTATCTCAGAGTACAATGGGGCCTTGATCAGATGGGCTGAGGAGTGGCAGATAGATAATTTAGATAAATATGAGGTGTTGCATTTTGGTAAGGCAAACTAAAGTAGGACTCATACATGTAATGGTAGTGTCCTAGGGAGTGTTGTCAAACAAAGATACCTTGGAATACAGGTTCATAGTTCCTTAAAAGTGGAGTCATAGGTCGACATGGTAATGAAGAAGATATTTGGTACACTTGCCTTATTGGTCAGTGCATTGAGTATGGGACTAGATTAATTTAGAATATCTGATTGGACGAGTTGGACCAAAGGGTCTGTTTCTATAACTCTATGTTGCTGTAAATGCTTAGTGTTAAGTGAGTAGGCTAATGGGTCAACAAGCCCACAAAGTGAGACAGCCATACTGGTTGATGCCAGCAAATTTAATTGGAGCAGACAAGTGGGGCTAAACTCACAAGAGGCTCTAACTCAAAATGCTATCTTTTGCAGATGTGTCCTTGTCCTATTTATGAAAAGTTAATTTATCTGTATGTTCTTCCAGTTTGGATGAAAGATCAGTAACCTGATATTGTGGCTACTTTAATATTTTAACTTTGCACACTTGTCACTGTTTGAGATGCATTTTCACTGTGGTGCAAATGGCGCTTTAGTAACTGCAAAATAGTGATAGACATTGACTGCAAATGAGGCATCTGATAGATACGTCAGGCACCCAACCTCCTGTGTAACAGCCCTCTGCTTTGGCCTACTATCAACTGCAAAGTAGACAGAAAACAAAATCCCACCCAAAATTTTGTCCTTTCCAGGGAGAGGCAAAAGAAGATGAAAATCAAGACAGTTTAGCAATAATTTCTTGAACACACATAGCCAAAAGCTGAGAATACAAGTTTGAAAGAGTTGTGTAAAAACCAAACAGGCGCTGATCAGATTGAATCTGGAGCATGCAGTCAGCTCAGCTGAGGAGAAATGTGGGAGAGGTAGTGGAGAGAAAATCCCCTAGAAGTGTGGATTATGAGGGAACATTGACAAAACTTAGAAAGGGGATGTCTGAGAGGAGATATTATCGTTATAAAATTACATGCGGTATGAAAATGGCAACTCTGGAATATTAATTTAAATTTAAGAAGACAATGGGGGACAGATTAACAATCTTGAAATATGAATTTTGGACTGACCAAGGTTCTTCATCACATAAGTTTAACTGTGGGAGGTCGTGTGAAGTGTACTCTGTTGATGCATTTCCCCAATATCCTTTCAAAAATGAAAAAAAGTTTGAAGTGATATATAACCTGTGGTTGAAATGATATTAATTATATTAAACTAACACTCAAGCATACAATTATGGTAATACAAAAATGGATTTGTTCTGCATTTTCTTCAGCTAAATGGCCTCACTCATATCTAAGCAGTTTCTTTGCTTATCTTTCATGGGATATGAGCATCACTGGCACGGTCAACATTTGTTGTTTATCCCTAATTGACCTGAAACTGAGAAGCTGTCTGATCTGGGTTAAGGGTGTTTAAGAATCAAATACATTACTGTGGTTTGGAGTCACACCTAGGCCAGACCAAACAGGATTTTCTTCTCTAAAGGATATTTGTGAATCAGATGGACATTTGTAATGAAGTGTTGATAGTTGTCAGGGTCAACATGGCATTTTAATTCTAAAATTTTTACTGAATTTAAGTTCCACTAGCTATCATGGTAGAAAAGTATTAGATTAGATCTCTAGATTACAACACATCACCATCTCCCCACTGCAAGCTTGTCCAGCAGGTTAAACCTTCCTCCGAAGTTGTTGATTTTCACAAGTTCACCGTAATGGAGAATGACTATAATCTTCCATAATTTAGTAAAACAAAATATAGCTTGCATTACTGGTGTTTAAATGCTTCCATCCTCTATTTTAAATATATGGAATAATGTTTACATTAAAACTGTCAATAGATGAGTGTTGTATAAACATGATAAGTCTTGTAAGCTATTACTGGAAACTGATTTTTAGGTTCACATAATTTAGATATTGTTTTTTATTTCAGCTGAAACATCAACAAGTTTTTTACAAGATTAACAATACTGTTAACACTGATACACATTACTTGTGCATCACAAAAGACAAAGATACCAGCAACACAACAACAGGAAGTTACAAGACATTGAATACTAAGCAACAAATAAAACACAATGGTAGCTGCTTTGAGTAATTGAGAACACAAGTAAATTCTATTATTAATTTCAATTTGGTAGCAATCTGATTACAGGATTTATAAAACACAGGTTTGGTAGGATAAAACAAAAGCCTGTGGATGCTGGAAATCTGAAACAAAACAGAAATTGCTGGAGAAACTCAGCAGGTCTGGCAGCATCTATAGAGACAGAAGCAGATTTAACATTTTGAGACCAGTGACCAGAGTCTAGAGTTCTGAAGAAGGATCACTGGACACCAAATGTTAATTCTGGTTTTTGGAGTACAGACCTGTCAGAGGAATAAAAACCCCATCCTTTTTTCACAGCAGTGAGCTGCCATATTCTAGAGTTTGAAGGAGCAGACAGCCAGTTTGAGAGTATGTATGGTAAGTGTGATGTTAGGGTGCTGGGATGATAGGATGTCAGATGGGTGGGGGGTGGGGTGTCAGGCAAGTCAACTGCCAGGTAAGTAGAGTACCAGCTGAGTAATGTGTCAGGGAGTAAATGCCAGATGAGTAGAGGTAGTAGGTTGGTAGCTGCGTAGGTGTACAGTTAGGTCTATAAAATCATGAGGGGCATAGACAAGGTGGGTAGCAAGAAGCATTTTCCCAGAGTGGAGGACTCAATTACTAAGGATCATGAATTCAAAGTGAGAGGAGGAAAGTTTATGGAAGATATGTGTGGAAAGTTCTTTACGCAGAGGGTGGTGGGTGCCTGGAACGCGTTGCCAGCGGAGGTGGTAGACACAGACATGATAGTGTCTTTTAAGATGTATCTGGACAGGTACATGGATGGGCCGGGAGCAAAGGGATACGGATCCTTAGAAAATAGATGATAGGTTTAGACAGAGGATCTCGATTGGCGCAGGCTTGGAGGGCCAAAGGGCCTGTTCCTGTGCTGTAATTTTCTTTGTTCTTCTTTGTTCTTATAGAGGCTAAGTAACAGGTGGGTAGGATACTGAGTAGAAAAGGGAGATGGTGCCAAGTGGCTAGGGTACCAAGGTGCAAGGTGGCTAGGTAAGTGATATAGTTTTTGAGTGGGTGGGAGAAATTGGATCTGGCAGGACATGGGTCAGGTTCAAGCAAGGGGTTTGGTCTGGGGGAACGAGCATCAATTGCACATCTGGGCATGTAAGTAATCTGGGGGAGGCATAATTTAGTTAGGAGGTTGTGAGTTAATTATGAGGTTACTCAGGACTTGACTATGTATTTAATAGACTAATCTTTCCAAAGTATATACTTCATTTCATTGGAACGCGCTAGAATCTCTGATTTAAATGGAAACTTTCAGTTGGTTGCAAGCACAGAGGAATTGCCCAGTACAATTTTAAATTTCTCAGTAAATCCTTTGGAGTCTGCTAATGATGGAGACACCACAGGGTCTGCATGTGCAACTGCCATGGAATAAGGGCAGGAAGGCCATTGGAAAATCCAGGGCCAACACTGTTCCAGAACTCTCCAAAAAAAAGTGAGCAGTGAAAGCTTTTGAAAAGCATCAGAATCACTCACAGTCTTAAGGTAGAATCAGACAGTGTAACGCAAGGTCCCAATGGAGACAGAGGTATCGTCTCTGGATCTAAATAGTTTTAAGTATAATTATAGATAAATAATGTAACTTGTACCTATTGCCATCATGTAAAGAACTGCCTCTTGTTACGTAAGACAACACCTTTTCTTCTTAAGACTCACTAGTGGTTTATCTAAGAATCATACAGTACAGAAGAGCCCTTTGGTCCATTATTTCTATACCATTAAGAATACACTACTATCTATTGTTGCAAAGTTGGTGTATGTAAAATCGTCAAATTGTCAAATGGGGAGAGCATTGTGTTGTCCCTTTAAAAGATGGTGTCTTTTTCTGTGCTTGAAGAGTTAAAATGAATATCTGAACAGCAGCTTAGAGTGCAGGTGCACAGAGAGCGCCCAAATTGAATCATTTTGTATCAAAGAGCCCAGCAGCATTTTTACCAAGACAACAAGTCTTTTCAAATTTAACCAACCAAAAGGCCTTAGATACTAAAAACTTATCTAATTTAAATCTGATGGCATTGACAACATAAAACCAATCCAATTGTAAAGAAACTAATAAGTCATCAAAGTATAAAGATCAGGGTATTTGGAAAATCCAGGAGAACCAATGCCCTCTTGAAGCAAAAGCAAATCCACCATCTGAGAAATGAATTTGGCTCTCATAAAAAATTCATTAAGCTATCCAAAAATCAAGAACCATCAAAGGTACTATGAAATTTTTTTTAGCTCATAGTCCTCACAGAGGAAATTATAGAGAAAACATTCGTGACAGCAAGATCAGTGGAAGAAAGATGTTTGTGACTTGAGATCAATAGAAGAAAGGCTGGAAAAGGCAGGGTGTTCCAGAAGACACAGTCTGTGCAAACTTGGAGAGATTGAGTTTTACTTTATTGTTGTCTTATTCATTGGGTTTACTTAGTGGGACTTGTGTTTATTTGAACAGCATTCCAGTAGACTTTTGTTCACTTAGGGAATAGTTAGGTGTTAGGGTTAAATAAATAAATTGCTGTTTGTTACTTATAAAATAACTATCAGGAATTTTCTTTCATTTAACCTCCACTTCTCTGTAAAAGTTTAACAGAATAGGCAAGGTGAGGCGAGCTTCTCTGGGTGTTTCGGGTTTAATTACTAGAAGGGGATCGCTACTCCCACTGTAACAGTTGGGGGCATGTGTTTCGATTTTAATTATCAAAGGGGCTCGACCTCCAATTGCACAAGTTAGGGGCTCAGGTCCGGGATCTGACCAGTTCACGTATGGGATCAGAATGGATCTGAACAGATTGGACAGATTTAAACACACTTAGGTTACGTGTCCTAGGTCTTTAAATAAAACTTGTGTGAGAAAAATCTATTTAATTTCATTTATTTTATAGAATCCCTAGGTTTGGAAACAGGGTCTTTGGCCCAACAAGTCCAAACTGAACCTCAGAGCTTCCCACCAAAGTCACCCCCTCTAACCCACCTAATCTACACATCCCTATGGGCAATTTAGCATGGCCAATTCACCTAGCCTGCATATCTTTGGACTGTGGGAGGAAACCAGAGCACCTAGAGGAAACCGCAGACATGGGGAGAATGTGCAAACTCCACACAGACAGTCGCCTGAGGCTAGAATTGAACCCAGGTTTGAGATTGGTTAAGTCAAAAGTCGGGGAAATGGCTCTTAACATTGCTAAAGAGGTAGTGAATTTTGAAGGTGTGTCCCAAGTTTGCCAACAAACTTTAGAAAGGCAGAGGAAAGATATTTTTTTAGACTCATTGAACTGGCTAGGAATGGGTTTAACTAGGTATAAGAGGAAAGATGAAATTTTAATGGACTTGGTCAAGCATTTAGGTATACAAGAGAAACACGTAAGTGCAGTGGAGTTAGAGAAAATTAGATTGCAAATTTGGCTTTGGAGTTAGAAGAGAAAGAAAGGGAAAGAATAGCCATGTTAGAAGATAAAGAAAGGGGGAGAAGGTTCTTAGCTGAGCAAATGGAAAAACACAGAAGAAAGGGAAAGAATGTTCAAATTAGAAAAGATGACATTGGAACTTAAAGCAAAAAGACTTCAAAAAGCAGAAGGAAAAGTATGAGATAGAAGTGCGAATGAGCAAATTCATTGTAGACAATGCCAAAGTTGGGATATATACAAATATGTTGGAACATTACCAAAGTTCGATGAAAAGCATGTTAGAAGGCTTTTTCATTTCCTGTGAGAAACTGGCTAGCAGACGAATTGGCCAGAGACTGTGTTGGTAATGTTAATTCAGAATAAATTGGCAAGTGGGGCTAGTGAGATATTTACAGCACCATCAGATGAGGTGTCAACAGAATATGAAGATGTCAAACAGGCCATTTTGAGTGACTACGAATTGGTACCAGAAGCATATAAACAAAGGTTCAGAAACACAAATGCTCCATCCAAGCAATTTATAATTAGACAGTTCCTTTGACTTGGCATAGAAAGAAGATAGATTGCACAGCTGTCCAGAGCTCAATTCAACAAAGACACGGCATTGGCAACCACCTTCTGCCAGAGGTGCTGATCTACTGTAGGCCTTAACTCCTCTTTCATGTCAGCTCCGCATTGTCTTCAACTCCCTGATCCTTCAAAAATCTACACCACCTCTCAAAGTACTTAGTGATCTAGACTGCACAACCTTTGGCACACAAGGTAAATTCTTATTCATTTAAAACTGAAGTGCAAGTCATCTTATTTTGTAACTTTGTCCCCAAGTTTGAGATTCTCCCATGATTGGAAACATCTTTCTAACATCTACTCTGTTAAGACCATTCAGAATCGTGTATATTTCAATAAGATCACCCCTTTTCTCTTAATTCTACTGAATAAAGGCCTAGATAACAAAGTGTGGAGCTGGATGAACACAGCAGGCCAAGCAGCATCTTAGGAGCACAAAAGCTGATGTTTCGGGCCTAGACCGTTCATCAGAGAGGGGCATGGGGAGAGGGAACTGGAATAAATAGGGAGAAATGGCGAGGCAGACTGAAGGTGGTTAGAGGAGAAGATAGGTGGAGACGACAGTATGGTTGGGGAGGTAGGGAGGGGGTAGGTCAGTCCGGGGTGGACGGACAGGTCAAGGGGGCAGGTTAAGGTTAAAGGCTTAATCTGTTTAACTGTTCTTGAGAAGTCAACCTGTTCTTCCCAGAAATCATTCCAGTGAATTTCTTTTGTGCAGCTTCCAATACCAGTATATAGTTTTTTTTTCCCATTATGGTGACCAAAACTGCACAAAGTAATTTAGGTGCAGTTTCACCAATACCTGTAATGTTCTAACAAGCCTTGTCTGTTATTTACTTCCAAATCCCTAGCAACAGAGGCCAGAATTCCATTGGCCTTCTTAATTACTTGCCGCATCTATGTTAACTTTTGTGGTCCATGCATTACAACACCCAACTGCCTCTGCGCTGCACCTCTTTTGAGTTTCCCTCCATTTGAATATAGTCTGATTTTTTATTTTGTCTCTAAATTTTATCTGAATGTTGATCTAAGCATGGATTAAATTAAGTTGAATTCATTCAATTAAACATGGTCATTTCAACAAAACATCCTGTTTCCATGCCCACTTGTCTGTTCCTCGTATGCTGCAATGTTCCAGTGAATCACAGTGAAAGCTGGAGGATCAACATTTCATCTTCAAACAAAGCAGTCTACAATCTTCTGGGCTCAATAGTGAGTTCAACACCTTCAAGTTGTGAACCCATTCCTTCCCTTTCTTTTGGTTTTACTGATTGCATTCTGTCTCCATGTCCTCACTCCACTCTCCCACTTCAGTGGGACTGCCTGTTCTTTCCAGTGTGCTAGTTAGACACACCATTATTCTGCCATTCTCACATTCCAATCATTTAATCTGAACTATCAACATCCTTTTCCCCCCTGCATTCCAACAACTCCCTCTATTATTGCATAAATAATGCCCCCTCCAGACTTCACTTCTGCTCTGATGAAGAGTCATCTAGCTTCCTTTCTCTCCATGGATGTTGGTTGACCTATTGTAATCGCCAGCACCTTTTTTTTCAGTTCAAGAGAGAATTCAATCATTCCCCCTTGGTATTAATAGTGTTATTATCATTCAAGCCCCCATTATTAACATCCTTGCAAAGGTTACAACTGAGCAGAAACCAAACTTTACCAGCCATCTGAACAATGTGGCTACAGAAGCCAGTCAACAATGGAGTATTTTCCTGTGAGCAACTCATCCCCTGATTCCCTAAAAGTTGTTTTCCATTTACAAGACATAAAAGAAGAGAATGATGAAACACTCTCCACTTCTCTGAATGAATGTAGCTCAAGTGATACAAGAAGCTCAACAACAGTCAGGCCAAAGCAGTACACTTGATTGAAATTATCTTCAACACTCAGTCCCTCCATTGCCAGCACAAATTGACACCAGTGTTAACCATTTTTTTTCTATTCATTTGTGGGATGTTGGCATCACTGGTTAGCCACCATCCCTAGTTGCCCTTGAGAATGTGGTGATGAGCTGCTTTCTTGAACTGCTGCAGTCCACCTGCTGTAGTTTGACCCACAATGCCATTAATGAGGCAATTCCAGAATCTTGACCCAGCAACAGTGAAGGAACGGTAATATATTTTCAATTCAGGATGATGAGGGCTGGAGGGGAACATGGGAGGTGGTGGTGTTCCCATATGTCTGTTACCCTTGTCTTTCCAGATGGAAATGGTCATGGGTTTGGGAGGTGCTGTCTTAGGATCTTTGGTGAATTTCTGCAGTGCATCTTGCAGATAATACATACTGTTGCTACTAAGCTTTGGTGGTGGAGTGAATGGATACTTGGGGATGTAGTGCCAATCAGGTGAGTGGCTTTGCCCTGGATGGTGTCAAGCTTCTTGTTGGGGCTGCACTCAACCAGGCAAGTGAGGAGTATTCCATCTCACTCCTGATTTGTTCCTTGTAGATGGTGGACAGAGTGGGGAGGTGAGTTACTCGCCGCAGTGTTCCGAGCTTCTGGCTTGCTCTTATAGCCACTGTGTTAATGTGGTAAGCCCAGGTGAAGCTCTGGTCAATGATAAACCCCAGGATATTGATAATGGGGGATTCAGTGATGGTAACATCATTGAATGTCAAGGGATGATGGTTAGATTGTTTCTAATTGGTAATGGTCATAACCTGACATTTGTGTGGCATGAATGTCACTTGCCATTTGTCTGCCCATGCCTGGATATTGTTCAGATCTTGTTGCATTTGAACATGGGCTGCTTCATTATTTGAGGAGTCACGAATGGTGCTGAACATTGTGCAATCGTCAGCAAACATCTCCATTTATGACATTATTATGGAGGGAAGGTCATTGATGAAGTAGCTGAAGATGGTTGGGCTGAGATCACTACCCCAAAGAACTCTTGCAGAGATATACTGGAGCTGAGTCAACTGACTTTCAACAATCACGACCATCTTCCTATGTGTCAGATAGGACTCTAATCACCAGAGAGTTTGGCCCCGATACCCATTGATTCCAGTTTTGCTAGGTCTCCTTGATGAAGCAAGGCTGTAATGAGGTCAGGAGCTGAATGGCCCTGGCAGAACCCAAACTGGGCACCACTGAGCAGATTATTACTGAGCAATTGCTGCTTGATTGCACTGTTGATGATATCTTTCATCACTTTAATGATGATTGAGAGTCGACTGATGGGGCAGTAACTGGCTGGGTTGATTTATCTTGCTTTTTGTGTACAGGACACACTTGGACAATTTTCCACATTGCCGACTAGATAGCAGTATTGTGACTGTACTGGAACAACTTGGCTAGGGGACCGGCAGGTTTTGGAGCACACATCTGCCATACTATTGCTGGAATGTCATCAGGGCCCATAGCCTTTGCAGTATCCAGTGTCTCCACCTATTTTTTAGTATCCTGTGGAGTGAATCGAATTGGCTGAAGACTACTATCTGTAATGCTGTAATGGAACACTAGAAAAGGCTGTTTATAAGATTTACTCACCAAGATTCTTTTGGCACACCTTCCAAACTTATAAGCTTCTTCCACGACGAAGTAGTAATCTTGGGAAAACCGTTAACTGCAAGTTGTCTCCTCTAACATCTATCTAAATCTAGATAACTGTGTGGAGCTGGAAGAACACAGCAGGCCAGGCAGCATCAGAGGAGGAGGAAAGTTGACATTTCAGGTTGGGACCCTCCTTCAGAAATGGGGTACAGGGTAGGGAGCTCAGAAATAAATAGTGGAGGGCTGAGGCTGGGGAAGGTAGGTGGGATGGTGATAGGTGAATGCAGTTAAGCAGGGTTGGGATTGGTCAGTGAGGTGGGAGGAGCAGATAGGTAGGAGAGAAGAAGGACAGGCTGTGTTAGGTCAAACAGGTGGAATGAGAGGAAGGGTTTATCAAAGGATGAGACCAGGGGTGGGGAGATTTTGAAACTGGTGGAGTCCACATTTATACCAAGGCTCCCAAGGCAGAATATGGGGAGCTGCTCCTCCAGTTTCCGGGTGACATCATTGTGACACTGGAGGAGGCCCAGGATGGACATGTCACCCAGGGAGTGGGAGGGGAAGTTGAAATAGTTCGCAATCGGAAGGTGTTGTCTTTTGTTGTGAACAGAGTGCAGGTGCTCTACAAAGTAGTCTCTGAGCCTTTGCTTGGTCTCACCGATGTAGAGGAGGCCACACCAGGAGCAGCAGATGCAATATACCATATTGACAGATGTGCAGATGAACCCCTGTCTGTTGTGAAACGTTTGTTTGGTGCGTTGGATGGAGGCGAGGGGGGAGGTATAGCACTTCCTGCAGTTGCAGCCAAAGGTGCTGAGGGTGGTGGGGCTAGAGGGGATTGTGGAGCGGACAAGGGAGTCGTGGAGGGAGTGGTTCCTATGAAAGGCAGATAGGGGTGGGGAGGGAAATATATCTTTGGTTGTGGGGTCGGATTGCAGGTGGTGGAAGTGGTGGAGAATGATACGTTGAATACAGAGGTTAATGTGGTGATATGTGGGGATAAGGGGGAATTCTGTCTTTGTTTTGTTGCGTGGAGAGGATGTGAGGGCAGAGGTGTGGGAAATGCAAGAGATGTGGTTTTGACCACCAAAGAGCATTTTCGACCACCAAAGTGGGAAAGCTGTGCTCCTTAAAATAAGAAGACATCTGGGATGTTCGGGAGTGGAGTGCCCCATCTTGGGAGGAGACGCAGTGGAGGCGGAGGAATTGGGAGTAGGGATCACATACTTGCAGGCTGATGGGTGAGAGGAGGTGTAGTCTTGGTAGTTGTGGGAATTGGTGGGCTTGAAATAGATGTTGGTTTCGAGGCGGTCACCAGAGATGGAGACAGAGAAGTCCAGAAAGGAGAGAGAGGTATCAGAGATAGTCCAGGTGAATTTGAGGTTGGGGTGAAAGATGTTAGTAAAGTTGTTCAACTGTTCAAGCTCCTCATGAGACCACAAGGCAGCACTGATACAATCTTTAGCCTGAAAGGAGTGTCATGTGTAGAATTCATTATAATGGTCACCTTAAGAGTAAAAGTTGATGTGATCCCTGCTCTCTGCAAGGATTGGAGTTGTGGTTAGAACAAGTGGTAGATTTCAGTGAGGATTGCTGGAATTCTTCTGGAATGAGAGCATCTCATTAACTTTTTCACTGCTCACACTGGAAATGTTGAGATGATTTGGAACACAGAGAAGCAGAAAGAACATGGTTGTTGTTGATTGACAACGATAAAGGAGGCGTGGAAGACATCACTGGACTTTCTAAACTTCCTTTACTGATGCGATAAAAGTAGACTATATTTTGAAAACCGCTGTCCAATTTTGTATTTCTGAAGGAGTTCTGAAGAAGGCTTTAGCCACTGATGTTGCCATATGCATAGACTATGTGCTGATTCTAATCTCTGTAAACACTTTATTATCTCTTATAAATTCAAACAGTGCTGTGTTCCACAAAAAAGCCTTTTCAGTTAATTTGCTGTAGTGATTCATGTTACTTGGATTATCTGAATGTAAATGTGCACATCACCCAGTAAGTGTCTCACTGCAACAAAAATTAGTGAGTTGCTAGTTTGTTTACTATCAACTACTAGAAATGTGGTGTACACTTTGGAATCAATACATAAACCATTCACTGTATTGATAATATTTAAATAACTGTTGCAAAGTTGAGCAGAATACTTGTGAATTGGAAGACAGGAAGTTAGAATTTGTTATAAAAATGATGGGGGAAAGTGTGTGTAGTCCCTTTAAGAGATAATGTGCTTTTCTAAATTTTGAGATTTCGACAAAAATATCTGCAAGCAGATGCAGAGTTCAGACAGTTCTGAAATTGAAACATATGTATCAATTGACTGTGTGGTTAGAAACCTAGGCTTGTTTTGTACTAAGGCAACTAGCTGGAATATCAGCCAATTAATTTAAACCAGACACTTGGAGACTGAAAACCAATTGAATTTAAATCTGATTGTGTTGACAACCTTGGACCAATTCTATTATAAGAAAATTGACAGGTCATCAAGGGTATATAAGAAGATGGTTTTTGAAACTCCTGGTGAGAGCAAACTGCCAGTGAAAGAAAGAAATACTGGCTTTCCCAGGAATCTTTAAGCAGTCTGATTAAGTGCCATCTAAAAGGTACTCCTTTGCTCTGAACTAATATTCCTGAAGTCAGAATTCAACAGAGTGAGGTGTTTCAGACACCAGAATTTGACAGTGAAAGGTGTTCCTGGCTGAGGATCAGCAGAGGGTGCAAAGCATTTTGGAAGATGCATCCTGACTGTAGTTTTAACCTTTGTTTACATAAGTGCGACTATTATTTAGTAGAACAGCATGCCACTAGAATATTTTTATTAAGGAATAACTACTTGATAATGGTGAATTGTTAAACTTGTTAACAGTTCTGTTAACTTGTTCATTGTTTGAGTTAGAGTAAATAAATTGTTACTTGTTGATTAGAGGGTGTGATAGCATTTCATTTCATTTGTTCTCCTATTTAGAACAGAATTTTTTTTTCCTTATTCATTCATGAGTGCATTGCTGGTAGCATTTATTGCCCAGTGGGCAGTTGAGTCAACCATATTGCTATGGGTCTGTAGTCACATGCAGGTCAGACCAGGTGAGGTTGGCAGTTTCTTGCCCTAAAGGGCATTAGTGAACCAAATAGGTTTTTCCTGACCATTGATAATGGAGTCAGTCACTATTTGACTCTTAATTCCAGATATTTATTGAATTCAAATTCTATCATCTGCCATGGAGGGATTCAAACCTGGGTCCCCAGCTGGAGAATCCAAGACCAGTGTGGAGCTGGATGAATACAGCAGGTCAAGCAGCATCTTAGGAGGACAAAATTTGACATTTTGGGCCTAGCCTGAAATGTCAGCTTTTGTGCTCTGGGGATGTTGCTTGACCTGTGTTCATCTAGCTCCATACTTTGTTATTGCCAGAACATTATCCGGGTCTTTAGATTAACAGTCCAGCGATAAAACCACTAGGCCATTGCCTCCCCTAGTGATCAATCTCTCTTGATATTGAGGTGAGAGGCAGGTTATACCACTTTGCCCATTTCCTTTGGCAGATTACAAGGTGAGGTAGTTCTGTGTAGTTTACTGTTCAGTGTTGCGTGATTGTGGTTCAGGGCTCAGCGTTGTTGAAATGTGTGGTTCACTGCCTGGTGTTGCTAAATTGTCTGTATCAGTGTTCAGTGCTTTTGAAGTGTCTGGTTCAGGGTTCTGGGTGTTTTGGTTTTATCAGATAGGTTTGACAGCCTTGCCATAACACAACTGGCATGATTATCTTCACATTCAAAAGAACACAATAAAATTGCTTAATGGGTGTTTAGTCAAAAAATTTGACAGTTGACAAATTTACTTGACTCTCCACAGCAGTTCAGCTTGATGAAAAGATCATTTTCAGAAACACTAAAGCCAGGGCTGCCCATGTGCAAGCCAACTCTTTGAGAACAAAGAAGAATTAGTTACTTGGTACAGGACTTGAATATTGTTGGAGAAAGCAAAAGGTTTCCACGTGTATTTATCAGGGCAGGTGTAAAAAAGCAAGACTTCAAAAGCAGCAATAAGAACAGGGTTCTGATTGGTTGGCACGTCAGTCTGGATTGATTAAAAGTGCTGTTGTAGAAAAAGCTCAAGGAACTACTATCCCTTGTAACTTTGTTTAATTTAATAAAGCAGTTGATGCAGTGCAGGCGATCTCCTCTGTCAGGAAGAGCTTCAGCATTTCATCCACTTGTGGTCATAGAGGTCATGGATTTGGAAGGTGCTAGAAAGGAATGAGTCAATTGCTGCAGACCATCTTCTAGATGGTTTTTGAAGCTGCCACTGTACCTAGGGTGGCGGGGGGGAGGAGAATGCTGAAGATGGTGGCCGGGTTGTTAGCCAAGTGGATTCCCTTGACCTAGATGGTGTTGAGCTCCTTTAATTTTGGAATTGCATGTTTCAATGCAAGAGGAGTACTCCTCCACACTTCTAATTTGTGCCTTGCAGATGTGCAGGAATTGGCGACAGTTCTCTTACTGTAATCAACTGAGTAGCAAATTATGTAATCATCAGCAAATATTCCCAAAACTGACCTTATGATGTAGGTATGTTCATGACTGATCAGCTTAATGACTCTGAGAAACTCCTGTAGTAATTTCCCAGGCCCAAGATGATTGGCCTCCAACAACTGCAATCATCATTCTTGGTCACAAAAGCAGAAGTTTCTGGAAAAGCTCAGCAGGTCATTCAAAGGGTCACAGGACCTGAAACATTCACTCTGATTTTGTTTCACAGATGTTTCCACACCTGCTGAGCACTCCTAACAACTAGTTTTTGTTGCTGATTTACAGCATCCACAGTTCTTTTGGCTTTTATCATCTTTCTTGGTGTTAGGTTATGGCTCCAAACTGCACAAGTTTCCTCCAATTCCCACTGATATTGATTTTGCTAGGGCTCCTTGGAGCCAAATTTGGTCAAATATTGTACTGATGTTAGATCTGGTCTACTTTTTTTTTGTGGACAGGAGACACTTGCATAATTTTCCATACTGCTAGGCAAATGCTAACATTGTAGAGGTACTCAAATAACTTGACTAGAGGCACAGCTAGTTCAGGAACATAGGCCTTCAGTGGAGTGTTTTTTTGCCAGAATCTTAGCCATTGCCTCTTGGACATCCAGCATCTTCACCCATTTTTGCCATCATGAGGACTGAATCAATTTGTCTGTATTCAACCAATATGAATATAAAAACTGTGCATTCTGGAAATTTGAAACAAAGTGCTGGATAAATTTCATCAAGTCTGGCAGCATGTGCAGAGAGAAAGACTGCTCCATTTACGAGTCCAGCAGGTCTTCAGAACTGAAGATACCTTGGAAGGATAATATTTACACTGATTTGGGTGGGGTGTTGGGAGTGAGTAGAGCACATGGAGACAGTACTCGAAGCAACAGACAGAAAAAGGATAACATTGCTGATGAGGAGCTGAGATAGCTAAATGGCAAGTAGCATCTAATGAGAACTGAATGGTTAAAATGGATTGGCTGTACTTGAGAGTACTAGGCATAGAGGACCTAACAGCGTAACAAACATATGGACAGGCTTTCATGAAACTTAAACAAAAATGTTGAGTTCTGAAGGCTGTAAGGTACCTGGGCAGAAGATGAGATGCTGTAAAACAGATTGTATTGTACTCAGATAATAAAATGTGAGGCTGGATGAACACAGCAGGCCAAGCAGCATCTCAGGAGCACAAAAGCTGACGTTTCGGGCCTAGACCCTTCATCAGAGAGGGGGATGGGGGGAGGGAACTGGAATAAATAGGGAGAGAGGGGGAGGCGGACCGAAGATGGAGAGTAAAGAAGATAGGTGGAGAGAGTGTAGGTGGGGAGGTAGGGAGGGGATAGGTCAGTCCAGGGAAGACGGACAGGTCAAGGAGGTGGGATGAGGTTAGTAGGTAGCTGGGGGTGCGGCTTGGGGTGGGAGGTTGGATTTATTAATTTTAAAGCACATTTACAAAAATCTAATTCCATTTATTCCAGGTGATGTTGTCATCATTGACCATGATGTATGAAAACCTAAACTCAAGTTGGTGCCAAAGTGTGTATATACACATCACCTACCACTCAGTCATGATCTTAACTCCCTTCCACTGTGGTCACAAGAGCTTGAAGTGTCACTTGATCCATTATGCACATCAAATTGTAGAAATACATTACCTTTTGGATACACTTGAGAAATGTAGAAAATTAAAGTCATTAAACAATGGTATTAACACACTATATCTCATTGAGAAGGACATGTTAACTCAGATAAATGATGAGGAGCATCCATAACAGGTTTTGTATGATGACTTTACATACAAGAATATTTGAGGTAGACAAGGAAGAATTAAGAATATGTTGAAGGACAATCCAAAGCTAAATTGCATTGATTAGTGACTGTGGTAGTTTATTATATGATGCTCAATGCCTAGGAGTTATGAGGCAACTCTGAATTGTGATATTGTCATGAAAGCAACAGAAACAGGTCAATTTCAAGAATGAAAGTAATAGCAAAATAAATGAAACAAAACATTCATATTCAAATTTCAGTAAATGGGTTCCTCAATGCTGTGACAAATTTCTTAAATTCATAACTTTTCAACTCATCACTTACCAACTGATTCACTTAAATTGCCAAAGATCAAACTGAAGACCACACAGATTTACAGAACCATCCAATGTCAGCTGTGTTTCACAAAGTAGCAATCTTACTTTTGGTAGAAGATTGTAACTTCAAGTTCCATTTCAGGACTTGAGCACAGAATCAAGGCTGACACTGTATGAGAAAGTACTGCACTCTCAGATGTGTAGTTTTTCACAGGATTGTTATGGTATGGTGCAGAAGGATGCCATTTAGCTTATTATGTCAATCCCCTGCCTTTTTGGTGAAATGCCACATGGTATTTTAAATACCTCAGCTGAATCTCCTCTCACCACACTTCTGGACAGTGCATTCCATACCCTAACTACTCAGTGTGGAAAAAGTATTTTCTCACCTCACATTCACTTCTGTTGCACAAGACTTTAAACCCATGCTGTCAACTGAGATGTTAAACGAAGGTCTTGTTGACCTTCTCACTTGGATGCCAAAGATTCAATGGCACTGTTTCAAAAATTAGGCAAGTTATATTTCTGGTGTCCTGACCATATTTACTGCTCAAACAATATGACATAAACATACAATATGATCATTACTTTATTCCTTTTATTGGGAACTTGTTTAACTTGGATGTTGCACGGCTTACATTAGAATAGTGGATACGAATTGGCTCAGCAAGATGTCACAGTTGGGGTGCAGCAGTGATAGTGCTAGGATCTAAACTACTTACAATGACTTGTTGACAGTAGCAAATGTAAAGCTGCTAAATTTGCTGTTGACAACGATAGGTAACTAAGTTACGAAGAAGACATAAGGTATCTGCAAAGTTAAATGTGGGCAAACTTAGGCTGAGGGAATATAGTGTGCGAAAATGTGAAATTGTCCACTTTGCAAGGCAAATGAAACATTATTTAAATGTAGAGATATTGCAGTACACTTGGGTATGGGGGGGGGGTGGGCTCTAGGTACATCATAGACTTAGAGTAAGTCACAGTAGTACCATATGACTATATCCAAGAGTCTCTCTTAAAGAAAAATGATTGGTAGTGAATTTAACCTGATGATTACCACATCTCAGACAAGATTGAGAAAGGACATTCATGGTGAATTGAAACGGCAAGGTTCGCAACATTCTGCGTCATTAACCAGCCATCTGAGTGAACTGACCCTCCAATCACAGATGTAAACCTCATTAACTGTTATGCTAATCACAAGTTAGTATTCAGTTGAAGAAAGTAACTGAAATAGCAAATGGATTGTGTGAAGCTGGATGAACACAGCAGGCCAAGCAGCATCTCAGGAGCGCACAAGCTGATGTTTCGGGTCTAGACCCGAAACGTCAGCTTTTGTGCTCCTGAGATGCTGCTTGGCCTGCTGTGTTCATCCAGCTTCACACTTTGTTATCTTGGATTCTCCAGCATCTGCAGTCCCCATTATCTCTGATAGCAAATGGATTGTTGTCATATATTGCGAGGAGAATGGAATCTAAAAGTCAAAGTTTTTCTTCAGTTGTATAGACTATTGGTGAGATCATGTCAAAAGTACAGTGTACAGTTTTGTCTCCTTATTTAGGAAATGAAATAATTGCATTAAAACTGTTCAGGGAAGGTTCACTCATCTGATTCCTAGTATGAGGGTTTGTCCTCTGAGGACAGATTGGGCCTGAATTCTTTGAGTTTAGAAAATGAAAGGTAATCTTATTGAATCGTCTAGGATCCTGATTTGGCAGTGTGGATGCAGAAAGAATACTCTTCCCTGTGAAAGAAACTAGAATTAGGGGGCACAGTTTAAAAATGAGTTTCCCATTTAAAATGGAAATGAGAATTGTTTTTTTTTCTCTCAGAATAGCATGCATCTGCAAGAGCAGTGGAGGCAGGATCATTGGATATTTTTAAAGCACAGGGGGATAGTCAATTATTAAGAGGTAGGATGGAATGTGGAGTTGAGTGTACAATCAGGTCAGCCATCATCTTATTGAATGCTGCATCAGGTTTGATCATCCAAATAGACTATTCCTACTTCAAGTTGCTATGTTCATGTGACATCTGTTTGCCATAAAGCACTTTGGAATGTTCTATGGTGACTATAAACAAAAAAGTATCTCTGATCACAAAGAAGAGAAAAAGAGAACTGCAGACGCTGGAGAATCCAAGATAACACAGAGTGGGGCTGGATGAACACAGCAGGCCAGGCAGCATCTCGAGCACAAAAGCTGATGTTTTAGGCCTAGACCTGCGTGGGAAGTCCTACTGTTGACCTTCCTGTCCCACTGCAAACTGAGTTCCTTAAGTGATCATAATGACCACTCAACCAAACTGGGTTGCAATCAGTTAACTTCAGGTGGGACAAGAAAGAGGCAATCTACTTGACTGGTTTGGTTTAGGCGGTCTATCATTTGGGGGTAGAGTCCCTTGATTAGCAATAATCTTTGCTGAATTGAGGGAATGAACATAGGGCAGGCATTGGCTTTTGGGATCCCCTTGCCCCCATCTCCCATGACCCCACCTTACTAAAAACCTCAAAATACTTTCCTTTGCTGTTGGTTGATTCTCCATCCATAGATATTGTATTGGCAACATCTACAGTCTGTATCATTGTTTTTCAGTTCTTGATGTCAGGATCATCTTGTTCTGGGTCCTAATATTGGTGGAAATGCCCTTAGGAATGATACTGCCCTAAAACCTGGAATTTCCTGAGGTGGTCTTGCTCATATCATTAGCACTTTATTAGAATGAGTTATAAACTGTATGCACATGTGCAAATCAGTCATGTATAATCGAATCAATGCTTATGATACAGTGGGTTAAATTTATTGGTGTGCTGTGGCCTCCACTCTCCTGGTGGGGGAAAAAGAACAGCAAATTGATTTGCAATGGGAATTCTGCCACTGCTGGGACTTTATCGTAGGTGTCCTTGTTATCCAGATGTTCCACTCATCCCTGGAACATCTGGATAACAAGGACACCTATGTCAGACTCCTGCTTGATGACTACAGCTCCACCATCAATAAATTATCCCTTCCAAACTGATCTTAACAGCATCTGCAGTTCCCATTATCTCTGATCACAAAGAAGAGAAAAACTTCTTCTTTTTGTTTATCGTCACCACAGAACATTCCAAAGTGCTTTATGGCAAAAAAGTCACATGAACATGGCAACTTGAAGTAGGAATAGTCTATTTGGATGATCAAGCCTGATGCAGCATTCAAGAAGATGCTGGCTGACCTGATTGTGCCCTCAACTCCACATTCCATCCTATCTCTTAAGATTTGACAGATTCTTAACGAATGAGACAATCTCCCTGTGCTTTAAAAATATCCAAGGAACCATGGAGTTGTACTGACAGATAAGTGAGGGTCTCTTCAAATAGACAGCCTAATGAAGTTCAATGAAGAGATGAGGGGATGAGGGTATGAGAGGAGCTGTACTGGACACATTGGGGAGATAGGGGTTGGAGCAGGAAAGGAAACCAGGAGGGGTGAAATATCTTGGGCGGGTCCTTTGAAAAGCCCATTAAGAAGTTACCCTGTCCCTTTGCATGCCACCTGCGCGCACAGTGAAGGCTGCTAGGTTGAAAGTTTAGCATGAGCCTCAGCCATCATTCACTAAATTCCAGTGGAAATGGGATGACTGTTATTCATATAAATTTGGGGAACCTCATGCCTAAAATTACTGATAGGATCTTTTCAGATGGATTGCTGCAATATTACAAAGAGTAATCTCAATATTTTTTTCTTTCTTTGATAGAACAGGCCCTTCAGCCCTCGCTGTTGTGCTGACCTGATGTCAGTTTATCCTACAGAACAGAGGCAGGAGGGCTAACTGTTTTTCAGTAACCTAACTATGAACTAGTTTTCTCAAGTAAATTTATAAAGTGAATGCAAAAATCTGCCTGGGGCTATTAGGGTCACCAGAGCTGAACTGAAACTTGCAAATGCCTTCCTCACTGGTGTACATTCATTTGCATCTTGGAAGCATAAGGCACAGAACATGGCCATTCAGCCCATCAAGCCCTTGCTGTTCTTTAAAGGAGTCACTCACTGTGTTTCACACCTTTCACGGGAGAAACAGGATTAGAGTTCTCTTTACTGAGCTCAGTGGCAGTATGTTTAATCATAGCATCCAATGACTGACTACTGGGAAGGTGATGGCCCAATGGTATTATCGATGGACGATTAATCCAGAGACCCAGACAATGTCCTAGGGAGCTGGATCTGAATCCTGCTATGGCATTTGAATTCAATAAAAACTTGGAATTAAGAGGTTAACAATGACCATTAATCCTTTATAGGTTGTTGGAAAAATCCATCTTGTTCACTAACACAATAACCAATTTCAGAGGATGCCATATAACCGCACTCATCCCTGGAACATGTGGATAATAAGGACACTTACGTCAGACTCCTGCTTGTTGACTACAGCTCCACCATCAATAACATATCCCTCCGAACTGATCTCAAAATCGCATGACCTTAGTCTTGTCTCTGCCCTCTGCAAATGGATCCTCAGCTTTCTGATCCATAGGCTGCAACCAGTGAGATAGGTAACAGCACCTCCTCAATAACATTCAACAGTGAAGCCCCTCAAGGATGTGTCCTCAGCTCCCTGCTGTACTCTCTGTACACCTACAACTGTGTTGCCAAATTCCGAACGAGTGCCAACTACAAGTTCGCTGATGTCACCATTGCAGTGGGACGGAGATCTAGCAATGACCAGTCAAAAAACAGAAGGGAGATAGAGGACTTGGTTACAATAGACAATAGGCGCTGGAGGAGGCCATTCGGCCCTTCAAGCCAGCACCACCATTCATTACGATCATGGCTGATCATCCACAATCGGTAACCTGTTCCTGCCTTATCCCCATAACCCTTGATTCCACTATCTTTAAGTGCTCTGTCTATCTCTTTCTTGAAAGCATCCACAGAGTTGGCCTCCACTGCCTTCTGGAGTAGAGCATTCCATATATCCACCACTCTCTGGGTGAAGAAGTTTTTCCTCAATTCTGTTCTAAATGGCCTACTCCTTATTTTTAAACTGTGTCCTCTGGTCCTGGACTCACCCATCAGCGGAAACATGCTTCCTGCCTCCACAGTGTCCAATCCCTTAATAATCTTATACGTCTCAATCAGATCCCCTCTCATCCTTCTAAACTCAAGAGTATACAAGCCCAGTCGCTCCAATCTTTCAACATGATAGTCCTGCCATTCCGGGAACTGACCTTGTGAACCTACGCTGCACTCCCTCAATAACAAGAATGTCCTTCCTCAAATTGGGAGACCAAAACTGCACACAATTCTCCAGGTACAGTCTCACCAGGGCCCTGTACAGCTGCAGAAGTTACATGGTGCAATTCAAACAATATGTCTCTCAACATGAGCAAAACTAAAGAAGTGATCATTGACTTGAAAAAGAAAAGAGAACACATCCCCATCTACATCAATGGAACTGAGAGTGAGAAGATGGACAGCATCAAGTTCCTCAGAGTAATGATAACTGAAAACCTGGCCTGGGCTTTCCATTTAAATGTGAGCCAAGAAGGCACAACACCTCTTCATCCTGAGGCAGCTCAGGAAATTTGGAGTGTCCATAAGGTCCCTTACCAACTTCTATAGATGCACCATTGAAAGAATACAGTCTGGGTGCATAATGGCCTCGTATGGCAAATGCTCTGCCCAGGATCATAAGAAACTACAGAAGGTAGTCCAGACCATCGTGAAAGCCAACCTTCCATCCATTGACTCTATTTACACGGCTCATTGCTGCAGAAAGGTGGTCAACATCACCAAAGATCCATTGCACACTGGTCGTGACCTCCTACAATCTCTTCCAACAGGAAGAAGATGCAGAAGCCTGAACACACGCACAAGCAGGTTCACAAACAGCTTCTTTCTGGCCGTTATCAGGCTGCTGAATGGGCTCTAGCCTCAAATAACGTAATCTGTGTGCCTCTTAAGTCTGTTTTATCTTTACATCCTTTCCTTGCTGTGATCTACCAACAATGCTTGTTAACAAAGCTTTTCATTCTATTTTGCTACAAGTGACAATAAAATCAATCAATAATTCCCTTTGGGAAGGAAACTGCCATCCTTACCTTACCTGGTCTGGTCTATGTGTGACCCCAGACCCATGAGAATGTGGTTGACTCTTAAACTGTCCTCTGGTCATTTAGGGATGGACACAAAAAAGTCAAGGAGATGTATAGCTACAAATGGACCCTTTATCCAACTTGTCCATACCGACCAGATATTCTAAATTAATCTAGTCCCATTTGCCAGCATTTGGCTCATAATCCCTCTGAACCCTTCCTATTCATTTACCCATCCAGATGCCTTTTAAATGTTGTAATTGTTCCCGCCTCCACTACCTCCTCTGGCAAGTCATTCTATAAATGCACCACTGTTTGCATAAAGAAGTTGCCCCTGTGGTCCCCTTTAAACCTTTCCTCTCTCACCTTAAGCCTACATCCCCCTAGTATTGGACTCCCTACCTTGTGGAAAAGACCTTGACTATTTGTTCTATCGATGCCCCTCATGATTTTATGAATTTCTGTAAGGTTACCCCTTAACCTCTGATGCTCCAGGGAAAAGAGCCCCACCCTATTCAGTCTCTTCTTATAGCTCAAACCCCCCAACCTCAGTAACACCTTTGTAAATCTTTTCTAACCCCTTTCAAGTTCAACATTTTCCTCCAGCAGGGAGAGCAGAATTGAACACAATATTCCAAAAAAGGCCTAACCCATGTCCTGTACAGCTGCAACATGACCTCCCAACTCCGATACTCAATGCACCAATAAAGGCAAGCGGACCAAATGCTTCTTTTACTGCCCTATCAACCTGCTACTTCACTTTCAAGGAAGTAAGAACCTGCACTTAGAGTTGTTTTTGTTCGATAATACTCCCCAGGTCCTTACTATGAAAGACATAAGTGCTGCCCTGATTTGCCCTACCAAAATGTAGCACCTCATAGTTACCTAGATTAAACTCCATCTATTCCTGCTCAGCTCATCTCATCAAAGTCCCACTGTACTCGGAGATAATCTTTTTGCTGTCCGCTACACTACCAATTTTGTTTCCATCTGCAAGCTGACTAACCACACCTCCTAATATTTTTCAACAGTATTAATATTTTTCAACAGTATTCACCCTAGAAAACGACAATAATGCACTGCATTCGTTGTACCCGGTGTGGCTCCCTCTACATTGGGGAAACCAAGCGGAGGCTTGGGGACCGCTTTGCAGAACACCTCCGCTCGGTTCGCAATAAACAACTGCACCTCCCAGTCGCAAACCATTTCAACTCCCCCTCGCATTCTTTAGATGACATGTCCATCATGGGCCTCCTGCAGTGCCACAATGATGCCACCCAAAGGTTGCAGGAACAGCAACTCATATTCCGCTTGGGAACCCTGCAGCCCAATGGTATCAATGTGGACTTCACCAGCTTCAAAATCTCCCCTTCCCCCACCGCATCCCAAAACCAGCCCAGTTCGTCCCCTCCCCCCACTGCACCACACAACCAGCCCAGCTCTTCCCCTGCACCCACTGCATCCCAAAACCAGTCCAACCTGTCTCTGATTCCCTCACCTGTTCTTCCTCTCACCCATCCCTTCCTCCCACCCCAAGCCGCACCTCCATCTCCTACCTACTAACCTCATCCCACCTCCTTGACCTTCCGTCTTCCCTGGACTGACCTATCCCCTCCCTACCTCCCCACCTATACTCTCCTCTCCAGCTATCTTTTTTTCTCTCCATCTTCGGTCCGCCTCCCCCTCCCTATTTATTCCAGAACCCTCACCCCTTCCCTCTCTCTGATGAAGGGTCTAGGCCCGAAACGTCAGCTTTGCTCCTGAGATGCTGCTGGGCCTGCTGTGTTCATCCAGCCTCACATTTTATTATCTTGGCTACTAGACTAGGTGGGATTGAGGTTCACAAGGAAGAGGTATTAGAAATCCTACAGAGTGTGAAAATAGATAAGTCCCCTGGGCCAGATGGGATTTATCCTAGGATCCTCTGGGAAGCCAGGGAGGAGATTGCCGAGCCTTTGGCACTGATCTTTAACTCTTCATTGTCTACAGGAATAGTGCCAGATGACTGGAGGATAGCAAATTTGGTTCCCCTGTTCAAGAAGGGGAGTAGAGACAACCCTGGTAATTATAGACCAGTGAGTCTTACCTCAGTTGTTGGTAAAGTGTTGGTAAAGGTTATAACAGATAGGATTTATAATCATCTAGAAAAGAATAAATTGATTAGGGATAGTCAGCACGGTTTTGTGAAGGGAAGGTCGTGCCTCACAAACCTTGTTGAGTTCTTTGAGAAGGTGACCAAACAGGTAGATGAGAATAAACTGGTTGATGTGGTGTATATGGATTTCAGCAAGGCATTCGATAAGGTTCCCCACAGTAGGCTATTGTACAAAATGCAGAGGAATGGGATTGTGGGAGATATAGCAGTTTGGATCAGAAATTGGCTTGCTGAAAGAAGACAGAGGGTGGTAGTTGATGGGAAATGTTCATCCTGGAGACCAGTTACTAGTGGTGTACCACAATGGTCAGTGTTGGGTCCACTGCTGTTGGTCATTTTTATAAATGACCTGGATGAGGGCGTAGAAGGATGGGTTAGTAAATTTGCAGACTACACTAGGTCAGTGGAATTGTGGATAGTGACGAAGGATGCTGTAGGTTGCAGAGAGACATAGATAAGCTGCAGAGCTGGGCTGAGAGGTGGCAAATGGAGTTTAATGCGGACAAGTGTGAGGTGATGCACTTTGGTAGGAGTAACCAGAAGGCAAAGTACTGGGCTAATGGTAAGATTCTTGGTAGTGTAGATGAGCAGAGAGATCTCGGTGTTCATGTACACAGATCATTGAAAGTTGCCACCCAGGTTGACAGGGCTGCTAAGAAGTCATACAGTGTTTTAGCTTTTATTAATAGAGGAATCGAGTTCCGGAACCAAGCCGTTATGGTGAAGCTGTACAAAACTCTGGTGTGGCCGCACTTGGAGTACTGTGTACAGTTCTGGTCACCGCATTATGAGAAGGATGTGGAAGCTTTGGAAAGGGGTGCAGAGGAGGTTTACTAGGATGTTGCCTGTTTATGGAGGGAAGGTCTTACGAGGAAAGGCTGAGGAACTTGAGGCTGTTTTCATTAGAGAGAAGAAGGTTGAGAGGTGACTTAATTGAAACATATAAAACAATCAGAGGGTTAGATGGGGTGGATAGGGAGAGCCTCTTTCATAGGATAGTGATGACGAGCAAGAGGGGACATAGCTTTAAATTGAGGGATGAAAGATATAGGATAGATGTCAGAGGTGGTTTCTTTACTCGGAGATTATTAAGGGAATGGAACGCTTTGCCTGCAACGGTAGTAGATTCGCCAACTTTAGGTACATTTAAGTCGTCATAGGATAAGCATATGGACGTACATGGAATAGTGTAGGTCAGATGGGCTTGAGGTCGGTATGACAGGTCGGCACAACATCGAGGGCCGAAGGGCCTGTACTGTGCTGTCATGTTCTATGTTCTATGTTCTATATTCACATCCAAATCATTTCTCTAAATAATAAAAAGCAGTAGATTCAGCACCGATCCTTGTGGGACACCGCTCATCACAGGCCTCCAGTCCAAAAAGCAACACTCCACCACCACCCTCGAGCTAATTTTGCATTCTCCCTGTATTCTATGTGATCTAACCTTGCTGACCAGTATATCCATGTGGAACTTTGTCGAATGCCTTACTGAGGTCATGTAGACAATGCCCAATGCCATTCATCAATTCTCATCAATGCTAGCCTGGCCAGTGACACCATCATCTCATAAATGAATTTTCTAAAAACTATGAGCTAGAACAGCACAGATTTGTGCTCGGCATGATTTCAACTGATGGAGACTTTGTCCTGGTTCCTATTGATTTTAATTTTGCCAGGGCTACTTACTGTCACACTTGGTCAAATGCTGCTTTGATTTCCAGAGCAGTCACTCTAGCTCTCCTTCCATCCCTCACTCCAAGGTCATTTCTATTGGCCCTGCATCTACACTAGCTGAGAGCAGCTAAACAACACATTGGGTACAAAAATGTAAACCACTGCTGATGTGTGGTTCATTTAGCCATTAAAGGCCAAGGAATCTGATTTTATCAGAGCCACCTATTTACAGTGATTAGTTCACACATTAAATTTGTAAGATAACAGCGTTGTAACAGGTGTTTTTGTTACATTGTGAATGACTACACTTTACAAGTACTTGGTTACCTATTACCATTCTGAGGACATGACAGCATATACCTAAATGCAAATCATTTCATCCTTATGGACTGAACTCTATTCTTATGTGCATTTTCAATAAAATTGTATGTCAGTGGCCCTTTTTGTAATTAAAACTTGGGACAGATCTCGATGAACTTTGTTTACTCTTGTCCCAGC
Source organism: Stegostoma tigrinum (assembly GCF_030684315.1). NCBI lineage: Eukaryota > Metazoa > Chordata > Chondrichthyes > Orectolobiformes > Stegostomatidae > Stegostoma > Stegostoma tigrinum. The sequence goes on from NC_081354.1 coordinate 172,303,741, forward strand.
CGTGAATCTTCACCTTTCCTCGTTTTACTCTTTCCTCTCATCATGGCCTGTGCTACCTTGCTTTCTGAGATCCACCTCATGCACCTGGGACAGTATTCTTATTAGATTGCTGACCACCCAGCTTTCCTTCATGACTAAATAAAGAACTGCACATGCCGTAAACCAGGAACAAAAACAAGAATTGCTGGAAAAGGTCAGCAAGTGTGGTTGCTCAATTATCAGCACTTGCGAAGAAGAAAAAAAAAATCAGAGTTAATGTTTCAGGCCCAGTGACCCATTGTGAGGGTCTCTGGACCTGAATGTTAACTTCGATGTTTTCTTCACAGATGCTGCCAGACATGCTGAGCTTTTCCAGCAACTTCTGTCTTTTTTTCCTTCATAACTTCTGTGCTGGATGGAATGCTATTGGTTCTATTGCTTCAGGGTCTATCCTCCTCTCTGACAAATCTGTAGTTGTCTCCTGCTCATCAAAAAAAAAATCATCCATTACTCATGGGAAAACTCAGCAGATCTGGTAACATCCGTGGAGAGAAAGCAGTGACTCTTCTTCAGAACTGTTGTAGCAAGGAAAAGGTTGGTATATATGCTGAAGGTGGGTGGGGCAGGGCAGTAAATCATAGGAAGTAGTGACAATAATAAAGAATAGGAGAAATGACGGTCCCTTTTGTTTATTCCTCCACCCGCTCTACCTTCGGCATATAGAGCAACCATTTCCTATCCACCAAATTCTGAAGAAGGGTCACTGGACCCGAACATTAACTCTGCTTTCCCTCCACAGATGGTGCCAGACCTGCTGAGATTGCCCAGCAATATCTGTTTTTGTTTCAGATGCCCATTACCTTAGTTCTTTGTTATTCTTTAAACTTAACTCTTATAGCCTGGAAAAAAAACACTAGCCCCAACAGCCCGCTCTCTTCCAATATCCTTAAATATATTGTCACTTGCCTTGCTGTGGTGTTGGATAATGTCAGAGTTCCAGACTAATATGCAGGGGACATGGGTTTGAATCTCATTGTGGCAATTAATGTAATTTTAATTCAGGAAAAATCTGGAATGAAAGACTAGTCAAATGATGACCATGAAATCATTGATGAGAGGGTCTAGGCCCGAAACGTCAGCTTTTGTGCTCCTGAGATGCTGCTTGGCCTGCTGTGTTCATCCAGCTCCACATTTTGTTACCATGAAATCATTGTTGACTGTCATAACTTCCAAACTGGTAGAATGGCTCCGTTTAAGGGAGGAACATTGCCATTCTCACTTGATCTGGTCATATGAGATGCCAGACCCACAGTTACATGGTTGACTCTTAATCATCCTATGAAATGGCCAAAGATCCTACACCATTCCAGGGCAAAAGGAATTGGGCAATGAATGATGGCCTAGCTAGCAATGCACACATTGTGTGAATGAATGTACAAAGAAAAATCAGTTCCATTCCATTCTTCAGAGAATTGAATGCTCCTGTCACAGGACCAAAAATGACCCTTATCAAATTCGCAAGTGATATCCATTACAACTGTGAGAAAGGTAAATGCTCTCTCATCTTCTTGATATTGCTATCTGTACACAGCATAGACGTTGTTGACCACATATCCTGCCTCTCCAAAGCTCTGCGGAATTGCACTTAACATTCCACTTTCCATTTATCTATTCAATTGTAGCCTGGGACAATACTACAACAGTTTCTTTTTCTGTTCTTGCCAGAGTTCTTTCGTGGCTCAGTGCTATATATTTTGTCTTCTACATACTTGTTGGACAATAGTACGATGAGCTTTCTGGGCATACATGTTATGAAGGCTATATTGGCCTTGGATGAGAGTGCAGAGTAAATTTAGAGAGTCATACCTGAACTCCAACAAATTATCTGGCAAGGTTAAGTGAACTAGTACTTCTAATCAAACTATCCAGAGATATTACTACGCACCTCTGGAGCAAGTAGGGCTTAGGACTTAGATGTCTTGGCTCAGAGGTAAAGACACTACCACCGCACCACTTGTAATTAACCTGTCCAGAGATATTACTATATACTCCTGAGCAGATGGGACTTGAACCTAAGCCTCTTGGCTCAAAGATTACCAGAAAAGTTCGTGGATTAAGTTTAAGAGGTCATGTCATTGAAGTATTCAAAAGAATAATGAGAACAGAAAGTGCAGATATACAGAAACTATTTCTGCCAGTTAGGCAATCTAGAAAAAAATGGGAATGGTCTAAAATTTGTAGTGAGACAATTCTGGAGTACAGTTAGGAAACATTTCTTGGTGAAAAAGTTGATAGGAGTTAGAGCTCTTCCAGACAAAAAGGCTACCAATGCTCAATTATTTTAAAAATTTAGATAATTAAACTTTATTGAATCAAGTAAATAAAGGAAGTGAGGCCTTGGTGTTTAGTGCTTATTTACAAATCAACAATGATTTAAATAAATGGTAGATAAAGGGCAATGAACAAAATGACAAACTTTTACTTTTGCTTCCTTACCTAAGAGTCAACTGAGGTTGTGAACCAAATGAGAAGGTGAACAGACTGCTTTAGTCTCAGACTGTTGCCAGGGAAAGGGATAGAGTTAGCAGGTAAGAAACAGAGTTTTGACCAGTGACAAAAACAATCTCTTCAGTCTCCCTAAAAGTTAATTGGGGATGGGATTTCTGCTCATGCAGTACTGGATGACAAACATGCAAAGGCAATTTAGTAAAGGTCAATGGAGACAATGGTGAGGGAGAGATAACAAGGTGTAGAGCTGGATGAACACTGCAGGCCAAGCAGCAAGAGAGGAGCAGGAAAGCTGATGTTTTGGGCCTAGACCCTTCATCAGAAATGAGGGAAGGGGGTTCTGAAATAAATGGGGAGAGAGGGGGAGGCAGATAGAAGATGAATAGAGGAGAAGATAGGTGGAAAGGAGACAAACAGGTCAAAGAGGTGGGTGGTGGGGTGGAGCCAGTAAAGCTGAGTGTAGGTGGGAAGTTAGGGAGGGGACAAGTCAGTCCAGGGAACCTGGACAGGTCAAGGGGGCGGAATGAGGCTAGTAGTTAGGAGATGGGGTGGGGCTTGAGGTGGAAGGAGGGGATAGGTGGGATGAAGGACAGGTTAGAGAAGCAGGAACAAGCTGGGCTGGAATGTGGTTGGGGGAGGGGAGATTTTGAAGCTTGTGAAATCCAAATTGATACCATTGGGCTACAGGGTTCCCAAGCAAAACATAAGGTGTTGATCCTGTAACCTTTGAGTGGCATCATTGTAGCACTGCAGGAGGCCCAGGACGGAGATGTCATCCAAAGGAATGGGAGGGGGAGTTGAAGTGGTAAATGACTGGGAGGTGCAGTTGTTTGTTGCAAACCCAGCGTAGGTGTTCTGCAAAGCAGTCATCAAGTCTCAGCTTGGTTTCCCTGATGTAGAGAGGCCACATCTGGAACAGCAGACACAGCATACCACATTAGCAGATGTGCAAGTGAACATTTGTTTGATGTGGAAGGTCTATTTGGGGCCTGACATAGGGGTGAGGGGGGAGGTGTAGGGGGGAAAGGTGTAGGGGCAGGTGTCTGGTGAAGTAGAGCTTGTGCGCCCTTGGGATACCAGGGAAGGGGGGGGGGGCAGAAATAGTTGTGGGGGAGGGTGCGGAGTGGTCGTTGCGCCACCAGAGGTAACAAGTGCTTGGTTATGTTTCAGCCAAGACGAGCGAGACACTCTGAACCCAAAGCGAAGGCGTGATCAGCCAGGGCCGGAGGAACCTCCGTGTACCGTGTGAGAAAAGGTGGGGATGTTGGCGTTGGAGAAGGATTGTCTATTAATAGGGAAAAAAACCTCACCTTGCTCGGGGGCGCTTGACAACGGCAATGATCGGCAGGTAGAACGACACTAGCGAGCGCGGGTAAACACACGGTGGGGAGGATGGTGGCTGCTCGAACTGTCCACGCGGGGCGACAGGAAATATGAAAACGTTGGTGGTTGTGGCAGGGGGAAACTGGTTCACGGCGAACGACGAACAGCACTAGCCATCCAAGCTCGAGCCTTCGCACGTGACGTGCAGGCGGGGGTCACACGAGGACGACACCGATGGAGGTGCGACAACAATGCGGGATGTGAGAGCGCGATGAAAAGCACCTGCCATCGGCTCGAGCCCTCCGTGTGGGGCACGGCACCGGGGCCATAGGAGCTGGGAAAACGCGGGGGCGGAGTGGAACAGAGGAGCACGTGCCATCGGCTTGAGTCCTCGGCACGTGGCGTAGGAGGGGCTGGTGACAGGAGGACGACGCCGATGGAAGTTAGATGACACGGGCGCCACTGCGGAGCGCACTCAGGCAGCTCGAGACCACCATCCGTTATTGGGAGCGGAGGTAAAGAAGGGACCGATTGGCTGGGTTTGTGGGGCGTGGCCGCGGCCGGTTGTTGTCAAGGGAGACCCCGCCCCTCCGTGCCTGAGACGCTGAAGATCTGGCAGTTTCCATCAGGGGAGGGGAGTGGCTTTTTTTGCTGAAAGGGACAGAGTCTGTGGCGGAGAGCCGTTGGGTGTCAAGACGTACAGTTGACTGACTGACTGACTGACCGTCCGTCCGTCCCATCTATCCATCCGTTTGACGGTGCTAAGGCGGGGGGATAAATCGGACAGCGACATCTTTCTTGTGTTGTAGGGTTTTTTTCATATGTGTGCGTTGGCCTGATTTCCGAAGGACGGTAGCAGGCAGCAGCTGTGAGCTTCTCTGCATTATTGTTAGTACCGCCACCTTCTCCATCACCATAGACACCAACAGCCCGAGAGGAGCGATCCAATTCACAGGGTAACAATCCCTGAAAGAAACGGACAACTACTCTTCTCACTTCGGGGGCTTAGATAAATATAAAAGCCGGCAGGTGCGTATATTGGAGTTCATTTGCAAATTTTTCCTTTCAATCTTTTGTTTGTTTTTTTTGTTTGCGTTCACGTAGTCTGTTCTGCATTTCAGCCTTAACGTCTTTGTACCTAAAGATACGAAGTAATGCTTTATGTGTTGAAATTTAAAACCTGGCCTGTGAAGGGCAAACCTGAGTTTATTATCGAATCGAAACTCAATGTGTACACTTGCTCAAAGTGAGATTATTCATTCTCAAGGTATGTTCCATGAGGTTTAAGAGGTTTGCCAATCTGACAATAATGACTTTAACTTTCATTGTCTACACGAGTGACAATTGGAGTTTTGTTTTTAAACGCGTGTTGTAAAAGTGCTTTTTTTATGTGTGATCTTTCCCTTGTCTGGAGAACCTCCCTCCGTTGTCTTTCCCCTCCCCCGACACATCCCAAGCCGCATGACATTTCCTGAGAGGGTTTTCATGACTTATTTATTTATTTTGTTTATTTTACTTATTTAGATGCAGATCGGCATTTGTTTCTGAATTTTAAAAAAATCAATTCATCGGATGCTGGCGGGGCCTTCAAGAGTGATGCAGGCCGCAGCGTTCTGTGTGAAAAAGACAGACTGAAACGTTTATTTTTGGAGGGGAGGGTGTCCTCCAAAAACAGTTTCTTTTATTATCATCGCCAATGTTCAGTAATGTAAGCCGTTGGCGCTAAGAAACGTGCCGCGATGTTAGCTGGTGATTCTTTCTTTTTAAAACCAAGTATATTGAATTTTAGCTTGTATCCTAGTGGATGCCCAAACCATGATTCTCTCCTCCCTCTGATCCATCCACACTCCCGTCTGCTGCTGGTGACTTTTCACCGCGAGATGTTTCAGATTATGTGGGAAAATCACATCTTTTAATATTTCGAAGAAACCTATTTCCTCCCTTTTGTAAGCGCCATAGATTTTATTCTCCCATGCATTTTTCTGAAGTTGGTAATTTTTGGTGTTTAAAATCAGAATAGTACTTCTCAGGTCAAAAGTGAAAAAGATTGCAAACATACCTATCTAATGTAAGAAAAACGGTGCACTATTAAACGATAAGTCGTAATTCTTCATGGGACAGAAAGTTTTATAGCAAAAGAATTCGAAGCAAGAGGAACTTTTCAAGATTAAAAGTATACTTTTTATTTTCTTGTGATGAAAAGCAGTGCTGTCTGTATCATTTTCTATGATTTTGAAAACATGGGATTCAACCTCTGTCCCTGCCAGGATGATTGTTTTGTTACCTGGCAGTTGCTGCAAATGTCAAGATTGTAACTTGTCCACCTGGATGAACAATATATGCTGCATCTAATGCAGTTTGAATTTTCACCCTTATTTCTGCCAGCAGAGCAGAGCTTTAATTCTAAGGAGTCCTGCAAGAAGAAAGTGAGCTCCAAGGAGGACTACGATGAGAATCATTATGAACTTGACTGAATTTAGAAAACAGAATGCAAGATTTTAAATAGATTTTTTAGATTAGATTAGTTTCCCTACAATGTGGAAACAGGCCCTTCGGCTCAACAAGTCCACACCATCCCTTGCAGCATCGCACCCAGCCCCATCCCCTTTTTTAAAATAACTTATTATCTCCGTTGGCCATTTGGATTAGTTCATTCACTCTAGTGCTTGTGCTTAAGGGGTGTGGTTAGAGGATTGGTTAACTGATAGAAGACGCAGTAGGCATAAGAGGGCCATTTTGAAGTGCCACGTAAATGAGTGTGAAGTCACAATTATTTACAGCATATAGTAATGACCTAGACGAGGGAATGCAGTAAAGCCAAGTTTGTGAATGACACAAAATCAAGGGGGAAAGCCAGTGGTGAATGTGGTGGAATCTGCTGAAGTGCTTTTTTTAATTAATTCGCAGGATGTGGGCATCGCTGGCTGGGCAGCATTTATTGCCCATCTCTAATTGCCGAGAGGGTAGTTCAGAGTCGACCACTTTGCTGCAGGTCTGAAGTCACATGTAGGCCAAACCAAGTAAGGATGGCGCAAAAAGTCGCTGGAAAGAAGAAAACAAAGTTAACATTTTGGGTCCGGTGACCCTTCCTCAGTTCTGAGGGATGTTAATTCCAAAATGTTAACTCTGTTTTCTCCTTCACAGATGCTGCCAGACCTGCTGAGCTGGAAAAATTGGTGTTAAGCTATCTTCTTGAGCTCCTGAAGTTCGTTTGGGGTGGTATACCCATAGCTCCACGTAGCAATTTCTATTTGTTGCCCTGTTATTATTCATACATGCTGATACTGTACATTCAAATTATTTATCTGACAAATTATTTGGTTCATCAGAACTACTATTAGTTCAACATCTAAAAATTTGTATCTTAATGATCTCAGATCCATTCCTGACAACTGACTTCATTGAATCCTGGAGTTCCATTATGATGTGAGCTTCAAATCAGACAAATGTTCCATCAGTAAAATTACATTTTCATAGCTACTATGGTCCTGCATCTCTTCAATTGCAGAAGGAGCCTATTGGTACCTGTGCTCATTTTTTTTAGTAGATCTGTCTAATTAATATCACTTCACTGTCCTCTTTGCATGTTCCTGTCACTTGTTAGATGGTGGTGTAGAGCTAATGTCACTGGATTAGTAACAGTGAGACCCATGCTATTACATTTAAGGTACTTGGGTTCAAATTCTATCATGGAACTCAAATTTAAGAATAAATCAGGAACTCAAAACAACAATGATCAATTTTTTATTTGGAATCAATTTAGGATTCTGGGACATAGTATTTATGGTTATTTTGAAAAGCACAGTTTGATTAGAAATAGTCAGCATGGCTTTGTGTAAGCCTTATAGAATTCTTTTAGGATGTGACAAAACATATTGAAGGTAGAGGAGTGGATGTGGTGTATATGGATTTTAGCAAGGCATTCGATAAGGTTCCACATGGTAAGCTTATTCCGTAAGTTAGGAGGCACGGGATTCAGGGACATTTGGCTGTTTGGATACTAAACTGACTGTCCAATAGAAGACAGAGGGTGGTAGTAGATGGAAAGTATTCAGCTTGGAGCTTGGTGACCATTGGTGTTCTGCAGGGATCTGTTCTGGGACCTCTGCTGTTTGTAATCCTTAGAAATGGCTTGGATGAGGAAGTGGAAGGATGGGTTAGTAAGTTTGCCAATGACACGAAGGTTGGTGGAGTTGTGGACAGCCTTGAGGGCTGTTGTAGATTGCAACGGGACATTTTACACGATGCAGAGCTGGGCAAAGAAATGGCAGATGGAGTTCAACCCAGAAAAAGTGAAGTGATTCATTTTGGAAGGTTGAATTTGAATTTGAATGCAGAATACAGGGTTAATGGCTGGATTCTCGGTAGCGTGGAGAAACTGAGGGATCTTTGGGTCAAAGTTGTGACCCAAGTTGATAGTGGTGTAAAGAATGTGTATGGTGTGTTGGCTTTCATTGGAAGGAGAATTGAGTTTAAGAGCTGTGAGGCTATGCTGCAACTCTGTTAAATTCTGGTGACCCAACACTTGGAATGTTGTGTTCAGTTCTGGTCACCTCATTATAAGAAGGATGTGGAAGCTTCAGAGAGGGTGCAGAGGAGATTTACCAGGATGCTGTCTGGACTGGAGGGCAGGTCTTCTGAGGATAGGTTGAGGGAGCTAGGGTTACTTTTCATTGGAGCAAAGAAGGATGAGAGGTGTACAAGATGATGAGAGACACAGAGTGGAAAGTCAGACTTTTTCCCAGGGCAGAAATGACTGTCACAAGGAGGCATAATTTTAAGGTGATTGGAGGAAGGTACAGGGGAGATATCAGAGGTAGGTGCTTCACACAGAGTGGTGGGCGTTGCTGGCAGTGGTAGTGAAGTCAGATACTTTAGAGACTTTTAAGCGACACTTGGATAGGCACATGGAAGATAGTAAAATGTAGGGTATGCGGGGTAAATTGGTCTTAGTTGTATAATAGGTCAGCACAACATAGTGGGCCATAGGGCCTGTACTGTGCTCTACTGGTCGGTTTGTTCTACGTTCTATGTTATTAAAACCCTGGCCCACCTCTTTTCCAAATGCATCTCAATGTTGTTGATTCTCAGTTACCTCTGAAATGGCCTTGCAAGCAGCTCTGTTTGAGGCTGATTAGAGATGGGGAACAAATGCTGATCTTGTCAGAAATGCCCACATCGCAGGAAAGAATAAAATAGTTATCAGTTCTCTTTTGAATGTTAGTATTAAATTTGCCTTAATAAGATAATACCTTAATCAAATCAGTTGAATGAACCTTCTCTGAACTGCTTCTAATTCAGGCATAGCCTTTCTTAAGCGTAGAGACCTCCACACAGTATACCAAATATGGTCTTGCCGATGTCTTGTACTGCTATAACAAAACTGTTACTTCCGTCTTCTGTTTTCCCTTGCACTAAACAAGAAAGTCCCATGTACCTTCCTAATTACTTGCTGTATCTGCATACTAAATTTGATTCATGTACCAGGACACCCGGATGATTTCTCTGCACTGAAGTTTTTTTATGGGGGAATGAGGGCCTCACTGGCTAAAGCAGCATTTATTGCCTTCCCCTAATTGCCCAGAGGGCAGTTCAGAGTCAAACACATTGTGGGTCTGAAGTGACATGTAGGCTAGACCAGGTGAGGATGGCAAACTTACACCCCTAAAGGACATGAATGAACCTGACGGGTGTTCTGACAATTGACACTGGTTTCATGATCATCATTAGACTCTTAATTCCAGATTTTTAATGACTTCAGATTCCACCATTTGCCCTGTTGAATTTGAACCCAGTTCCCTACATTATCTGGGTCTCTGGATAAACAGTCCAGTGATAATAACACTCTGCTATCACCTCTTGTCATTTACTTCCGTTTACATTTGCCCTACTGTTTGATGGGACCTTTACTGAAACTAGAGAATTTAGGAAAAATGCCATTCCATCTACTACCTCTGAACCCACTTCTTTAAGATCCTAAGATCTCAGATTACTTTGCTTCTTTTGGTTCTAATAGTTTGCTCAGTACCCTTTCCCTGCTGATTGTAATTGTCTTAATTTCCTCCCAATCGCCAATTGTACAAGTTCTGGGAATGTTGTTTCTGTCTACACCAATAAAGACATGTACGGAATTTTCTTATTTCCATTTTTAATTCTATAATTTTGCTCTCTGAGAACTGTGACTTTAGTTGTTCATTTTCATTTTTAATAACCTGTAGAATCTCTTATGACTCAGTTTTTATATTTCTTTCTCTCATTGTAATTTTTTTTCTTTATTGTTTAATCTTATAGTTTTTAAATTTTGTCCAATCTTCTGATTTAGCATAAATTTAGCAGAATTAGCGAAAGAACTTCAAATCAATCTGTTCAGAGATATTATTACACAATTCTGGAACTGGTGGGACTTGAACAGCTGGGATTTGGCATAATTGCATGCTTTTCCTTTCCTTGTTACCCACCAACCACTGTCTTCTCCTACAGTATTTCTTTCTCACTGGAACATAAGTTTGCTGAGTTTAATGGAATACCTTCCTAAATGTTTGTTATTGCATGCTGACAGGTCTAGCTTTAACCTAAGTTCCAGTTCACTTCAGCCAGCTTACCTTCATACACTTGAATACCTTATGTGAATTTACAAAAGCCTTCTAGCAAAAGTCCCACAGTCATCAATGCGTAAAATTAAAGTGCATGAGATTAGAGGAGGTGTTTTGAGATGGATAGAAAAATGTTTAGTAGACCATCAGTCGGAATAAATGGATTTTGTTTTCTGAATGGCAGGAACTGACTAGCGGGATACTGCGGAGCTTGTGCTAGGGTCCCTACTGCTCTCAATATATGTCAATGAATTAGATGAGGCAACTGAATGTAGTATGGCAAAATTTGCAGATGATAACGCTGGATGGAAGGGTGAGCTGTGAGGAGAATGTAGAGATGTTGTAGTGTGATTTGGACAATTGTTTGTTTTAACTTAACCTTCTTCTAATCAACCTGTTCAGAGATAATACATACCTTTTGGGGCAGGTGATATTTGAACCCAGGTCTTTCCTTCTGGGGAAAGGGTGCTATACGAGGGCCCTTGGTCAGGTTGAGTGCGTGGGCAAATGAGTGCCAGCTACATATAATACAAAGGAAATTACAGCACAGGAACAGGCCCTTAGGCCCTTTGGCCCTTCAAGCCTGCGCCGATCGACATCCTCTGTCTAACCTGTCATCTATTTTCTAAGGGTCTGTGTCCATTTACTCCCCGCCCATCTATGTACCTGTCCAGATATATCTTAAGAGACGCTAACGTGTCTGTGTCTACCACCTCCGCTGGCAACGTGTTCCAGGCACCCACCACCCTCTGTGTAAGGAACTTCCCATGCATATCTCCCTTAAACTTTCCTCCTCTCACTTTGAACTCATGACCCCTAGTAATTGAGTCCCTCACTCTGGGGGGGGAAAAAGCTTCTTGCTATCCACCCAGTCTCTACCCCTCATGATTTTGTAGACCTCAATCAGGTCCCCCCTCAATCTCCATCTTTCTAATGAAAATAATCCTAATCTACTCAACCCCTCTTCATAGCTAGCACCCTCCATACCAGGCAACATCCTGGTGAACCTCCTGTGCAGCGTCTCCAAAGCATCCACATCCTTTTGGTAATGTGACGACCAGAACTGTATACAGTACTCTGAACGTGGCTGAACCAAAGTCTTATACAACTGTAACATGACCTGCCAACTCTTGTACTGAATACCCTGTCTGATAATGTTGAAGAAGTGTGATGTTATCCACTTTGGTAGCAAAAAAAAGAAAGCAGATTATTATTTGGCTGTAAATTGAGAGAGGTGAATGTTTAATGAGATCTGGGAGTTTTTGTTTATTTATTCACATGGAACACGGGCATGGCTGGTTGGTCAGAGGTAGGTTCTTTACACGGAGAGTAGTGGGCATGTGGAATGTGCTGCTGGCACGGTGGTGGAGTCAGGCACTTTAGAGACTTTTAAGCAACTCTTGAATAGGCACATGGAGGATGGTAAAATGTACGGTATGCAGGGTCGATTGGTCTTAGTAGGATAATAGGTCAACACAACACCGGGGGCTGAAGGGCCTGTACTGTTCTATGTTCTAGGTATTGCCAGTTGCTAATTGGCCTTGAAGTCGGTGGTGAGTTCCTTTCTTGAATCACCGCCGTCCATGTGCTGTTGTTTGACTGACAACGCTGTTGGGGGAGAATTCTAGAATTTTGCCCCAGCTTCAGTGAAAGTAGTGGCAATGTACGTATCTGCTGCCCTTTGTCCTTGTGGGTGGAAGTGGTTGCAGGTTTGGAAGGTGCTGTCTAAGGAGTCTTTGTGAATTTCTGCAGTATATCTTGAAGATCTCTCACACTGCTGCGACTGAGTGTTGGTCATAGAAACTGTGGACGTTTGGGTGTAGTGCTGTTGAGTGGGCTACTTTGTCCTGGATGGTGTCAAGCTGCTTGAGTGTTAGGGCTGCACCCATCCAGTCAAGTACAGCTTGTACAACACTCATGAGTTGTGTTTTTGTAGATGGGCAGGTTTTGGGAAGTCAAGAGGTGTTACTTGCTGTAGTATTCATAGCCTGAGACCCACTTTTGTAGCCACTATGTTTTCTGTGGTCAGTCCAATTTAATTTCTGGTCAGTGGTAACTGTCAGAATGTTTACAGTGGGTGATTCAGTGATGGTAACACCACTGAATATCAAGGGGCAGCTGTTAAATTCTCTTAGTGGAGGTGGCCATTCTTTAGCATTTGCGTGATGTGAATATTACATTTGCCACTTGTCAGCCCAAGCCTGGATATAGGGCAGATCTTGAGGCATCTGATTGTGGGCTGCTTCAGTATCCGAAGAGATCCGCTTCTGATCTTTATGATGGAGGGATGGTCATTACTGAAGTGATGTCCTGCAGCTGAGATGACTGATCTCCAACAATCGCAACCATTCTCCAACGTGCCAGGTAGCATTTCAACCAGTAGTGCAACTGCCCCTGATGCCCATAGATTGCAATTTTGCAAGGACTGGTTGGTGCCACAGTTGGTTGAATGTGGCCTTGATATCAAGGGCTGTCACTTTCCCCTTGCCTCTGGAATTCAGCTCTTTTGTCCGTGCTTGAGCTGAGGATGTAGTGATGTCAAGAGCTAAGTGGTCAGAGATAATGGGAACTACAGATGCTGGAGAATCCAAGATAACAAAGTGTGAAGCTGTATGAACTGGCCTGCTGTGTTCATCCAGCTTCACACTTTGTTATCTTGGATTCTCCAGCATCTGCATTCCCATTATCTCTGATTACAATTCTAACCTCACTGTGAAGCCTCTTCCAGGGATGCCTAACCTGAAGAGGTTACCCTCCTCCCTCCGGACCAACCTCAGGGAATCTCTCTCCCACTGCAACTCTCTTGTCCTATCTTCTCCTCTCTCAATCTTCGGTCCGCCTCCCCCTTATTTCAGAACCCTCTCCCCATCCCCCTCTCTGATGAAGGGCCTAGGCCCGAAACATCAGCTTTTGTGCTCTTGAGATGCTGCTTGGCCTGCTGTGTTCATCCAGCTTCACACTTTGTTATCAAGAGTTAAGTGGTCTTGGTGGAGGCCACACTGGCTGTCAGTGTTCAGGTTATTGCTGAGGTGGTGCTGCTTCATAGCACTGTTTGGTGACAGATTTCATCACTACTGATGATCGAGAGTAGACTGTGGAGGTATTTGGCCAGGTTGGATTTGTCCTGCATTTTGCTTAGAGGACATACCTTGACAATTTTTGATCATGTCAAGTAAATGAGCAGCGTAATGGCACATGAACAGCTTCATTAGTGAAATAACAGTTCTGAAACACAAGCTATCAGTACTATTGCCAGAATCTTTTAGCACACCTAGATTTGAGGGCTGGAACACTGCAAAAACTTTATTGATATCATGTGGTGTAAATTGAATTGGCAGAAGTCTGGCATCTGATACTGGGGGAATACTGGAGATGGGAGTGATGGATCATCCACTCAGCACTTCTAGCTGAAGATTGCTGCAAGTGTTTCATCCTTTTGCACTGTTCCATTGCACTTCTTCCATCATTGAGGATGGAGACATGTATGGAGCTGCCTGCTCCAGTTAGTTGTTTAATCGTCCACCAGTTATGAATGGAAGCTTAGATCTGCTGTGCTCATTGTGGGATCACTTAGCTCTGTCATAGAATCATAGAATCCCTGTAGCGTGGAAGCAGGCCGTTTGACTCAAGTCCATACTGTCCTCAGAAAAGCATCGCACCCAGGCCCATCCCCCATATCCTAAACGTGTAGGCTTGCATTTCCCGTGGGTAATCCACCTATCCTGCACATCCTTGGACACTGTGGGCTATTTAGCTTGGCCAGTGCACTTAACTTGCACATCTTTGTGCTGTGGGTGGAAACCAGAGCCGCCCCCCGAGGATATTCACGTTGACTCAGATTGTGCAAAATCCGCACACTCAGTCGGCTAAGGCGGAATCAAACCGGGGTCCCTGGTGGTGTAAGGCAGCAGTGCTAACCGCCAAGCCTCTGTTGTTGCATTTGGGAATAGAATATGTGATGCATTTTAGAATAATAACGCTGGGCTAATTAAGACCGGCATGTTAATTGCCCTTGTACCACCTTTGATTTAAAGGCATTTAAAACATTGGCTCTGGTACAAGTTTCCCAAATCGTAAACAAAAAATATTCTGCAGTGGTGTTAAATTAGTGTATTTTACTCACCATAAGCTATGAAACTTCAGTGCAAAACTTGAATAAATTAACCTGCAAGGGTAGAGCCAATGTCAGTGAAACTCAGTTTGTTGCACAATGCAGATTTTGGTTTCATATTTCCCACTGATGACTAAAAATTTTTCTGAAGAAGGGTCCAGACCCGAAACGTCAGCTTTCCTGCTCCCCTGATGCTGCTTGGCCTGTTGTGTCCATCCAGCTCTATGCCTTGTTATCAAGGAATTCAAATTGTTTTGCTCCAGATTTTTAAATAGCATCATTTAAAATGGACAACTTAATATAAACGTATTTGACTATAACTGTGCACTTGATTGTCATTGTCTTCCTCGAAGTTGCTAGTCCCAAGTATTATATTTGTGGAAAACCCAATTTGCGGTTCATAATAATGTTGATATGGTTGCCTAACATATAGAAAGTCGTTGTTAGAATGTTAAAAATACTCAACTTACTATTTTTACAAATTGACCTCCTGATTTTGGTCTAACTGTTCGTTGGTAAATTCATCAATGATGCTTAAAATTTAAGGGATTTTCGTGATGAGAGAAGCAACATTTTGTATTTCATCACCTGTATTGTGTTACAGTGTAATATCATCTGATATAGTGCAAGCTAAGAAGATTGAATGTTCTGCCTGATATCCCTCAAACTTGGAATTACCAGTGGCCACCCTTCATTTTCCACACCAGCCAGCTTTGCTTGATTCATCAGTTGATCGGATACTTGCATCTGAGCTATGGTGACTGCTAGAGATTCTTTTAAGTTCTGATTTTTTTAATGCAAGAATTTGGAGACAATTATCCAGTCACTCTAGATTACCTTGTGGTCTAGGGCATACAAAAGTGTTCTATTACTCAGTCCATGGACTAGTTTAAAACACAAATTACAAAAATTAGTTCAGATATTTTTTTTCTACTGCCTACCACTGCCTCTGCTTTCTCATCCCACTGAGTTTTAGTGCGCTTTCTGGCCATTGTTGGATTTGGGTCTGTTCTGGTTTTTACTTTCTTGTAGGAGAGATGTAGTGCTTCTGTGGATTGTGACCTTTGCTCATCTGTGGAAGTAACTTAGTTGAGCTGCACGTACAAAATGTAAAATTAGTTGATATTCTCATTCTGATTTCATATTTGAATGGAAAATTGTATTATCTAGAGGAGAAATTAGTGTTGATACGAGAAACATTTGGCATTTAATAGCAATCAATCCAGTATATTCTTTCCATTTCAGACAATGAAATTGTAGTTTGGTCTTTAGCCTTTTAAAACAGATCTTTTGCTGTCCATTAGTGCAATCCATTGATTTTTCTTTAAAAATGGTTAATGAGATTACAGCACCAAGAAGTTACCTGTTTTGTCAGTTGTATTTATAAATGGATGTCATAAAGGACTTTTTGTTTGTGACCTAATTCACACACTGCTTCTGTCATTTGGATCTCTCAGTCTGCTTAATATATTTGGGGTGAAAGGATAATGGTTGTAATTGATGAATGTGTACCTAACAATCAATTGAACGTGTTATGACATGCACCCTTAAATGGCATTTTGTTGACCATGTAACGTGAGCATTTAGAAACAAACTTGGTTGGTGTAGAGGAAAGAGACTTGAATTGATATGGTGACAACATAATGTACTGACTTATGATAAGCATTTTTTCAGTCATACAATCACTTAGTCATAGTGCTGTACAGTTTGGTAACAGACCCTTTGATTCAACTTGTCCATGCTGACCAGATATCCTAAATTAATCTAATCCCATTGGCCAACATTTGGCCCATATCCCTCTGAACTCTTTCCATTCTTATACCCATCCAAATGCTTTTTAAATCCTGTAATTGTATCTGCCTCCGCCTCCTCCGACAGCTGGTTCTGTACACACACCAGCCTACATGTGGAAAAAGTTGCCCCCTCAGGCCCCTTTTCTTTCCCCTCTCACCTTTAAACCTAAACCTCCTGGATTGGAATAGTCCACCCCGAGGAACAGACCTTGTTTATTCACCTTATCTGTGCCTCTCATGACCTTTAAAACCTCTGCAAGATCAGCTCTCCGCCTCTGTTCCAGGGAACATTTCCCCAGACTATTGAGCCTCTCCATATAGCTCAAACTGTCCAAATCTGGCTACATCCTTGTAAATCTTTTCTGAGCCCTTTCAAGTTTCAGAACATCCATCCTATAGCAGGGAGACCAGAATTGCACACACTATTCCAACGGTGGCCTAACCAATGTTCTGTGCGGTCGCAATACGACCTCCCAACTGTTATACTCAATGTACTGATTGATAAAGGCAAGCATATTGAAAAGCTGCCTTCACTATCCTGTCAACTTAGGTTCTCAATGTTGTCGTCATTAATTTATGCACTGCAAGTTCCAGCAACAGTGAGTGACTATTTTAACTTTTTGTTTTTGCTGATAGTTAAGGGTTTTGAGCATGACATATCAGAATCAGACAGTGGGGTAGCGGTGATGTCACTGTGCTAGTAATCCAGAGCCTTAGGCTAATGTTCTGAGAATGTGGTTTTGAATCTGTCCATGTCAAAAGGTGAAATTTTGTATTCCATAAAATCTGGAATTAAAAACTAACCTTATAGTGATCATTGTCATAGTCTGGTTCACCGTGCCCTTCAGGGAATGAAACTGCCATCCACGTCTGGTCTTGCCTACATTTAACTAAAGGCCCATGCAATGTAATTGACTGTTAAATGCCCAGAAGGCAGTTAGGGATGGAGAATAAATGCTGGCCTATCTAGTGATGCCCACATCACATGAACGGATTAAAAAGAAAATTCCTTGTTCTTCATTGTCAGCTGTGCTTAACTGGTAACAACGCCTCACGTCTTTGACAGGGGATTCAAGAACCATGCTAAAGCCTTTCTGATGTGACGTCAATGCCTTTGTGTATTGCTGAGGAATTGTGCATTTTGAGGTATCATTTCAGATGAGTTGTTAACAAAGGCTTCTTGTGTGGATGTAAAGGTTTCTATCACCCTGTCAAATAGGAAGAAAGCTAAAGTCAGCCAATGTCTCATAAAAGCAAAGCATCTGGTCCTATCTCTCTCTTCTGTTTGTGGAACCTTGTACTTCCTTAAATATTATTCTTCCGTGTATGTCGACACTGCTTTGAACTGAGCAAATTGCTATACCATAAAGATCATTAAAATCATGAGATATATAGGAGCGAAACTGGGCGATTCAGTCCATCAGCTCTGCTCCATCATTTAGTCCTGGATGATATGTTTCTCAATGCCATTTTCCCACCTTCTCCATGTAATCCTGATTCTCTCACCAATCAAGAAGCTATATATCTCTGTCTTAAATACGCTCAATGACTTGGCCTCCACAGTCTTCTGAGCAATGAGTTCCTTGGATTAACTACCCTGTAGCGAAGAAATTCCTCCTCGTCGCAGTTCAAAAGGGTCATTCCTTCACTCTGAGGCTGTGCCCTTGGGTCCAAGTCTTCTCCACATCCACGCTATCCAGGCCTTTTGGTATTCTGTCAGTTTCAATCCTATTCACCTTCATCCTTTTAAATTGCATTTAGTACAGAAACAGAAAAAATAATTGTTGGAAATCTCCATAGGTCTGGCAGCATCTTTGAGTTAATGTTTCAGATCCAGTCTTTCTTCATCAGAACTGATAGTAGCTCGGAAAAGAATGTTTTTTCCACATAGAAGGTCAGACGGGGGAGGTGTGTGGGGAAAGAGAGGAGCAAACAATAGGTTGAGGTAGATCCCAAAGAGAAAACTAGTTGGACAAAGGTGTAGATAAGAGCCAGCCTAGGAGAATGAATAGCTGCTAGTTGGGTATATTAAGTAGCTGACAATGGGTTATGTGAGGTGATGACAAGATATGGGGATAGGAGAAAGCACGGGGAAAGGTGCTCAAACCCTAAAATTGTCGAACTTAACATTAAGTCCAGAAGGCTACACTGTTCGCAAGCAGAAAATGAGATGCTGTTCTATCAGCTAGTGCTGAGCTTCACTGGAATATTGCGGCAAGCCTGTGACAGGCGTTGGCCAGAGAACACGTTGGAGTGGCAGGCACCTGGAAGCTCAGTCTTTTTGTGGACCAAAGGTAGGTGTTCTACAAAGCTGTTTTTGTTCACGAGAATCCTCCCTGGGATCAAAGGCTTGTGTTACAAGTAGTGATTGGCAGAAAGGCAGCCATCATCAAAGACCCATTGCACCCAGGTACTGACCTTCAAAAACTTCCATCAGGCAGAAGACACAGAAACCTGAACACATGTATATGCAGGTTCAGGAGCATCATCTTTCGGGCCTTTGTCAGACTGTTGAATGGATTCTAGCCTCAAATAATATAACCTGCAATGTAACTTGTGTGCCTCTAAGTCTTTGTGATCTTTACATTCTTTGCTTGCTGTGATCTGCCTGTACTGCTCAGAGCTTTTTGCTGTATTTTGGTACACAGACCATAAAATCAATCAATAAAAACTAATTAAGGGCTATGAGGAAAGGCATTGCAGGGTGGACTCAACGGGTGTGAAATATCCATTTTAGTCATGGAAGCGGAGTCATTAGTGATATTAAAGCGACTGCTGGACATGCACATGGACAGCAGTGAATTGAGGGAATGTAGGTTAGGTTATTTTATTTTTGGATTAGGAGTATTCCACGGCACAACATCGTGGGCTGAAGGGCCTTTACTGTGCTGTACTTTTCTATGTTCTATCTGCACTGAGGCTAGTATCTTCTCACCAAGCCACCTTCTACTTGCATATGGAAATATCCTTGACTGTGGCACATCAGAGTCATAGGAACATAGAAATAGGAGCAGGAGGACATCATCTAGCTCGTCGAGCCTGCTCTACCATTCAATAAGATCATAGTAGAAGTTCTCATGGACTCAGCTCCACTTACTCACCTGCTCACTATACCTGTTAATTCCTTACTGATCAAGACTCTATCTATCTTTATAGGCTCATTGTTGATGGATGGTATGTAGCAGTCCGTACAATTGAATGGGATTTGGCATGTAGGAAAATAGCCAAATTCCCTGCTAGTAAACAATAGCCCTTTGGTTTCCCCCATCATGTCCAGTTTCAGTTTTGACAGGACCAGACCTTTCTGCATCTAAAGTCTGATTATTACCAGCTGCAATTGGAAGTGTTGAGAAAATTTAATACCATTAAAACATCCCAGAGTATTTAAGTAAATGGCTCTAGAAATAGTGGATGCATTGGTGATCATCTTCCAGGATTCTATAGACTCTGCAGCAGTCCATGCAGATTGGAGGGTGGCTAACATTACTCCATTATTCAAAAAGGGAGGTAGAGAGAAAACGGAATTATAGACCAGTGAGCCTGATATAGGTAGTGGGGAAAATCTTGAATCCATTGTCAAGGATTTTATGGCAGAACATTTAGAAAGCAGTGGCAGAGTCAGCATGGATTTATGAAGGGGAAGCCATGCTTGACAAATTTGTTGGAATTCTATGGAGATGTAACTAGTAGCGTTGGCAAGGGAGAGCCAGTTGATGTAGTATATTTGGACTTCCAGAAAGCATTTTATAAGTACAGCATGGGAGATTGAAGTGCATGGGATTGGGGAAAGTGTATTGAAATGGATAGGAAACTGGTTGACAGAGTGGAAACAAAGAGTAGGAATTAATGGGTCCTTTTCAAATTGGCAGGCAGTAACTAGTGAGGTGCCACAGGGATCAGTGCTGGGATCCTAACTATTCGCAATATATATTGAATGATTTGGATGAGGGAACAAAATGTAACATCTCCAAGTATGCTGATGATACCAAGTTGAGGGAGAGGGTAAACTCTGACAAGAATGCAGAGATCCTTTGGCATGATCTCGACACATTGGATGTAAGTGGGCAAATCAATGGCAGATGCAGTATAATTTGAATAAATGTGAAGTTATTCACTGGGAAGCAAAAGCAAGAAGGCAGATTACTGAGATGGTAGGAACTGCAGATGCTGGAGAATCTGAGATAACAAGATGTAGAGCTGGATGAACACAGCAGGCCAAGCAGCACCGGAGGAGCAGGAAAGCTGATGTTTTGGGCCTAGACCTTCCTTCAGAAATAGGGGTGGGGAAGGGGATTCTGAAATAAACAGGAAGAGAAGGGGAGGTGGATAGACAAGAAAATAGGTGGAGACGAGATAGACAGGTCAAAGAGCCTGGGGTCGAGCCAGTAAAGCTGAGTGTAGGTTGGGAGTTCGGGAGGGGATAGGTCAGACCAGGGAGGATGGACAGGTCAAGGGGGTGGGATGAGGCTAGGAGGCAGGAGATGAGAGTGGGGCTTGAGGTGTGAGGAGGGGATAGGTGAGGACTAGCTGGTTTTGGGATGCGGTGGGGTGAGGGGAGATTTTGAAGCTTGTGAAGCCCTTTAAGGCAGATTACCACCTGAATGGCTGTAAATTGGGAGAGGGGAGTGTGTAGCAGAACCTGGGTGTCCTTGTGCACCAGTACCTGAAGGTAAGCATGCAAGTGCAGCAAGCAGTAAAGAAAGCAAACCGTATGTTGGCCCTAATTGCAAGAAGTTTCGAGTACAGGAGCTGGGATGTGTTGTTGCAGTTGTGCAGGGCCATGGAGAGGCCAAATCTAGAATATTGCGTGTAGTTTTGGAATTCTTTTCTGAGAAAGGATGCTTTGCTCTCAAAGGAGTGTAGTGAAGGGTTATCAGGCTGATCCCGGAGGTGGTGGAATTGATGTACAAGGAGAGATTGACTGACGAGGTTGGGACTGTTTTCGCTAGAGCTCAAAGGAATGAGGGGGATATTATTTAAAGACTTATAAAGTTCTAACAGGACTGGACAGGGTAGATCAGGGAGGGTATTTCCAATGGTGGGTATGTCCAGAACCAGGGCTCACAGTCTGAGGTGATAATGGGAACTGCAGATGCTGGAGAATCCAAGATAATAAAATGAGATGAAGTGCGTAGGCCCGAAATGTCAGCTTTTGTGCTCCTGAGATGCTGCTGGGCCTGCTGTGTTCATCCAGCCTCACACTTTATTATCCCACAGTCTGAGGATTTGGTGTAGACCATTTAGGATGGAGATAAGGAGACATTTCTTCACCCAAAGAGTTGTCAGGCTTTGGAATTCATTACCACTGGAAGTAGTTGATACAGAAATATTAAATGTGTTTAAGAGGTGACCACATACAGCACTTGAGGCAAATGGGATCAAAGGTTATGGGGGGAAAACTGGATTAGCCTGTTGAGTTGGATGGTCATCTGTGATCATGAAGAATGGTGGAGCAGGCTCAAAGGACCGAATGGCAGCCTCCTGCTTCTTTATTCTATGTTTCTGTGTTTTTATGTTACAGATTCTTCTGGTGGTACCACTGGTGGCATGCCTGCCAATGGGACGCAGCTCAATGCGACTGCATTTACTATTTGGCCTCCTAGATGGTGTTCTAACTTGTAAATTACAGGCACTTTGTTATTGGAGTGTACTGCTGAATTCAGTCTGAGGATATGGGCAGCACTGCTTTGTCCTCTTTAAGTTGACTCTTTTAAGTTATTATGAGTTTCTGTCCGTAAAGGTTTTGGTGAATTCTGCTGACTCCAAATAAATTATGGAAAGTTCTTACATAACATTAACATCCAAAAAATGGCTTGGACAGATGAGGGAGCTGGTACACCTCTAATCACCCTCATTTTATCTTCCTATGGGTGTAACCTAGTCTTGTCACCTTTGTCGTCCAAACAGGTCTCTTGGGACCTGGAACACAGTTCCCTGCTTAGACATTTTTCTGTGGCAGGTATATACCTAATGAAAATGTCCAAAATCTTGAATGTTCTTTATTGGTCATCCCTGTTAGCACATCTAAATAAATGGCGACATGCGGTAGACCTTGTAAAGTGTGCACTGAAAAATTGCACAGGTGGATGACGCCCCAAATGGTAGTCTCATATTGATATGAACTCTGAGAGGTATTGTAGCATACTTCTGGGAATTCTTGTATAAACATAATTGCAAGTAAGTATGACTCATGTCTAGCTTAATAAAGTTCAACACCCTGCAACCAGCTTTGTATGTAACTCCTCTATCTGAGGAATTTCATGCTAATCCAGCTACAACACTGAGTAAAGAATCTGCCTCTGACATCTGTCTTAAATCCATCACCCCTATTTTAAACAAATGGAATTCACCATTTGTTTAAAATAGGGGTGATAGATTTAAGACAGATGTCCGAGGCAGGTTCTTTACTCAGAGTGTGGTAAGGGCGTGGAACGCCCTGCCTGCCAATGTAGTTAACTCAGGCACATTAGGGGCATTTAAACAGTCCTTGTGTAAGCATATGGATAATGATGGGATAGTGTAGGGGGAGGGGCTTAGATTAGTTCACAGGTCGGCGCAACATCGGGGCCTGAAGGGCCTGTTCTGCGCTCTGTTGTTCTATGTTCTAAAATATAAACTGAACTGACCAGTTGGCTTCAAAGTCAGTATGACCGATGCTGTCCATTCTGCAAACTGGACTAATTTGATGATTCGAGATAACAGTGTAGAGCTGGATGAACACAGCAGGCCAAGCAGCATCTTAGGAGCAGAAAAGATGACGTTTTGGGAGTAGACCCTTGATTAGAAAAGGGGGATGGGGAGAGGGTTCTGAAATAAATAGGGAGGAGGGGGAAGCGGATCGAAGATGGATAGAGGAGAAGATAGGTGGAGAGGAGGCAGAAAAGTTAGAGGCGGGAATGGAACCGGTATAGGTGGAGAGGTAGGGAGGGGATAGGCCAGTCTGGTGAGGACGGACAGGTCAAGGGGGTGGGATGACGTAAGTAGGTAGGAAATGGGGGTGTGGCTTGAGGTGGGAGGAGGGGACAGGTGAGAGGAAGAACAGGTTGGGTGGGGGGGACAAATTGGGCTGGTCTTGGTTTTGCGATGCATAAGAGGGAGGGGAGATTTTGAAGCCTGCGAAGTCCACGTTGATACCATTTGGCCGCAGGGTTCCCAAGCGGAATATGAGTTACTGTCTATCCAGCTTTGATCCGCCTCTCCCTCTCTCCCTGTTTATTTCAGAACCCTCTTTACTCCTCCCTCATTTCTGATGAAGGGTCTAGGCCCAAAACGTCAGCTTTTCTTCTCCTAAGATGCTGCTTGGTCTGCTGCGTTCATCTAGCTCTCCACGTTGTTATCTCAGATTCTCCAGCATCTGCAGTTCCTATTATCTCTGATTTGACTCCTTCACTTTCCAGCCTTCTGATTTCTGCTTCTACTTTTGCCTGTAAGGCAAATGGCACAAGGCGGGCCATACTGAATCATGGAATCCCTTACATGCAACATGCAAGGTGGCCTGGGCTCCTCTGACCATTCCTTGACCTTCCTGAAAGGTTTATGGGTATTTAAACCAGAATTTCATCCAGGCAGCCATTTTCGTATTGAAAATTGTTGAGCCAACCTAGGGCGAATTCAGAGTTAACGTTTCGGGACTGAGTTATGAGGAAGGGTCACAGGACCTGAAACGTTAACTGTGTTTTCTCCTCCACAGATGCTGCCAGACCTTTTCCAGCAACTTTGTTTTTGTTCCTGATTTACAGCATCCATAGTTCTTTTGGCTTTTTTTAGGGCAAATTCAGTTGAGAGATTCACCAATCAAACTTGGTCCTGAGTCTTTTACTGTAATCAGTGGCAACTGAACCAGCTGCTTCTCATAAGAGACGAGAACCAAAGTTGCCCCTTTTTTTTAAAATGTAAAGGTTTCCCAGTATAAGTTCTTGATCTTGCTGAGGTCTTGCACAAATTAAGGGTTGAGCGATTTCTAATTTTAAAAAAATGGTTCTGTAGTCACTGATACTGCTGCGCTAATATTAGAACTGGATGGATGAACACTTAACCAAACTTGTTTTTTTAGTTCTGATTTGAATATTGCTCGACATTTAACTGTTCTAAGCCACATGTAGGTGGACTTTCTAGGGTATGCAGTCTCCTGTAGACTGGCCGATGAGTTCTCTCACTTGATTTGGGCTGAGGAGGACTTTCTTTTGTTTGTTCTTTTTGTGCTGTTGTGAATCTGCATACCAGCAGTAACTATAGTGGCTCGCCGGCCTGGATTCTGAATTTTAATCATTTGACCAAGGCTTTGCTTTGTTTTTGGGTTTTGCTAGGGGTTGACCTAGACTCCCTCTGATCAGGATACGCTATGTAATTGCCTTCACTCAGGTGTTGTTTTCCAAGTTTAATTTGACTAGCAAGGATCTCCACTTCAGTTGGAATACCCGACAACTCAAATGCTCCAGTTGCCACATTTTCTAATAACAAAGCCAGTTGTTGTGCCTATTTTGAAGTCCAGTTGGGCTTCAGCTTGTCTGTGCTCTTGCATGGCTATATAATTAACTCCCCCATACCAAATAGTCACTTGATGTAATTTAAGTTAAACCAAAATTCCGTGCATCTACCAGTCATCTTAACCTCATCAAAATTCCCAACAGGGATTCCCCTGATTCTCAAATTGCTGAGTAAAAATGATAGCGTCTCAATTAAAGGAGGCTTGGGTTCGCAATATTCCTTAACTAAATGTGTCAACTCCTGACAGGTATTAGTATCTGGTGCCTCAAGGAAAGTTAGGCTTCTAATAACAGAGGGAGGTGCGGGTCCGCAGGCTGTCACGAGAATTACTTGTTCGGGCAGACAAAAAGCAGTGCCATTTGTTGAGGGAAAACAAAACGCATTTTTTTTCCACATACTCAGTCTCCAATAGGGTGGAACAAGTCGAGCTCCCCAAAGAACGGCATAATGACAAAAATGCTTATCCCAACTCAAAGACAACTGCTGTGAGCGGGTTTCTTCAGGAACATATTTTACTCTTGTCGCCACTGAAATAACTCAAAGCTGGTATCCTGTTACTAAGTTGCCCTTTATTTACATGTGGGAAGTTTTTGACTCTTACTGCCTTGTCAGAGTCAGCAACCAGAGTATCCATCTCTGACATTCCTGTTTATCTGTCAGCAAGGGCTCCCTGATTGTGGACTGGTAATCTGGTCCAATCAGGGAACTCATTCTGTGAAGTTCACCCAGCTGACCTTTTCCAAACATTGCACGCTGAATAGCCTAAGTTAGTCATAAACCCCACCTCTTCCTCCGTTACAATGACTGTATTGGAGCCGCCTCATGTTCCCACGAGGAGCTCGAACAATTCATCCACTTCACCAACATCTTCCACCCCAACCTCATGTTCACCTGGACCATCTCCAACACATCCCTCACCTTCCTGGACCCCTCTGTCTCCATCTCAGGCAACCACCTAGAAACAGATATCCATTTCAAGCCCGTCGACTCCCACAGCTACCTAGAATACACCTCCTCCCACCCACCTTCCTGCAAAAATGCCATCCAGTATTCCCAATTCCTTCACCTCTGCCGCATCTGCTCCCAGGATGAGGCATTCCACTCCAGTACATCTCAGATGTCCTTGTTCTTCAAGGACCACAACCCCACCGCGGTGGTTGAGAACGCCCTTGACCATGTCTCCCGCAACTCCTCCCTCACACCCCGTCTCCGCGATAACCGCCAAATGAATCCCCCTTGTCCTCACATACCACCCCACCAACCTCCGGATCCAACACGTCATCCTCTGACACTTACGCCATCTGCAATTTGACCCCACCAGCAAAGACATTTTTTCCATCCCCACCCTTGTCTGCTTTCCGGAGGGACCACTCTCTCTGTGACTCCTTTGCCTGCTCCACGCTCCCTCCCAACCCCACCACACCCTGCACTTTCCCCTGCAACCGCTGTAAGTGCTACACTTGCTCCTATACCTCCTCCCTCACCCCCACCCCAAGATGACTTTCCACATCAAGCAGATGTTCACCTGCATGTCTGCTAATGTGATATACTGTCTCCGTTGTGGCCTCCTCTACATTGGGGAAACCAAGCGGTCGCTTGGAGACCGCTTTGCAGAACACCTACGCTCGGTTCGCACTAAATAACTGCACCTCCCAGTTGTGAACCATTTCAACTCTTTGCCCCCTCCCCGGCACCCCTCCGATTCCTCAGACGACCAGTCCATCCTGGGCCTCCTGCAGTGCCACAATGATGCCACCCAAAGGTTGCAGGAACAGCAACGCATATTCCGCTTGGGAACCCTGCAGCCCATTGGTATCAATGTGGATTTCACAAGCTTCAAAATGTCCCCAACCCCTACTGCATCCCAAAACCAGCCCAGCTCGTCCCCGCTTCCCAAACCTGTTCTTCCTCTCACCTATCCCCTCCTCCCACCTCAAGCCACACCCTCATTTCCTTCCTGCTAACCTCATCCAGTCCCCTTGACCTGTCCGTCCTCTCTGGACTGACCTATCCCCTCCCTACCTCCCCACCTATACTCTCCTCTACAGGCTCCATCCCTGCCCCTTTAACTTGCCTGCCTCCTCTCCAACTATCTTGTCCTCTATCCATCTTCAATCTGCCTCCCCCCTCTCCCTATTTATTTCAGAACCCTCTCCCCATCCCCCTTTTCTGATGAAGGGTCTAGGCCCAAAACGTCAGCTTTCCTGCTCCTAAGATGCTGCTTGGCCTGCTGTGTTCATCCAGCTCCACACTTTGTTATCTCAGATTCTCCAGCGTCTGCAGTTCCCATTATCTCTGAGCCTAATTCAGTTCCTATGTTTTATCGCTAGACTAAGAATCCATGGACATGGGTATTGTTCTGGGGACCTGGATTTGGATCCTGCCATGAATTAAATTTAAAGAAAAAAATGTGGAATTAAGAATTGAATGATTGCCATGAAACTGTTCTTGGAAGAACCCATGAGGTTCACGAATTCCCCTGCTAGGGAAGCAGGCCTTATCTGGTCAAACGTACTGTGTTCCCACACCCACCATGCTGTGGTTGACTGAACGACCCTCTGGGCAATAAATGCTAATGACTGAGTACTGTCTATATTTTGTGAATGCATTTTAAAAAAAAATACAGTTTGTAGACCCTTTTTTTGCAAAATTTTTTAATTTCTTCCTATTTATTTACGGGATATAGCCATTTGCTGCCTGGGCCATCATTTCTTGACCAACCCTCATTGCCTAGTGAACAGGTAAGAGCCAGCCATATTAATGTGTCATGGACTTACACGTAGGGCAGACCAGGTAAAGAATGCAGTTGCCTTCCCTACAGCATATACGTGACCAGATGGGTTAAATCTCTCGTGATACTTCTATCATTTTCCCTGAAGAAAATAGGGAAGAACATGGCAGTCCTGTAGATTAACTGGATTTTTGTTTGTATAATGCAACTTTGCTTTAATTCGGTGCTAATATATATTTTGAATGGCAACATGAGTAATTATTCTTCATTTGCAATTTATTGCCTGTCACTTTTCCAAATCATTAAAAGTTGTTGACAGCTCAAAACAGCAATAGTTTCAGAGCCTGCAAGTAAATCTTTCCATGTAAACTGCTAAGGAATGATCAACTTTGGAAAATGCATATCCAATTACATGATGTGATTTTCTGACTCAGTTGAAGAAGAAAATCTAATTTATTTGAACAGGGGTGTATGCCCCATTATCGTAATTGTTAATGTACATTTTAGATTTCTGTACCGTGTGGAAACAGGCCCTATAGCCCAACAGGTCCCCACTGCCCTTTGCAACATCCCACCCAGACCCATCCCCCTAAAACCCACTCACCCCTGAACATTACGGGCAACTTAGCACGGCCAATCCACCTAGCCTGCACGTCTTTGGACTGTGGGAGGAAACTGGAGCAATCGGAGGAAACCCACACAGACGTGGGGAGAATGTGCAAACTCCGTACAGAGTGTCGCCCGAGGCTAGAATTGAACTCTGGTCCCTGGCGCTGTGAGGCGGCAGTGCTAACCACTGAGCCACCGTGCTGCCCCTAAGAACTCTGGGGTGTAGGCCATCAGGGCTTTTTAATTATATGCAGGCTGTTCCAATTTTTTTTTGGGGTGTGTAGATTAGATTTTTATTTTTATTTTGCCCTGCTCTGGTTTACTAGGTATTGCCATACCTGGAACAATAAAACAAGTTAAAATTGATTGCTTCTGCCCTGAAGCTGAAATTCGCTGATTTCTTTTTTTAATGTTCGTTCAACTCCTAATCCTCAATTTGTCTTTGCTCATCATTGCATAACTTGATACTGAATGCCTCAGAGAGTCAGTGACCTGCAGCAGCCGATATGAAATTATACTTCAAAGGCATAGATCATTGCTTCAAATTTGAATATGACTGTGTGTTAGAGGTATAATGCTGTTGTTATTATGACTTGGCTGAGTTGTAGTGATCATTTAATTAGTTCACAATTTAATTATTTCTGCACTTGGCAACTGTTTGAAATCTGAGCAAGAGGAATTTGCTGGTAATCGCTTTCCACTATTTCCAATAGTATGTAGACAAAAAGTTTAACAAAAACAAGTGTGGATTCTTTTACAGTCTGAAATGGGAGAATAATGGAAAAAATGGAAATGGTGAGCAATTAGACCTTTCAGTGTCTTCTGTGAAGAAAGAATTTTGCAGAAGTATGAGGGAATCAAGGGTTTTGTGGGAAGAAGGGATTGGAGAAATTAATATGAATAATTTTAAAAGTACTATAGAAATTAATGGGGATTGAGAAGTGTGGAATCCCAGGGCTCGGTAATCTATACACCAGGATTCTAAACGACAGGTCCATGGAAATAGTTGGTTGTCGTCATCTGAAATTCTGTAGATTATAGAACAATCCTGGCAGATTGGAGATTGTATTTGCCAATCTTGTTGTTTAAGAAAGGAAGAAAAGAACTTGAAATTAAGATAGCCAATCTAAGAGAACGAATGAATCAAGTAATAGAGAAGATGCCCTTTTGGCTCATCAGGTGAGGACTGCCAAAAATATATAACCACCGACATGAGCCCCACTTTGTGGAACTAGATGAACAGCCTTGAATATTATGATGATCAAATCCTTGAACAAGTACTTTTAAAAAGGCTGAGGTTCCCCACCCAGGCACTGCATTCTGGACACCACTGCCCTCTGGGTGATAAAGCTTTTTTTTAAAATTCCCAGTGAGCCTCCTGCCTTTCAGTTTAGAATTGTGGTTGGGAAAATGTTGGAGCCTATTACAAGGGATTTGATAATGGGACACTTTAATGCCAATTCTCAAAATCAAAATGGTCTCATTGGAGGAAAACCCATTTGAGTTTTAAAGGACATAACTAAAGCTATAGAGTCTAAAGTAGAGAAAAGACACCTCGACCTATTGCGCTTCCACTGACTTATCTACACAATTCCCACTTTGCAGCAGTTGACCCATCAAATGTTAATACATTTCAGATGCTCAGTCACATTTATATAAGGTTGTGAGGTCTCCCACCTGTAATACCCTCCCAGATTCTCATCATGCTGTGGGTGAAAATCTTATTCTTCTTCAAAATCCCTCTAAACCAACCCACTTCACCTTTCAAAATCCTGCCCACTCATTACTGACCCTTCAACTAAAGGGCTCCTTTCTGGGCACCCTGTATATGACCCTCCTATTCTTATACGCTACAAACAGGTCTTCTGTTGGCCACCTTTACTCTAAAGAAAACAACACAACCCTATCGACCTCTCATCGTAGCTAAAATGCTCCAACTCGGGCATCATCCTGATGAATTTCCTCTGCACTCCCCTCCGCTGCAGTCACATCCTTCCTATTCTGTGGTGACCAGAACTGCTCACAGTACTGCAGCTGTGACTTAACTACAGTACTATACAGCTGACGATAAACCTCTTACTCTCATTATGTATACCATGACTGTTGAAAGGCAAGTGTTGTTTATGCTGCCTTAACCACTAGATTAACCAGTCCAGCCATCTTCAAGAATCTTGAGTAATCACCCCAAGATCCTCTGTTCCTCTGAGCTTTCTAGTGTCCTGCCATTCATTGAATGGATCTTTTACATATTGAAAGTGCATCATCTCACACTTTTCAGTGTTGAATTTCAATTCATCAGATTGAAACCGATTTCAAACTGATCATAATAAGTAGATTAGCCCATCTGTCTTCCAATCAGCTTCAAATTCCACGACTTTCTGCCTCACTACCCGGCTAATCTATTCTGTCATCTGCAAACTTGCTTACCATCTCACCACATTCTCATCTCTATAGTTTATGTACATCACAAAGTATAAAGGGCACAACTCTGATACCTATTGTAGACCACTAGTTATGAGCCTCTAGTTACACAAACAACCTTCTGCCACTACCTCTGTGTGTTTTACTACCAAGCCAGTTTTAAGAACATTGAACAGAGAACATAGAACATTGTAGCACAGTGCAGGCCCTTTGGCCCATGATGTTGTGTCGACTTATTATCCTACTAAGATCAATCTACCCTGGGTACCCTACATTTGACTATCCTCCATGTGCCTATCCAAAAGTCGCTTAAAGTCTCTAATGTATCTGACTTCACTAACATTGCAGGCAGCCATTCCACACTCCCACCACTGTGTGAAGAACCTACCTCTGACATCTCCCTGATAGCTTCCTCCACTCACCTTTAAAATTATACCCCCTTGTAAGAATCATTTCCACCCTGGGAAAAAAGGGTCTTTGACCATCCACTCTGTCTCTCATCATTTTGTAAACCTCTATCAAGTCACCTGTCATCCTTCTTTGCTCCAATGAGAAAAGCCCTAGCTCCATCAGCCTTTCCTCATGAGACCTGCCCTCCAGTCTATGCAGCATCCTGGTAAATCTCCTCTGCACCCTCTCTAAAGCTTCCACATCTTTCCTTTCAGGTGACCAGAACTGAACACAATATTCCAAGTTTTGGGTCACCAGAGTTTAATAGAGCTGTAGCATAACCTCATGGCTCTTAAACTCAATTCCCCTGCCAATGAAAGACAACACAGCGTTTGCCTTCTTGACAACCCCATCAACTTGGGTTGCAACTTTGAGGGGTCTGTGGGCATGGACTCTTACACCCCTCTGTTCTTTCACATTGCTGAGAATCCTGCCGTTAACCTGTATTCTGCATTCAAATTTGACCTTCCACAATGAATCACTTTGCACTTTTTGGATCCAACTTGTGAAATCACCCTGGATCTTATGTGCTTTTACCTTCTTTATCAGTCTGTCATCTGGGCACTTGTCAAAGGTTTTGCTGAGATCCACATGAACTACACTATCTTCATTTACGCATCTGGTCGCTACCTCAAAAAAAGTCGTTTGTTAGGCATGACCTGTCTCTCTGACACAGCCATGCTGACCATCCATGATCAAACTCTGCCTGGCCAAGTGGAAATAAATTCTTCTCTTCAGAAATTTCTCCAGTAGTTTCTCTGCAACTGATGCTAGAGTTCAGTGGTCTGCAATTCCCTGGTTTACCTTTGTCATGGTTCTTGAAAAGTGGAACTACATTAGATGGCCTTCAGTCTTCTAGCACCTCCCCCTGTTGTCAGAAAATATGGGTTAGAGACCCTGTATTTTCCTCCTAGTTATGTAATACCTCTTTTGAACACTGTCCATTGCCTAGGCACATCTGTGCCTTTTTAATGTATTTTCGCAATGTATCTAACCAGCCTTTTCCCATTTTAAATTTAACATCATCCGTTCAGAATGAGCCAATTCACTTTTAAACACAGTGCAAGTTTTGTTAATATTGTGATCAATATTGTAATCAGATTGTTAATTGACCCGTTCGCATTACTTAATAATAGATTTGAAATAGCATATTCTGTAATGACGACAAAATGTGGAGCTGGATGAACGCAGCAGGCCAAACAGTATCTTAGGAGCACAAAAGCTGACATTTCAGGCTGAGACCCTTCATCAGAAAAGGGGGATGGGGAGAGGGTTCTGAAATAAGTGGGGAGGCAGATCGAAGATGGATAGAGAAGAAAATAGGTGGAGAGGAATATTTCCCCCCCCCCACCCCCGCAACCCAAAACTAGCCCAGCTGGTCCGCACCTCCCTAACCTGTTCTTCCTGTCACCTATTCCCTCCTCCTACCTCAAGCTGCACCTCCATTTCCTTCCTACTAACCTCATTCTGCCCCCTTGACCTGTCCATCCTCTCTGGACTGACCTATCCCCTCCCTACCTGCACTCCCCTCCACAGGCTCCATCCCCACCCCCTAACTTGTCTGTCTCCTCTCCACCTATCTTCTCCTCTATTCATCTTTGACCCACCTCCCCCTTGCTCCCTGTTTATTTCAGAATCCTCTTCCCCCTCCCCCATTTCTGATGAGGGGTCTAGGCCCGAAACGTCAGCTTTCCTGCTCCTGAGATGCTGCTTGGCCTGCTGCGTTCATCCACCTCCACACTTTGTCATCTCCGATTCTCCAGCATCTGCAGTTCCCATTATCTGTAGCATATTCTGTAGTTGGCTTCTGTGGTTAGCAGAGATGAAACCAATTTAAACTAAATGGGTCATTTTTGGAGTGGAGGGCGGTTACTACTACTGCACTGATTGAATCAGTGCTTTGGTCTTGGTCATTGAAAATATATATCAATGGTTTTTGTGTAAGTGAATCACATGTGTAACATTTCCAAGTTTGCAGATGTCATCGATTTGTTGGGTATCTTGAATGGTGGGAGGAGTCCACAATAAGGGATCATGGTTTCATTTTGCACTGAGAGAAGTTTTTTTCATATAGAGGACAGTGAACCTAAAGAATACACTGTCTCAAAAAGGCTATGGATGTGTACTTGTTGAATATACTTGAGATAATTAGATCCCTATGAGTTAAAGGCTCCAAACTGTATGGAAAGAGCACAGGTCAGCTGTGATCATGT
This sequence comes from Stegostoma tigrinum, assembly GCF_030684315.1. NCBI lineage: Eukaryota > Metazoa > Chordata > Chondrichthyes > Orectolobiformes > Stegostomatidae > Stegostoma > Stegostoma tigrinum. Next base: position 172,336,959 of record NC_081354.1, read on the forward strand.
TGAACAGTGGTGAGGCTTCTGGGTTGAATGATGCATTCCTGCTCCTGTTTGGCTGCTTCATCAAAATAATCAATTTATTTAGAATCAGAGTAATATGGCATGAAAACAGGCCCTTCGGTCCACACTGATTGATGGTGCCCACTTAGCTAGTTCCAATTGCCCGCATTTGGTCCATATCCTTCAGACCCTTCTCATCCATGTACCTAACCACATATGTTTTGAATTTTGCTATTGTACCTGCCTCAACCACTTTCTCCAGCAGCCCATTCCATATATGCACTGCTGTCTGCGTGAAGTTGCCCCTCAGGTCCTTCTTTAAATCTATCCCCGCTCACACATTTTAAAAGGATATTTCATAGACATATGTTCATAAAATGTCAAATTTACTGTTTCAGCCAAACATGACGACCGCAACCTCGCCCATTCTGCTTAAGTGGGATCCCAAAAGCCTGGAAATACGTACTGTGACAGTGGAACGATTACTAGAACCATTGGTTACACAGGTAAGAGATTCAGCCTTAGATTAAATAACTCCCTCCCCAAATCAAACTTCAAAAGACCTACCACATTTTTTTTGTAAAATAACACATTTAGTGGTGTGAATTATGTTCACTTGGCTTGTGACCTCATTCTGCCCTTGGCTCAAATGTGTATAAGCTGAATTCACTGGGGTTGGGTGAGAGGAACTGCTTTTTACAGCAGGGCACCATTTGACTGCATTTGGCAATAAGGGTGCCCTGGAAAATTTGAAGTCTGAGTGAGCTGCCAGTTTAAAAGCATGTGTGGGAAGCTTTTTCACTGGCTGTTGCCAAACTAAATACAAAGGAACGTGGTAATGGTCCGTTTGGTTAATTACCTCAGGCTCAGGAATACTTGTATTCCTTCAGGCAGTGTCATGGGTTCATTGATGTTCAGTTGCTTTATAAGTGATCTTGTCCCCATCATAACGCTGCTGATTCCAGAAGTTCACTTGCATTTACAACTCATTACAAACCAGTCTGTGCCTGCATGCCACAAAATATACGTCTGCAAAACCTTCGATTAATGCCATCTAAGTCAATAATAATAATAGCCTGACCTAATGATTTGGACCAGTTCCGTGACTATTTGTGATACTGGCATAATTTTTACACATTTCACAGAAACTAAATTTATTGTAAAAATTGCAAATGAAATGAAACTTTTTTTTGAAAAAGTTTTCAGTTGATGTACTTTTGGATACCAGCTTGCAACGCTGGTCCAATGCCAGTTTTATGTCCCTATGTTAACAAAAGTTATCCTTTTTCAGTCTTCCTTTCTTGTGCACTAAAACATAAAGAATGACCTCTCGTTAACCCTTGCTAGCTGCGAGCAAAATGTGCAGGAGCAGAGACATCCTCAACTCCAATTGACTGACAATGCCTGGTCAGTGCACGATAAAACTCTAGTTAAGTAGTGTATACCCAATTCTTGATAGGCTAATAGCCATGTGAGTGATACCACTTCCTAATGTCCTCTGATCCATTCTTTGCCAGCTACTTTGTAAGGTTACTCATTTTGTCATAGTCTCTTTCAACTTGCCAATTTTATATTTTTAATACTGGTAAGATAACTGTTGGATGTGGGGACAGAGGCCATTCAACCCAATGTGCCTGCTCTAGCATTCAGTAAGATCGTGGATAATCTGATAAGTAACAAATTCACGTATTCCTGCTTTGTCCAATAACCCTTCATTCTCTGAAAGAGTAAAAATCTGTCTCTTAGCTTTGAATATACTCAAGGATCTAGGCTGAACAGCTCTCTATGGTAAATCTGTGGAGTGCTTTCTTCATCGACAGCACCTTACCCAGGGCTAGAAGACTGGAGTTTGGCTTATGGGATGCTAATATTTGAGAGGCAGTGAGGAAAAGCCAGGGAACTAGGTACCCGTGATTATGACCTCAATTGTTGGAAAGTTGTTGGAGGGGATTCTGAGGGACAGGATTTGTGTATTTGGAAAGGCAAGGACTGATTGTGAATAGTCAACATGGCTTTGTGCATGGGAAATCATGCCTCAGTAACTTGATTCTCTTTGAATAAGTGACAATAAATGAAGGCAGAGCAGTGGGTTTGTCTGTATGGACTTCAGTAAGTTTAAGTGGTTTGTGAAGGTTGTGGTTGGTTGGCTTGCTGAGCTGGTTCATTGTTCTGCAGACATTTTATTACCCTGTGGGTAACATCATCAGCGCAGCCTCTGATGAAGTGCCATTGTTTTTCCCTGCCTGTTTTTAAACTCTGGTCCATTGAGCTGGGTTACGTCACTTGTGTTTTCCATCGCAATGGACTGTATATGGGGTCAAGTTCTGTGTGTTTGTTGATGGCTTTCTTCTTGGAGTACCAGGCTTCTAGGAACTCCCGTGTCTGTCGTGTCTTTAGACATACAAGACGGTCAGAGGATTAGATAGGGTGGACAGTGAGAGCCTTAGCAAGTTTTGAGAAGATTTGTAGCTCAGGTTGAGGTTCTGGATGTGAATTTGCTTGCTGAGCTGGAAGGTTCGTTTTCAGATGTTTTGTCACCATCCTAGGTAACATCATCAGTGAGCCTTTGGTGAAGCGCTGGTGTTATGTCCCACTTTCTATTTATCTGTTTAGGTTTCCTTGGGTTGGCGATGTCATTTCCTGCGTTGGTGATGTCATTTCCTATTCTTTTTTTCTCGGAGGGTGGTAGATTGATTTGGAGCCTATGTGTTTGTTGATGGAGTTCCGGTTGGAATGCCATGCTTCTAGGAATTCTTGTGCGTGTCTCTGTTTGGCTTGTCCTAGGATAGTTGTGTTATCCCAATCAAAGTGGTGTCCTTCCTCATCTGTACATAAGGATACGAGTGATAGTGGGTCATGTCGTTTTGTGGCTAGTTGATGTTCATGTATCCTAGTGGCTAGTTTTCTGCCTGTTTGTCCAATGTAGTGTTTGTCACAGTTCTTGCAAGGTATTTTGTAAATGACGTTCGTTTTGCTTGTTGTCTATATAGGGTCTTTTAAGTTCATTAGCTGCTGTTTTAGTGTCTTCGTGGGTTTGTGGGCTACCCTGATGCCAAGAGGTCTGAGTAGTCTGGCAGTCATTTCGGAAATGTCTTTGATGTAGGGGAGAGTGGTTATGGTTTCTGGGCACGGTTTGTCTGTTTGTTTGGGTTTGTTGCTGAGAAATCGGCGGGCTGTGTTCGTTGGGTACCCGTTCTTTTTGAATACGCTGTATAGGTGATTTTCTTCTGCTCTTCGTAGTTCCTCTGTGCTGCAGTGTGTGGTGGCTCATTGGAATAATGTTCTAATGCAGCTTCGTTTGTGGGTGTTGGGATGGTTGCTTCTGTAGTTCAGTATTTGGTCCGTCTGTGTTGTTTTCCTGTAGACGCTGGTTTGAAGTTCCCCATTGACCGTTCGCTCTACTGTGACATCTAGGAATGGCAGTTTGTTGTTTTCCTCTTCTTTTGTGAATGCTATGCCAGTAAGGGTATTATTGATGGTCTTGAAGGTTTCCTCTTATTTGTTTTGTTTAGTGATGACAAAGGTGTCATCTGTATAGCGGACCCAAAGTTTTGGTTGGATGATTAGCAGAGCTGTTTGTTCGAGTCTCTACATTACTGCCTCTGCTAAGAACCCTGATATTGGCGATCCCATGGGTGTTCCGTTGGTTTGTCTGTAGGTTTTGTTATTGAAAGAGAAGTGGGTGGTAAGACATAGGTCCACTAGCTTGATGATGATGTCCTTGCTGATGAGGTTGGTGGTGTCTGGTGTATGTGTCTTTTGATTCTTCTAATAGTGTAGTCAGTGTTTCTTTGGCCAGGTCGATGTTGATGGATGTGAACAAGCTGTTACATCAAAGGAGACCATTATTTCATCCTCTTCTATCTTGGTGTCTTTGGTGTTCAGGAATTCTTGGGAGGAGTGAATGGAGTGGTGTGAGTCTTCTACTAGGTGTTTTAGTCTTTGGTGTAGTTCCTTGGCTCATCTGTGCGTTGGTGTTCCAGGTAGCGAGACTATGGATCTGAGGAGGGCTCCTGGTTTGTAAATTTTTGGTGAGAGCCTTTTTCCTCAGATAGTGATGGCTAGCTCGAGGGGACATAGCTTTAAATTGAGGGGTGATGGATATAGGACAGATGTCAGAGAGAGGTTCTTTACTCAGAGTAGTAAGGGTGTGGAATGCCCTGCCTGTAACAGTAGTAGACTCGCCAACTTTAAGGGCATTTGAATAGTCATTTGACAAACATATATGATAATGGAATAGTGTAGGTTAGATGGACTTCAGATTGGTTTCACAGCTTGGCGCAACATTGAGGGCCGAAGGTCCTGTACTGCGCTGGAATGTTCTATGTTCTGTGTTCCTGCTTTGCTTGTCCCAGGATCTTGGTGTTGCCCCAATCAAATTGGTGGTTCTCCTTGTCCATGTAGACAGATGAGTGAGTATTAGTAGTGTCTTTTTGTATCCGAGATAATTGGAACTGCAGATGCTGGAGAATCCGAGATATCAAGCTTTTGTGCTCTTAAGATGCTGCTTGGCCTGCTGTGTTCATCCAGCTCCACACTTTGTTATCTGTGGTGTTCTCTTGTTAATTTCCTTCCTGTTTGTCCAATTTTGTAATGTTTGTCACAGTCTCTGCAGGGAGTCTTGTATATACTGGCCCTGTCCATAGTGGGTAGTGGATCTTTGGTTTGGGTGAGCACTTGTCGTAGGGTTGATGTGGGTTTGTGTGCTACTCTGATGTCCAGTGTTTGTAGAAATCTTGTGGTTAGTTCTGATGCCTTCCTGAGGTAAGGTAGCGTTATGTGTGTCGGAGCGTGTAGTATCTTCCGACTGTTTGCCTGATAGGCATCTTCTGACTCAGTTGTTTGCATATCCATTGTTCTTGAATACTTGGAAGAGGTATTCTTCTTCTTGGTGTAGTTCTGTGCTGTTGCAAGTGTTGTTGACCATTTAAATAATGTTTACACATAGCTTCATTTGTATATGTTAGGATGGTTACTGTTGAAGTTCAGTACTTGGTCAACGTGTGTGTGTGTGTGTGTGTGTGTGTGTGTGTGTGTGTGTGTGTGTGTGTGTGTGTGGCTCTTCTGTTTACTTTTACTTTTGTTCTGGAATACCCCATTTCGTCCTGCGTTCTACCGTGACATGCAGGATTGGGAACTGTTTGTTCTTCTGTTTGTCCTACTCTCTGGTGAATTTGATTCCGGTGAGGGTGTCATTTTGTTAGTTTGTGTGTGTCTCCTCTAGTTTGGTCCGTTTAATGATGACAAAGATGTCGTCCACGTAGTGTATCCATAGGTTTGGTTGGATTAGTGGAAGGGCTGTACTTTCCAGACTTTGCATCACCGCCTCGGCTATTAGTCCGGAGATAGGTGTCCTGTTGATCTGTTTGTATGTTTGGCTGTTGAAAGTGAAGTGGGTGGTGAGGCATAGGACCGGTAGCTTCAGCATGTTGTCTGTGGAGATGGTTTCACTGGACCCTTGGTCTTGTTCTCATTGTGCTGTCATGACTGTTGTCTCATTGCTGTTTGACAAGGTTCTACATAATAGACTGGCAAACAGGTTAGATCACCTCATACAGTGGGGAGCTAGCCATTTGGCTACAAAATTGGCTTGAAGACAGGAGACAGGGTGGTGGTGGAACATGGTGTGCTGCAATGAACAGTGCTGGATACACCATTTTTTTCATATATTAAAATGATTTGGATTAGAATATGAGGTATGGTTAGTAAGTTTGCAGATGACACAAATTTTTGCACTTTTGATAAAAGAATACAGGCATGGACTATTTTCTAAATGGCGAGAAAATTCATAAAGCCGAAGTACAAAGGGATCTGGGAGAGTTAGTCCAGGATTCTCTAAAAGTTAACTTGCAGGTAGAGCCCATGATTAAGAAAGCGAATGTAATGTAGTTGTTTGTCTCAAGAGGTTTGGAATATAAAAGCAGTGATGTGCTTCTGAGACTTTATGACGTTCTAGTTAGGCCCCATTTAGAATACTGTGCCCAATTTTGGGCCCCACACCTCCACGAAGGACACACTGGCACTGGAGCATGTCCAGCAGAGATTCACATGGATGATCTCTGGAATGTAGATTTAACGTACGATGAACGCTGAGGATCCTGGGATTGTACTCATTAGAGTTTAGAAGGTTGAGGGGAGATCTAATAGAAACTTAGAAGATAATGCATGGTTTAGAAGTTGTTTCTGTTAGGTGGGGAGACTAGGACCCGTGGGCACAGCCTTAGAATTAGAGGGGGTTAATTTAGAATGGAAATGAGGAGACATATCTTCAGCCAGAATGTGGTGGGCTTGTGGAATTCATTGTCATGGAGTGCAGTGGAGGCCGGGACGTTAAATGTCTTCAAGGCAGAGATTGATAAATTCTCGATCTCGCAAGGAATTAAGGCCTACGGGGAGAGTGCAGGGACGTGGAGTTGAAATGCCCACCAGCCATGATTAAATGGCGGCGTGGACTTGATGGGCCGAATGGCTTTACTTCCACTCCTATGTTTCATGGTCTAAAAATGGCAGTGTAGTTGACGGTGGTACAACGAGACCTTGATAAGGTGGGCTGATAGGCTGAGGAGTGGCAGATGGAGTTTAATCTAGATAAATGTGAGGTGCTATATTTTTGGTAGGGCAAATCAAGCCAGGACTTGTACAATTAATGGCAAGGCCCTGAGGAGTGTTGCCGAACAAAGAAACCTTGGAGTGCAGGTTCACATTTCCTTGGAAGTGGAGTTGTAGGTAAGCAGGGTAGTGAAGAAAGTGCATTGAATATCGGAGTTGGGAAATCATGTCGTGTCTGTACAGGACATTGCTTAGGCCACCTTTTTGGAATATTGCATTCATTTCTGGCTTCCCCGTTATAAGAACGAAGTTTCGAAACTTGAAAGGGTTCAGAAAAGATTTACAAGGATGTTGCCAGGGTTGGAGGGTTTGAGCTATAGGAAGAGGCTGAATAGGCAGGGGCTATTTTTTCCAGAGCGTCGGAGGCTGAAGGGTGACCTTATAAAGGCTTATAAAATCATGAGGGGCATGGATAGGGTACATGGATAGGTCTTTTCTCCACAGTGGGAGAGTCCAAAACTAGAAGGCATGGGTTTAAGGTGAGAGGTTAAAAATTTTTAAAAGGGACCTGAAGGGTAACTTTTTCATGCAGAGTGTGGTGCATATATGGAATAAGTTGACTGAAGAAATGTTGGAGGCTGGTACAATATAACATTTAAAAGGCATGTGGATGTTTGTATGAATCGGAAGGGTTTAGAGGGATATGGGCCAGATGGTGGCAAATGGGAACGGATTTATTTTGAATATCTGGTCAGCATGGACAAGTTGCACTGATGGGTCTGTTTTTGTGCTGTACATCTGACTCGTGCTTACTTTTACTTTGATCATCTCGATTTTACTTGTGCATTTGCCTGCAAAGTTTATTTTCTCTTAGAGGTTAATAAAATCATGAGGGGTGTGGATAACTTGAATAGCCAAGGTCTTTTTTTTTCCAGAGCGAGCCCAAAACTCGAGGGTATAGGTTTAAGATGAGAGGGCAAAGCTATAAAAGGGATCCAAGGGGCAATGCAGGGGATACTGTGTTTTTGGAATTAGGTGCTAGAGGAAGTGGTGAATATACCAGCCTTCACAACATTTGAAGATCAGAAGCCCCAGGACACCAGGTTACAGTCCAGAAGGTTTATCTGAAATCACAAGTTTATGTAGCGCTGCTCCTCCATCGTAGGAAGTGAACAGAAGAGCACAGGCCCAGTATTTACATGCAGAGAGATCAAAAAACCATACAAATGGGAGTGGATGTTGACGGGTTGCAAACTAATCTCTGCATGTGATCAAAAGTGTCAGACAGTGTAAGTAAAGTGTCAACAACTGAATTGCAATTGAAAGGATGAGGCAGAGATATATATATATACCGGATACATCAACGTTTTCTTCCTGTGAACTCATGGCAAGCAATCACTGAAATGATTACGCAACAAAATCTATTTTCTTCCCACCATTAGACTGAGCATGGATTACTCTTCAGAATCAGTCTCGTTCTTGGACACACTCACCTTTGTCAAGGACAGCCACCTCAGTACCTCACCCTACCGCAAGTCCAAAGATAATCTCACAATGCTACACTTCTCTAGCTTCCACCCTAAACATGTTAAAGAAGCCATCCCCTACAGACGAGCCCTGTGTCTACGCAGAATCTGGTCAGATGAAAAGGAATATGATGCACACCTAAAGATGTTGAAAGACACCTACTTAAGGACAGGATACAGTGCTCAACTGATTGCCAGTTCCCACATGTCTCAGCGAAAAAATTGCAACCTCTTCAGAAGATAGACACAGGACACAACCAATAGAGTACCCTTGGTCATCTGGACATCCCCGGAGTGGAGAAACTGTGCCATGTTCTTCTCAGCCTTCAACACGTCATCAATGATGATGAGCATCTCGCCAACATAGTCCCTACGTCTCCACCTCATGCCTTCCAACAACTAACAAGCCTTAAATTGGCCATTGTTCACAACAGACTGTCCAGCCTTCAGGTCAACATTGACCACAACACCACGCAATCCTGCCTTAGCAACCTCTGCAAGACAAGGTAGGTCATCAGCATAAGTACTACCACTTACGATCAAGCTGTTGACACTTTAGTCACTGTCTGACACTTTTGTTCACCTGCAGAGATTTGTTATTCAGCCTGTCCGTAAATAAATCAAGTCCCACTCTGCTCCAATCATTTGTATCATCTTTTGGTATCTCTGCCTATGAATTCTGTGCCTGTATCCTTCACTTCACCTGGTGAAGGAGCAGCACTCTGAAAACTTGTGATTCTAAATAAACCTGTTGGACTATAACCTGGTAGCATGTAATTTCTGACCCTTGTCTACCCCAGTCCAATACTAGCCCCTCCACATGATAAAGTAACATTTAAAAGGCATCTGGATGGGTACATGAATAGGAAGGGTTCAGAAGGATGTGGGCTAAATGCTGCAAATGCGACTGCATCAGTTTAGGATATCTGGTTGGTGTGGACAGGTTGAACCGAAGGGTCTGTTTCTGTACTGTATAACTTCTACTCTATGACTCTCCCTATTTAATTTTTGGATTTTTTTAAGAACTAGCCTAATGCTCTGGCTGAGATAACAAGGTGTAGAGCTGGATGAACACAGCAGGCCAAGCAGCGTCAGAGGGGCAGGAAGGCTGATGTTTCAGGCCGAGACCCTTCTTCAGAAATGGGGGAAGAGGAAGGGAATTCTGAAATAAATGTGGAGAGAGGGGGAGGCGGACAGGCACTGCAGGAGGCCTGGGACGGACATGTTGTCCGAGGAATGGGAGGCGGAGTTGAAATGGTTTGCGACTGGTAGGTGCAGTTGTTTAGTTCGAAATGAGTGAAGGTGTTCCACAAAGCGGTCCCCAAGCCTCCGCTCCGTTTCCCTGATGTAGAGGAGGCCACAACGGCAACAGCGGACACAGTAAAACCATATTAGCAGATGTGCAGGCGAACATCTGCTTGATGAGGAAGGTTTTCTTGGGGCCTGGGATGGGGGTGAGGGAGGAGGTGCAGCAGCAGGTGTAGCACTTCCTGCGGTTGCAGGGAATGGTTCCAGGTGTGGTGGGGCTGGAGGGAAGTGTGAGATGGACAGGGGAGTCCTGGAGAGAGTGGTCCCTCGGAAAGCAGATAAGGGTGAGGAAGGAAAAATGTTTTTAGGGGAAAGGGTCGGATTGCAGATGGTGGCAGTGTCAGGATGATGCGTTGGTTCTGGAGGTTGGTGGGGTGGTACGTGTGGATGAGGGGGATTCTGTTTGGTCATTATTGCGGGGAGGAGGTGTGAGGGATAAGTTGTGGGAAATCCGGGAGACATGGTTGAGGGCATTCTCGACCATTGTCAGTCCTTTGTAAATATCCTTTATTTAAGTCTAGACCCAAGTCTCTCGCATTCTCGCTGTCTTCCCTCGTCCTCGTCCTCGCTACCCACCCCCCCCCGACATTGTCTACTTTGATATCATAAACCTTCCTCATCGTACATCACCCAGTCCGAAGTAACCTGGCCCCTGGTTGGATCCACACGCCTCTCACGGCAGTCATTAATTCTTCAACTCTACTGTTTCTATGCACACTTGCATTTAGGAAGGAGAGATAACTACTTCGGTTCTGCATTTCAGTCTCTCACCGAGCTCCCTAATATTTGGATTCAGGATCTCACCCCATTCCTATGCAAGTCATTTGTAGCAATGCTGATCAAAACTTTCAGCTGAGATAACAAATTGTTAAGATGGATGAACACAGCAGGTCAAAGCCCGAGCCCCAGTCTAGGCCCGAAGCGTCAGCTTTTGTGCTCCTAAGATGCTCTCAGCCTACTGTGTTCATCCAGCTCCACACTTTGTTACCTCGGAACGTAGAACGTAGAACAGTACAGCACAGAACAGGCCCTTCAGCCCACGATGCTGTGCTGACCATTGATCCTCATGTATGCTCCCTCAAATTTCTGTGACCATATGCATGTCCAGCAGTCTCTTAAATGTCCCCAATGACCTTGCTTCCACAACTGCTGCTGGCAACGCATTCCATGCTCTCACAACTCTGTGTAAAGAACCCGCCTCTGACATCCCCTCTATACTTTCTTCCAACCAGCTTAAAACTATGACCCCTCGTGTTAGCCTTTTCTGCCCTGGGAAATAGTCTCTGGCTATCAACTCTATCTATGCCTCTCATTATCTTGTATACCTCAATTAGGTCCCCTCTCCTCCTCCTTTTCTCCAATGAAAAAAGTCCGAGCTCAGTCAACCTCTCTTCATAAGATAAGCCCTCCAGTCCAGGCAGCATCCTGGTAAGCCTCCTCTGAACCATCTACAAAGCATCCACATCTTTCCTATAATAGGGCGACCAGAACTGGATGCAGTATTCCAAGTGTGGTCTAACCAAAGTTTTTTTTTAATAGAGCTGCAACAAGATCTCACGACTCTTAAACTCAATCCCCCTGTTAATGAAAGCCAAAACACCATATGCTTTCTTAACAACCCTGTCCACTTGGGTGGCCATTTTAAGGGATCTATGTATCTGCACACCAAGATCCCTGTGTTCCTCCACACTGCCAAGAATCCTATCCTTAATCCTGTACTCAGCTTTCAAATTCGACCTTCCAAAATGCATCACCTCGCATTTATCCAGGTTGAACTCCATCTGCCACCTCTCAGCCCATCTCTGCATCCTGTCAATGTCCTGCTGCAGCCTACAACAGCCTACAACAGCCCTCCATACTGTCAACAACACCTCCAGCCTTTGTGTTATCTGCAAACTTGCTGACCCATCCTTCAATCCCCTCATCCAAGTCATTAATAAAAATTACAAACAGTAGAGGCCCAAGGACAGAGTCCTGTGGAGCACCACTCACCACTGACTTCCAGGCAGAATATTTTCCTTCTACTACCACTTGCTGTCTTCTGTTGGCCAGACAATTCTGTATCCAGACAGCTAAGTTCCGCTGTATCCCATTCCTCCTGACCTTCTGAATGGGCCTACCATGGGGAACCTTATCAAATGCCTTGCTGAAGTCCATATACACCACATCCACAGCTCGACCCTCATCAACTTTTCTAGTCACATCCTCAAAGAACTCGATAAGGTTTGTGAGGCATGACCTGCCCCCCTCAAAGCCGTGTTGACTGCATTTAATCAAGCCATGCTGTTCCAGATGGTCATAAATCCTATCCCTCAGAATCCTTTCTAACACCTTGCAGACGACAGACGTGAGACTTACTGGTCTGTAATTGCCGGGGATTTCCCTATTTCCTTTCTTGAAGAGAGGAATTACATTTGCCTCTCTCCAGTCCTCGGGTACGACTCCAGTGGAGAGCGAGGATGCGAAGATCCTCGGAGTGGCGAAGCAATCGCATTTCTCGTTTCCCAAAGCAGCCGAGGACAAATCTGGTCCAGGCCTGGCGACTTGTCAATCTTAATGTTTGACAAAATTCTCAGCACATCAGCATCCTCTAGCTCGATTCATTCCAGCATGCACACCTGCTCTTCAAAGGTTTCATTCACTACAAAGTTTGTTTCTTTCGTAAACACAGAAGCAAAAAACTCATCTAGGGCTTCCCCTACCTCCTCAGACTCCACACACGAGTACCCTACGCTATCCCTGATCGGCCCTACTCTCTTATTCCTCACATAAGTGTAAAATGCCTTTGTGTTCTCCCTAATCTGTTCTGCCAAGCCTTTCTCGTGACCCCTCCTCGCTCTCCTCGGACCATTTTTGAGCTCCTTCCTCGCCTGCCTGTAATCTTCTAGAGCTGTGTTTGACCCTAGCTTCCTCCACCTTATGTAAGTTACCTTCTTCCTTTTGACGGGAAGCTCCACCGCTCTCGTCATCCAAGGTTCCTTTATGTTACCCCTTCTTGCCTGTCTCAGAGGGACATATTTATTCATCACTCGCAACAACTGTTCCTTAAACAGTCTCCACATGTCTATAGTGCCTTTACCATGGAACAATTGCTCCCAGTCCATGCTTCCTAACTCATGACTAATCGCATCATAGTTTCCTCTTCCCCAATTAAATATCCTCCCATTTTGCCTAATCCTCTCCTTCTCCATAGCTGTGTGGAATGTGAGGCAGTTATGGTCACTGTCACCAAAATGCGCTCCCACCACAAGATCTGATACCTGCCCCGGCTCGTTTCCGAGCACCAAGTCTAGAATGGCCTCTCCCCTCGTCGGCCTGTCAATGTACTGAGTTAGGAAACCCTCCTGAACACACCTTACAAAAACAGCTCCATTCAAATCTTCTGCTTGAACGAGGTTCCAATCAATATTAGGAAAGTTAAAGTCACCCATTACGACAACCCTACTACGTCCGCACTTTTCCAAAATCTGTCGACCTATGCTTTCTTCAATCTCCTTGCTGCTATTGGGGGGCCTGTAGTAAACCCCTAACGAGGTGACTACTCCCTTGCTGTTCCTAATTTCCACCCATACTGACTCAGTGGGCAGATCTTCCTCGACAATGGAAGCTTCCGTAGCTGTGATACCCTCTCTGATTAGTAGTGCTACACCCCCTCCTCTTTTTTTTTTTTCCCCCCTTCTCTATTCTTTTTAAATACTCTGAACCCTGGAAGATCCAGCAACCATTCCTGCCCATGAGAAACCCATGTCTCTGTTATGGCCACAACATCATAGCACCAGGTACTGATCCATGCTCTAAGTTCATCACTTTTATTCCTGATACTCCTTGCGTTAAAGCAAACACACTTTAACTGATCCCATGGTTCCTTCCCAGGAAAATCCTTCCCACTAGCTGGTCTACCTTTTGCTACTGCCTCACCTGCGTCAACTCTCACCTCCAGTATTCAGCTCAGGTTCCCACCCCCCTGACATACTAGTTTAAACCCCCTCGAACTACTCGAGCAAACCTTCCACCCAGGACATTGGTCCCCTTCCAGTTCAGATGCAACCCGTCCTTCTTGTACAGGTCCCAACTTCCTCAGAAGGCATCCCAATTATCTACATATTTGAAGCCCTCCCTCCTACACCTGCTGCGCAGCCACGTGTTAAGCTGCGCCCGCTCCCTGTTCCTCGCCTCGCTATCTCGTGGCTCCGGTAGTAAACTAGAGAACACTGCTCTGTTCGTCCTGCTTTGCAGCTTCCATCCTAACTCCCTGAAATCACTTTTTACATCCTCAATCCTTTTTCTGGTTGTATCATTAGTGCCAATATGTAACACGATTTCTGGCTGTTCGCCCTCCCCTTTTAGAACCTTTTATGCACCCGATCGGAGACGTCCCGGACCCTGGCACCAGGGAGGCAACATACCTTCCGGGAATCCCGATCCTGACCACAAAATCTCCTGTCGATTCCCCTAACTATCGAGTCCCCTACCACGAGTACTCTTCTATTCTGCCCCCTTCCCTTCTTTGCCACACTAGTTTAAACCCTCTCCAGCATCTGCAGTTCCCATTATCTCTCAAACTTTTGGTTGATCCCTTTTTCCCAGAAGATTATCATGCAGTTGCTACTTAACACTCATGCCCTGGAACCAGGTAGGCGAGATTCTGTCCTTGAGTCTCTGACCACCTATATGCCTGTCTGATATCCTGAGCTCTCTTTTTCTTTTTTAAAAATTCTTTCATTCACAGGATGAGGGCATTGCTGGCTAGGCCAGCATTTGTTGCTCATTCCTAATTGCTGAGAGGGCAGTTAAGAGTCAACCACATTGCTGTGGGTCTGGAGTCAGGCTAGCTAAGCATGGCAATGTCCTTCTCTAAATGACAGTGAACAAGATCAACAGTGGATTCAAGGACACCAGTAGCCTTTTAATTCCAAGTTTTTATCGAATTCACATTCCACCATCTGCCATGTTAAGATTTGAACCTGGGTCTCTGGATTAACAATCTAGCAATAATACCACAGGCCATTGCCTCCTCTAAGTGGTCTTGCATCTGCCTTCCACATACGGCTGGGCTACCCTGGGTTCCTTTTGACTTGACGTTGGCTGCAGTCCTGATGAACCATAACCATCACCAGTCTATACAGAATGCAAAACTGATTCAGTGAGCATGATGAATTCAGGAGATTCCTGCACTGCCTGTTGGGTTCTCTCAGCCTTATTAGTGATTGGCCATTCTTTTGCTGCCTGTACCCTCCTAACCTTTGGCATGACCATCTGGTTAAATGTGCCGTTGCTTAATTTTCTGTTTTTTGGATGCCAAGCTGACTTGGAGCTGCCTCCGAAGTGTCTCAAACTGGCGTTATTCACCCTTGTTCAGCCAGTGATTCATCCTGAAGGCGTGTTAATTTGGGAGACCTGGTCTGTGACATTACACATACGCAGGATATACACTGCATTTTTCCAACATTATCTTCGATCTGGTAATTTTATCATCTCTTTATATTACAATTAAGCAATAGAAACATGTAACAATATTCACCAGTTGGCTTACACTGTGTTCTGAACTAAGGGCTATCTAAAGCAGGGAGCTCCAGTGCAGTTCGTTCTCACTCATGGTGAATTCCACACCACCAGCATCCTTGGGTTTACCTTGACCAGAAACTCAACTGGGTCTGTCTTATAAACACCGTTGAACACATACAACAGCAGGTCTGAAGCTGGGAATACTGTGGTGAGTAACTCAACTCCTGACTCCCCAAAGCCTGTCCACCATCTACAAGGGTCAAGCCAGGAGGTTTCCTTGATGGGTGTAGCTTCGACAATACTCAAGATACCCTCCAGGACAATCCTGTTTGGCACCAGATCCACAATCATGTACTCCCTCCACCACTGCTCAGTAGCAGTAGTGAGTATTGTCATTGAATCACTTATTGTCATGTGTATTTGATTATAAAATTCAGTGTAAACTGTCTACTATCACCGTGCATAGGCACCATTCGCATTAACTTAGAACAAAAACTTAAAAAATTTTGAGGCTAATTTTTACTTCTCCGCTGCTACAGTCCCACTCTGAGCTATGAAAAGTTGAAGAGGACAAGGCTGAGCACAGGAGCCCAAATGCTGGCTGCTTCACCGCACTGCAGAAAATCACCAAAGATCCTAAGACAGCACCTTCCAAATCCATGACCCCTTCCAGTGAGAAAGACAAGGGCAGCAGATGCATGGGAACATTGCCATCTGCAGGTTCCCCTCCAAGCCACTTGTTATCCTGACTTGCAAATATATCACCACTCATTCACTGATACTAGGGGAAAAAAACTCTGAATTTCCTTCCCTAAGAACATTGAGGATTGCAGTGTTCAAGAAAGCAGATCACCACCACCTTCTCAAAGGCAGCTAGGAGTTTACAAACAAAATGTTGGCCAGCTAGTGCTATCTATGCCCCATAAGTGAACTACAAAAAGAAATGCTTACAGTTTCTCCACTCTTGCACTGTTTTCAAACTTGCTGACTGCTCCTCCTCCTTCGTGGCGCTAACTGCTTCTCTCAGGATCTTGAGATCTCTTCTTGGAAAGAAGATTGGACAGAGATGTTTAAATTCCTGATCAATTTTGATCATGTAAACAAGAGTAAACTACTTCCATTGGCATAGTTCTGGAAGAAGCAGATTAAAGTTATTGGGGGCAGAGGGGAGGGTGCAGAGAGAATGAGTTGAGGAAAACAGTCTGTAGTGAGGTAAGATCTCGAGTGCACAATATGAAAGGATAGTGAAACAAATTCAACAGTAATTTTCAAATGGAAATTGTGTAACTGCTTTGGAGGAAAGGTTTTCAGGGTAGGAGAAGATGGTGATTTGGATTGATTGTCGAGGTCTTTCAAAGCTAAGTGATAGAACAGCCACTTCTTAGTAGGGCATCATTCTATGACACCCAGTAAGATTTTCTTTTCTGTGTAAATATTACCAGCTTTTGCAGTCCATTTTGTGGTCATAGCTTGAGTACCCCATTTTGTCACTGTCAATTCAGAACCTTTGGGGTGGCATGGTGGCTCAGTGGTTAGCACTGCAGCCTCACCGCATCAGGGACCCAAGTTCAATTCCACCCTCCGGTGACTATCTGTGCGGAGTTTGCACATTCTTCCCCTGCCTGCGTGGGTTTCTGCTGGGTGCTCTGGTTTCCTCCCACAGTCCAAAGATGTGCAGGGTAGGTGGATTGGCTGTGCTAAATTGCCCATAGTGTTCAGGGGTGAGTGAGTTATAGGGGGATGGGTCTGGGTGGGATTCTTCAAGGGGTGGTATGGACTTGTTGGGCCAAAGGGCCTGTTTCCACACTGTAGGGAATCTAATCTTAGAACTTGCAGCAGGTTGTGAGATCAGTATTATCAAACAAAGAACTGCAGATGCTGGAGCCTTGAAGTGAACAAAAACAGTTTTGTTTTGGAGAAGCCCCAGCCTTTCTGAAAGCACCCGTGAAGAGAAAACAGTTAACATTTTGACTCCAGTGAGTGACCTTCAGAATTGTTCTCAAAGAGCATGTGGTTTTAGGACAATAGTTGCATAGGTGTCTTTTAAAGTAGGTTTTAATTCCAAATTCCTGATAGCTTGGGCATCTGGGTTATTAGTCAAGCGATATTACCTATGCCACCACCTGTCACGAGGGCTAATAATTCTTTCTGGGCACTGTCCGTGACCTTCAATAATGTTACATTTAACTGAAGATTCAATATCGCACATTTATAGATAGATACACTGAGTTTTGATTAACCCTAGTGGGAATAGACTTTCAATCCGGAAAACACCCATTGTCCTACACTTGCTCTCACTGTACCAAGTTGATCCCTGGAATGGTAGGTTTAACGTATGATGAACGGCTGAGGATCCTGGGATTGTGTTCATTAGAGTTTAGAAGGTTGAGGGGAGATCTAATAGAAACTTACAAGATAATGTATGGCTTAGAAAGGGATGCTGGGAAGTTGTTTCCATTCGGTTGGGAGACAAGGACCTGTGGGCACAGCCTCAGAATTAGAGGGGTTAAGTTGAAAATGGAAATGAGGAGACATTTCTTCAGCCAGAGTGTGGTGGGCTTGTAGAATTCATTGCCACGGAGTGCAGTGGAGGCTGGGATGTTAGATGCCTTCAAGGCAGAGATCCTTAAATTCTTGATCTCACAAGGAATCAAGGGCTACGGGGAGAGTGCAGGGAAGTGGAGTTGAAATGCCCCTCAGCCATGATTTAAATGGCAGAGTGGACTCGATGGGCCGAATGGCCTTACTTCCACTCCTATGTCTTATGGCCTTCTGGTCTAAATTTGGTTGCGTCTTGACAATTTTCCTTGGATCCTGTGGGCTCTGAGGAAAAAGAAGCCAATCTAGCCATAAGGTCTAAATTGTGCTGTAGATTAGATTCCCTACAGTGTGGAAGCAGCCCCTTCAGCCCAACAAATCCACACCGCCCCTTGAAGCATCCCACCCAGACCCATTCCCCCCATAACCCACACACCCTGGAACACCACGGGCAATTTGGCATGGCCAATCCACCTAGCCTGCGCATCTTTGGACTGTGGGAGGAAACTGCAGCACGTGGAGGAACCCCACGCAGACACTGGGAGAATGTGCAGACTCCACACAGACAGTCACCTGAGGTTGGAATTGAACCCAGGTCCCCGGTGCTGTGAGGCTGCTATGCTAACCACTGAGCCACCGTGCTGCCCTTTAATTCTTTTCAAATGCAGTGAACAAGCACAGCAAAGTTTCAACCTAGTTTTGATGTCCTAAAATATTGTGGACTTCTGCAGATATCTCCTTGGTGATATACCTTTTTTGCCAAAGACTGTATGGCAATAGGGTTCATGAGACATAACGCTGTTAAAACAGTAGACTATGTAGAACAAAGAACAAAAAATTACCGCACAGGAACAGGCCCTTCGGCCCTCCAAGCCTGCACTGATCCAGATCCTCTGTCTAAACCTGTCGCCTATTTTCCAAGGATCTGTATCCCTCTGCTCCCTGCCCATTATGTATCCGCCTAGATACATCTCAAATGATGCTATTGTGCCCACTTCTATTGGCAATGCGTTCCAGGCACCCACCACCCTCTGCGTGAAGAACTTGCCACCTATATCTCCCTTAAACTTTTCCCCTTGAAGAAATTTGAGACAGAAGTGTGCAGTGTAGTTGGTAGAGAGCCCATAAAAACAACCTATTTTATTTCTTTTGGAATTATTAGTGTTATTTCTAGTCGGTCTCATGTTTGATTACATCTGTTACAATAAAATATTTTTAAATATGATATCTATTGTAAGAACCTTGACTAATTTTTGTTTTTTTTAATTTTTATCAGTTTTGGCTTGGAGGTATGAACTGACAGGTCTGAGCTGAACAGGACCTTTTAAACTGAGGGAAATAGCTTGTATTTAAAACAGAGAAAAGGACAAACAAGATCAGAGATAATGGGAACTGCAGATGCTGGAGAATCCAAGATAACAAAGTATGAAACTGGATGAGCACAGCAGGCCAGGCAGCATCTCAGGAGCACAAAAGCTGACATTTTGGGCCTAGACCCTTCATCAGACGGGGGATGGGGAGAGGGTTCTGAAATAAATAGGGAGAGAAGAGGAGGTGGGCTGAAGATGGATAGAGGAGAAGATCAGTGGAGAGGAGAGTATAGGTGGGATGTTCACCTGCACATCTGCCAATGTAGTATACTGTATCCACTGTACCCGCTGTGGCTTCATGTACATTGGGGAAACCAAGCGGAGACTTGGGGACCACTTTGCAGAGCACCTCCGCTCGGTTCGCAGTAAACAAAGAACAATCAAGATATTTGTTTGTGAGACCAGGCTTAGAAGTTAAGTGCAGGTTGATATGTGATCAAAAGGTTCAATGGACACTTTTTGACATCAAGGAAGTGTAGTATACTTCAGCAGAATACATTTTGTTATTAACAATGTCATTACCATCGAGTTGGTTCAGTAAGTCTGGGACATTCTGCTCCAGCGGATGACAGATATTGAATGGCAACTGGGATCTCCTGGGGAGACAATCAATCTGATTAGGAGAGACCAGTGTTTTGTACTGGGCTTTGGACTATCTTTTCTAGAAGGAGTTTGGCAGTCAATGCTATAGCATGAATATTTGAAAGCTGCTTGCGTTACTGCCAATTATCAGCTATTGGAAGTTAGGTTCTATTCTCTTAAGTATAAGCATTACTGGCTTCCTCTGAGGGAACTTGAAGGGTGGCTTTGACTGACATCATCTTCAGAATGTCAACCAAAAAAAGTCATCTATGCCTGTTGAACGTGAAAACCACTTAAGTAATCCGGTCGTTTTTGAAATTTTCTTTTAGTTATCCCTCAACCGTGTATGTTTATTTGTTTGTCTATCTGTCTTTTGTATGAGTGGGGCTAAAAACTAAGGCTGTTGGGTTTAAAGATAGATATCAGTTTGATAACTTTGTTTAATTTTGCTGGTAATAAATTGCTAAATTTTTTTTGTTAATATACAAATTGGTGTCGAGGATTAATTATTTGTGGAGTGTGGGATTAAAATCTTGGTATTTCTACATGATTTATAGCTTTATCCCTCTGAATTTCTCCAAAGATTTGATTATGTTTGAGGTTGGATGGACTGCCATTATAATTGCCTGGCCTATCCATGTTCTCTTTATTGATTTAAAGTGTTAGCGATCTTTCAGTGCTCTGGCTGCCAAAGATCAGGAAGTACTGATCAAAACTTTTGTTTCCTTCTTCGCTTCGTAGCCAAAAGCAACTTATCTAGGTTGGAGGTGGTCAGGTGTTCTATGGGGCAGGTTATGTGCCCTTTGGTAGAGTGCTCACGTGTCCTTTGGCATTGTTAAAGACAGACATAAATGTATCTTCTGCTGGAATTTGGCAGGACACTTGTACCAAATGAAACTGGGGAACAGATGATGGTTACATGTTAACTAAAGGATAATTGTGTGGTGTTTGATTTTATGTACATATAGGGGCCTAAGTAATCAATGATGTTGAAGTTTGTGGTCTGTGTGCTTTAAATTGTAACTTGTAAAAGTATATGACTGTACTCTGTTTAAACAGCATGTTAATCTCCGGTATTTAACAAGTTTGTTTTTTCAATAAGTGAGGCAGTTTATGAGTGACAAGTTTGGCTAAACAGTCAACAGACCTGGCAAAGCTATTAAAAACGTTTCTCAATTGTCAAGAGAATGTGGCAAGGCAATTACGAGTACTACCCTTTGCGGATATTAAAAAAAACAGTGCCTTAAGACTACGCTAACTTGCTGTTTCAGACTGTTGAGATAAACCTGAGGGATTTTCATAGTTCACTGTGCTGTTGCCAGGCAACAAGGTGCCCAATGATACAGAGACAGGAACAAGTTAATTTAGAAAGGGAGTGTGCCAGTTCCTTCAGAAAGCTCTTTAACAGCAGAAATTCTGTTAGTTTAGCTCCATTCATCCCTTTATAACAAATCTTCAAAAGCAGAAGGCTGTGGATGACATGAGTTTTATTTTGGGAATATCCATTAGATGTTCAAATTGTGATCAGAGATAATGGGAACTGCAGATGCTGGAGAATTAGAGATTACAAACTGGATGAACGCAGCAGGCCAAACAGCATCTTAGGAGCACAAAAGTTGACATTTCGGGCCTCGACCCTTCATCAGAGAGGGGGATGGGGAGAGGATTCAGAAATAAATAGGCAGAGGGGGGAGGCGGACTGAAGATGGATAGAGAAGGTAGGTGGAGAGGAGAGTATAGATGGGGAGGTAGGGAGGGGATAGGTCAGCCCCAGGAGGATGGACAGGTCAAGGAGGCGGGATGAGGGTCTAGGCCGGAAACGTTAGCTTTTGTGCTCCTAAGATGCTGCTTGGCCTGCTGTGTTCGTCCAGCTCCACACTTTGTTATCTCCATTAGATGTTAAGTGTGTTCAGTTAACAGTTTGGTTAAGGGGATCGGGAAGACACATTAACTAAAAACACTGAAAACAAAACCACTGTATCTGGGACAACTAAACAAGGTGTTTTTAGCTTGGAGACAGGGTGATGCTTCATTGAGATTTGGATGTACATAAGTTTTTGAATTTGAGGTGGAAGTGTTGAATCTTTCTGATAGTTGTGTTAACACCAGTTCAAATAGTTTGTGATACAATTAGTATTTTTCTTTTTGTATGTTCCTTTTGTGTTTTTTTAAAAAAAGTACACTGGCAGACTTTTGTGAACATATTCACAGGACTGAGCACCGTGGCGCTCATAGAGTAAAAATTGAACTTGCACTCAGTTGAGGCAGGTTTCAGTCTGGGATCTGATTTGTCCAACATAACCAATGGCTGGAATTCTAATTCCTGCCCAGAGGGATGAGGAGGAGAACTTCGCAGACTCTGACTTTGACTTTTATTTTTAATCACTGTTGGAAAACTACTTAAGGGAGAAGCAAGTATGAAACTTCAAAGTGCTTCAAAGTCTTTTGATGGAGTAATTTGCGTTCGTAGCATCACTTAAAACTCCTCCCTTTTCTTAGCAATATAATGATTGCATCATGCATTGAAGACTTGTAAGGGTACCTAAGAATTAAATGAAGGTAGAATCTGACCCAGCTGCCATGTCTCCCTCTAATATATTTAAAATTCTGTAGATATTCACGTTTCCCGTCCAATTTTTAACTATATTTAAAACAGTTAAAAGCTCAAAATCAATTGAGTGGTTTGCATTCCAATCACATGAATTTTTATTCACATTATTTATTTACAAGGATCAATGCTTGACATAGTGTAAGAAGGGAAAGATAAGACAGTCAAGAAGAAGTAGTACAATTAATAGAAAATAAGAAAGCAACTTAACTGAAATTATACACTTAGTACAGTTTTTTTTGTATTTACTGTGCTGTTCTCTTCTTTGACTCCCAGAATCACTATTTCGGTTCACCACTTCAAATGTTGTTTTTTCAAATAACATCTGAGCTCTCAGTATCATTAATATGGATCAATTGATTTGATTCATGCTAATCTGTATCTGTATCTTCTTATAATGTTAACATTACACTTTTTAAATTCAGTTGATTCAGAAGGAAGTTGCCAGAAATCCTCAACTGAAGCCCATCAACAACTAATTTGACTCAAGTGACACATAAAACAAAAATGTGTTCTAACAGTGTGAAGTTTCTCCGTTACTGAATTGTAATCATTTCACTGCTCAATCCATATTTCTGGAATTCATTTATTTTATCATAATAAAACTGTCTTTGAGGTTAGATGATGAAGGTTTTCGACTAAAAGAGATCTTATTTTCTTTTTGAGGGTAGAATTCAGCATTTATAATTTGTGTAATTGAAATATCAAGAACTGTTTGGTACATTGTTACTTTTATTCACAAGCTTTCTAGACAGCTTAATTGTTTGGGACACTAGTTTGTAAATACCAATCATGTTTTGGAGAAAACAGAGCACTGTATTTTGATAACACGATGTGAAGCTGGATGAACACAGCGGGCTAAGCAGCAGCAGACGAGCAGGAAAGTTGGCGTTTCTGGTCAAGACCCTTCTTTAAAAATGGGGGAGGGAAAGGGGATTCTGAAATAAATGGGGAGAGGGGGAGGTGGATGGAAGATGGATAAAGGAGAAAATAGGGCAAGAGAAGACAGACAGCTCAAAGAGATGGGTTTAGAGCCTGTGAAGGTGAATGTAGGTGGAGAGTTAGAGAGAGGATAGGTTGGTCCAGGGAGGACAGGCAGATCAAGGAGGTGGGATGAGATTGGTGGGTAGGAAATGAGGGAGGGGTTGAGGTGGGAGGAATGGTTAGGAAGGCGGGGAAGAGCTGGGCTGGTTTTGGGATGTGGTTGGCGGGGGCGGGGGAAGAATTTTGAAGTTTGTGAAGGCCACGTTGATACCCTTAGGCTGCAGGGTTGCCAAGCGAAATATGAGATGCTGTTCCTGCAGCTTTCGGCTGGCGTCATCGTGGCAATGTAGGAAGCCCAGGATAGACATGTTGACGGGGGTGGGAGGGAGAAGGAGAGAGGTGCAATTGAAATGGGAGGTGTCGTTGTTTGTTGTGAACTGAGCGTAGGTGTTCCGCAAAGCGGTCCCCAAGCCTCCGCTTGGTTTCCCCGACGTAGAGGAGGGCACAATGGGAACAGTGGATACAGTATACCACGTTAACAGATGTGCGCCTGAAAATCTGTTTGATGTGGAAGGACTTCTGAGGGCCTGGGATAGGGGAGATGGGGGAGGTATAGGGGCAGGTATAGCACTTGCTTCGGTTGCAGGGAAAAGTAGTGGGGGTGGAGGAGAGTGTGGATCGGACTAGGGAGTCACGGTGAGAGTGGTCTCTCCGGAAATCTCTCAAAAGGGTGGGGGGGGGGGGACGAGTGTCTTTGGTAGTGGGGTCAGATTGCAGATGGCAGAAATGTTGGAGGATGATGCATTGGATTTGGAGGTTGGTGGGGTGGTACGGGAGGACAAGGGGAATTCTGTTTTGGTTATTATTGTGGATAGAGGGTGTGAGGGATGAGTTGCGGGAAATGCAGGAGACACGGTCGAGGGCATTTTCGATCAGTGTTGATGGGAAGTTGCCGTCCTTGATAAAAGAGGACGTCTGGGATGCTTGGCAGTGGAATGCCTCATCTCGGGAGCAGATACAGCCGAGGTAAAGGAATTGGGAATGGGGATGGCCTTTTTACAGGAACGTGGGTGAGAGGAGGTGTATTCTTGCTAGTTGTGGGAGTCGGTCGGCTTAAAATGGATATCGCTTTCCAGGTGGATGCCAGTTTGGAGAGACACAGGTCCAGGAAGGAGAGAGAGTTGTCAGAGATGGTCCAGGTAAACTTGAGGTTGGGGTGGAAGGTGTGAGTGAAGTGGATGGACTGCCCGAGCTCCTCGTGGGAACACAAAGCGGCGCTGAAACAGTCATCAATGTAATTGATAAAGAGATGGGGGATAGGGCCAATGTGGCTTTGGAAGAGGGATTGTTCCACATATCCTACAAAGAGGCAGGTGTAGCTTGGGCCCAAGCAGGCACCCATGGCCACCCCCTTTGTCTGTTGGAAGTGGGAGGAATCAAAAGAGAAGTTGTTGAGGGTGAGGACGAGCTCTGATAAGTGGATGGGGGTGTCAGTGAAGGGGGACTGGTCGGGTCTGCGGGACAGGAAGAAGTGGAGGGCCTTTAGGCCATCTGCATGGGAAATGCAGGTGTATAGGGACTTGACGTCTATAATAAAAATGAGGTGTTGGGGACTCGGGCATTGCACGTTCTGAAGGAGGTGGAGAGCGTGGGTGGTGTCACGGACATAGGAAGTGAGTTCCTGGACCAAGGGGGAGAAAATAGAGTCCAGATAGTTGGAGATAAGGGGCGATAGGAGGGTCAGAGAGCTGGCATCTGGCCTCGGTGATGTAGAGGTCAGTGCGCCATACTACTGCGCCTCCCTTGTCTGCAGGTTTTATGGTGAGGTCGGGATTGGAGCGGAGGGCTGCACGTTCTCCTCCTGGACACCACCTTTAAGGCTTCCTACCCTCCCTCGACCTCTTCATCTCTAACTGTCGTCGAGACATCAATCACCTCAAACTCTTCCGCCACAGAACGTGCAGCCCTCCGCTCCAATCCCAACCTCACCACAAAACTCGCAGATAAGTGAGGTGCAATAGGAGTAGGGCGCACTGAGCTCTACATTGCCGAGGCCAGACGCCAGCTCTCTGACCCTCCTATCGCTCCCTTGATCATGACCCCACCCCCGAGCACCAAACAATCATCTCCCGAATCATCCACAACCTCATCACCTAAGGTGACCTCCCACCCACAGCTTCTAACCTCATCATTCCCCAACCCTGCACCGCCTGCTTCTCTCTCCTTTGCAAAGTCCATAAACCTGACTGCCCTGGTCGACCCATTGCCTCCACCTGCTCCTGCCCCACCGAACTCATCTCCACCTATCTGGACTCCATTTTCTCCTGCTTGGTCCAGGAATTCCCTACCTATGTCCGTGACACCACCCACGCCTTCAGAACTTGCAATTCCCAGGTCCCCAACACCTCATTTTTACTGTGGACATCCAGTCCCTATACACCTGCATTCCCCATGTAGATGGCCTAAAGGCCCTCTGCTTCTCCCTGTCCCACAGACCTGACCAGCCCCCCTCCACTGTCACCCCCACCTGCTTATCCGAACTCATCCTCACCCTCAACAACTTGTTTTGATTCCTCCCACTTGCTACAGACAAAGTGGGTGGCCATGGGAACATGCATGGGCCGAAGCTATGCCTGCCCCTTTGTAGGATACGTCGAACAATCCCTCCTCCAAAGCCACACTGGCCCTATCCTCCATGTTCCTCGATTACATTTGATGACTGTTTTGGCACCGCTTTGTGTTCCCACGAGGACCTCGAGCTGTTCATCCACTTCACTAACACCTGCCCTAACCTCAAGTTTACTTGGACCATCTCTGATGCCTCTATCTCCTTCCTGGACCTCTGTCTCCGCCTCTGGCATCCACCTGGAAACCGATATCCATTTTAAGCCTACCGACTCCCACAACTGGCGAGAATACACCTTCTCTCACCAACCTTCCTGTAAAAAGAACATGCCCTGTTCCCAATTCCTTCACCTCTGCTGCATCTGCTCCCAAGATGAGGCATTTCGCTCACGAACATCCCAGATGTCATTTTTTTTCAAGGATGGCAACTTTTCCTCCACAATGATCGAAAATGCCCTCGATCGTGTCACCCACATTTCCCGCAACTCATCCCTCACACCTCCATCTGCAATACTAACCAAAACAGGATTCCCCACATCCTCACATATCACCCCACCAACCTCCAAATCCAATGCATCATCCTCCAACATTTCTGCCATCTGCAATCTGACCCCACTACCAAAGACACTCGTCCCTCCCCACCCTTTTTATGTGCTTTCTGGAGGGACCACTCTCTCTGTGACTCCCTTGTCTGTTCCACCCTCCATTCCAGCCCCACCATCCCTGACATGGTTTTTCCCTGCAATTACAGGAAGTGCTACACTTTCCCCTACCCGTCACCCCCACCCCAGGTCCTCAGAAGACCTTCCACATCAAGCAGATTTTCACCGGCACGTCTATTAATGTGACATACTGTATCCGCTGTTCCGGCTGTGGCCTCCTGTACGCCGGGGAAACCAAGCAGAGGCTTAGGGACCGCTTCGTGGAACACTGTCACTCAGTTTGCAACTAATAACTACACCTCCAGTCGTGATCCATTTCAACTCCAACCCCCCTGACCCCCGCCAACTCCTCAGACAACATATCAATCCTGAGCTTCCCACATTGCCACGATGAGGCCAGTTGAAAGATGCAAGAACAGCATCTCGTATTTCGCTTGGGAACCCTGCAGCCCAAGGGTATCAATGTGGACTTCACAAGCTTCAAAATCTCCCCTCCCCCACCATGTCCCAAAACCAGCCCAGCTAGTCTCTTCCTCCCTAACCATTCCTCCCACCTCAATCCCTCTCCCATCTCCTACCCACTAAGCTCATCCTGCCTCCTTGACCTGTCCGTCCGTCCTCCCTGGACCAACCTTTCCCCTCCCTAACTCCCCACCTACATTCACTTTCACTGGCTGTAACCCTGCCTGTTTGACCTGTCTGCCTCCTCTCACCCTTTCTTCTGCATTAACAAAGAAACAAAGAAACCTACAGCACAGGAACAGGCCCTTCGGCCCTCCAAGCCTGCGCCGGTCAAGATCCTCTGTCTAACCTGTCATCTATTTTCTAACGGTCTGTGTCCATTTGCTCCCTGCCTATCCATGTACTTGTCCAAATATATTTTAAAAGACGCTAATGTGTCTGCGTCTACCACCTCCGCTGGCAACGCGTTCCAGACGCCCACCACCCTCTGTGTAAAGAACTTTCCATGCATATCTCCCTTAAACTTTCCTCCTCTCACTTTGAACTCATGGCCCCTAGTAACTGAGTCCATACCAGGCAACATCCTGGTGAACCTCCTATGCAGCCTCTCCAAAGCATCTACATTCTTTTGGTAATGTGGCAACCAGAACTGTACACAGTACTCCAAATGTGGCTGAACCAAAGTCCTATACAACTGCAACATGACCTGCTAACTCTTGCACTCAATACCCCGTCCAATGAAGGAAAGCATGCCATATGCCTTCTTGACCACCCTATTGACCTGCATCGTCACCTTCAGGGAACAACGGACCTGAACACCCAGATCTCTCTGTTCATCAATTTTCCCCAGGACTTTTCCATTTACTG
The DNA here is from genome assembly GCF_030684315.1 of Stegostoma tigrinum. Classification (NCBI taxonomy): domain Eukaryota; kingdom Metazoa; phylum Chordata; class Chondrichthyes; order Orectolobiformes; family Stegostomatidae; genus Stegostoma; species Stegostoma tigrinum. Next base: position 172,364,542 of record NC_081354.1, read on the forward strand.
TATAGTTTGCCCGTGAATTTGATCTTCCAAAATGCATCACCTCGCATTTGCCCGGATTGAACTCCATCTGCCATTTATCTGCCCAACTCTCCAATCTATCTATATTCTGCTGTAATTTCTAACAGTCCCCTTCACTATCAGCTACTCCACCAACCTTCGTGTCGTCAGCAAACTTGCTGATCAGACCACCTACACCTTCCTCCAGATCATTTACGTTTAACACAAACAACAGTGGTCGCAGCACAGATCCCTATGGAACACCACTTGTTACAGGTCTCCAATTTGAGAAACTCCCTTCTCCAACTACCCTCTGTCTCCTGTTGCCCAGCCAGTTTTTTATCCATCTAGCTAGCACACCCTGGACCCCATGTGACTTCACTTTCTAAATCAGCCTGCCATGGGGAACCTTATCAAATGCCTTACTGAAGTCCATGTACATGACATCTACAGCCTTTTCCTCATCAATCCATCTTCTATCTGCCTCCCCCGCTCTCTGTATTTATTTCAGAAGCCCCTTCCCCTACTCCATCTCTGCAGAAGGGTCTCGACCTGAAACATCAACTTTCCTGCTCCTACGCTGCTTGGCCTGCTGTGTTCATCCAGCTTCACACCGTACTATCTTGATTCTCCGGCAAGGCCAGTTCCTACTATGTCTGTAACACTGTAGTTTGATATTTACAATTACAAGGCAGTTTCATGCATAAATCATGTACAGGCTATTGGAGAATGGCATATGATCGTTACTTTGGTAGGAAGAGTCAATCCTTCTTGATGGAAAAGCATTGCAAGTGCATCACAGCCATTATTGGAATTGATTCAGGAAGTTGCATGATAAGGTCAAGAGTTGTTGGGCAAGGATTTGGAATGCAGGTCATTGTAGGTCAATGGTACCTAACTTTTTCAGTATTAAAGCACATGTCAATGAAACAATCTGTTCTATTGCACGATAACAAAGTGTGAAGCTGGATGAACACAGCAGGCCAAGCAGCATCTCAGGAGCACAAAAGCTGATGTTTCGGGCCTAGACCCTTCATCAGGCTCTCTGATGAAGGGTCTAGGACCGAAAAGTCAGCTTTTGTGCTCCTGAGATGCTGCTTGGCCTGCTGTGTTCATCCAGCTTCACACTTTGTTATCTTGGATTCTCCAGCATCTGCAGTTCCCATTATCACTGTTCTATTGCACACCCACTTTTATTTGCCTGAATTGAATGCTCATAAACATTAAACTTACGTCATGGCCTTACTAGAGTGCAACATTGCTCACAACAGGCTTAAAAAAAAGACCAAAAGGATTAACGTTTCAAATCCACGACCAAAAATCATCATTTTTGACTGTGAGCACAAACATGGTTTCATAACTTGCTCAATTCATTTATTTCTAACTCTTCAACAATGGCCAGACTAAACACAACATAAGTTGCAGTTTACAGAGTTAGTGGGAAACTGGGTCTGCCAGTGTGCAAGCGCTGTTTGATCGCTGGAGGAGCTGATGAGAGGTCTACCTGCAGATTTTGCTCCACTGACAAGTGCTCCCTCCTGTTACTTTTTATGTACGCCATTGTTGACATTGTTAGCTCGCAGAGGTATGTTTGATTTTGTTGTCACATGTACCAAGTTACCGTGAAAAGCTGTATTTACAAATTACAGGTTTATCACAGCAAGCAAAGGATGTACAGATCAAAGAGACTTGGAGACATACAGGTCTCATTGCAGGTTACATTATTTGAGGCTGGCGTCCATTCAATAGTCTAACAACAGCCGGAAAGAAGCAGTTCCTGAACCAGCTTGTGCATGCATTCAGGCTTCGGTTATCTTCTGCCTGAGGGAAGAAGTTGTAGGGGATCATTACCAGTGTGCGTTAGGTCTTTGGCCAGCTTTCCGTGGCAGCGGGCCATGTAAACGTTGTCCATGGATGGAAGATAACAAAGTGTGAAGCTGGATGAACACAGCAGGCCAAACAGCATCTCAGGAGCACAAAAACTGACGTTTCCGGCATAGACCCTAGATTCTCCAGCGTCTGCAATTCCCATTATCCATGGATGGAAGGTTGACTTCAGTGATGGACTGGGCTGTGCACACCACCTTCTGTAGTCTTGTGGTTCTGGGCAGGGAAGTTGCTATACCAAGCCATTAAATGTCTGAGGATGTGCTAGCTTAGCCAATCAGTAATCATCAAATAGTAGCTCTTTATTGGGCAGTTCATGCATTGTTGTAAATTCTGTCAGTTCTCTCTGGAGCTTAAGAACATGGGAGGGAACTTTTCCTGAAACAACTCCAGAGGCTGATATCCTGTCACAGTCACCCTTTTATTCACATGTTGAGAGCCCTTGAGACTGATCGAACTTCCTTGGAGTCAGCTCTGAGTGAACAGAGCCTCTGACGCCCCTGTTTATATCTGTCAGCCAGGACAATCTGGTCTGATCAGGGAACTCATTCTGAGGTCCAACTGGCTGACCTTACAATCATTACATTCTCCTGTGATAACTGTCATACCTTGGGGTGTAACAATAAACTCTGATGCTTGGCCCTCATTTTTGCACACAAAATAGTGTCAGTTCCAGTGCTGCTTTTTGTAATTCACAAGTTACAGGGCTTGTTCAATTACTGCAGCTAACTTTAGCATAGGTTTGGTTGTAAGAACTTCACGTACAGGATGCAGTGGATGATCTGAATGTCAGGAGTTTGCTTTTTGACCTTACTGACAAATCTTTGGTTTTTTTTTTCTCCCTGTCAGGGATGTTATTCTAGTGTAAAAGTTTTTCATCACATGGCCCAGGTAATTCTAACAAAAAAAAATCACTCACTCACTTTCTCTTAAGTAGGTACCTGTTTCTCCAAAGTGTTGCTTTGCCAGTTGCATGAAACATTAACTCCTTACAAAAGGGGAAAAAAAAGTCTCCGAGTAGAGTTCCCATAAACTTAGCAAATGTTGGCCAGCGGCTGACAGTGTCTGCTTATCAATGGACCTGTCAATCTGCAAAGCAAACTTATCACTAGTAGTGAACTTCCCTTGCAGCTAAGCTATCCATACCCATTTGTAAATTTCTTACTACTTCAGTGCAACTTACATTCCCACTTCTTTGTGCCATTTGCAAATTACAGTACAGTCTCTCTCCGCATGTAGCAAATTAAGATTGTAAGCAGCTGGGGCCTGAAGAGTAAAACCTGCAGCACCCCACAAGTTGCAGGTTGCCTCGAAGAAAAAATGACCCATCTATATTGACTCTCTGCTTTCTATTAGTTAGCCGATCCTCTATCCAAAAAAAAATTGTATTGGATACTGAAGGGGAGGCAATGGCGTGTTGAACTACTGCTGCACTGTTACCCCAGAGACTCACTAACGTTCTGGGGACCTGGGTTCAAATCCCACCGTGGCAGCTGGTGGAATTTGAATTCAGTAAATATCTGGATTAATCCATTGGTTGTCTGGATAAGCCCATCTTGTTCACGAACATCCTTTACGAAGGAAACTGCCATCCTTACCTGGTCAAGCTGACATGTGAGTCCAGACCCACAGCAATGTGGTTGACTCTGAACTGCACTCTGGGCAATTAGGGATGGACAATAAATACAGTCTGGCCAGTGATGTCTTCATCCCGTTAATGAATAAAGGGAAAAAATAATTGCCCATAACCTTTTGTGATCTTAGCTTGTGTATTAACCTTGTTATGCAGCATCTTCTCAAACATCTTCTTGAAGTCCAGATGCGCTACATTGACATGAATCCCATTATCCACTTGCCGGTTACATCTTAGAAAAGGTCTAACAAATTAGTTAATCACAATTTTTAACCTTCATAAATCTGTACCAACTCTGAGATTATGTTTTGACTTTACAAATATCCTGTTAATACATCCTTTGTAATGGATTTCAACAAATTTTCAATGGCAGATGTTAAATTAACTGGCCTGCAGTTTCCTACTTTCTGCCTCTCTTACATTTCAAACAAGAGCATTTTTCCATTCAAACAGAATCTTGCCAGATTCGAGGGAATTTTTGCAGAGTATAACCAATACTATCCACTATCACCACTGCCACTTCCTTTAAAAGCTCAGGATATATGTCATCAGGCCCCAAGGACTTGACTGCCTTTACTTTTAAATCTAATTGTTTGCTCACTACTTTTTTCTGAGTTCCTCTTTTCATTAACTCTGCATTACCCTTTATTAGTAAAATAATTTTGAGAAGCATAACAGATTTTAAATGAGTCAAAATATCCTAATTTTACAGACATCAGCCTGAAATTGGATTTACCTGTCAATCAATGGAAACTGCTTGCCTGAATATGTTGATTGCTGTAGCAAGAAGCTCAGCTGGTCATTGACTCATAAAATCTGAAAATTAAAAAAAAGGAAATTAAAACGCATGTTCAGGCAGATCATATGCTTATTGTGAAGGATACTTTTATTCTTAGAGACAGACTGAGTGAGTATATTTGGAATTTTGTTCAGAGTGGGAATTTGATGTATTTGGGGAAGGAACTGGTGACAAATTTGGCGAAGGGTAGGAAAAAAGACCTTTACTTTCAGCCTAGATAATAAAATGTGAGGCTGGATGAACACAGCAGGCCAAGCAGCATCTCAGGAGCACAAAAGCTGACGTTTCGGGCCTCGACCCTTCATCAGAGAGGGGGATGGGGGGAGGGAACTGGAATAAATAGGGAGAGAGGGGGAGGCGGACCGAAGATGGAGAGTAAAGAAGATAGGTGGAGAGAGTGTAGGTGGGGAGGTAGGGAGGGGATAGGTCAGTCCAGGGAAGACGGACAGGTCAAGGAGGTGGGATGAGGTTAGTAGGTAGATGGGGGTGCGGCTTGGGGTGGGAGGAAGGGATGGGTGAGAGGAAGAACCGGTTAGGAAGGCAGAGACAGGTTGGACTGGTTTTGGGATGCAGTGGGTGGGGGGGAAGAGCTGGGTTGGTTGTGTGGTGCAGTGGGGGGAGGGGATGAACTGGGCTGGTTTAGGGATGCAGTAGGGGAAGGGGAGATTTTGAAACTGGTGAAGTCCACATTGATACCATATGGCTGCAGGGTTCCCAGGCGGAATATGAGTTGCTGTTCCTGCAACCTTCGGGTGGCATCATTGTGGCAGTGCAGGAGGCCCATGATGGACATGTCATCAAGAGAATGGGAGGGGGAGTGGAAATGGTTTGCGACTGGGAGGTGCAGTTGTTTGTTGCGAACTGAGCGGAGGTGTTCTGCAAAGCGGTCCCCAAGCCTCCGCTTGGTTTCCCCAATGTAGAGGAAGCCGCACCGGGTACAGTGGATGCAGTATACCACATTGGCAGATGTGCAGGTGAACCTCTGCTTGATGTGGAATGTCATCTTGGGGCCTGGGATGGGGGTGAGGGAGGAGGTGTGGGGACAAGTGTAGCATTTCCTGCGGTTGCAGGGGAAGGTGCCGGGTGTGGTGGGGTTGGAGGGCAGTGTGGAGCGAACAAGGGAGTCACGGAGAGAGTGGTCTCTCCGGAAAGCAGACAGGGGAGGGGATGGAAAAATGTCTTGGGCGGTGGGGTCGGATTGTAAATGGCGGAAGTGTCGGAGGATAATGCGTTGTATCCGGAGGTTGGTAGGGTGGTGTGTGAGAACGAGGGGGATCCTCTTGGGGCGGTTGTGGCGGGGGCGGGGGCAGCCTTCTGCACAATGTCAGAAATTAATACAACAGAAGAAGCTATCTCAATGGTTGGTATTTTTACAAACAATTTATTAGGATTGTAAATATTATATTGTTTTAGCAGTATTATGAAGTTTACTCACCAGTCGAAAATGTTTTGGGACGTATGTGTTAGGAAGTAAGTTTAAAAAGTGGGACCTCAGAAGTAGTGATCAAAGTGTTACCACTGGTGCCACATGCCAGGCAAAATAGAAATAGCAAGATATATCAGATAGTGCAAGGAGGGAAGTTTCAGATTCCCGAGGCAGTAATAAGGAAATTGGAACAGGAGTAGACCACGTGACCCCTCTGAACTTGCTCCACTGATCAATTGGATCATAATTGATCTGACATTCCTCAATGTCCTCCATCACTGGGGCCAGTACTGGGATGGTGGGACCACTATGAATTGGACAAGTTGCACCTGTATAGGACTGGGACTGTTGTTCTACGGGGAGTATTTGCAAGAATGTTTGGGGAGGCTTTAAAGTGTCAAGGGAAAGTGAACTTCAGCAAGGGAGGGGAAGCAAGGGCAGTATAGAACATAGAACAATACAGCGCAGAACAGGACCTTCGGCCCTCGGTGTTGCGCCGACCTGTGAACTAATCTAAGCCCCTCCCCCTACACTATCCCATCATTATGGATATGCTTATCCAAGGACTGTTTAAATGCCCCCAATGTGGCTAAGTTAACTACATTGGCAGGCAGGGTGTTCCACGCCCTTACCACTCTCTGAGTAAAGAACCTGCCTCTGACATCTGTCTTAAAGCTATCACCCCTCAATTTGTAGCTATGCCCCCTTGTACAAGCTGAAGTCATCATCCTCAGAAAAAGACTCTCACTGTCCACCCTGCTGGTTAACGAGAAAATTAATGCAATAGTGATTTGAAGGATATTAGCTGTGGTGATGTAGAATCTTCGTGGGTAAGAGGCAAAAAATCGGTTGTGAGGAATTTATGCAGACTCCCAAAATGTTATTTAGACATTAGGAATGGCATTAAGTGGGAAATTGAGAGATGTATGCAATAAAGGAAAAACCCACAATTATGATTGACTTTAATCTGCATATAGATTGGACAAATCTAATTGGTAACAATACCATAGAGAAAGAGTTCCTGGATACAAGATGGTTTTTACATTGAAGGACCAACTAGAGAACAGGCCATCCTAGACTGTGTATTGTGTAATGAGAAAGGATTAATTGGCAACCTCGTTGTGAGGTCTCAGAGGGATGAGGACTGTAATATGGTAGATGTCTTCTTCAAGGTGGAGAGTGACTTTGAGATTTGGGGTCTGTTTCAGATTAGAAGAAATTACGATGGTATGAAACACAAGATGGCTATGGTAGATTAGGGAATGTTACTTAAACAGATGATGGCAGACAAGCGATGGGAAACACTCAAGGCATGCACAGGTGAACTGAAACAGTTATTCGTTCCTGCCAGTCTCACAAGTAAAAGGGGAAAATAGCTGACGGGGGAAACTGGAGCTAGTCTTAGATCCAAGGAAAATGCATACAAATTGTCCATAAAAGAAATAGACCTGAGGCATGAGGACAGTTTAGAATTCATGACAGCTACCACATTGTTTCTTAATTACTTTAAGCTTTAATTGTGTCAGATTATTTTTTTTGCTACAGGATAAGCAGACAGATATTAAGCTTCCTGTGCAGCTCTGTTTTTATAATGTGGAATTCCTAACATTTTAGCTAAGCAATGGCTTTCGCTGGTACCCTAGTGTTAGGATCAGCATTGCTTTGTGATTGACGCACCTCTGTTTCATTTGACAGTTGATTTGAGCTATTTACGAAGTGTATGATTTTTCTGATCTTTTCGTTTGCGCAAATCTTCCCCGACCATTAAGAGTCTGAAAATTGTGGATCTCAACTTTCTAAGAATTGAACAACCAGTTTAATCTTGGTGTCATTGTTGGTACTCAGGTTATACTTAAATGTAATCTTATATCAAATCATTTCAAATGCCTTTGTTTCTGCAGATGCTGTAACTGGTGCTATTTACTGAGCACCTTAGTTAATCCAGGTTTGCTTTTTGTGTTGTCATTTTGAGGGATGAATATTGGTCAGAAAAAGAGGGTTAACTTCCCAACAAACATGAAGTTCAGACTTGATGTTAATTGTGTTTCAATCTCCACATGCTGCTAGACCTGCTGAGATTCTCCAGCATTCTGTGTACTTTTTTCATATTTCTAACATCTACAATGTGTTGTCTTTTATTCACGGATTAACTCTCTTTTGGTGTTCTTTAAAATAATGCCATGGGATCTTTCACATGAATCCAAGCAGACATCTGAGTCTGGCTTTACGTTTCACCAAAAGGATGGCAATTGTAACTGTGCTGTGCTCTTTCAGTACTGCATTAGAGGTAGCCTTCATTTTCATATTCCAACTCTGAACTCTTGAACCTGATATCTTGTGATTCAGAGGTTGGTGTAGTACCAATTGACCCCGATGCACATTGAAAATTTTGCTTTTAGTTTTCAAGAATACTATTTTAATCAGTTTTCTTATTTTTTAAAGTTTAAAATATAACATGTTTATTTATTGATAATAAAATGTGAGGCTGGATGAACACAGCAGGCCAAGCAGCATCTCAGGAGCACAAAAGCTGACGTTTCGGGCCTAGACCCTTCATCAGAGAGGGGGATGGGGGGAGGGAACTGGAATAAATAGGGAGAGAGGGGGAGGCGGACCGAAGATGGAGAGCAAAGAAGATAGGTGGAGAGGGTGTAGGTGGGGAGGTAGGGAGGGGATAGGTCAGTCCAGGGAAGACGGACAGGTCAAGGAGGTGGGATGAGGTTAGTAGGTAGCTGGGGGTGCGGCTGGGGGTGGGAGGAAGGGATGGGTGAGAGGAAGAACCGGTTAGGGAGGCAGAGACAGGTTGGACTGGTTTTGGGATGCAGTGGGTGGGGGGGAAGAGCTGGGCTGGTTGTGTGGTGCAGTGGGGGGAGGGGATGAACTGGGCTGGTTTAGGGATGCAGTAGGGGAAGGGGAGATTTTGAAACTGGTGAAGTCCACATTGATACCATATGGCTGCAGGGTTCCCAGGCGGAATATGAGTTGCTGTTCCTGCAACCTTCGGGTGGCATCATTGTGGCAGTGCAGGAGGCCCATGATGGACATGTCATCAAGAGAATGGGAGGGGGAGTGGAAATGGTTTGCGACTGGGAGGTGCAGTTGTTTGTTGCGAACTGAGCGGAGGTGTTCTGCAAAGCGGTCCCCAAGCCTCCGCTTGGTTTCCCCAATGTAGAGAAAGCCGCACCGGGTACAGTGGATGCAGTATACCACATTGGCAGATGTGCAGGTGAACCTCTGCTTAATGTGGAATGTCATCTTGGGGCCTGGGATGGGGGTGAGGGAGGAGGTGTGGGGACAAGTGTAGCATTTCCTGCGGTTGCAGGGGAAGGTGCCGGGTGTGGTGGGGTTGGAGGGCAGTGTGGAGCGAACAAGGGAGTCACGGAGAGAGTGGTCTCTCCGGAAAGCAGACAGGGGTGGGGATGGAAAAATGTCTTGGGTGGTGGGGTCGGATTGTAAATGGCGGAAGTGTCGGAGGATAATGCGTTGTATCCGGAGGTTGGTAGGGTGGTGTGTGAGAACGAGGGGGATCCTCTTGGGGCGGTTGTGGCGGGGGCGGGGTGTGAGGGATGTGTCGCGGGAAATGCGGGAGACGCGGTCAAGGGCGTTCTCAATCACCGTGGGGGGGAAGTTGCGGTCCTTAAAGAACTTGGACATTTTTCCATCCCCACCCCTGTCTGCTTTCCGGAGAGACCACTCTCTCCGTGACTCCCTTGTTCGCTCCACACTGCCCTCCAACCCCACCACACCCGGCACCTTCCCCTGCAACCGCAGGAAATGCTACACTTGTCCCCACACCTCCTCCCTCACCCCCATCCCAGGCCCCAAGATGACATTCCACATTAAGCAGAGGTTCACCTGCACATCTGCCAATGTGGTATACTGCATCCACTGTACCCGGTGCGGCTTTCTCTACATTGGGGAAACCAAGCGGAGGCTTGGGGACCGCTTTGCAGAACACCTCCGCTCAGTTCGCAACAAACAACTGCACCTCCCAGTCGCAAACCATTTCCACTCCCCCTCCCATTCTCTTGATGACATGTCCATCATGGGCCTCCTGCACTGCCACAATGATGCCACCCGAAGGTTGCAGGAACAGCAACTCATATTCCGCCTGGGAACCCTGCAGCCATATGGTATCAATGTGGACTTCACCAGTTTCAAAATCTCCCCTTCCCCCACTGCATCCCTAAACCAGCCCAGTTCATCCCCTCCCCCCACTGCACCACACAACCAGCCCAGCTCTTCCCCCCCACCCACTGCATCCCAAAACCAGTCCAACCTGTCTCTGCCTCCCTAACCGGTTCTTCCTCTCACCCATCCCTTCCTCCCACCCCCAGCCGCACCCCCATCTACCTACTAACCTCATCCCACCTCCTTGACCTGTCCGTCTTCCCTGGACTGACCTATCCCCTCCCTACCTCCCCACCTACACCCTCTCCACCTATCTTCTTTGCTCTCCATCTTCGGTCCGCCTCCCCCTCTCTCCCTATTTATTCCAGTTCCCTCCCCCCATCCCCCTCTCTGATGAAGGGTCTAGGCCCGAAACGTCAGCTTTTGTGCTCCTGAGATGCTGCTTGGCCTGCTGTGTTCATCCAGCCTCACATTTTATTATCTTGGAATCTCCAGCATCTGCAGTTCCCATTATCTCTTATCCATGTTTATTTATTGCTTTGCTTCATACATTGTAACAGTAACTGCCGTTTAGAAAGTGCTGTAAAGTGATTTGTAAAGTTCTAATGTTATGAAGGCATTATCCAATCAAGTTGTTTTAGTTTTTAATCTCTCCCTTTTGTTTAATGTGTATTTTGGAGGTGATTTTAGTTCAGACTCAGTTTCCAGTCATTTGACAAGCTGGACTGGAAACATTGGCATGATTCTACCAAATTACGTAGAACCAAACAAACTGTTCGAGTTTGACAGGCAGGAGAAATGATATAACAACTTAATCAGAAGCATTGCTCACAGAGATCTTACTTCGGGAAACTGCAGATGACTTTACCTCCAATAATTTAAGATTCTTTACTCAGAGAGTAGTATGGGAATGGAATGCTTTGCCTGCAACGGTAGTAGATTCGCCAACTTTAAGTACATTTAAGTCATCATTGGGCAAGCATATGGACGTACATGGAATAGTGTAGGTTAGATGGGCTTCAGATCGGTATGACAGGTCGGCACAACATCGAGGGCCAAAGGGCCTGTACTGTGCTGTTATGTTCCATGTTCCATGTTCCCATGTTCCCATGTTCCCATGTTCCCATGTTCCCATGTTCCCATGTTCCCATGTTCCCATGTTCCCATGTTCCCATGTTCCCATGTTCCCATGTTCCCATGTTCTGTCTGTGTGAATATGATTTTGGAACCATTTTAATTGTGGTGAAGTTAGATGTTATGAATTAGTAATGTCAACTTTGTTAACGTTACCATTGAAGTTTTACAGCACAAAACTTTGTTTAGCCATAAACATGATGGAATGCTGCAAGAGATAATGGGAACTGCAGACGCTGGAGAATCTGAGATAACCAAGTGTGGAGATAATAAAATGTGAGGCTGGATGAACACAGCAGGCCAAGCAGCATCTCAGGAGCACAAAAGCTGACGTTTCGGGCCTAGACCCTTCTTCAGAGCTCTGGGTCTAGGCCCGAAACGTCAGCTTTTGTGCTCCTGAGATGCTGCTTGGCCTGCTGTGTTCATCCAGCCTCACATTTTATCATCTTGGATTCTCCAGCATCTGCAGTTCCCATTATCTCTCATACTATTTTAACCAAGTGTGGAGCTGGGTGAACACAGCAGGCCAAGCAGCATCTTGTTCTCCTAAGATGCTGCTTGGCCTGCTGTGTTCATCCCACTCCACACTTTGTTATCAAGGAACGCTGCAATACTGTTTTGTCGTATTTCTAAAAAAAATGTGAATTAATAGATCAGTGTAAAACTCCTTGGGAGTTTACAGTCAGTTATGAAGGTATGAATTGTTAATAAATTATTTAATATGCTTTTATTATTTTTAGGTAACCACTCTTGTGAATACAAGCAGCAAGGGCCCATCAAGTAAAAAGAAAGGCCGATCCAAGAAAGCACATGTACTGGCTGCTTCTGTAGAACAAGCTACTCAGAATTTTTTAGAGAAGGGGGACCAAATTGCAAAGGAGAGCCAGGATCTGAAGGAGGAACTTCTAGTGGCCGTGGATGATGTACGTAAACAAGGTGTGTATTTTTTGGTTTAAGCATAGTTATGCAGTATTCTGGTTGAAGGGATTGTAAATGCACATGAGTGATTTGTGCTGTTTGTCTTCCTTTTATAATGATCGTACTATGCAACTTTTATTTTAGTGGGGGAAGTTTATTTTCTCCGTTTTCATTCATTAACAACATCTGATGCTTGTTGCAGTGTTGAATGACTATAGACAGGCCATTTGAAGAAATGGATCAGAAAGCTTAAACCCTGGCCTCAATAGCTAATCTCACAAGCATTTAGGAGAAGGAGTCAGTAGATAGTGTTGGATTATATCCGCCTGAGTGTGATCATTGTCATTTGAGTTCAGATCTGCAGTCAAACATGCAAATTTCACAAATTAAATATGGAGTGAAAGGTAATGATTTGTGCCAGAGGCTATACAGCTCAGCCTCTGTGACAATATTGATTGTGAAATATTGTGATGAAACATTTATTTTACTTCATTTACAAGTAAAGTAACTGAAACTGTACTTATCATTGCAATTGGTTATCTCATCAGTGAATTATTGTGGGATTTAAATGTTGCAATTTTACCACTTTACAGAAAAGTAAGTAGCTTAAAGCTACTTGATGCAATTAGTAATAATGGGAACTGCAGATGCTGGAGAATCCAAGATAATAAAATGTGAGGCTGGATGAACACAGCAGGCCCAGCAGCATCTCAGGAGCTGCTGGGCCTGCTGTGTTCATCTAGCCTCCCATTTTATTATGATGCAATTAGTATATTTTTAAGTTGAGGAAAAGCCAGATCCCTTCTTCATTTGTGAGAAAAAACTTTGAAGTCATATTTCAGAAAGCATATTGCTTCTTTGTCTGCATTAAATGTGTTAAATTATTTCTCTTTTTTGCCTTTTTATTCATTTATGGGATATGGGCATCACTGACTAAGCAGCATTTATTGCCCATCCCTAATTATCCAGAGGGCCGTTAAGAATCAACCACATTGCTGTGGGTCTAGGCCAGACCAGGTAAGAATAGCAGTTTCTTGCCCTAAAGGACATGAGTGAACCAGATGGGTTTTTCCAATAATTGGCAATGGACTCATGGTAATTGTTAGACTCTTAATTCCAGATTTCTTTTTTTGAATTTAGATTCCTTCTTCAGCCCTGGCAGGATTCAAACCTGGGTCCCAAGAGCATTACCCGGGTCTCTGGGTGAATAGTCCAGCGATAATACCACTAGACCATCACCTCCCCAATTCCTGTTTTAGTTGTTTTGATTTCCATATGGCCATGTTGCAATGTTTGAAATCTTATTTGTATGTTTCAAAACAATTCCAGTCTTCTGTATTTGTGTGGAGGGATGTCTTGGAGACAATGCGGAACAAGGTTTTCTTTGTTGGAGTGGATTTAGTGCAAGCAGAAATCTTTGTAATTCAAAAATGCTTTTTGCAAAAAAAAACATTAATACAGATATGAAATGCTTAAGAGATTTGAAGTTGATGCAAATGTTGGCCGTGTGATTGATTAGAAGAAATTAGGGACTGAGGGAAGTAGCAATGGACTAATCAAACTTGTCTAACCATGATTAGCTTGTCCCCCCTCCCAGAATTCTCCTCTCTCATGGAGTTTATCTTTGGGATAAATTTCCAAGGATGTATTTCCCTCTCTGCCCTTATCTGCCTTCCGGAGGGACCAATGTCTCCGTGACTCCCTTGTCAGCTCCACACTCCTCACTAGCCCCACCGTCCCTGGCACTTTTTCCTGCAACCATAGGATGTGCTACACCTGCCCCTACACTGTCCCCCTCCCTTCCATCCCAGGCCCCAAGAAAACCTTGCACATTAAATGGATGTTCACCTGTACATCTGCTAATGTGTATCCGCTGTTCCTGATGTGGCCTCCTCTACATCAGAGAAACCAAGCAAAGGCTTGGAGGCTGCTTTGTGGAGCACCTACGCTCGGTTCATGACAAACGACAACACCTCACAGTCGTGAACCACTTCAACTCCCCCTCCCACTCCTTGGACAACATGTCCATCCTGAGCCTCTGCCAGTGCCACAACAATGCCACTTGAGAAGTGGAGGAACAGCACCTCACATTCCACCTGGGAACCCTACAACCCAATGGTCTCAATGCAGACTTTACAAGCTTAAATCTCCGCACCCCTGACCTCATCCCAAGACCAGCCCCCTGTCTCATCCCAGCCTCCTTGACCTGTCCATCTTTTCTCCAACCTATCAGCTCCTCCCCCCTCCTCCTGACCAACCTGCCACACCCACTTCCTACCTCCACATCTCACCTCTACTAGCTTCATCCCCTCCTCCTTGACCAATCAGTCTTCCCTCACACCTACCCACCCCTACTCTCCTCACTGACTAACCCCCAGCCCAACTCCCTACCTACACGCACCTTTACTGGCTTCATCCCCGTGTCCTTGACCTGTCTGTCTTCTCTCCACCTATCTGCTCCACTATCCACCTTCTATCATTGTCTTCCGTACCCATCTTCCTGTTGCCAGGTATGACTCCAACCAGTGGAGAATTTGCCTTCTGATTCTCATTGAATGCAGTTTTTGCTAGGACTCCTTCATGCCACACTCAGTTGAACATGGCCTTGCTTATTTCCTGAGCCTTGTTATCTACAAGTTCTGTATTAACTTTGGGTTCTCTCTTCCATTTTATTAACTTCAGGAAAGTCTTGTTGTCCTTCTTTGATATCACTTGCAAGTTTAGTCTCAGAGTTTGTTTTGTCCTTCTTTTATTACGTTTTCAGTCAATTTCTGTTCATTTTTAAAAAAAATCTTCCCTCGTCAAATTGAATACCAAATTCTACTATGTTGTGAGCAGCTTCCACGGGGATTTTATACTCTGATCTCAATCAGTAAATCTGCCTCATTATGCATTACCTGATCCAAGATACCCTTTTTCCTAGTTGGTTCCATCACATGTTGATCGATGAAGCTGTCCCAAATGCACTTGATGAGTTCTTCCTCATGGCTTTCCCTGCCACTCCACATAAAGATTAAAGTCAACTATGAATAATGTGTTGCCTTTGTTCCATGCCTGTTTTGTTCTCTGTCCTACCATCTAGCAAATGTTAGAGGCCTATAGATTACTCCTACTGCTATCTTCTTTCCCATCTTTATTTTTTCCTTCTATCCCTATGGATTCTGTATCTTTTGAATTCAAGGTATTTTTAATTCCATCCCCTACCCACAATGCTACCCAACCATCCTGTCCTTCCTGCCTGCCCTTTTTAAAAGTCATGGGCTCAGCATAGCAAGTTTTCAGTTTTGATCTCCTTGTTACTATATCATTATAATGGGTATAAGATCATACCCTTTAGCCTATATTTGCACTGTTAATCATCTGTCTTGCTCTAAATTCAAGTACAGTGTGATTGATTTTGTCTTTTTTACTGTTCTTTCTCGTTTTGAGCCCATTCACTGCTGATTTTCTATGTTTGTATTCTCTGTTCCTTCTCGTTCCATTCTGGATATTGTTATATAGTAGCTGCCCAGTGACACTGCCATATTCTCTTGCTTTTAAGTCTACAACTCTCAACATCTATGAATGTAGCTGGATAAGTAAATATGATAGCCATAGCTGTCTGTAAAAGAAACTGTATGCTTTCAGAACGGTGTGAGATTTTATTACTGCAATATATAATATGGATGTATGCAACCTCTTGCAAGTCCTGGGCACTGTATTGCTCAAAGATATGGCTACATAGAGCATACAGAGGAGATTTTCAAACATGTTGTCAACATTGGAGAATGTGGTGTCTAAGGAAAGATTGGACACACTTATTTTACAATAAAGAAGGTGAGAGGGAACATTTAATTGGCCTTTACAAAATTGAAGAGTCAAGGTAGGGTGGATTGGAAGGAATAATTTTCTTTAGAGAGGCCACAATTGGCAGAACAATTAAAGGAAAATTAACAAATGTTTTCTGAGGGTGATGGTAATTTTGAATTCGTGACCTGCAATGATAGAGGCAGAAGTACTTGTCATATTTAGAAATACTTGGCTGTGCAATTAAAGTCACCTATGGGGCCATAGAACAACAGCTAGAAAGTGGGATTAGGTTGGCTTATTTTCAACTGACATCAATATGATGGGCTGAAGTTCTTATTTTTGAGCTGTATATATTATACATTGGTCATTGCTTTTCCTGTTAGGGTTGAAGGAAGAATGAATGCATGGGACTAACAAAAAGCACCAACTTGGACTGACGGGATAGGACATGTGCCTTTTTTATTAAATTATAACAGATGCTGGAAAAATTCAACTGGCAGAATTTGCGGAGAGAAATCGAGTTAGCATTTCAAGTCTATTTAGGACTCTTCAGAATAGAAAAAGTCATTGAACTAGGACCATTAACTTGGTTTTTCTCTCCGTCGATTCCTCCAACCTACTGAGGTCCTCCAGCACATTGTTATTTTAATTTCTGATCTCCAGCATTCACAGCATTTTATTTTCTGAACTGTTGTCTGTTCTCTTAAGTTCCAGACACTTGTGCCAAAAGTGTACTTGTGCTGTATCTTTTTGGCCTGTACTATTGAAGTGCAGTATATTCATTGGAAATTAATGTGAAGAATCATATTGTATAATAGTTTTTTCAGCAGGTTTGCCAGTACTTAATGGAGACATTAAGTCGGTTGAATTGTAGTACTTAGTCAAAACTGCATGATTGATAAGAGGTCAAGTCTGTGAATAGGATAAGAGCAACGTGTTCTGATTTGAAAAATACCTGCACCAGAAAATGCCTTATTACTCTGCTATTCAGGAACAAAAGCTTGAAGCTCAGATCAAGATTTGTGTTGCAATTGGTGGCTGAATCAGTAGTTGCTATTTTGAGATACAAAATTCTATTCCACCTTTTACCACTTCCCATTCCCTGGTTTGAGCTAGCAGCAGTGAAACAATGTTCTGAAGAAATGTGGTTTATTTCAGTAAAAAGAATCCCCAAAGAATAGTTCTCGATTTTGTAATCTGGAGAGAAGTAGAATAATACGTGTTGAATGGAATCGGTGAAACCAAACGCTCTGCTTGTCATGGAGACAGATAAGGACTGCAGATACTGAAAGCCAGAGTGAATAGATGTGAAGCTGGAAAACACAGCGGATCAAACAGCATCCGAGAAGCAGGAAAGTCAACATTTCAGGCTGAAATCGTTTATCGGGACTGGGGAGGAGAGCCCAGAAGTAAACAGAGAGGTGGGTGGGGCTGGGGGATGGTAGGTTGGATGGTGTTAGGTGGATGTGGGTAGGAGGTTAGTGTGATTGTTCAGTGGGAAGAGTGGAGCGGATAGGTGAGAGGGAAGATGAAGGTTAGATCAGTTCGAGGGGGAAGGCTGGACACTGATAAGGCGGGGGGGCGGGGGGTAGAAGGATTTTGAAGCTGGTGAAGTCAATATTGAGGCTGTTGCGCTATAATCTTCCAAGGCGAAACGTCAAGTGTTGTTCCTCCAGTTCATATTTGCCTCCCTCTGACAGTGCAGGAAGCCAAGAATGGACATGTCAGCAGGGAAGTGGGATGGGGAACTAAAATAGATTGCAACTGAAGGCCAGGTTAGTTGGTGTGTGCAGAGCGTAAATGTTCCACAAAACAGTCACTGAATCTGCGTTTGGCCTCTCTGATAAAGGAACAATGAACACAATAGATCAAGTTGGATGAAGCACAGGTGATGTCTCTGCTGAATCTGGAGGAATTGTTTGGGGCCTTGGAGGTGAGAGGGGATGTGTAGGGGCAGGTGTTGTACCTATTGCGGTCGCAGGAAAAGGAATCTGGCATGTTGGTGAAGTTGGTAGGGAGTGTAGAGTAGATGATGGAGAGGGGTGGGGAGGGAAATATCTTTTTGGTGGTGGGGTCTCAGTAAAGCCAGTGGAAGTGTTGGAAGATGATTGGTTGGTTTCAGAGGGTGGTGGAGTGATCTGGGAGTACTAAGGGGACTCAATCCTTATTGCTGTTGGGACAGGGGCTTTAAGGGCAGATGTGCTGGAAATGGAAGAGATGTGGTTGAGAAAATTCTTAATTACAGAGGAGGGGAAATTTCAGTCCCTTAAGTAGAAGGATATCCAGGATGTCCTGGAGTAAAACACCACATCCTGGGAGCAGATGCAGCAGAGGTGTAGGAATTGAAAGTATGGAATATCAATTTTATAGGAGAGTGGATGAGAAGAAGTGTAGTTGAGGCAGATGTGGGAGTCTGGGTTTGAAATGGCTGTCAGTGATGAGTCGTTTTCCAGAGATGGAGACGGAGAGGTCCGGGAAAGAGAGGGAGGCATCTAAAATGGCCTAGGTGAATTTGAGGGCTGCATGGAAGATGTTGGCAAAGTTGATGAACTGCTTGAACTTCTTGAGGGTGCATGAGACAACACTGATGCAGTCATCAATAAAGCGGAGAAAGAGGTGAGGGTTGGTGCTGGTGTAACTGTGGAAGAGGGACTATTCCACAAATCGTACAAAGATGCAGGCATAGCTCATGCCCATGCAGGTGCCCACAACCACTACTTTGGTTTGTAGAAAGTGGGAGGAATCACAGGAAGAATTGTTGAGGTTGAAGACCAGTTCCACTAAGTGAATGAGAATGTCACTGGAGGGGGACTGGTTGGGCCTAAAACCTGAGAGCTCTTGTTTACCCTTGTGGGACAATTGAGAATAACCTCTGTGTCTACTCTGTCTTTTATATTTCATTATAGAATCATTCGATTCTACGTTGAATCCCTGCAGTATGAAAGCAGGCCATTTGGTCCATTGAGTCCATTCTGACCCTCTGAAGAGCATCCCACCCAGACTTGCCCCTTTACCGTATTCCTATATTTTCCACCATAGACACTATAGGCAATCTAGCATGGCCAGTGCACCTAACCTACACATCTTTGGGCTTTGGGAGTAAACTCATGCAGACACTGGGAGAATGTGCAAACTCCACACGGACAGTTGCCCAGTCTGTGGCACTGAGACAGCAGTGCTAGTCACTGAGCCACTGTGGCACCCCAATTAAATCTGCTCTTATTCTTCTAAACTCAAATGTAGACCTAAAATTCTCAATTTCCTTTTACTCCTCCTCTCTGCAATCAATCTCATGTGGTCTCACTAATGTCTTGCAGAGTTAGAGCTACACTTCCCTGCTTTCGTTTTGTTTCTTTAGCATTAAATGCCAAAACTCCATTTGTCTTCCTTTTATAAGCTGGTGTACCTGCATACTAGTTTTCACAATTTGTGCAGAAACGTATCCAGATTCCTCCACACCAAAATGCAGTGAAATTTCTCTCCATCTAGACAATAACTTGCCTTTCTAACCTTACACGTATCCATGTGAAGGTCCATCTGTGAAATGTTGACCCAGTCACCTAACCTATCCATATCTACTTGTAAGTTTTATTTTTAAATTGCACCTTGGTGTTTCACCTGTTATAGTACCACCTGCAAATTTGGCCATACGACTTTCTATTTCTGCATCCAGGTCATTAATGTGAATTGTAAATGGTTGGGGCCCAGGACCAAACCCTGTAGTACCTTACTGATTACATCTTGCCAGCCAGAAAAAGACTCATTTATCTCCACTCTCTAGCCTAACCCCACGTAATCTTAACTTACACAGTAACCTTTGTATCGTGCCTTTATTGAATGCCTTCTGGTAATCCAGATACACTACATCTGAAGGATTCCCATTATCTGCACTGCTTGTTTAATTTTTGAAGAATTCTAGCAAATTAATGAAATATAGTTGCTGAAGCTGCAGGCTAATGCATCTGGTTCATTCAGGGCTGACGCTCTGATAACTCAGCAACCCCTTTGACAGGGGTAGGCACTGTTGGATATGGAAGAAATTTTGGAAACTGGGCCAGGTAAATAGAACTGAGCCACATATCTCAGGGTCCAGGAGAAAAGGCACCAAATAAATGCTGTCCCTGCCCATAACGTCCCTTGCGAGTTTTGAGAAGATTTGTAGCTCAGGTTGAGGTTATGGATGTGAGTTTGCTCGCTGAGCTGGAAGGTTAGTTTTCAGATGTTTCGTCACCTATCTAGGTAACATCATCAGTGTGCCTCCGATGAAGCCCTGGTGTTATGTCCCGCTTTCTATTTATAAATAGAACGGTGATGAAACGTCTGAAAACTAACCTTGCAGCTCAGCGAGCAAACTCACATCCATAACCTCCCTTTTATGCGATTGGGTTTGCAATAGATGGTCCTCCTGGCTTGGTTCCCTGAAGTGTGTAGAATTTCCATGTAATGTGAGTTGACTGCCATTTGACAAAATACAGTGAACCTGTAAAGTGGTCTTTCATGCCATCTGAAATGGTTCTGCCTTCTGCATCCATCCCAACCACTGGTAAAATGCCTTGAGGCAGATAGATCAATGAGCCAGCACATGACTGCTTAATTTTACTCACTCTTGACCCTTCAACTGCCTGTTGTTGTATAGCTCATTATCTGCCCAAGGTCTAATAAAGAAAATTTAGAATGGGTGAGTTTAATTTCAAATCATGTGCAGAAAAATGAATTAAGAAAGGAGTAAAAAGAATGGAATGCTAAAAGTTATACATTAGGTTTTTCTTTTAAAGTTGATACTCTTAAAGTCTGCAACAACCTTGTTAGACTCCATGTTTGGCCTAGTTAGTTTTCAGTGTCAGAGAAGTTTGTTACAAGTTATAAAACTAAAGATACGAATTAAAAGGGTACACTGCCTCATCAATATTGTGACAAAAGTTCTTGGCCACTGATCTTTCAGACTAGTGATATTCATTATCTTTATTAAAATTGGAAGCAGTGTCAATCTGTTTTTAGATTTAGGGAGAGGATAATTTTCATGTGAGTTGCAAATTGTGCAGTTTGCCTCCTCCAACACCAATGATCCTTTTTGAGATCAGAGAGGACAGCTGATGTCTGACCTGTTCACTCATTTTCTTCTGCCACTTCTCTGTACTTCACAGAGGATGCAAGTGTCTGCCCTTTTCATTCCACGCTGCACTGCTGTTGTCTTTTTTAAAAAATGCCACAAATGCTCTTTATGTGTGTGATAGCAACTTAGATGCAATCATCCAACCTAATCTGAAGGTTTTACTTTACGTCTCTGTCAGTCTCATCCACATCAGGGAAATCAGATAAAAACCAAAAGAACTGCAGATGCTGTAAATCAGGAATAAAAACAAAAGTTGCTTGAAAAGCTCAGCAAACCTGGCGTAGATATGAAGAAAAAAACAATCAGAGTTAATGCTTCGGGTCTGGTTCTGAGGAAGGGTCACTGGATCTGAAATGTTAAATCTGATTTTTTGTTCACAGATGCTGACTGATAGACGTGCTGAGCTTTTCCAGGGAAGCCAGATAAAAGTTAGATGATTTAATTTTGATTTATTATTGTCACATGTACTGAGACACAGTCAAATGTTGTTTTGTATGCTACCCTGGCAAGTCATATATAAGTGCATCAGGGTAATAGAACAGTGCAGAATATCATAGAGTGGCAGTGAAGGATCAACTCTAATATGAAAGATTCAGTCATAAGTCTGACAACAGCAGGGAAGAAGCTCTTTTTAAATCTGTTGGTACCTGTTTTTAAATGGTTGTATCTTCTGTTGGAAGTGGATGGAAAAATGTATACCCAGGGTGGGAGGGGTTTGTAATTATGTTGGCTGCTTTCCTGAGGTAGTGGGAAGTCTAGACAGTCAATGAAAGGAAGCGATAGCAAGAACTGCAGATGCTGAAGGAAGGTTGGTTTTTGTGAAGGTGAGTTGTTTGCTTTGTTGAATGTCTTTTCTGTCCATAATTTCTGAGCTTGTTGATACTTGCCATTTCAATGCTGTCTCGCTTCCACATTTTTATATCTCTGTGGGCCTTCTGTAGTGCTCTTATTAAGTTCAGCATAAGTGTAAGAAATCAACTTAATGTCTCAATTTAGGTGTCTGTATTTAGATTTGCAGTTGTGGACTGACTAAATATTGGTATAATCTGAGATGGCTTAGATGTAGGATGATGTGAAGATTGAGGGCTGCGTGTGCTTCAAGTGGATAATCTGCTTGCATCCCACGATGCTAACTGAAGTTGGGGTGAAGATAATTGAAGGTTTTGCCATGATCTTCCAAATCTTTCTTAATGAGGTAGGCTCTGTTGGGTTGGAGAAGAATGCCCATATTCAAGAAAAGGTGTAAGGATAGCCTTGAGAACATTCCATGAGTGGGTTCTTTCTAAATTTTAAAAAAAAAGGCAGGGTATGGAGAATTAAATTGATAAATGGATTAGAATTTCAAAGTACCTGAGGGCTTGAATGGTGAGAAGGAACAGGTAGGAGAACAAGTGATACATCTTGAGCACTTGCATCAGAAGGGTAGGAGGAATGTTCTTGTAGTCCACTGGTAATGGATATATCTCTGAGCCAAGGGACCTGGGTTCAAATTCCACTTGCTGCAGAGGTATGTAATAACCTACCTGAACAGCTTGATTAGAAAGCATTGGAAGGGTAGCAGGTGATTGTGATGATTAATGAAAGAAGCATATGTTGTAGAAGAAACATTCACTTTGGATTACTACCATCTGCTTTTGCCTTATGCCATTACGCCTTTATGATTTTTTTCTTTTTTTTTCTGCCCATCACCCCCCCCCCCCCCCCCCCCCCCCCCCCACCCTGGTAGCCTCCAAGGATATCTTATCCATGGAGATATGTTGGTTGAGGCCCTTAAGTGACCAATTAATGAACACTTAAGGACCTTCACTCTTTGCTGCTGAGGGAGAATTGTGCCCAGTGGCACTGTGTAGGTATAGGATGGGATGTGACTGCTGTTAGGGCACCCTGTATCCTTTGGTTGACCCTCCCTTTTTAATTGGTGGCTTCTTGCCAGTGTGGCCCAGGTGATACCTTTAAGATTAGTCTTGTCTTTGAGGTCCTCCTCATCTATGGACTGCCTGTGACCTAACAGTTGCCACTGCTTGGTGCAGCTGGGATGGCTATTTGAGTAGCCACCAACTCTTGGACGCTTGGCTTAACTCTTGGATGGAAGTCTCAGCCCAACTAAAAGTACAATGGCAGTAAGCTGACTATAAGGCAAGCTGAGTGCAGACAGATCCATTCCTGACTTCTTATGCCAGGGATACAGGTTGGAAGTTTGCCTTCCTGTGTAAAATTAAGCCTACCATCTGTTAGCAAATATAATGCATTGCCTGCAGGGTATTTCTAGCATTTTTGTTTATATTTTAAACTTCCAGAATTTAAACAATTTTTTGCTCTTGTACTAATAGCTATTAATTTGACTTGTAAGTTTTTTTTGTGTGATGATCCTCAAATTCTTTCAGACAATTCACTATATTAAAGGCACTACATAAATGCAAGTTCCAATTGACTGAAGAATGTGTATGTAAACGACACGTATCAGTCAATTGAAAGAGCAGCTTTTATTTTAAAGTGACCTTATGTTACTGTTAACATTAAAGCCCACCACAGTAAAGAAGTTAGTATTTTGGGTTTTATTTTGACGAGGATACTGTGAATGCTGTAGATCAGTTCAATATGACTAGAAGACTTACGAAAACAGAAATTGTTCGCACAACTCGGTTGATCTGGCAGCATCCAGTGACAGTTCTGAAGAAGGGTGAGTGGACGCAAAACGTTAATTCTGCCTTTTCTCCTCACATGCTGCCGGATCTGCTGATTTTTTTTTTTCCCAGCAACTTTTGTTTTTGAAAGTCTTTTAGTCACATTTGAACCAGAATTAATTATGCAACACTTTCAAAGTCCATAGAGTCTAATTAGGTCAAGAGAAATCTAGGAAACTAAAGAAAAATTCTTGTGCTGTGCTTGTGTCATTTACAGTAACTTGAAGCCTAACTTATTTAACCTTAGTAAAACTTTAAGCAGTTTTGACACATTTGCAAGTGAAAGTGTAGTTTACATGTTTTGATTGGAAAACAAAAGGTCAAGATTGATTAGAATATTGTAACCATAAAGTTTCCATTTTTGAAGGTTTGTATGCTCCAGCTTATCTTTAATCTTTTATCTCACTACTGCTAAAATTGCAGTTGCTATTAGACTTGACAACAAGCATTGCATTCTTTAGGAATTTTGGTATTTCAGGAAGAGTAGTTTCCTTAATTAGGGATTTGTAGATAAGAAATACTCAGCAAAGCAATATTTTGTTCTTTCACCATTGCAAAACTATTTCATGTTCTCAATTGCAGCACTCATACAGTATAGCCCTATGCTGGCTATTATATGTGGAAAGCATAATCTAGAATTGACAACAGATAGTTTCTTTCAAAGTGATCAAACTTGTATTCTTCCCTGGCAGAAAAGAATCTTATAATTGCAGTAGCAGTCTGTGTCCTATAGTTCCATTGAAGTCGATTTGAAAATTACTTTTTGTGCTCCCCGTTCAGTTTGGAAAAAACAGAAAAAAGTAACCTTGCACTAATTTGGCTTCTATAACCTCAAGAAATCTCAAAATACTTTACAACCACTTGTAAAATGTTGCAGCTGTGTGTGACAGAAGGAGAAAAGAAGATGGGAGAAAAGAATACTAGGAATATAAAATGAATAGAGGTGGCTTGGTGACAACTGTGTTAAACCTGCCCGTATTTCCCGCAACACATCCCTCACACCCCGCCCCCGCCACAACCGCCCCAAGAGGATCCCCCTCGTTCTCACACACCACCCTACCAACCTCCGGATACAACGCAATATCCTCCGACACTTCCGCCATTTACAATCCGACCCCACCACCCTAGACATTTTTCCATCCCCTCCCCTGTCAGCTTTCCGGAGAGACCACTCTCTCCGTGACTCCCTTGTTCGCTCCACACTGCCCTCCAACCCCACCACACCCGGCACCTTCCCCTGCAACCGCAGGAAATGCTACACTTGTCCCCACACCTCCTCCCTCACCCCCATCCCAGGCCCCAAGATGACATTCCACATTAAGCAGAGGTTCACCTGCACATCTGCCAATGTGGTATACTGCATCCACTGTACCCGATGCGGCTTCCTCTACATTGGGGAAACCAAGCGGAGGCTTGGGGACCGCTTTGCAGAACACCTCCGCTCAGTCCGCAACAAACAACTGCACCTCCCAGTCGCAAACCATTTCCACTCCCCCTCCCATTCTCTAGATGACATGTCCATCATGGGCCTCCTGCACTGCCACAATGATGCCACCCGAAGGTTGCAGGAACAGCAACTCATATTCCGCCTGGGAACCCTGCAGCCATATGGTAGCAATGTGGACTTCACCAGTTTCAAAATCTCCCCTTCTCCTACTGCATCCCTAAACCAGCCCAGTTCGTCCCCTCCCCCCACTGCACCACACAACCAGCCCAGCTCTTCCCCCCCACCCACTGCATCCCAAAACCAGTCCAACCTGTCTCTGCCTCCCTAACCGGTTCTTCCTCTCACCCATCCCTTCCTCCCACCCCAAGCCGCACCCCCAGCTACCTACTAACCTCATCCCACCTCCTTGACCTGTCCGTCTTCCCTGGACTGACCTATCCCCTCCCTACCTCCCCACCTACACTCTCTCCACCTATCTTCTTTACTCTCCATCTTCGGTCCGCCTCCCCCTCTCTCCCTATTTATTCCAGTTCCCTCCCCCCATCCCCCTCTCTGATGAAGGGTCTAGGCCCGAAACGTCAGCTTTTGTGCTCCTGAGATGCTGCTTGGCCTGCTGTGTTCATCCAGCCTCACATTTTATTATCTTGCAATATCTTCAGATCTGTAGATGTCTAACTATTACAGTAGAGACCAGCTTATCTAGTTTTGAACTGCATTTCTAGCTAATATTAATAGTAAAATAACATATCACCAAATATAAAAGAATGACAATACTCAATAGTGCAAGTTTAAAATAAATACTTCCAGACAATGTAGTTCTTTTAGGTTGATGAGACTCCATCTGGTGGTGGAAGCCCTCGAATTATCTGCACCTGCCTGCTTCTACCACGAGATGGATCTCAGGACTTAAATGCAATCTTAGAATTGGAGTCAAGAGATGGAGTAGCAGAAGAACAGATCCTGAAGTAAGAATAGGAGGCAAGAGTTCAAAAGACCAGGAGAGGCAAATAAAGAAGTGGGATGAAAGAGTCTGAGAGTAAGGGGGAAAGGTCATCTGTGTATGAAGAATGTAATGATATTAAAGTGCAGTTGACAGTGTTAACCAAATTTTTAGACACTTTGTCAATTATATTAAAATGAAACAGTGCTAAGTCAAACCGTACTTATAGTACTATGAGAATATTTGGGTGCTACACTTTATGATATATTGGCCCTGAAGGGAGTGCGCTGTATGTTTTCAAGAATGATACTTGGACTTCAGGGGTTATGAGGAAAGATTACGCCAATTAAGCATGTTTTCTTTGGAATTTTGAAGGTCAGGGTGATTGATTGAAGCTACAAGAGAGACAGGGCAGATAAAGATAAGCTACTTCCACTCATTACGATTCTAGAAATAGGGCATATAGTCAAATACTAGGTCCTAACCATTCAGGAGAAATGTTAAGATGCACTTCTGCACGGTGGTAGATTTTTGGAAGTCTTTTCTACAAATGGGAGTTCAGCGGCATTGGCAGTGGCGATGGTACTGCAGCTTGATACAGGAGGAGTGAGCGGCGAGGGAGGTCCCCTGGCATCTGGGGTGGTGAGAATAGGCAGCTGAGGTCTCCTGGAGAGTGAGCGACATGGAGGAGATTGTGGCTCCAGCAAGCACTCAGATTGTTGAACATGTAACCTTATTGCTTTTTTTTTTAGTTTATGTTAATGAGGACTTTAATGTGAACTATTAGGTTAAATTCTTTATTTTCTACTTACTCCATGAAGCCCTGCAATGCTTCACTTTTTTTAAACTTAGGTACAAAGTATTGAAAGAAACTGAATTTTTTTGTTCCTGGGTACCTTTGTGTCTGAGATGGTGCCATATGTGACCTTATAAATCTGACAAAATTTTAAGTAAAGATATCAAGGGATATTGGCCAAAGGCATGTAGTTAATAAATAGTTAACTTACAGAACAACCAAGATCTCATTGGCAGAACAGGCTTGAGAGACCGACCAACTGATATTCCGGTGTTAAGTGAGGACAAACTGTAGCCATGACTGATTCATGCTTGTTAATTCCCTTCGGTTTTCTTTGGTTAGTGTGCAGTGACGCTCAGTGGGATGAGTTGCTGATTTTCACATCCCTTTTTTATTTGAGGAAATCCATCCTGCTTTTAATTCTGGAAAAGAAACGTTGTCCTTACTCTAAAACAAATATTGGGCAAGCTTTTCACTACCTTTGAAAGATAAGCCAAGGATACATGTCAAAGTATGATTTACTGAAATGTCGCTTAAGGACAAGAATTGTCACTCAATATTCTTGGTTACAGGGTTTTCGGATGGGATCAGAAAGAGTTAGGGCAGAATTTGCCATATCAGTTGAAATAAATAACTTGTGAGGAAGAATATTTGTGTTTGAAGAAGTGTCAAGTGAAGTCAGTTGGTTGCATTGTAGAACAGGAAAGGGACAATAATGCTGTGAATATACTACAGACTTCCAAATAGCGTGAAATAGAAAAGCATATACACAATCAAATTACTGAGAAATGGAGAAACTAAAGTAGAATAATTGTAGAGAATTTCAATGATCTAAATATCAATCAGGTTTGATTCAGTGTGGAAAAATAGAAAGTTGAACAAGAAATTCTGTGCTGAATCTCCTTTTTGATGGTAACGTTTTAAGAAAGATAACTGCTGAGCTATGGAAAGTGTTCAAAAACTTGGAAATTTCCCCCATTAGTAACTAAAAATTGGAGGTTTAAAGATAGGCCCTGGATTGGAGGCTGGTGAAAGACTTTGGTTTTGCTGATTTTACAATAGAGGGTATCACATTAAGAATTGAGATTTAAAGCTTATGAATGTTGTGTGCTGTGTGGCCCACAATACACAGTCCACCATTCAATGAGATCATGGAGGATCTGATTTTAATTTTACAGAGTCATGAAGTCATAGTGTCATTAAGCACACAAACAGATTAATCAGTCCAACCAGTCCATGCTGAACATAATCCCAAACTAAACTAGTCCCACCTGTCTGCACCTGGCCCATATCCTTCCAAACCTTTCCCATTTATGTATCAATCCAAATATCTTTTAGAGGTTGTAATTTTACCTGCATCCACCACTTCCTCAGGAACTTCAGTCCACACGTGAACCACCCACTGTGTGGCCAAAAAAAATTACCTCATTTTAAAAAAAAGTGTCTCCTCGCGCTGTCTCCTCGCGCTGTCTCCTCGCGCTGTCTCCTCGCGCTGTCTCCTCGCGCTGTCTCCTCGCGCTGTCTCCTCGCGCTGTCTCCTCGCGCTGTCTCCTCGCGCTGTCTCCTCGCGCTGTCTCCTCGCGCTGTCTCCTCGCGCTGTCTCCTCGCGCTGTCTCCTCGCGCTGTCTCCTCGCGCTGTCTCCTCGCGCTGTCTCCTCGCGCTGTCTCCTCGCGCTGTCTCCTCGCGCTGTCTCCTCGCGCTCTCTCCTCGCGCTCTCTCCTCGCGCTCTCTCCTCGCGCTCTCTCCTCGCGCTGTCTCCTCGCGCTGTCTCCTCGCGCTGTCTCCTCGCGCTGTCTCCTCGCGCTGTCTCCTCGCGCTGTCTCCTCGCGCTGTCTCCTCGCGCTGTCTCCTCGCGCTGTCTCCTCGCGCTCTCTCCTCGCGCTGTCTCCTCGCGCTCTCTCCTCGCGCTCTCTCCTCGCGCTCTCTCCTCGCGCTCTCTCCTCGCGCTCTCTCCTCGCGCTCTCTCCTCGCGCTCTCTCCTCGCGCTCTCTCCTCGCGCTCTCTCTCTCTCAATGTGCCCCCAAGTCTTGAAATTCCCCATCTTAGGGAAAAGACAACTACCATCAACTCGATCTATACTTCTCATTCTATCAGGCCACCTCTCGACTTCCTACGCTTCAGTGGAAAAAAAGTCCCAGCCTATCCAGCCTTTCCTTATAACTCAGACCTTCCGTATTCAGCAACATCCTGGTAAATTTCTTCTGAACCCTTTCCAGCTTGATAATATCCTCCCTAAGACTGGGCAAACAAGAACAAAAGAAGTACAGCACAGGAACAGGCACTTTGGCCCTCCAAGCCTGTGCCGACCATCGTGCCCCGACTAAATTTAAAAACAAACCTTCTGCCCTTATTCGGTCCCTCTATTTCTCTTCCTATTTGTGTAACCATCCAGACGCCTCTTAAATGTTGCTAACATGTCAGTTTCCACCACCACCTATGGCACTGCATTCTAGGCTCCTATCACTCTCTGCACGAAACTCTTTTTCCTTGCATTTTTCCCTTCAACTCTTCCCCTCTCACCTTGACCTGTGCCCCTTGTAATTGAAATTTCAATCCTGGGAAAACACCTCTGACTATTCATCTTATCTATGGCCCTCATAATTTTGTAAACCTCTGTCAGATCTCCTCTCAGCTGCCGTCTTTCCAGTGAAAACAATCCCAGTCTTTTTTAACCATCCATCACAACCAGTGCCTGGAGACCAGGCAACATCCTGGTGAACCTTCTGTGCACTCTCTCCAAAGCTTCCATGTCTGTCTGGTAGTGTGGTGACTAAAACTACACACATTACTCCAAATTCGGTCTAACGAGGGTTTTATATAGCTGCAACATGTTTTGCCACCTCTTGGACTTCTTCTCCTGGCTCATGAAGGCAAGCATGCCAGATGCCGCCTTCATCAAATTGACCACCTGTGCTATCATTTTTAGGGAACTGTGGACCTGCCCGCTCAGATCCGTCTCTGTTAATGTTTCTAAGGGTTTTGCCATTAACTGTATAATTCGCTCCTAAATTTGATCCTCCAAAATGCACCATCTTGCATTTGTCTGGATTAAACTCCCTTTCTGTGCCCAAGTTGCCAATCTATCCACATCCTGTTGTATTTGTTTCATAGTCATCAGCACTATCAGCAACTCCCCTAACCTTCGTGTCATCTGTAAACTTACTGATCAGACACCCACATTTTCCTCCAGATCATTCATATATATTGCAAACAACAGAGGACCGAAGCCTGATCCCTGTGGAATGCTACTAGTTACCAGTCTCCATTCTGAAAAACATCCCTCCACTGCTCCCCTCTGTCTTCTATGACCAAGCCAGTTTTGTATCCATCTAGCCAGCCCACCCTGAGTCCCATGTAATTTTTAGTTTTTGTGCCAGTCTGTCATATGGAACTCTTACCAAATGCCTTACGGAAGTCCATATAAACTATATTCACAGCTGTTCCCTCATCAATTTTTTTTGTCACCTCTACAAAAAAATTGATCAGGTTGATGAGACATGACCTTCTCCATACGAAATCATGCTGCCTGTCACTAACTAGCCCATTTTCTTCCAAATGGGCATATAATCTTGTCCCTCGGTATCTTCTCCCAGAGCTTCCCCACCACAGATGTCAGACTCACTGGCCTATAATTTCCTGGATTATGCCTGCTTTCTTTCTTAAACAAGGGAACAACATTGCCTAATCTCCAGCACTCTGGAGCCTTGCCTGTGGTCAATGAGGATGAGAAGATATCTGCTAATGCCCCAGCTATTTCTCCCTGTGTCTGGGATAGACCAGCGACCTGGGATAGGTCTCATCTGGCCCTGGTCACTTGTCTAGCTTAATGCAGTTTTGGATACCCAAAACTTCCTCTTTCAATATTTCAATATATTGACATTCTCTCGAGTATTCACACACTGATCCCTCAACTCAACATCAGTCATGTCCTTCTCCTTAGTGAATACCGATACAAAGTAATTAATGAGGGTCCCTCCCACTTTCTGTGGCTCTACACATAACTTCCCTGATTTTCTATAGAGGGAGTATATTATTCTTCTAATATATGCATAAAAAGCCTTGGGAGTCTCCTCAACCCTGTTTGCTAAATGCCCCTTTTAGCCTTCCTAATTTCTCTGTCCTTCTCAAGGACTTTGTCAGTTTGTAACTGCCTACCTATCATATAACAAGGTGTAGAGCTGGATGATCACAGCAGGCCAAGCAGCATCTTAGGAGCAGGAAAGCTGACATTTCGGGCCTAGACCCTTCATTAACGTCAGCTTTCCTAATCCAAAGATGCTGCTTGGCCTGCTGTGTTCATCAAGCTCTACACCTTGTTACTTCGGATTCTCCAGCATCTGCAGTTCCTATTATTATCTCTGATACACCTATCATATGCTTCCTTTTCTCTTCTGACAAGTTTACAATTTCCCTTGTCACCCATGGTTCCTGGATCCTGCCATTTCTATCTTTCAGTCCTGCAATTTAATCAACTGGCCTTTAAAAGCCTTCCACGTGTGAGATGTAGATTTTCCCGCAAATAACTGCTCCCAAACCACATTTCCCAGTTCTTGTCTAGTTTGGATGTAATTGGCCTTTGTCCAAGTAAACACCCTCACCAGAGGGCCATTGTTGCCCTTGTCCGTGACTTCTCAATGTTATGGAGTTATGGTCATGACGCCTAAAAGCTTTCCAACTGAAACATCGGTCACCTGTCCTGATGCATTCCCTAATACCAACTTTAGTATGGCCTCCTGTCCGGTTGGATTGTCAACATACACTCTCTCAAAAAAAACCTCCTTGGACATGTCCAACAAATTGCTCTCCATCCAAGCCCTGGCTTTAAGGGAGTCTCAGTCAATAAAGCCCATGGGGCGGCACCGTGGCTAGGAGCCCAGGTTCAATTCCACTCTTGGGTGACTGTCAGTGTGGAGTTTGCACATTTTCCCCGTATCTGCGTGGGTTTCCTTTGGGTGCTCCAGTTTCTTTCCACAGTCCAAAGATGTGCAGGCTTGGTGAATTGGCCATGCTAAATTACCTGTTGTGTTTGGGGATGTGCAGATTAGGTTGGTTATAGGGTGATGGGTCTGGGTGGGATGCTCTGAGGGTCATTGTGGACTTGTTGGGCTGAAGGGCCTGTTTCCACATTGTAGGGATTCTATGACCTATGATCAATAAGAGGAAAGTTGAAGTCGCCCACCACAACAACGCTGCTTTTGTTTTTCCACACCTTTCTAGTATCTGCTCCTCTCTCATGTGGGCTGTTGTGAAATTTATGGAAGACTCCCAAAATTGCTGGAAAAGCTCAGCAGGTCTGGCAGCATCTCTGAAGAAAAAATAAAAGTTAACGTTCTGGGTCCGGTGACCCTCCTTCAGAACCAGAACTGGACACAGTATTCCAGAAGAGGCCTCTTCTATGTCCTGTACAACCTCAACATAATGTCCCAAATAATGTACTCAAAGGACTGAGCAATGAAGGCAAGTGTGCCAAATGCCTTTTAAACCATCCCTTCTTTGTGTTTTGCAAACTTTACAGAGTTACGTACCAGTACCCCTAGGCCCCTGTGTTCTACAGTACTATTCAAGGCCCTATCATAAATTGTACAAGCCCTACCTTTGTTTGTTGTAC
Organism: Stegostoma tigrinum; assembly: GCF_030684315.1. Lineage (NCBI taxonomy): Eukaryota > Metazoa > Chordata > Chondrichthyes > Orectolobiformes > Stegostomatidae > Stegostoma > Stegostoma tigrinum. The sequence continues at coordinate 172,396,845 of NC_081354.1, forward strand.
ATTGCCTTTATCCAGATTGAATTCCATCTGCCATTTTTCAATCTATTTGACCAAGATCTCTTTAACCTTAGAAAACCTCCATTATTTTCTCCAATTTTAGTGTCATCTGTAAACTTATTAACCACGCCTTCTATATTTTCATCCCTATCAATTACATAAATGACAAACAAAAGAGGACCCATAACTGATCCCTGTGGAGCACCACTGGTAACAGGCCTGCAGTCCAAAAAAAACCCTCCACCATTACTCTGTCTCCTGCCGTTAAACCAATTATGTATCCAATTGGCAGGATCATCCTGAATCCCATGTGACCTAACTTTGCTTATTTGTCTACCATCCTAAAATCCAAATAAACAATGTCTGCTGCTCTGCCATCATCAATCTTTTGCTAATTTCCTTAAAAGATGCAATCAAGTTTGTGAGACACTGTTTTCCTCTCACAAAACCGTGCTGACTATCCCTAATCAATTTTTGCCCCTCTAAATGCCCATAAATCCAATTTTTTATAATCACCTGCAATAATTTGCCCACAACCAAAGTCGGACTTGCAGGTCTGTAGTACCCCGGTTTCTTCTCACAATATTTCTGAAAGGTACAACATTAGCCATCCTTCAGTTGTCAGGCACCTCTCCTGTGGTTATAGATGATGCAAGTATTTCTGCAAGGAGCCTGGCAATTTCCTCCGATACTTCTTAAAACATTCTGGGATTTTAATTCTACATTTGTGCATACCCCTGATAATCTTTCATCCTGTTGGCGATCAAGAATGTACAAGTTTAGACACCTGGAATTGGTGGGGGGGGGGGTCTAGATTTCTATCCTTTATTTACAGACTTGTGTTTCACTACTCCTATTACAGGAGGAATGACTATACAGTAAACATCATTTCATGATCTCACAGTCTTACTTCATCAGCACCTATATATCACTGGACTTTTGCATGTGTTGTAGTTTGTTCGTTCTAGGAAATATCAATAAGGGGCTTCAACTGATCACCCAACCTGGTGATAGACAACTATAACCGGACTGGAAATGAGCTGCATGAACACAGCAGGAGGCGAGATTAGAATCGTACAGTCCCTAGAGTGTGGAAGCAGGCCATTCGGCCCATCAAGTCCACACCGATACTCTGAAGAACGCACCACCCAGTCCCACACCCCTACCCTATCTCTGTATCTCTGCGTTCCCCATGGCTACTGCACTTAAACTACACACCCCAGGGCACCATGCGACAATTTAGCCTGCCCAATCCATCCTAACCTGCACCTCTTTGGATTGTGGGAGGAAATTGGAGCACCCGGAGGGAATCCATGCAGACACGGGGGTGGGGAGAATGTGCAAACTCCTCACAGACAATCGCCCGAGGGTGGGATCGAACCTTCCACGCTGGCGCCGTGAGGCAGCAGCGCTAACCACTGAGCGACCACAACTTCCTTGTCTTATCAGATGAAAAGAAAAAATGCCCATCATTTTCTACCATCACACACGTGCACATTTACAAAGAGACAGCCAGAAAGTTTCTGAACAAACTGGACAAACCCCAATTCACCAAGCCAATCAACGTTTGTGTTGACAAATTTCCGGCAAGTTTGTTACATCCCGGTCCAATATAATTTTGTACTGTCTTTATGGCTGGGTTGATTTCACTGCTCATGAGTTCAGACATTAGCTCTGTCACAGCCAGCAAGTAATCTGTCTCCACCTGTGCTCAATGGGGCACAGACAAACATTTATTTTGCATCGCCCTGTTGTGCTAAGGACAAATATTATGTCCCACCCAGGATAAATGTCCTTCATGTGCATCCTTGGATCGTTTCAGTGTCAATGTGCAGTCCCAGGGATCAAAGAGCCCCACTGGAAGTGAAATAGGAGACAGCGGCCAGGCCCTCAGAGTGGGGGGGGGGAAAAGCCTTTCCACCTCACCCGCTGCCAGAATGAATACAGTTGAGTCCCGGAATGTGACTCTACCCCTGCGCTCACTTGTGAATGCTCTGCTGCGACATCATGTTGGATAACTGAGTGAATCCCTTCCCACATTCTGAGCAGGAGAACGGCTTCTCCCCGGTGTGAATGCGCTGGTGGGTCCGCAGGTTGGTGGACTGGGTGAAGCCCTTGCCGCAGACGGTGCAGGTGAATGGCCTCTCCCCAGTGTGGACCCGCCGGTGCCTCTGGAGGCCAGATGACTGAATGAAGTCCTTCCCGCACACAAGGCAGACCGATGGCCGCTCCCCGGTGTGGACCCGCCGGTGCCTCTGCTGCTCAGATGACGTCTTAAACCTCTTGGCGCAGTGGGGGCAGCCAAACGGTCTCTCCTCGGTGTGAATGCGCTGATGCAGCATTAGATCCCAAGAGCTTTTGAAAGCAGCCCCACAGTCGGAGCATTTGTAAGGTCTCTCGTCGGCATGACTGTTCTGGTGCCGACGCAAGCTCGATGACTGACCAAACCCCTTTCCGCACACGCAACAGGTGAACGGCTTCTCCCCCGTGTGAAACCGCTGGTGCTTCTGCAGGCTGCCCGAATCACGGAAGTGTTCCCGCAAGCCGAGCAGGCGAACGGCTTTTCCCCGGTGTGAACGCGCTGGTGCAGGCGCAAGTGGCTCAACTGGGTGAATCCTTTCCCACACACTGAGCAGGTGAATGGCCTCTCCCCCGTGTGACTGTGCCGGTGAGTTTCCAGTGCCGATGGTGTTGGGAACACCTTCCCACAGTCACTACGCTTCCACGGCTTCTCCATGGAGGGAGTGTCCTCAGAACAAGTGTTCGGTGTGATTTTTTTTTTCCAGGCTGTGTGATCCTCTATCCATAGTCAGTTCACAGAGAAACTATCATTTGGGTGCGACTGTGGGGCTGCTTTCAAAAGCTCTTGAGATCTGATGCTGCACTAGTGCATTCACACCAAGGAGAAACCGTTTGGCTGCCCCCACTGCGCCAAATGTACCTACCTCTGCCTTAAAAATACATCGATTCTTCACCCACTGCCTTTTTGAAGAAGCAAATTCCTAGAATGCTGAAACTCAGATGATTTTTCCACATATGCCTTCAAGGGGGCACCCCTGCTTATTTTTAAATTATGATCCCTAGTTCTAGATTCTCCCACAAGAGGGAGCATCCTTTCAACAAAAATCTAGTCAAGTCCCCTGAGGATCTTTTGTGATTCAGTTAAGTGATATCTGACTGTTCTAAGCTCCAGAGGATACAGTTCTCGCGTTTCCTTGTAACAAATCACTGATTTCAGGTTTTAATCTAGAGAAACTGAGGGATTTAAAGAGATTTTAAAACCAGCTTCATACCTTAAATTTAAACAAACAACACTTTTGCATTTCAGAGGTTATTTATGATAAAAAGAACTTGATCTCAATTTATTTGCATACAGGCGTGTTTTTGGGCAAACAAAGGTTTCTGGTTGCATCCTTCAGAAGATGATTGTTGAGAGGAGAAGATGCCTTTAATTATGCTGTTTGTCAATTCCTCCTGCAACATCATTAAATTTTCTGAACCATTGTTTATGAAAATACAGCAATAACTTGCTGAAGTACTTCTCAGGATTAAGACTTTAAGCCCTATTTTATGAGATTTCGAAGTGATATTGACAAGAATGGACAATTGGCTAAATATGATTTTATGACATTTAAGTGTGAAGTGTAGTAGTTCAAAAAACAATATTTATATTCCGGACCAAGCTAGATTTGGTGTTGAAGAATTGCGTGTTTTGCAGTGTTAGATTTGCAGCATATTAAAGGCAGAAGCTCAAGCTTAATTATCGAAGAGGTAAAAATTGGCTACAGAATGTCTTGGAGTTCTGTGTGCAGTATTGGTTGCCAATCAGGAATCGTTTTGAGGTGCTCTAGAGAACAGTGCAGACTTGGTGGAATGTGGCCTCCTCTGAAGAAGTACAAACATGGAGAAAGGTTTGAAAAAATTGTAGCATTTTGAAGGACACAGATTTTGAGGTGACATGAGACATTAAAAATTATAACTGCATAGGATAGATCACACACATGCCTGGTCTGCTCAATATTTCCAGCGTTTATTTTTGATTTCTATTTTAGATTTCGAGCATCAACAGTATTATTCTTTTGTTAAATAAAAACTGTTTCCAGAAATTAAATGACGTGGAAACATTTTGCAAATGAAGACAAAATTATGCAAGTTTGAGAACACCTAATAAGAACCACTTGTATAAGAAAATGTTTAGTGAATTCATTTCTATGTTTAGTATAGATAAACTGATTGTGGGGTTGAATTTTGAATAGACCGTTTGGCTTTTTCAACCACCTTGATCATTATGGCTGATCATCTGCCTAAACCTATTCCTGCAGCATGTACGAGATATAATGGGAACTGCAGATGCTGGAGAATCCAAGATAATAAAATGTGAGGCTGGATGAACACAGCAGGCCAAGCAGCATCTCAGGAGCACAAAAGCTGACGTTTCGGGCCTAGACCCTTCATCAGAGAGCATGTACGCATCCCTTGACTCCTTTGTATCCAAAAAAAATCTAGCTATTATTATTCAATGAGTGAGCATCCACAGAAAATTCCAAACATTCTCATCTTAGTTCCAAATGGCCAAATTATGAAAGATAACAAGATGTGGAGCTGGATGAACACAGCAGGCCAAGCAGCACCTGAAGAACAGGAAAGCTAATGTTTCGGGCATAGACCCTTCATCAGAAATGGGGGAGGGGAAGGGGGTTCTGAAATAAATAGGGAGAGAAGGAGAGGAGAAGATAGGTAGAGAGGAGACAGACAAGTCAAAGAGGCGGGGATGGAGCCAGTAAAGGTGAGTGTAGGTAGGGAGGGGATAGGTCAGTCCAGGGAGGACGGACAGGTTAAGAGAGCAGGATGAGGTTAGTAGGTAGGAAATGGGGGTGCAGCTTGACGTGAGAGGGAGAGCAGGTTAGGGAGGCAGAGACGTGCTGGGCCGGTTTTGGGATGCGGTAGGGGGAGGGGAGATTTTGAGGCTGGTGAAACCCACATTGATACCATTGGGCTGCAGGGCTCCCAAGTAGAATGAGTTGCTTTCCTGCAACCTGTGGGTGGCATTGTTGTGGCACTGCAGGAGGCCCAGGGTGGATGTGCGGTTCTGAGGAATGGGAGAGGGAGTTGAAATGGTTTGTGACTGGGAGGTACACCAGTTCTAGACCATTTGGGGAAATACACCCTATCTCTGCATTACCCTCTCTTTAACAATTCTGCAGGTTTTCATGGGATGACTTTTCATTCTTCCAAATTCTAAGGTGCATGAACTGATTCTACTCAATTTCCTTTCATGTGATAATCCCCTCATTGCAAGAATTCACTAGAATTCACAAGGTTCACTAATGTCCTTTTAAGGAATGAAGCTGCCATCCTTGCCATGTCTGGCCTACACGTGACTTCAGCCCCACAGCACTGAAGTTGACTCTGAATTGCCCTCTGGTAATTTCCTCCCATACTTCTCAAAGAATTCTGGGATTTTTCGGGATGGGCAATGAATGCCGCCAGCCAGTGATGTCCTCAACTGGTTAATGAATAAACAAACAAAAAATCAGTCTTTGAATCTTAACTGTATTCTCTTGAAGGCAAATATTTCTGTCTCGGTTAAGAAGTGTGTAGTTGTATCAAGAGATAATGGGAACTGCAGATGCTGGAGAATCCAAGATAACCAAGTGTGGAGCTGGATGAATACAGCAGGCCAAGCAGCATCTCAGGAGCTCATAAGCTGATGTTTTGGGCTAGATCCTTCATCAGAGAGCTTTCTGATGAAGGGTCTAGGCCTGAAACGTCAGCTTTTGTGCTCCTGAGATGCTGTTTGGCCTGCTGTGTTCATCCAGCGTCACGCGTTGTTATCTGTAGTTGTATCAAGATTTATTTATTCCATACTCTGATCCTTTTATAACAAAAGTAAATGGCAGTTCTTTTTCTAAATGTTTACCTGTGCTTGAACTTCTTGTGATTTACGGAATATGATGGTTGTTTCAGTTAAATGAAGATCAACTTATACATGAGTAATATTTTTGAGGGGTTGAAATCCATATTTATTGGAAAGACAATTGTTATCTTTTAAAGCATGAAAAATATTTCTTCACTACCATTAACCTGGCTCATGCTTTGTACCTAATACAAAAAACATTGGTAGATGTGGCCATTGTATCAAGAAATTAAAATTTACCAGTCGTAATAGCCTTTTGGTATAGTTTTGTAAGCCTGAAGAAAACTGTAAAGCATTGTTTGACTATCTCAAAGACTGGGGACAAATTCTTCACCAGGTTCATTTCAAGTTTAGGTTTTTTTGGCTAAGACGTTGGGGGCCAACGTTTGAGATTGACTGACTGACTGACTGACTGACTGACTGACTGTTACTCATAGTTCTGGTATGTACAAATAAACCATGATTCCTCTGAATGCAAACACTTCTCATTCCCTTGCTATTTGAACATATTGTTCTTTTGAATTTTGCTTTTGAAAGTACATCAATTTTCTTTACATTATCTTCCATTATGGACAGAAACATCTGTGACAGATTGATTTGGTGAGGATGATGTCAAGTAGATTTTTCCTTCTTGTACCCTCGCTGCCTGCCTTGGGCCCAATCTAGCAGTCACATCCTTTAGGATCCTGTGGGCTTAGAAGATTATGGTGCTACTCAGTCAGGCTTGGTGATGCATGTTGAAGTCACTCACCCAAAATGGATTCTGTGCTGCCTCTAAGTGGAGTTAAACGTGGAAGAGTGCTGGCTCTTGAGCTGAGGGAGGAGTGTTTTGGGGGCTGGGGAACAGGGAGGGTGGTTAACCTGCAGTTGGTGGGAATGAATGAATGCAGAGGGAGTGCTGGAGCAGGTGGGGGTATGGGGATGGTTTATAAACAGTTGCTAATTACTTTCAATCTCTATTCATAACCTGAAATTGCCTCATTTGTGGCACTGGGGCCTTTTCCCAAGATCAGCTCCTGGCTGAGTTCCAGAGTGGTAGCAATGTCACCACAGTCTGAGTCCTGGAAGCGAGTTGCCATCAGATCCTGGAGGAGCAGCAGAGTGAGCCTGGAGCAGGCGCCGGAAGCAAGCCATGGTCTGAGCTGGAGCAGAGCAAACTCAAGTCGTTGAGGAAGCAAGTTGTGGCCATAGCTGCAGCAGGCCGAACGCAGGCCGAGCAGGGTCACCGCTGGAGTCCAGAGTAGGAGCACAGCAAGCCCAGACCGGCTGGAGAGACGCGTTCTAGAGGCAAGTCCTGGGTGGAAGCCAGTGTGTGGAGGCAGCGAGACCTTGTTCTGAAGCCTGTTGGGCTTCAGGACTTGGTGAAAAAAGACTGTAACTTGAGTACTTTGAAGACATTTCTCTTTATTTTTATTCTGGACTTTTAAACTCTGTATTCCCGTGCTAATCTGTTTTTCTTCTTAGTACTTCAATTCTGTAACAACATTTAAAGGATCAGTTGAGTGCACTTGACAAAAGCCATGCTATTTTGGTAATCATCAGTAAGTTTCCTTGCACCCACTTGGTTGGATGCCGTGAGATATCTTGAAGTACATAGTCAATGCTGGACTCTGAGCATCTCGCTCCTGACAGTAGAGCACTGTGCTGCCACCTCTGGCTCTGTCCTGCCAGTGGGACAGGGCATATTCAAGGATAATAATGTTTGTGAAATTGTCTGTAATGTACAATTTCATGAGGATAAGACCAGAAGACATTGGAGTTGAAGTAAGGCCATTCAGCCCATCGAGTCCACACCGCTATTTAATCATGGCTGATGGGCATTTCAACTCCACTTCCCTACACTCTCCCCGTAGCCCTTAATTCCTTGTGAGTCAAGAATTTATCAATCTTCGCCTCGAAGACATTTAACGTCCCAGCCTCCACTGTGCTCCACGACACTGAATTCCACAGGCCTACCGCTCTGGCTGAAGAAATGTCTCCTCATTTCCGTTTTAAATTTACCCCCTCTAATTCTAAGGCTGTGCCCACGGGTCCTAGTCTCCCCATCTAACAGAAACAACTTCCCAGCATCCACCCTTTCTAAGCCATACGTTATCTTGTAAGTTTCTATCAGATCTCCCCTGAACCTTCTAAACTCTAATGAATACAATCCTAGGATCCTCAGCTGCTCATCGTACGTTAAACCTAGCATTACAGGGATCATCCTTGTGAATGTCTGCTGGACACGCTCCAGCGCCAGTATGCCCTTCCTGAGGTGTGGGGCCCAAAATTGGACACAGTATTCTAAATGGAGCCTAACTAGGACTTTATAAAGTCTCAGAAGCACATCACTGCTTTTATATTTGAACCCTCTTGAGATAAACGACATTACATTTGCCCTCTTAACCACGGACTCTACCTGCAAGTTAACCTTTAGAGAATCCTGGACCAACACTCCCAGATCCCTTTGTACTTCTGCTTTATGAATTTTCTCACTATTTAGAAAATAGTCCATGCCTGTATTCTTTTTTCCAAAGTGCAAAACTTCGCATTCGCTCACGTTGAATTTCATCAGCCATTTCCTGGATCACTCTCCTAAACTGTCTAAATCTTTCTGCAGCCTCCCCACCTCCTCAGTACTACCTGCCTGTCCACCTATCTTCGTATCATTGACAAACTTCGCCAGAATGACCCCAGTCCCTTCATCCAGATCATTAATATATAAAGTGAACTGCTGCGGCCCCAACACTGAACTCTGCGGGACACCACTTGTCACCGGTTGCCATTCTGAAAAAGAGCCTTTTATCCCAACTCTCTGCCTTCTGTCAGACAGCCAATCCTCAATCACTTGCTCAGTAGCTCACTTCAAACACCATGGGCCTTCTCCTTACTCAGCAGCCTCGTGTGAGGCACCTTATCAAAGGCCTTTTGGAAGTCTAGATAGATAACATCCACTGGGTTTTCCCGGTCTAACCTACTTGTTACCTCTTTAAAGAATTCCAACAGGTTTGTCAGGCACGACCTCCCCTTACTAAATCCATGCTGACTTGTCCTAACCCGACCCTGCACTTCTAAGAATTTAGAAATCTCATCCTTAACAATGGATTCTATAATTTTACGAACAGCCGAGGCTAGGCTAATCAACCTATCGTTTTCCATCTTTTGTCTTGATCCTTTCTTCAACAAGAGGGTTACAACAGCGATTTTTTTTTTTTTTTTTTTTTTTCCAATCATCTGGGACTTTCCCAGACTCCAGTGACTTTTGAAAGATCACAACCAAAGCCTCCGCTATTTCCTCAGCCACCTCCCTCAGAACTCTAGGATGTTGCCCAACGGGGCCAGGAGATTTATCAATTTCTAGACCTTTTAGCTTTTCTAGTACTTTCTCTTTTGTAATGCCTACCGTACTCAACTCTGCCTCCTGATTCCCCTTAATTGTTGGGATACTACTCATGCCTTCCACTGTGAAGACTGATGCAAAGTACTTATTAAGTTCTTCAGCTATTTCCTTATCTCCCAACACTAGCCTTCCAGCATCAATTTGGAGCAGCCCAATGTCTACTTTTCCCTCTTGTTTGTTTCTTATGTATTGAAAGAAACTTTTACTATCATTTTTAATATTACTGGCTAGCCTACCTTCATATTTGATCCTCTCCTTCCTTATTTCTCTCTTTGTTATCCTCTGTTTGTTTTTGTAACCTTGCCAATCTTCTGATTTCCCAGTGCTCTTGGCCACTTTGTGGGCTGTCTCTTTTTCTTTGATACATTTCCGGACTTCCTTTGTCCGCCATGGCTGTCTAATCCACCCCTGGATAATATATCTCGTCTTTGGGATGAACCTCTGTACTGTGCCCTCAATTACACCCAGAAACACCTGCCATTGTTGCTGTACTGTCTTCCCTGCTCGGCTCCGCTTCCAGTTGATTTTCGTCAGTCCCTCTCTCATGCCCCTGTAATTACCTTTTATTTAACTGTAACACCATTATATCCGATTTTGCCTTCTCTCTTTCAAACTGCAGATTGAACACTACCATATTATGATCGCTGCCTCCTAAGTGTTCCCTGACTTTAAGATCTTTTATAAAGTCTGGCTCATTACATAGCACTAAGTCCAGAATAGCCTGCTCCCTTGTGGGGTCCATCACAAGCTGTTCCCAAAAGCCATCCTGTAAACATTCTTTGGATCCACTGGCAACATGATCCACCCAGTTCACCTATGTATTGACGTTCCCCATGATCACCGTGACCTTGCCTTTCTGACATGCCCTATCTATTTCCCGGTGCATCTTGCGCCCCTGGCCCTGATCACTGTTAGGAGGTCTGTACATAAGTCCCATTATGGTTTTTTTTGCCTTTGTGGTTCCTCAACTCCACCCATACAGACTCCACATCCTCTGACCCTATGTCATTCAGTGCCATAGATTTAATTTCATTCTTAATTAACAAGGCAACCCCACCACCTCTGCCCACCTCCCTGTCTTTTTGATAAGTTGTAAACCCTTGGATGTTTAACTGCCAGTCCTGAACTCCCTGCAACCATGTCTCTGTGATGCCTACCACATCATAATCATTCAAGATGATTTGTACTGTTAATTCATCTACTTTGTTATGGATGATGATATCAGGCTTTTACTTGACTAGTCTGTGAAACAACTCTTCCCAATGTTGGCACTAGACCGCAGTTATTGTTCAGAAGCCTTGACGTGGAGGTGCCAGTGTTGGACTGGGGCTTGGGGGTTGCGGGGAGTTGGGGGGAGAGGTGGCAAAGGTCAAAAATCACATAACACTAGATTCCAGTCCAACAGGTTTATTTGAATGCATCAGAGAAGATAGCCCCAGCCTTATTAAGCTGCTCCCTATAGCTCAATATTCTCGGCAATATCCTTGTAAATCTTTTCTGAACCCTTCCAAATTTAAAAACTTTCCGATGGCAGGGAGACCAGAATTGAAGGGAGTACTCCAGAAGTGGTGTAGCCAATGCCCTGCATAGCCGCAACAGGATTTCCCAAATCCTACTTAATGACCTGACTAACAAAGGCAAGCAGACCACACATCACCTTCACTATCCTGTTTACTTGCAACTCCACTTCCAAGGAACTATGAACCTGCGCTCCAAGGTTTCTTTATTCAGCAATACTCCCCTTATCATGAAGCGTATGTATTGTCCTCATATTTGTCTTTCCAAAATGCAGCACCTCACATCTATCTAGATTAAACTGTATCTGCCACGTCTTGACCCATCGGTCTATCTGATCAAGGCCCCACTGTAGTCTGGAAGAGTCTTCTTCGCTGCCCACTACACCTCCAATTTTTTGTCATCTGCAACTGAACAAAACAATTGTTTTCTCGACTGAATCATTTAGTATAATGAGAAAAGGCAGTGGACCTAGCACCAATCCCTGCAGTGCACCATTGGTCACAGGCCTCCAGTTTAAAAAGCAACCCTCCACCACCACTCTACCTTTCGCTCTTGAGGGATTAAAGCACACAGATCAACCAACTCACATCTTCCTTGCTGCCTTCAGTAATGACACAAGTAGCATCATAAAGTATTGGTTAGGAGATCCTCTTCCAGGTGTTTCCAAAGTGTTCTAGTGGATTCCAGATTCTTCTTCTTAAACTGAAATAGTCCTGTTGTCCTCAGGATCAGTTAGTCTCTTGGTGAGGAGACTGCCAGTTGGCATTAAATCTATTAATCCAAAAACTGAGATCATATCCCACCATGGCACATGGTGGATATTTGAATTCAGTAAAAATCTGAAATTTGGAATCCAATGACAACAATGACACCATTGCTAATTGTCAGAGAAAAGCCAAATCTGGTTCACTAATATCCTTTAGGGTAGGAAACTGTCATCTGGCCTACAAGTGGCTCCAGACCCTCTGGACAATGAGATAGGCACTAAATGCCAGCCGGTAACATTGTCATCTTGAGGCCGAATACAAAAAATCCTGCTCACTACTGCGTAGTGGGTATTGGATACTCCCTCCATTCAGAGAGACATATTGCAGTTGCAAGTCGCTTTTTTTTAAAAACGAATATTTTCTACTCCAGTTCCTATTTCTTATGGATTTATGGAATAGGCTGTTAGGCCTCTATCTGTTTTACCATTGGCTGATCCAACATCCCTCATGGTCATTGACATTTCCTCCTTGGGAAAGAGACTCCAAATATCCACCCTATCCATTGGCCTGTCAGAATTTTATATACTTCTTTCAGGTCACCCCTCAAACTCCAAAGCTGTAGTGAAAGCAATCCAAGCAATCCACTCTGCTGCTGTAGCCTCAGTTAAAATCCATTTCATGCACCTGAGTGGGGTTTTTACAAAGAGAAAAAGTAGAATGAGAGAAGATCCAACATGCAACCAGGATGTTGCCTGGACTGTATTGTATTAGCTATTAGGTTGAACAAACTTGGGTTGCTTTCGCTGGAGTATTAGCTGGGTTGGACCAAAGGTCTATTTGTGTGCTGTAATCTCGAACTGGTTTAAGCTAAATTGCATGATTGCTGGAGCTTGAATGTACAGTCAAAATACAAAATTTGGCTGAAAATTCTTTTCTTTTAAGAGCGCTGTGAATTTTAAAAATTGCTCAAATGAATGAATATTGCCTGAATTAGCAGTTCTGATCTTGCATGATACCACAGTCTGCCCTACACGTGTTTTAAATGAATGGTATCCATGCTGCTTAAGCCTGATTTTCTGCCTTAAGAGTTAGCCAATAGCATAAATATAATTCTGATCCTTGTTTAGAACTGCCACTCTTTGTGTATTCTCCATAAGCAGCTAATACTGATGATTCTGCAGATAAATTGTTTTTACAGGAAGAAATGTTACTAAATCACAGAATCCCTGTAATGTGGAAACAGACTCTTTGCCCCAACAAGTCCACACTGAACACCTCAGAGGGATGCTCAGACCCAGACCTATTCCCCTGTCATCCACCTAAGCTACACACCCCTGAACACTGGACAATTTAGCATGGCCAGTTTACCTAACCTGGACATCTTTGGACTGTGGGAGGAAAGTGGAACACCCGGAGGAAACCCACACAGACATAGGGAGAACATGCAAACTCCACACAGACAGTGGCCCAAGGCTGGAATCGAATCCAGGTTGCTGGCGCTCTGATGCAGCAGTGCTAACCACTGAGCCACCGTGCTGCCCTATAGTGTTGGCAAAACAAGATGTAACCATCTCTTTGCCCCACGTTTATATTTACAGTGTTTAGTTTTTGTCAGCAAAAGGAATATTAATACTAATGAAAGCTACAATGTTATGGCCACTACAACCTGTATTTGACAAACCAATGAACCTGTCCAAATATATCTTAAAAGACGCTAACGTGTCTGCGTCTACCACCTCCGCTGGCAACGCGTTCCAAGTGCCCACCGCCCTCTGTGTAAAGAACTTTCCACGCATATCTCCCTTAAACTTTTCTCCTCTCACTTTGAACTCATGACCCCTAGTAATTGAGTCCCCCACTCTGGGAAAAGGCTTTTTGCTATCCACCCTGTCTATACCCCTCATGATTTTGTCGACCTCAATCAGGTCCCCCCTCAATCTCCGTCTTTCTAATGAAAATAATCCGAATCTATTCAACCTCTCTTCATAGCTAGCACCCTCCATACCAGGCAACATCCTGGTGAACCTCCTCTGCACCCTCTCCAAAGCATCCACATCCTTTTGGTAATGTGGCAACCAGAACTGTACACAGTACTCCAAATGTGGCCGAACCAAAGTCCTATACAACTGCAACATGACCTGCCAACTCTTGTACTCAATACCCTGACCAATGAAAGAAAGCATGCCATATGCCTTCTTGACCACCCTAATGACCTGCAGGGAACAGTACAGCAAGTACAGACAAGGGAGATATGCATGGAAAGTCCTTTACACAGAGGGTAGTGGGCGCCTGGAACGCGTTGCCAGCAGAGATGGTAGACGCAGACACGTTAGCATCTTTTTAAGAAATATTTGGACAGGCACATGGATTGGCAGGGAGCCAATGGACACAGACCTTTAGAAAATAGGTGACAGGTTAGACAGAGGATCTTGATCGGCGCAGACTTGGAGGGCCGAAGGGCCTGTTCCTGTGCTGTAGGTTTCTTTGTTTCTTTGTTTCAGACTAGAAAGTGTTAGTGAAAATAGCCATAAATGAATTTTCCTCCAGAAATGGAAACCAAGTGGATTGAAGAGTTGTTATATTAAATATTTTCTTTTTGAAGTGCAGAAAATTAATTTTTGATTGTAATGGGGGGATTACTGTGTTAGATACAAATGTTTGTTTTTTTTAAATAAACCTGAAGTAATTCATTTTGGAAGGTTGAATTTGAATGCAGAACACAAGGTTAATGGCAGGATTCTCGGCTGTGTGGAGGAACAGCGGGACCTTGGGGTCCACGTTCAAATATCCCTCAAAGTTGTGACCCAAGTTGATAGAGTCCTAAAGAAGGCATATGGTGTGTAGGCTTTCATTGGCAGGGAAATTGAGTTGAAGAGCCGTGAGATTATGCTGCAGCTCTATAAAACTCTGGTCAGACCACACTTTGAATATTGTGTTCGGTTCTGGTCACCTCATTACAGGAAAGATGTAGAAGCTTCAGAGAGGGTGCAGAGCAGATTTACCAGGATGCTGCCTGGACTGGAGGGTCGGTCTTCTGAGGATAGGTTGAGGGAGCTAGGGCTTTTCTCACTGGAGCGAAGAAGGATGAGAGGTGACTTAATAGAGGTTTACAAGATGATGAGAGCCAAAGATAGAGTGGGTATTCGGAAACTCTATTCATAGGATGGAAATGACTAATACAGGGGGCATAATTTTAAGGTGAGTGTAGGAAGGTATAGGGGAGATGTGAGAGGTGGCTCTTCACACGGAGTGGTGGGCTTGTGAAATATGCTGCCGGTAGTGGTCGTGGAGTCGGATACTTCAGAGACTTTTAAGTGACTTGTGGATAGGCACATGGAGGATAGTAAATTGTAGGGTATGCAGAGTAGATTGACCTTAGGATAATAGGTTGGCATAACATTGTGGGCAGAAGGGTCTGTACTTGCTGTACTGTTCTATGTTCTTTGATAGGTAGTAAGTCTCACTCTTTACCTTAATATTTCTTAGTTTGATTTATTATTGTCACATCTACTGAGATATCGTGAAAAGTATTGTTTTGTGTGCTATCCAGCCAGGTCATACCTTTAAGTACATCATGGTAATGATTGTAAAAAATGTTAGATGATTGCTGGGAACAGCTTGCAAAGAGTCACTACGCTGTGGGGCTATCTTGGAACCCAAGAGGGTTTAAATTACTTATTTTTGGCAATATAAAAATTGAAGCGAAGGATGATTTCAAAGATTATCTCAATTAACTTCCCTAACATTGACTGGAAATGCTATAACTCTAGTACGTCGGATGGATCAGTTTTTGCCCAATGTGTGCAGGAGGGTTTCCTGACTCGGTATGTTGAAGGGCTGACAAGAGGGGAGGCCACACTGGATCTGGTACTTGGTAATGAACCAGGCCAGGTGTTTGATTTAGTGGTAGGTGAGCACTTTGGAGAGAGTGACCATAATTTGGTTATGTTTACTTTAGCAATGGAAAGGGATAGGAACATGCCACAGGGCAAGAATTACAGATGGGGGAAGGGCAATTATAATGCGATTAGGCAAGACTTAGGAGGCATAGTATGGGTTCGCAAAATGCAGGGGATGGGGACAATCGAAATGTGGAGCTGGTTTAAGAAACAAATATTCTGTGTCCTTGATAGGTATGTCCCTGTCAGGTAGGGAGGTAGCGATAAGGTAAGGGAACCATGGTTTACTGAAGAAATTGTATCTCTTGTTAAGTGGAAGAGGGAGGCTTATGTGACAATGAGACAAGATAGTTCAGATGAGGCGATGGAGAGCTACAGATTAGCTAGGAAGGATTTAAAGAGAGAGTTAAGAGCAAGGAGGGGACATGAGCAGACATTGGCAGGTGGAATAAAGGAGAACCCTAAAGCTTTCTATAGGTACGTGAGGAATAAGAGGATGACTAGGGTAGGAACAGGGCCAGTCAGAGACAGAAGTGGGAAGTTGTGCATGGACCCTGTGGAGATTGGAGAGGTGCTAAATGATTATTTCTCATCTGTGTTCACTGAGGAACAGGAGAATATTGTAGAGGAGATGACTGAGTTACGGGCTATTAGAATTGAAAGGATTAAGGTTAGTAAGGAAGAGGTGTTATCAACTCTAGAAGATGTGAAGGTAGATAAATCCCCAGGGCCGGATGGAATTTTTCTGAGGGATGTCTGGGAAGCTAGGGAGAAGGTGGTGGAGCCTTTGGCCTTGATCTTTGGGTCCTCATTGTCTACAGGTTTAGTACTAGAGGACTGGAGGATTGCAAATGTTGTGCCCTGTTCAAGAAGGGCAGTAGGGATGACCCAGGTAATGACCCAGGGATGACCTAGGCCTGTGAGCCTTGTGTCTGTTGTTGGAAAGGATTATAAGAGATAGGATTTATAATCATCTAGCAAGCAACAATTTGATTGGAGATAGTCAGCATGGACTCGTCAAGGGCAGGTCGTGTCTCAAGCCTCAGTTTTTTGAGAAGGTGACCAAGCGTGTGGATGAAGGTAGGGCAGTTGACATGGTGTACATGGACTTCAGTAAAGCCTTTGATAAGGTTCCACATGGTAGGCTATTGGAGAAAATAGAGGCACGGGATTGAGGGAGATTTAGCAGTTTGGATTAGAAACTGGCTTTCTGTAAGAAGGCAATGAGTGGTGGTTGATGGAAAATATTCAGCCTGGAGTCAGGTCACGAGTGGTGTGCCTCAAGGATCTGTTTTGGGACCACTGCTGTTTGCCATTTTTATAAATGACTTGGATGCAGGCATGGGTGGATGGGTTAGTAAGTTTGCAGATGACACTAAAGTCAGTGGAGTGGTGGATAGTATGGAAGAATGTTTCAGGTTGCAGGGAGACTTGGATAAACTGCAGAATTGGGCCGAATGATGGCAAATGGAGTTCAATACGGATAAATGTGAGGTGATTCACTTTGGGAGGAATAATAGGAAGGCAGAATACTGGGTCAATGGAAAGATTCTTGGTAGTGTAGATGTGCAGAGGGATCTTGGTGTCCATGTACATAGATCCCTGAAAGTTGCCACCCAGGTTGATAGTGCTGTTAAGAAGGCTTACGGTGTGCTAGGTTTTATTGGTCAAGGGATTGAGTTCCAGAGCCGTGATGTCATGCTGCAACTGTACAGAACTCTCGTGTGGCCTCATTTGGAATACTGCATGCAGTTTTGGTCGCCCCATTACAAGAAGGATGTGGAAGCATTTGAAAAGGTGCAGAGGAGATTTACCAGGATGTTGCCTGGTCTGGAGCGCAGGCCCTATGAAGAAAGGCTGAGGGACTTGGGCCTGTTCTCATTGGAGAGAAGGAGGCTAAGAGGGGATTTAATAGAGACATTCAAGATGATCAGAGGATTAGATAGGGTGGACAGTGATAGTCTTTTTCTGAGGATGATGACTTCAGCTTGTAGAAGTGGGCATAGCTACAAATTGAGGGGTGATAGTTTTAAGAGAGAAGAAGGTTGAGAGGTGACTTAATTGAAACACATAAACATATAAAATAATCAGAGGGTTAGATGGGTGGACAGGGAGAGCCTTTTTCCTAGGATGGTGACGGCGAGCACGAGGGGGCATAGCTTTAAATTGAGGGGCAAAAGATATAGGACAGATGTCAGAGGTAGTTTCTTTACTCGGAGACTAGTAAGGGAATGGAACGCTTTGCCTGCAACGGTAGTAGATTCGCCAACTTTAGGTACATTTAAGTCGTCATTGGATAAGCATATGGACGTACATGAAATAGTGTAGGTTAGATGGGCTTGAGATCAGTATGACAGGTCGGCACAACATCGAGGGCTGAAGGACCTGTTACTGTGCTGTGACGTGTGACGTTCTATGTTCTATGTTCTATGTCAGAGGCAGATTCTTTACTCAGAGTGGTAAGGGCGTGGAACGCCCTGCCTGCCTATGTAGTTAACTTAGCCACATTAGGGGCATTTAAACAGTCCTTGGATAAGCATATGGATAATGATGGGATAGTGTTGGTGGTGGTGGTGGTGGGGGGGGGGGGGGGGGGGGTACTTAGATTAGTTCACAGGTCGGCGAAACATCGAAGGCCGAAGGGCCTGTTCTGCGCTGTATTGTTTTATGTTCTATACTCTATGTAACCTGATATATATGCATTAAATTTTAATAATGTGTCTGACATAAAGCTGAAGTTCTGTTTTAAATTGCAGTATACTGCACTATTTGAAGTGAATGTGAATAAGTGATCCAAGCAATGTTGACAGTCTGATTTGAAAGGATCAAGTATTTCTTCCTGCCAAAACACATCACAAACTCAAATAATAATGTGAATATCATGTTTTTCAAGTTTTATTTCGTAACAAATAGCCTGAAGACTTGGGTGGAGAAATGGCAAATGGAATTTAATCTGAACAAATGCGCGATGATGCATTTTGGAAGATCTAATGTAGGAGGAAAGATTACAGTAAATTGCAGAATTCTTTGTAGCATCAGCATATAGAGGGTTCCAGATGCACGGGTCCACAGTTCCCTGAAAGTGGCAAATTAAGTGGATGAGGTGGTCAAAAAGGGATATAACATGCTTGTCTTTATCAGTTGGGGCTTAGAGTATAAAAATTGGCAAGTCATATTGCAGCTGTACAATTTTAGTGAGGCTATATTTGGAAGGTTGTTCTTGTGTTGTGGTGACTAGAACCGTACACAATGTGGAGGCTTGTGAGTCTTTGGCGAGGATACAGAAATAGTTTGCGAAGATGCTGCCTGGTTTGGAGGGTATTAACTTTGAGGAGAGGTTGGACAAACTGGTTTGTTTTCACTTTAACATCAAAGGATGAGAGGTGACCTAATAGAAGTTTGCAAGATTATGAGGAATGTATGGAATAGATAATCTGATCCTTTTTCCCAGGCTATAAACGTTAATTAGTAGGGGATGTAACTTTTAATGTAAAAGGTTGAGAGCTTAGAGATTGGAGAGGCCAGTTTTTTACACAGTGGGTGTTGAGTGCCTGGAATGCGCTGCTGGAGGAGGAGGTGGAGGCAGATTCAATAGCAACGTTTTAAGAGGTAACTTGACAGATATGATTAAGCAGGAAATGGAAGGATGCAGATTGCACAGAGGTGGAAAAGGTTTTTAGTTCAGAAAGATAGTCTTGGTGGGCCAAAGGGCCTATACCTGTGCTGAGTGTTCATTGTTCTTTTTTGTTTGAATTTGGTTATACTGAATGTTATTGTATTGATGGAACTCCTGAAGTGCCATGATGTTGTGGCATTAAAATTGCTATTAAATGTAATTACAAAGAACAAAGAAAATTACAACATGGGAACAGGCCATTCGGCCCTCCAATCCTGCGCTGATCCAGATCCTCTATCTAAACCTGTCGCCTATTTTCCTGCTCCTGCTCCTTTCCCATTCATGTATCTGTCGAGATACATCTTAAATGACGCTATCGTGCCTGCGTCTACCACCTCCGCTGGCAACGCGTTCCAGGCACCCACCACCCTCTGCGTAAAGAGCTTTCCGTGCATATCTCCCTTAAACTTTCCCCCTCTCGCCTTGAAATCATGACCCCCAGTAACTGAGTCCCCCACTCTGGGTGGTGGGGGGGAGCTTCTTGCTGTCCACCCGGTCTATCCCTCTCATGATTTTGTAGCCCTCGATCAGGTCCCCCCTCAGCTTTTGTCTCTGTGATGTAAATAATCCTAACTGGGGACAATTACATTTGCGCATACAAATTAGGCCACTGATAAGTTATATCAGCACTATTACTGGCTCTTGTTTCTAGATTAAACTTACTTCTGTTTTTTAATATCCAGATTATACCAACCTGTATATACATCTCGTTCGTAAGTTTTGAAGCTGACTCTCAGCTGCAAAGTACATGGAAAAATAAACTTTTCCCTGTTTACTTTCACGTACTATTTAACCATCATCTTGTGTACAATCTTTTAATATTGATGAAGATCCCAAGAGGGGATTTGATCTATTGAATATTCGGAAATACAGTAATGAGTTGGTTGTTGCATTTGCAGCATGTTACCAAGATTATATCCATATTTATGTGACGTCAAGAAATTACTGAAGGTGTTGAATACTGAAAACAC